>NC_067153.1:30469561-31069561 GCF_903995435.1 Acomys russatus
AATGCACATATTCAAAGAACTTTATTAATACCGTTCTGCATATCCTATCTTGGTGATGAGCTATGAATATTTTTAATGTATCAAAATCTCAACTCTGGAAGTGCTTTAGATATGAGCTATTCAATTCAAAAGCCAATGTCTATATTTACATTTTTACATTTTACACTACATTACACACATGTTTACATTTTACATTACAGTTTTAATAAGCTGTCATTCCTCATTCCTTTGTCACACTAGTCACATTTAAGTGCTCCATGACTACAGGCCGTTGTACCCTGCAGTACATTTAAGGAACATTTCCAATAGTGTTGAAAGTGTGTTGTACAAACCTGTCATAAAGTTCAAAGGTCTACACAGGTTGATTGAACAAGCCCTCTGCCCTGAGTAATTAGGTTTTCCTTGCTTGTTACTTTCTAACTAATACTGCAGCAAGTGATTTTGTAGCATCTTTTGGGTACTTTTGTGATTACTTTGCACACTCCACTGGGGACCTTGACTCCAACACAATGGCACAGGTTTGTTGCAGCTTGGGTGCAGCTCTTGCCATGATTACTTCCTTATTTTTTTCTGCAACCTTTTTTTTTTTTTTTTTTAGCTCACTGTTAATCCCATCTGCAGACTTTAGCACCTCATGCTTCAGCTAGTACATCTCAGGCCTATTTTTTCTTCATTATCTGTAGGTATATGAAACAATTATTGTCTAAACCTCTGCACTATTCTCCTGGAAATAACATTTCTGAAACATTCTCTTTCCATCTTCTGTATTTGTCTGCAATAGGGTATGTTATGTTGTAGTAACAAACAGCCCTACTTTCTTAGTGTCAGCACAACATTGTTTTATTTCTCGGTCGTGCTGTAGAAGTTGCTTGGCATTATCCTCAACCTAAGACTCCAGTTGACTGAATAACTGCCATCTGGAAAGTTGCTGTGACTGAAGGAGAAACAGTTCCACAATGTGGGCACTAACTCTTAATGTCGCCCCTCTATGAGATGAAGTCTTTCATCTGTGTCAGTGATCAAAGCAAGTTACATAGTTTTGCCTAAGTCTGAGGGAGGTGGGAAGTACATGTGCCGGGGAGAACAGCCAGAAATATTTGGTACAAAGCATGAGTGGTGTATCTGAGGTGTATTTATTTTTCATTAGTTGCACATTTTTTGCTTAGGCATAATAAAATAAGGATGATGACAGCAGTATCTAGTATTCACCATGTGTTGAACAGTTTTGTGGTACTTTGTATACTTCTTTAAGCACCCTGATTACTTTCCTTTAATAAATGAGGTATGGAAAGGTTAATGGTCTTACCTAAGGTTGCATAGCAGTAAATGCTACAACTGAGATTGTGATTCTGGAGTCTAAACAACCTGATGCTCTCTCCACTATTTTGTTGGTTCTTAGAGCCATGCTAGTGACCCCAGCTCCAGATTATTCTACCTAGGAGGACAGTTCTTTCCCAACACACTACTTGTCTGTCAGTAATGCTCGTAGGTGTCAGCTGCCTTCATGATGATTTGGGAGCCACTGGGATCCCCCCAACACAAAGTAAGCAGGAGACCTAATAGTGTATGTGGACTTAGGCTCTTATCAACAAAGAGAGAGAGAGAGAGAGAGAGAGAGAGAGAGAGAGAGAGAGAGAGAGAGAGAGAGAGAGAGAAAATTTCCTTGAATTGGGCAATGAGATTGTTAGAAACAATTCTGTAAACAGAAAATATTTTGGCCTGTGGGGCTTTGTTCTCATAAACATGCTCCGTAGAACACCCACTACCCCTTCCTTTTTATAGTCCATTGATTACCATTTCTCTCACACATTGCTTTGCTTCTAGATCCAATAGGAAGTCTACCCCTCCCATTATTCTAAAATCTATCTTAAGCTCAGTAATGCCCCCATCAGTTTCCCAAATATGAGGAAAATGGTCAAGAGTGTCCTGATGCTTTCTCACCCTCTCCTTGCCAACATGCCCGTGCATTGTTCCTGGCCACACAGAAATGGCTACAGCTATAACTACAGCTATAACTATCTACTGTCTGCTCTGGGCCTGCCCACGGCCTCTACCATCATTTCTTTTTCTTCCTGTAATTGTTTTTAAGGAAAGTAGTTATTTCTTCTCAGTTCATGCTGGAACTGACAGAAATTATTCACTGTGTAGTTCATGTATGATTGGCACCATTCCCTTGGCTACTGCTGGTGTTTGTCCCTGACACTCTATTTCCCTCCTCTTTGGTAATTTCGGTTATTATCCTTGAGTAGAGTGGAGACTGTGTTTATGTTGTCATCCTTCCTGTGAGTCTGGTTTTTATTTTTTCCACGTTTTTTTTTTTAACTTAGCAGATGTTAAAAAGTTGCTTAAATTTGCATTTCTTGATTACAAGTTAGCTTGAACATTTTCCCAGACATTTGTTTCCTATTTGTGTTTTCTCCTGTATAAATCTTGTTGGTTTTGGGACTTGATCACTTAGCTTGTAGAGTCCTGCGGGTAGTTTCTAAAAATATATGTATGCATTCCGAGATCGTTAAGGAATTGTTCTTTTCTCTCCTTTTTGATGCAAATATTTTCCTGTTCAGTTATTATGCATGCCCTTTCCAGTTTGTGTGTGTTTTATAGTGGATACTCAATCATATTATCACCCTTCAGAATTTATTTCCTGTTTTAATCTGTTTACTTTCTGTGTAAGTTCTCTTGTTCCAGAATATAGAGTTGCCAGCACAAGACCTGGTGACCCTATTTTCCACTTCCTCCCTACTATCAAGAGAGCGTCTGCCACATCATAGCAGCTTAGTAATACTTATTTTATAACATCTGTTTGATTTGCTTTATATCTTCCAAAATGACCGTCCTCTCTTAAGAGTGTAAGTGTTTAATTAGTGTCTTATATACATTAGCTTGATTAATTTAGATTTGGGAAGTTCTTTAACTAGAATGTATCTCTGAAGTTTTCCTTCACATTATCATCTTTACCCTATATATTATATGATGCTTCCTTCTCACTTTTTACATAACATTTTAATCACATTTTAAGTTATAGTGTTTCATGGATCGACTTTCCTAACTTTGAAATATTATCATCATATGGGTTTCATTATTACTGGTAAGTTTTAAAGCAGACGTCATAAGTTTCCTTTCCCTTCCTAGCTCTCCTTCCAAGAATTTTATTAATAAACATGCTCATATTTTTCATGTTGCTTTCAAAATCATTTGTGAGTCTCTTCTGATGGTCCCTCATGATTGATACCACATTATTTTAATATTCATAAAAAGATAATGGTTAATTCAGTTCTGGATTGGGAACAGGGTTTTCTGTTTGTCATTTCCCATAGCTATCCTTCTGGCTTTAGAGAACTCTGAATAATATTTTCTTATCTTTGGATGTTTGGAGTCTCTTCCATTTTTCACAATTTTAGCAGTAGCTCTGCAATTGTAACAGAGAACATCCTTCGTATGAGTAATGCAATTCTTTTGTACTGCTGGTTAAAATGAATTAAACACTTTTAAAGCTATGTCTTTATTGATGCCATTATTTTTTTGTTTTTGAGACAGAAATTTGCTATACATCCCAGGATGTCCTTGAGCTCTAGTTGGTCTCTCTTCAGCCTCCTGAGTGCTGGGATTACAGATGTGAGGTACCATACTCAGTTGCCTTCATTAACATCTCTTCTTACCATTTTTAGCCTGTTATGTTTTATCCATCCCCAGTAAAGCTTAACTCATGGTGAAATCTGAAAGCTATGCCACTCTCTTTTGTGAAACCCACATACCCACCCTTTCACCTTCTATATTCACTCATTCAAGTGCCCACTTTTCCAGGTTGTGTGTTGTGCACTGAGGGTCCAGTGAGGACCAAAAGGGATATTGTCCCTGTCCTGGGAGGGACAGAACTTTGTCATTTTCTTTTCCTTCTTCCACATCACAAACAACTAGTTGGGGGATGTGAATGATAATGGAAACATGAAACAAAACAAAACAAAACATTGGGGTGTTTTAGCCTTTAGATTTCTAACTAGAATTATGTTGTAAGATTTTTAAGAGACACATTAGTTTCTCCCTCAGTTTGTCATTCTCATACAATTAGTCATCAAAAGTGAGGAGCAAATTATAAGCTCAGTGAACCTCATCAGGCTCTGCCACATCTTAGACTTATTTTTCAGTGTTACAAATATGCATTTACTTGGCCTTTAGAAGGGCCTCATGGATACCTTGATGGATATCTTATTTTCTGATATACCAGTATGTTTCCTAAAGTGCAAATATTTGATTCCTAGCCATTTAGGGTTTTACTTCATCAGAGTTTTGATACCCATCTGAAGGAGCAACAAGTTGTGTGGTCCCCAGCTCTCCTCCATTGCTACATGCTACTCTGCCCCCTACCCCGATCTCCTCTCCTTCCTTTGCCTGTTCTTTACCAACAGACACAATTCCACTGCTGTCTGCCCGCATTCTTCGTCATGTTCTATTTTCAAACGTCCTTTCCTATAGCGTAGGGTGGAAGAGCATTTTTCAGCCTTCGTTTCCTTTCTTCTTTAACAGTCACATACACAACCAATACACAAACTTCTAAGGTCCATGTAGTGGTCCTCTGTGCTTCATAATTTGAACGCTCAGATTAAGTTGCTGACTTTAGATACCTATTCTGCACCTACCTCCTGATTGACAGAACTCTGAAAAGGCTTCACATAGAGTTCACATGAATCCGCTTGTTTATTATGGAAACCACGCAGTTTAGAGATGCACATATGGGCCAGGCTTCTGGTGTAGGTAAATTTTAACAGAGCAAACTAGAAGGGAATATAATATGTATAAAAATGCCACTACCTGTCAAGAAGCCAGTTGAATCAGACTTGCTTAAAGGACCAAAGAGATTCTTATTTTAGTCAATGCCCAGGGAATGGTCAAGTCTAACAAAATGAGTTACGACTGTTAAATCACGCTGGAATCTGGAGTGCTGCACAGCTAACATGAAGAACATTGGCCCAACCAGAGAATTCTCTTTCTGTAGTTGACAAGTATAAGTCAATTTAATACAAAGCAATGTTTTGATTTTATATTGAACATTGATGGGTTTCTGGACACTGTGGTGTGTTGTGAGGCTATCAGAGACAATAGAAAGGTCCAGCCAGTAGCACTGGAAATCTTAAGGAGACATTGAAATACAAAGGAATGCGTAGTAACATATATAGATAAGCAGTGTTGCAGTGAAAGTACATACATGATGATTTGCAAGTGAATAGGAGAAATAAGAAATGTTGATTAGATGTGTTGGGTAGGTTCTCTCAGGAGAGGACAACCTCTAACTAGAAAACTGAAAGCAGGAAAAACAAAACATTACTTGTCAATAGTATGGTGACGAAAATCTTGTCTGAAGGTACAAAGGAATATGGATACTACATACTATATTTGCTACTCTTCCCATTGCAATAAAACACCCACCAGGAGCAGCTTAAGGGAGGAGAGGCTTGTTTGGGCTGATGGCTTCAGAGAGTACCAAGGGGAACCAAGGGACAGCATCCAGAGATGCTTGGTCAATGGTGGCGGCAACTTGTGGCATGACTTGTTTACTTGTTTAAATGTAGGAGAATCAAGAAGCAGAGGGTGGGAAGAAAGCACATCCAAGTTATAATTTTCACAGCCATCGCCAAGTGATCTCCATCTGCTAGCTAGGCCTCATGTCCCAACGTCTCTATAACATCTCAAAACAGCAATATGCGGCATTTCAACATACAAGCCTGTGAAGGACACTTTACATTAAACCCGTGGCATGCATCGATGTCACAATAAATAAACAGAAACCCAAATCAAGGGGAAATCTATCTCTAGTCAACACTAAGCTGGACTTTGATTAAACTATGGATTAGAGCATATTAAGTCCAATAGCATTTTCCAGTGGTTGTGTGGCCACTTTAATATTGGCCTTCATGACCTCCATTTTTGTTTGCTTTTGTAATTCACCAACTTTCTCTTTTTCTTCTTCCCTAATTCTAACACTGATACAATGTTAAACTATGATTACAGAAAAGTGCATTCCTTCAGAGTCCTGTTGTTGTCTTGGCAACCATCCTATCTCCACCAAGGCGTTTTACGTACATGTGTTCTGACCCACAGCTCTTATTTTGCATTCTCTCAAAGGCAATCTACTTTCTTGTTTCTAGGAATAAACTTTAATAAAATTGAGGCTGTCCAAGTTTTTGTACTGCTAACTTCTTGTTTGCTTTCCTCACCACGGACAGAAGACAGTACAGATTAAATATGGTATCAAGTGGACCTCCCACCTGAAAGATCAGTCACCATCCATCATTGATTCTCTGTGTGACTGAAGATGTTAAAGCATTGTTTGATAATTATGTATCAGACGTGATATATACATGATTGTAGCAGCTGAGCAGAAGATAATGCTATTGTCCAAAAAAAACCTTTCAAGCTTAGCCTATTGCTTACAACTAGTAGGTGGATCATCATAGATGAATCATCAACAAGTGTTGATAAAGTCCAGTGATACATACTGCCATCGATAAAGGTACAAATGTCAAAAACATGGAACTCGAAGGCCATTAATCTCATTGCATGGAAGAAGAAAACCCTACTTTTATGAGACTTCTGGCTCAATAAAACAGAAAAATCAGGTTATGCTGCACTTTAAAAACTTCTAGATGACCTTCCTGGCTTGTCAACATTAATGAAGAGCATTAAAAATTTTTCACATCAAAATTTTTTCACATCTATTGATGTTTTGTCCTGAAATTTCTTGAAAAAATTGGGGGATATTATGTCACCCTAAAACCTTAGTTCTGTTTTTCTCTCACTGTCATAACTTCTGAGCACATTTTATTTGTCCTTGCCAAGTTTTAAAAAATGAAAATGTCATCCTTGAGAGTTTTGGTCGATGTTTCAGCATTTTGCAATTTTGCTAGTCACATATGGACCTCTGTCATTTATGTCAATATACAAGAGTGATTGACTGGGAAAGTTTATTGACTGATAATATTGATCATTCATGCAGAAGTGCTCAGACCTCTCTGTGGTGCTGTCCTCAGAAGGAAATGTTCCTTCATTATCATTTTCCTGAGAAATGACTTGCTTCCAAGGGGTTATTTGACCTTTGACTTCTCAGCGCGAGGGACATGAAGAGTGACTTGTCAGTGGGTAACCATGGAAAGGTTTTTTGGTTGTGAACTCATATAGACGTGGCTGGCCAATGTTTGTGTAATACTTACATAGGGTCTCAAACACCGTGGGTGCACTGAGAGGTATTGGGAAATGTAATGTACTTTAAATTACCAAGAAGTAATTTGATCTGAATAAGGCAACTCCAAAGAGAGCTCATTATGTTTCACCAAAATGCAATTGCAAACTGTAATTGGATCTCTTTTTAAGATGAACAGCAAACCCAGGGAAGTTGTGCATTTATCATTTTTTGTCAATCCTTTTCCAGAACTTGAACACTAGGGCTGAGAGCACACAGTGTCACGCCCCTTGGGTAAAAGTGGTTTTTATATGAACCCAGAGTAAGCAGGTACTGCTGGCTGTCACTCTTCTGTACACAAAGGCCACCCATCCCTGGACATGTGAGGATGGAGGCCTTAGTGCCTGGATGTAGAAGACTATTTGGAAAGCAATATTTAGAGATTAGAGGTCAGGAGAGAAGTTCAGGGGAGATGGATAATGAGATTTGGCAAGCTAGTCCAAGCCTATCATGCTGGGATCTGGATCCAGGTCAGCAGTAAGCTTGAACCAGAAGATGTGGTATGAGTAACAACTCAGGAGATTGGTACCCAGAGCATTCGACAACCAGTGCTGCACATTGGTGATGAGCTACTAGGAAATAACTGAAGTCTAGGTACCAGGAAAGAAGGTGCTCCAGGGTCACCATGAGCCTTAGTTTTCTATTTTATAAACTGAAACACTAAACTAGAATAGTTTCTACTTCTTTTTTTTAAACACCTACCATTATAAGATACAATGATTTAAAAAATATTACAAAATTTCCCTCCATTCTCTGGAGGGAAGTCCCATGTCAGCAAAGAGTGATCATTTTGTTTGTTGTCTTTTTGACTTCTCACAGATTCATACGCACTCCAGGTAGATCCTTGGGTAGCAAGGCTCTCAGTTTTACAGACACATCATCTTTTCTGATCATTGCTCAGAGTCTTAGATGCTCTTATATCCATAGATTGTCTATGAAGTAAGTCGTAATTTAGACTATCGTAAGGCATATTTTCTGTTTTAAAATTATGTGTTTGTTTTGTGTATGTGTGTGTGTGATGTGTGCATGCATGCACACGCATGGCATGCCACAGTGTGCCTGTGGAGGTCAGAGGGCAAACTTGGGTCTTGGCCTTTGTACCCCACCTTGTTGGAAGCAAGGTCTCTATCTGTCTGTTGTTGTGTATGTATGCTGGGCTAGCTGGCCAGCAAGTCACTGGGGATTCCCCTATCTCTGTCTTCCATCTCTCTTTAGTAAGTCTGTGCTGTGCTGCCAAGCTGTTCATGGGTTCTGGAGATTCTGAACACAGGCCTCCATGCTTGTATAGCAGGACTTTACCAACTCGATGGAATATTTTTCTCATCAGTAATATGTTGCCTTTGTGCAGTCAGTTCAGTTTTCAGAAATAGTAAGAACCTTAGGAGCACTGTGGGGTACAGAGAAAAGGAGGAGTCGGTTTGCTTAATTTATAGATGAAGAAGCTGAGAATGGGGGAAGCATCATAAATCTGACCTCAGAGTAAGTAGGAGAGAGACAGCGGAGTTGAGTATTTTTGACTCCAAAACCAATCCACTTTCAACCAACTTATCATGACTGTGGAAATTTTAAGTCACTGGGCAAGACTATGGAAGACATGCTCCTGAGCTGGGGCCCTGGGAAAGCATGCAAAAATCACCGTTTGGCCTGGTGTTTTTGTTCTCAGGTATAGCCCCCTGCTACCATCTCATTTTGAACAGTCCTGGCAATAGTCTGTTGAGTAATAATCCATAGTAATGATGATCATAGTCACACTTTTCCCTGACCATCGTGAAGAACATTTAGTGTATTAATGTTGTTAATTAATCTTCGTGACATCCTAACAAATGAAGGCGACTGCAAGTCGGATGTCCCACTTGGCCGACTGGGAAGCTGAGGTAGAAAGCAAGGTTATAGTCGCCTCAAGGTGAGAATACATCAGTAGAGCTAGTGAGCCATAAATAGCCTTTCCACAGCCAGAGCTTTAAAGTCTGTTGGGAAGAGGTTCTTGCTATCCTACTCAGAAGATTACTGTTCAGTCACCAGAAAGAAATTGCCACTTTAAAGCCAACTTTTTTTTTTTTTTTTTTTTTTTTTTTTTTTTTTGCTGAGTTATTTTTCAATGCTTGTGAGTTTGTTATTTCTCTTACTCTGGGGTTCCAATTCTTCAAGAACTGAGGTGATTCAATATTTGTCTTTTTTTGGGACAACTTATTCTTCAGAGGACATTGTCTCTCCCCCTATTGTATCACATTGCCTTTACCTTCTGAGAGACGAGGCCACTCAGATTTGTGAGGTTCTCAGACATCTGTCGCTTTGGGCTTGCTTTTGCTTTCTCAGGGTTCTAGAATGTCCTTTCAATGTAACATTTCTCCCCTGGGAGAACATTTGTTTCCAATGTTCTATTTCAACAGAGGCTGTGTGACTTCACCTCCTTGTGTTGAAAATGATGACTGTGTAGACCTTGCACTCCACCCAAGCTCTCTGTGGTTTTGTGGTTACTGCAGCATTGGAGGTTGGCCTTCCCTAGCCTTGACTGATTACCCTGAGGCCAGGCCAAGCAGAAGAGTGTTATTTCTCTGCGGCAAAGTGTCTGGTTACACTGGAGGAGAAGGGAATAGGATTCCTGTAGGCTGACAGGAAGACCTTCGTTATCTGTGGGAAAAGGAATGATTATGTTTCTCTATTGCTGGGTAATGAGGTTGCCTTTAACCTTGAGTCTGACCAGAGAATCCTGTTATCATTTACTTTGACACTGTATTTAAATTCCCACAATAATTAACCATCTTTCAAACATCTCCAGGAAATGAGTTATTGAAATAATACTCTGATGGTAAAGTAAAAGTATCTCAGCCACTTAGAATAGAGGCTATACCAAAATATTGACTAGCTGGCCTTTGAAGTGGTACACGCCTTTAATCCTAACACTTGGGAGGCAGAGGCAGGTGGATTGCTATGAGTTCGAGGCCAGCCTGGTCTACAAAGCGAGTCGAGGGCAGTCAAGGCTGTGTAGAGAAACCTTGTCTTGAAAAAACAAAACAAAACAAAACAAAAAGAGATTCGTTGCAAAATTTTTAAAGCCCCATGTGGTATATATATAATAGGAAAGACATGGAATTAACCCATATCACTATTTCATTAGGCATTTGCTCAACAAATGTCTTCTGTGTATTGAGATAAATTAAATAGTAACAGTTCAGAGTAAAATACTGGGAGGGCCCTAGAGCTAACATGATATAGGAAGATAATGAACATTCTACACGCTGTCACCTGCGATCACTAAGTTCATGGCAGGCGTTTCTAATGGATCGCTTCATTTTCTTTGCCATAACTATTCCAACCTAACAGCCATTATATCATTTTATCACCAAAATATCCACAATCCTATTATAGGATTTGGTGTTCCCTTTGTAAACCTCTTACCAATGCTGTCTCAGAACAAGCTGAATCATTTTATCCTCAGGAATAAAGCCAAAGGTTAAAAAAAAAAAAAGCCATGTTCTTAATTGAGTCCCCGTGGCATTCCTACACTTCTGGTACTGGCCATCACGTGTGGGATAATTTGAATTCCAGGCCTTTCATAGACAATCTCCATGTTTAGGACACTTGAACATGCTACATCAGTAAGAAAATAAATTCAACCTAAAACACCATTTAAAAAACTTTAGTCAAACATTTGATAATACAAAGATTTGAGGAAATTCCTGAAAGCTTATTCATATGCCTTGGAATAGTATAAACTGATATCACATTTTTAAACAATTTAAGATTATCGTTATTCTATAAATATACTTCTATAACTCTTAAACACTTCAAAATTTCTTAATATTAGTCTCACTGCTACTCATTCCTGTCTATCTCTTTCCCACTCCTGGCAACATGTGATACAGGTCCTCTTATCATATTTATGTCCTTTTGTTTTGTTTTGTGACCCACTGAGTAGGGCTGTTTATGTGACTTTGATTTGTAACTATCCATTAAAACCTGATTGGTCCCTCTGGGTACTCAACTAAAGACAATGATTGTCCCTTCACCAGTAGCCAATAGTTCAGCAAGGAGGGGTAGGGTTCCATGAGTCCCTTTCCAAACCCATGACTGACCAATGACAGGTTTTATCTTGTGCAAGTTCAGGGCACGCAACTTCAGTTACCACGGGATCATGATGCGATGGCTGAGCCATGCACAGGAGACTTTTCCAAAAGCTCTCTCCCTTTTTCCTTGCTCTTATGCTCTTCCCACTCTCTTTCCTTTGATTTTTCCTAAGTCTTAGAAGGAATAGCATATATGTCCTGTTGGAGGACTAAGCGCTGAACTGTCATTTATTTTGACTACCAACTGCTGATATTAGTCTCTGTATTCACTATTATCCATTGCAAAGAGAAGATTCATCAAGGCAGAGACCAGTATTTGCTTATGGGTATAAGCACAGGTATCATGTCAATTTAAATATACAACAGTAACATCTTACTCCTTAGCACCTAAGACCTCCTTGGTCATGGATTTTTGATTGGGTTTACAGTAACAGATGCTGATGTTATCCTGTGTTATAGGCTTTGAATTCAATCAGAGCATGGTTGGAAGCCTTTGTAACAGTTGTGCCACTATTGCACCAGTAGGGTGCAACTTGCCTGGCAGGTTGCCATTACAATTTGTAGAACTCACAGCTGTTTAATACTATCAATGCCTTTTTTTTTTTTTTTTTTTACTCCCAGCACACTCCATAGAACTATGAAGTCCTATGGACTTCTAGGACTATGAAAGCTAACAAGCATGGATGAAGCCTCCAGTCAAGATCCAGTTTCATTTCTCAGTGAAAACGGGTAGCGTCTTCAGAAATAGGGTCTTATCAACTAGCTCTGGAGGGCAACCAAGAGGAGTGATGAGAGTCTGAATTCTTTCTGAAGCCCCTGAAGCATCCCTCACCAACAACTCATAAAGAGGTTCCCCATACCTGGCACTGAGATTTTTGTTTGTTTGTTGTTTGTTTAATAATACTTAGATTTTATGGCTACTCTTTTTCAGCCAGGCAGAATATCTCTCTCTTCTCAGTCTTCATTTTTCTCTAATTTATATCTTTTAATTGGATTACAAAGTAATAAGTTTTTATTTAAGATTTTATAGCTGGGTGTGGTGGTACAAGCCTGTAATCCCAGCACTCAGTGAGGCAGAGGCAGGTGGATCTCTGTGAGTTCGAATCCAGGACAGCCAAGGCTACACAGGGAAACCTTGTCCCCCCCACCCCCAAAAAAAAAAAGGATTTTATAAAAACCTTTGTCATGGTTAACTCTTTCCTCACTCCTTCATCTTTCTCTACCTTTATTCCCGTTTAAATCTTTCTTATCCCAATGTTCTCCATATGTTTATGTCTCTTATGTTCTAATGTCTTTACTCTTAAGGCATCTACCACCCAGTGGCTTATTTCTAGTTTCCTACATTCTACAGGTACTCCAAGTTAAATACACAAATCTAAAGAGACAAAGTTGGATACACAATTGAGCACCAAACATTTGTCCTTCCGTGCATGGGTTACCTCACTCCATGTGATATTTTTCCTGTTCTCTACAGATATGTACAGATTTCAGTTTTCTTTTCTTTAACTGGTTAGAATTTTATTTTATGTTATTATTTGAAAGCTTCATACATTTGTACAATGTATATTGATCATATTCATTCACCAGCATTTCCCTACAACTCCTTTTAGTGTCCCCTACTTTTTCTTCCTCTCAAGGATCTATACCCTTTTTTGTTTTTCATTTTTGTTGTTAGTGACCCCCTAAATCTTGTCAGTGATGTCTATATGCACCCAAGTTTGTGTCCATCCACTGGGGCATGAGTAACTTACCAGCAGCCACATCCCAAAGGAAAGTGTCTTTCCCTCAGCAGACATCAATTGCCAGTGACTGCTCCAATAGGTATGGAGACTTGGAGGCTCCTCCTCTACTGAGGCTGGAATTTTGACTGGCTTGATCTCGGGTTAGACTTGTGCAGACAAGCCCCACTGCTGTGAATTGATGCACGAACATCATGTCATGTCAGGAAGTTAGCATTTCACAGTTCTCCTACTCACCCACTCACTCTTAAATTATTTTCACCCTCTTTTTTCCACGAATGGCCTGGTATCTTAGAGATTGATAAACAGGGAACATCCACAGGAGTTATTTATACAAGCAATTTGACCAGTTATGAATCTTTGCATTAACTACCACTCATTGAAAAGAGAACCTTCTTTGTCCATAGCTGGGAGTAGCACAAATCTGGCTATAAATATAAATATAAATATAAATATAAATATAAATATAAATATTTATAATGTGATTTGGTAGAATGGCCACCTAGTAATGCAACAACAGTATGGTTCCCACTAGAACCTATGATCTCCCAGCCATGGGTTTATGAGTAGGGTTATAGTACTAAGCAGGAACTCCCTCTTGTGGAGAAGGCCTTATAACCAATTAGAAAAGAGAGTGGTTACCACCATAATCTTCATGCTGCCACTGCAATAGTGGATGCATCCTGCTAGTGAGATAGTGTAATGGCATGCCGTGCTGGGCAAGACCATTGATGTCTTTTCTTTGCCCAGCAGCTTGCGTAATACTTTGTGGCACTATATAATCTATCCAGCAGGGAAAGAATTTTCTGGTCAATTTAAAGTTGACTTCTCTATGTCTTACATCCAAAGTAAATGGTATCTTCAGCAACAGGCTATGGAAATCTAGTTATGGTGGACAGCCAAGAGTATTAGTAACAGTCTGTATTGCTTTTGGTGTCTGTGGCTTTCCTGTCAATAATTCATAAGGGAGTATTCTTAAGATTTTCATAGGATAAGCCATATCTTCTCAGGGAAGCATAGTCCATCCACGCAGGGTACATCTTTTCAAACTCCTCTTAGGAAGTATCCTCTTTTCCTCCCTCCATAGCCCCTCATGCCCTCTTAAATCTTTAACCCTGAGTTTACCTCTCCTCTCTTTTCCTATCACCCATGTTCTGCTACCTTATCTCATCGGCTCTTTTCTTCAGGTTAGAAAATCAGAGCTTTCCCTAAATCCTTTCATGCACCATTCATTTTAGTTTCTCCTTCTGCCAACACTTCATTTCTGCATCCCCCACTTCTGTGTTTGACCTTCTCAGCTCACAGAACTATCGCTTTCCATTTCCATTTAACCTCTATTTTACTGTATCGCCTGTTGCTTAAAGCTTCCACCCCAGGGACCAGGTTATAAATTCTTGGTGACTATTGTTGTTCTTGATATTCTGCATCCATGGCTTATCTTCTCTTTGCATTTATAATTTTTCTTTCAGAATTCCTGGTTGCCTTAGGTCTCAGATACCCTTCCCCTTACACACACACCTGGCCTGTCCTTCCAGGGACAGGGTTTACCCTCTTAGTGTACTGTACTAGTATTGTGCTTATAAAAAAAAATATTGCAGAGTTATCTTGCTATGTCAATGCCTGATGATTTGTCTTTTTTTTTTTTTTTTTTTATTCCTTTAATGTCTGGATTATTTATAATTATGTCCCCAGAGCTTTAACTCATGCATATACTATAAATAAACATTATTAAATTAATGAATACACTAGGATTATTTGATAAGTAATCTTTTGTCAGAGGAACGAACGAGGAGACCTGCTTTGAGCAGGAACAAGGCCAGCCTAACAAAACACATGCGCAGAAGGGGACTCAAGTAGAGTCAGCCCAAGACCTGCCTGGACATGCCTGGGCATGCCCAGAGACTGGTAACATCACTATGGGAACCAAGGAGGAGGAGCCACAGCAGCAGCTCACAGTTTGGGAGCCAATGAGACACTGGGAGAGGGGTATAAAGGAATGCCCTGTTTGCTCAATAAAGGAGTCTGCTTCTGCCACTTACCTGACTCCCAGAGTCACCCCTACCCCCAAGGGCCTGGGTCCCAGCAACATTTACTAAAATGCTAACGACTTTTCTTTAAAGATATTTGTCTTTTATTAGAAAAGGGCAGAAAAATGTAGATTTTTACTATTAGTGAGCTTGTGAGGACCCTATTTTCCTAACTTATTCTTTTGACTTACAGGTTATCAAGTGTCTTGTCTGTGTCTCGGGGCTTTCCCAAGACATGGGCAAACTGAAATGGCTGGACTTTCTAATTTTAGATCAGTCACACCAGAACCTCGTGTTCTATTTACACGCAGATGAAAAGAATTCATATTATTTTCCTCTCCGGAAAATTCAGGGGAAAATATGTATTAATTACTTGCCTCGTAGTTATGACCAAATACCTGATAGAAAACTAGAAGAAGTAAAGTTCACTTTGGTTTAAAGTTTCAAGGATACATTCAGTGACAGTGGGGAAATATGGCTGCAGGGGTGGGAGACACGGGATTACAGTACACCGGAACTAAAAATGTGGAGAGGTTGACCAAGAAGTGGAACTAGGTTATAAACTCTCAAGACCCGCAGCAACCCACTTCCTCCATTGAGGTTCTGCCTCCTAAGGATTTCACAACCTTCCCTAACAGCTCTAGCAACGGAGAACCAATTGTTCAAAGGCATTATTGCATCGAGCATGGACATATCACATTCAAAATACAACATTCTGCTCCTGCTCTCCATGAAGCCGTGAAGCCAACTTCATGAATTCCAACTTTAAACCCCGTCCCTGGTTCCCACTATACCAAAGCTGTTAAAAAAAGTTCAATGTACAAAGTCTCCTGAGACTCAAAACAGTCTCTTTATTTTTGGGGCCTCATAGCATAAAAAACAAGTCGCATAGTTCCAATATAAAATGACACATCGTAATCATGTCCATCCCCCAAAGGGAAAATTGGGGCATAGCAAAGAAAGATTGCACAAAAGCAAGACCAAAGATCCAGAAGGGTAAACACCAAATCCTTCAACTCTCTGAAATGGGAGGCTCACAATGAAGTCTTCTTGTATGCAACAGACTTTGGTAACAGTGCTTCTTCAGCTCTGTAGAACACACATCCTCCCTTTGGGTTTAGTCGTTTCCTGTGAATACACTGTTCTTCAGTAGAAGGCCAATCGTCTTGGCATCTCTGATATCCTGGAGTCTCTTTTGCAACCTAGGCTGAACCTTTACAGCTTCTTGTAATAGTCTTTCAGGGCCTCTTTTTCAGGCCTTAAACTGCCTACACATTACATGGCCTCAGCAGCTCTCTGGAATTATCCAAGACACCATGACCTTTCAATCTTGTATATCTCATGTTTCAAAACCAGTAATATATGAAGAAATGCTGCTGTGTTCCATTGCTAGATTTGAGTAGAGTCAGACTGCCTTGGAACAAAGCTACAGAAGCCTGTGTACACATTGGTGGCTGATTCTGCAAAATTACTTCCCTAGCCAGTTGCTTACAACAATGAATCGCTTTTATGTCATTATCAATTTAGACTCGTTGCTTTCAAATAAATGTGCATTTTTGTAGGTTGGAGGTTTTGATCAGTGGAGTCTTAATCTAAGGGCAATGTTGGTATTGTCTTAGCACATTGCAGAGGCTTTCTCTTTAATAGAGCTAGTCTCTTTAACAATAAAAACCTCTTTCCCAGCATTAAATTCATGCTTAGTTCCTCAACAAACTACACTTTTTAAATGTCTTTCTCCCAAGCTTGTGGCTCTATTTCATTATGGATCTGGATAATGACAATAAATAGTACCATTATATGACCACCTGTTCTGCCTTGAAATTTTCTCTACAAAACCACACTGACCTGTTTCTTTCCTTTCTTTCTTCTTTTTAAAAATCTTTTTAAAAAACTTTTAATTTTATTATATTTAATTTATTCCCTTTGCATCCCAATTGTAGCCACCTCCCTTGCCACCTCCTGGACCCTCATCCCTTTCTTATTCCTCCTCCTCCCCTAGTCCTCAGAAAAGGGAGGTGCACTTCTCCCAGATCATCTGATCTCAGCCTATCAAGTCTCATCTGGACTGCCTGCATCCTCTTCCTCTGTGGCCTGGCAAGGCCGCCTGACCAGGGGGACATGATCAACCAGTGGGCACCAGAGTCAATGTCGTATGTAGCCTCTACTCCACATATTATGGAACCCACAAGGAGACTGTGCTGCCAATCTACTATATCTGAGAAGAGGGTCTAGGTCCCCACCACGCACAGTCCTTGGTTGGTGCATCAGTTACCGTACCCCCACCTTACCTCATCCCCACCCTGCCTGGTACTTGTGGAGTTCCTGTCCTATCAAGGTCCTTTTATCCCTCAACTCTTTCACATGACTCCCTGCAATCCACTCTGAAGTTTGCTGTGAGTCTTAGCACCTGTTTGAATCTCCTGCTGGGTGGAGTCTTTCAGAGGACCTCTATAGTAGGCTTCCTTCCTGTTCCTTCTCTTCAGCTGCTTCCAGTATCTATTCTATTTGCCCTTCTGAATGAGAAATAAGCATTCTCCCTAGGTTCCTTCTTGTGATTTAGCTTCATTAGGTCTGTGTATTGTAGTTTGGTTATCATGTATTATGTGGCTAGTATCCACTTATGAGTGAATATATATCATGTATGTCTTTCTGAGCCTAGGTTACATCATTCAGGGTGATCATTATTAATTCCATCCATCAGTCTTCAAATTTCAAGATTTCCTTGCTCTTAATAGCTGAGTAGTATTCCATTGCATAAATGTACCACAGTTTCTTTATCCATTCTTCAGTTGAGGGACATCTAGGTTGCTTCCAAATTTTGGCTATTATGAATAAAGCTGGCATAAATGTCCTTGTTGTATGGTAGACTACTTTTTGCCTATATGCTCAGGAGTTATATAGGTGAGTCTTGAGGGAGCACTATTCCCAATTTTCTGAGAAAGATCCAGGTTGATTTCCACAGTGTGTGTACAAGCTTGCACTCCCATGAGCAATGAAGGATGTTCCCCTTTCTCCACATCCCTGCCAGGATGTGCTGTCACTTGAGTTTTTCATCTTAGCTGTTCTGATGGGTGTAAGATGGAATTCAGAGTTGTTTTGATTTGCGTTTCTCTGATGACTAAGGACACTGAGCATTTCTTTAAGTGTTTCTCATCCATTCAATATTCTTCTGTTGAGAATTCTTTGTTTAACTCTGAGTGCTACTTCTTAATTGGGTTATTTGGTTTGGTGGTATTTACTTTCCTGAGCTCTTTACATATTTTAGATATTAGACCTTTGTCAGATGTAGGGTTGGTGAACATCTTTTCCCAGTTTGTAGCCTGTCCCTTTGTTCTGTTGTCAGGGTCTTCTGCATTACAGAAACTTCTCAGTCTCATGAGGTCCCATTTATCCATTGTTGACCTTAGAGCCTGGGCTGTTTGGTGTTCTGTTCAGGAAGTTGTCTCCTGTGCCAATGAGCTCAAGGCTCTTCCCTACTTTTTCTTCTAACAGATTTAATATGTCTGGTTTTATGTTGATGTCTTCAATCCTCTTGGACTTGAGTTTTATGCATGTGATAAATATGGATCTACTTGTATTTTTCTACATGTAGACTTCCAGTTGGACTAGCACCATTTGTTGAAGATGCTATCCTTTTTCCATTGAATAGATTTGGCTTCTTTGTCAAAAATCAAGTGTCCATAGGTGTTCGGATTTATTTCTGGGTCTTCTATTCAATTCCTTTGATCCACCAGCCTATTACTATGCCAGTACCATGCTGTTTTAATTACTGTTGCTCTATAGTACAGCTTGAGATCAGGTATGGCGATTCCTCCAGAGAATCTTTTATTGTACAAGATTGTTTTCAGTATTCTGGGATTTTTTTTTTCATATGAAATTGTGAATTCATCTTTCGATATCTTTAAAAAGTTGTGTAGGTATTTTGATAGGGATTGCATTGAATCTGTAAATTGCTTTTGGTAAGATGGCCATTTTTTACTGTGTTAATCTTCCTGATCCACGAACAAGGTGGATCTTTCCGTCTTCTGCTGTCATCTTCAATCTCCTTCTTCAGAGATTTGCAGTTTTTACAAACAAGTCTTCCACTTGCTTGGTTAGAGTTGCTCCCAGATGCTTATATTGCTTCTGGGTATTGTGAAGAGTGTGGTTTCCCTAATTTCTTTCGCAGCACAATTGTCATTTGTATACAGGAAGGCTACTGACTTTTTTGAGTTAATTTTGTATCCAGCCACTTTGCTGAAAGTGTCAGCTGTAGGAGTTCTCTGGTGACATTTTGGGGGATCACTTATGAACACTATCATATCATCCGTGAATAGGGATAATTTGACTTCCTCTTTTCCCATTTAGATCCCCGTGATCTCCTTTTGTTGTCTTATGGCTCTAGCTAGAACTGTAAGAATTACATTGAAGAGATATGGAGAAAGTGGGTAGCCTTGTCTGGTCCCTGATTTTAGAGGAATTTCCTTGAATTTCTCTGCATTTATTTTGATGTTGGCTATTGGCTTGCTGTATATAGCCTTTATTATGTTTAGGTATGTGCCTTGTATCCCTGATCTCTCCAAAACTTTAAATATGAATGGGTGTTGGATTTTTGTCAAATGCTTTTTCAGCATCTAAGGAGATAATCATGTGTTTTTTTTTTTCTTTCAGTTTGTTTATATGATGGACTACATTGATGGATTTCCATATATTAAACCATCCCTGCATGCCTGGAATGAAACCTACCTGGTCATGGTGAATGATATCTTTGATGTATTCTTGTATTTGGTTTGTGAGTATTTTGTTGACTATTTTTGCATCAATGTTTATAAGAGAAATTGGTCTGAAATTCTCTTTCTTTATTAGGTCCTTGTGAGGTTTAGGTCTCAAAGTGACTGTGGCCTCATAGAATGAGTTTGGTAATGTTCCATCCATTTCTATCTTTTGGGGTAGCTTGAAGAGTATCAGTATTAGCTCTTCTTTGAAAGTCTGATCCGTTCAGGCTGGTTCAAATGCACCCAAGTGTGTGGGAACAGTCTGCTGTGGTGGCTGGCTAGGTTTCTGCCCCATCCATTCAGGCCTTCCCACCTTAGATCAGTCAACTGCAGAGTGCAACTATGGAGCTGTGGTGGGAGAACATGTCTAGACCTGCCTGGGCCCCAGTGTGGACCCTGGGTCCCTCCATGGACTGGCGGGATGATCTGAGATCAGATCTAACCTACACTCTCATCTCCTCCTGGGCTAGCAGACACTGAAGCTGTTTCCCTGTAGGCCACAGATCAGTCAGAAAGGAAGAGAGAAAGACTGCAGGTATGGCAAGGCATGATAGCCTGAGCTGGGCTTTGGATACTGTGTCTGCATGGTTGCTGGCCCCTGGGACTTTCTATAGACTGGCGGGGTGGTCTGAAGTCAGATCCACCCAATTTCCTGGATTCTCCCCAGTCTAGCAGATCCAGACTCTGGTGCTCCACCATGCACAGTTCTGTCCCAGATACCAAGTCCATGATATAGGGCACAGCTGGTGCTCACAGGCAGGTATGGGTCCAGACTCTGGGGACTGAGCACCTACCCTACATGGGCCAGTTGGATGGCCTGAGACCAGACCCACCTGTGGACAGCTCTCACCTAGGGCTCTCCAGGTCTTCCGATCTATAGCTCCCAACCAGGTCCCTAGTCTCATCTTGCAGATCAGATACCATGCGATCAGGGCTGCCATCTTGGATCTCTTTAGCACTGTTTTCATTGTGTCCCATAAGTTTTAGTAAGTTGTGCCTTCATTTTTATTGAATTCTAGGAAGCTTTTAATTCTTTTTTAATTTTGTAACTGAACCAGACATCATTGAGTAGTTCAGTTTCCATGAGTTTGTAGGCTTTCTGTTGTTTCTGTTGTTGTTGAGTTCCAATTTTAATGCATGGTTGTCTGATAAGATGAAAGGGGTTATTTGGATCTTCTTGTATTTGTTGAGGTTTGCTTTGTGACCAAGTATATGGTCAATTTTGGAGATAGATCCAGGAGTTCTGAGAAGAAGGTGTATTCTTTTGTGTTTGGGTGAAATGTTCTGTAGATATTTGTTAGGTCCATTTGGTTTATGATGTCTATTAATTTCATTATTTCTTCATTTAGTTTCTATCTTGATGATCTATCTATTGGGGAGAATAGGGTATTTAAATCTCCCACTATGAATATGTGGGGTTTGATGTGTGATTTAAATTTTAGTAACGTATCTTTTACAAATATGGGTGCTTCTGCATTTGGGACATAAAAATTCAGGATTGAGATTTCATTTTGGTATATGTCCTTTTCCATCTCTTTTGTTTAGTTTTGGTTGAAAGCTTATTTTATTATATACTATAATGGCTTGCTTCTTGGGTACATTTGCTTGGAATATCTTTTTCCAGACCTTTATTCTGAGGTACTGTCTATTTTTATTGTTGAAGTGTATGTTTTTGTATGCAACAGAATGAGTGGTCCTGTTTTTTCATCCACTCTGTTATGAATCTTTTAATTTGGCAGTTGAGGCCATTGATATAGAGTAATATTAATGACCAGTGATTGTTATTTTCTGGTTTTTTGTTTGTTTGTTTGTTTGATGTTGTTGTTGGTAGTGTGTATGTGTTCCTTTCTTTTGGTTTTGCAGATCTGGGATTATTTATTTCCTATGTGTTCCCGGGTGTAGTTAGCCTCATTGAGTTGGATTTTTCCTTCTAGTATCTTCTGTGGAGCTGTATTTGTGGCTAGGTACTGTACAAACTTGGTTTTGTCACAGAATATTTTGTTTTCTACATATACGGTGATTGAAAGATTTGCTGGGTATAATAGTCTAGATTGGCATCTGTGGTCTCTTAGTGTCTGCATGACATCTGTCTAGTACCTTCTGGTTTTCATATTCTCTGTTGAGAAGTGAGGTATTATTCTGATAGTTCTGCCTTTATATGTGACTTAACCCTTTTCTCCTTCAGCTTTTAATATTCTTCCTTTGTTCTGTAGATTTAGTGTTTTGATTGTTATGTGGCAGGAGGATTTTCTTTTCTGGTCCAGTCTATATGGAATTCTGTATGCTTAGGCATTTCTTTAGGTTGTGGAAGTTTTCTTCCATGATTTTGTTGAAAATATTTCTGGGACACGGAGCTTGGAGTCTTCTTCTATTCCTCATTGTTAGGTCTGGTTGTTTTATAGTGTCCCAGATTTCTTGGTTATTTTGTGTCAAGAACTTTTTAGTTTTAACATTTCCATTGCCTGATGTTTCAGTAACTTCAATGGTATCAACTACACTTGAGATTCTCTCTTCTATCTCTTGTATTATATTGCTGTTTCTTATGTGTGCAGTTCCTGTTCTCTTCCTTAGGTTTCTAACTCCAATATTGCTTCAGATTGTGTTTTCTTTGTTGCTTCTAATTCCTGTTTTAGGTCTTTTTTTAATTTAAATTTTATTAATTTATTCAGATTACAACTCAATTGTTATCCTATCACTTGTATCCTCCCATTCCTCACTCCCTCCCACTTTCACCCTATTCCTTTCCTCTAGGTCTAAGACTGAGGGGAACCTCCTCCCCCACTATATGGTCATAGGCTATCAAGTCTCATCTTGGTAGCCTGCTTATTCTTTCTTTGAGTGCCATTAGGCCTCCCCACCAAGGGGAGGTGGTCAAATATGGGGCACCAGAGTTCATGTCAGAGTCAGTACCTGCTCTCCACATAACTGTGGAGAATGTCCTGTCCATTGCGTAGATCAGAGTATGGTTCGATGTTTACTACTTGTCTTGTCCTTGGTTGGTGCAATAGCTTGAGCGGACCCTCTGGGCCTCAATCCACCCATCACAATGTTCTTGTAGGTTTCTAGGACCCTCTGGGTCCTTCTCTTTTCCCATCTCCTATGTTTCTCTTACCTAGAGTCTCAGTAGGCTGTCTTCACATCTATCCCAATCTCCTGGTAAGTGAAGACTTTCGTGGGACATGCCTTTTGAGCTAGTGCCCAATTATAAGTGAGTATATACTATGGGAGTGTTTCTGCTTTTGGGTTAACTTACTCATTATGATCATTTCTAGTCCCATCCATTTGTCCACAAATTTTGGGTTTTTCTTGTTTTTAATAGCTGAGTAGTATTCCATAGTGTAAATGTACCACAGTTTCTTTGTCCATTCTTCAACTGAGGGACAGTTAGGCTGTTTCCAGGTTCTGGCTATCCATTTTAGATCTTGAATAGTTTTATTCATTTTCTTTCATTTTGTTCTCCCACTTGATCATATTTTCCTGTAATTCTTTATAGGATTTATTCAATTCCTTCATCTGTGTTTGAATATATTTTCCTATATTTCTTTGAGAGATTTATTTTCCTCCTTGAAGGCTTCTATCATTTTCATCACCTCAGACTTAAAATCTTCTTCTTAAGCTTCACTGATGTTAGTATCTCTAGGGCTTGCTGTGGTAGGACAATTACTTTTCAGTGGTGTCATATGTCTCTGAGTTTTGTTGCTTGTGTTCTTGTGATAGTAACTAGCCATCTGGCTGTCTCTGGTGTTATCAGGCCTGGAGGTTCCTCCAACGGGTTTGATGTCTGTGTCCCAGGTATGCCAGGCAGGTCGGGAGCAGGCAAAGGGAGCTAGCTTCAAGGTCAAGGCTGCTTGCTAGCACTCCTGAGAGTTCTCCTCAGGATGGCTGACAATGGATATTGGAGGCTGATCCCAGGTAAGCTCTCTTGTTGTCCGTGTCTCAGTTGGTTCAGTCAGGAGGGGCACAGGCAAAGAGAGCTCCAAGACGAAAGTTGCTTGTGTGTCCCTGAGGCCTTCTCAGTTTGGAGGACAATGTGGGTTATGGTCAACACCTGACTCACTTGTGCTGGTTCTCTCTCTGTGTGTCCCACATGGGCCCGGCCAGAGAGAAGCAGGTAGAGAGAGATAAAAGCCCAAAGCTACTCGTGTGTCTCTAACCTGTTTTTTTTTTACATTTAGCCACATTCAAGTTCTCAGGATAGAGGCAGAATGAAGATAGAGTGACAGAATATCACTTGACTGGCCTCTAGTCTAGATCCCAGTAGAATCATGTTCCTCTCTGAAACCTTAGGAGTTGTGCTTTCATTGCTGGAATACCTCTCATTCTTCTTGTCTACCAAACTTCCACCAGACGGCCAATTAAGTTCTTTTTATGGCATTTTAAGGCTTTTCTAGCTCAAAGTTCCAAACTTCTGCATTTGTCTTGGAAACTAGCTCCACATGTCTATGAATCACATCATCAGGTTTATTGCAGCAACAGACCCATTTCTTGGTACTGAATTTTCTATATTAATTACTTTTTTAGTGATTGTTGCTGTGACCAAATACTTGCAAGAAGCAACTGAAAATAGGGAATTAATTTTATTTTCTGTTCGGGAGGACAGTATAGTCCATTGTGGCAGGGAAGTTATTATAACTGTAACAGGAGACAGCTGGTCACATTGCATCTGAAGTCAGGAAATAGAAACAATGAACAGAAAGTAAGGCCAGATTATTGAACCCATAAGGTCTAGCTCCAGTTACCTTCTTCCTCCAGCAAGGCTTCACTACTAAAAGTTCTACAACCTTCCCTGGGGACCAAGTGTTCAGACATCTGACTCTATGGAGGACACATCACATTACAATGAAGATGCTATTTCCAACATTCTCACCTTTCTTACTAACCAGAGGACCATCACAACTCCATTTATAGGATAGTTTGGTTTCTCAATGCAAAAAGAAAAGCCATCTATTAGATTCTTTTATCCCTTTTCACTATGTGTGCGAAAATTTGTCAATCAACATGATTGTGATGGTTTGAATAAGAAAGACTTTATTAACTCATATATTGTCATGCTTAGCCAACAAGGAGTGGCATTATTTCAGAAGGATTAGGAGGTGTAGCCTTGTTGTCCATGCCACACCTAGTATCTTCTTTCTTCTCTGCATGCAGACCAGAATGGAGTGCTCAACTACTTTTCCAGCACCATGCTGCCATGCACCCTGCCATGATGATAATGGACTAAGCCTCAGGAACTGTAATCCAGCTTCCATTTAAATACCTTGGTCATGGTAGCTCTTCACAGCAATAGAACAATATCTAAGACAATGAAGAATTTGTGTCGAGTTGTATGCAAATGCATGACAGTATGAACTAGCATGTTTTCATAGACATAGGGATAGTCTTGGACAAATGCTCCTTTCTTCTTAAGTCTTTTTCACACTAAAAGTGGTTGTCTTTCTGGATTGTTAGGTATGTTCTCCTCTGAGTTTCCACAAATTGTTTATTCTGGCTAAAGGTGGCCCTCTGCAAACAGTCTTTTTCCCAGGGGTGTTATATGCTATAGATAGATACATTCTTTTCTTTGTTAAGTCAGCTTGTTTGTACCTATGTCAGACCTCTTCCCCTTAGAATAGGAAGGAGCCAGTTAAGGCCCATGGGTGGCAAAACTGCAAAATATAGTTATCTTTCAGTCTCAGCTCTGTCAGGAAATCATCTCTCTTGGGAGTAGCTATGAGTCATTATGAGACTCCCACGAGATATCTGAAAGCAGTCAGATCTAAGTCCCATCTTCTTGACCTCTGGCTCCAAGGCTTTTTGGAAACATCAAACTTCACAAAAGAGGGTTGTTTTCTTCATAGCTCCCCTCTGGACCTTGTACTCTGGGGTACTTAGAGGCCCAGAAGAACAGAGGCAGAAAGAGAACGA
The DNA here is from genome assembly GCF_903995435.1 of Acomys russatus. Taxonomy (NCBI): domain Eukaryota; kingdom Metazoa; phylum Chordata; class Mammalia; order Rodentia; family Muridae; genus Acomys; species Acomys russatus. The sequence goes on from NC_067153.1 coordinate 30,495,287, forward strand.
GAATTTAAATTAACACTGCCCTGAATGCTCATTCAATCAGAAAATACCTACTCTCCTGTGTGTTTTCTGGAGGAGTGGACCCATAGCAAGACATGTCTGTGAAATCTCTCACCTTTATCTTCTGGGTGAGGCCATCGAAGCATCTTTGGGAAAAACACTATGACTATGCTTCTAGATAGAGAGACACTACACAAAGAGATGGTTTAGCAACTAAGAACACTTACTTGTTTCTCTTTCAGGCTATTGAAGTTCTGTTGCCAGCATTCACATCAAGTGACTCACAACTGTCTATTACTCCAGTTCCAAGGCATCTGACGCCCTCTTCTGGCCTCTGTAGGTACCCACAAACATCCATAGATGCCCACACTGATACATACCCATAAGTAAATAATGAAATGTATCTTAAAAACTAAACACTTGTTGGTGGAAAAGGTGTTTTGAAATACTGATTATGAAAATTCTGATAATTGGATGTTAAAAGATGCAGCATGGATGTAGAATAGGATTCAGCAGCAATGAGGCAACAGGTGACATCAACAATTAACTGGGAACCCATCTTTCCTCTTTCCTTACCATCACTTCAAGCTCACTTTTCTGCCATCATCACCTAGTAAGCCTCTTATCATTGTGTGATACCTACCTATGTTAGGTGCTCCATGGTCTTTGCATAGCAGTGACCTCTTAGAACGAGAATGGTGACCATAATGGGGACATGCAATCAGCATCCATCTCCATATAAAGTTAATAAATAGTGCCTTCCTAAGTTGCTATTTATAAATAGCAGATTGTCTCAAAGCTTAGTAGGAAAAAGAGCCATTTGGCTTTGTTCTTAAAATTTATGGATTGGAATTAGAAAAGGAGTTCAAAGCAGGGGTATTTGATATCTGACCCATAATGTCTGGGACCTCATTTGGGAAAGAGTACATCCTAGAAATGACATGTCTGGTGGCTGCTGGAATTGCCTGGACATATTTTCACTTTGGGGGTCATTTATATGATTTGAATGTGTTATGTATCCTCAAAGTTCATATGGTATTACCATAGTGATAGTGTTGGGGTATAGGAGTTTGGGGAGGTTTCATGGTTGAGATTAATGCCTTGCAAAAGTGACCCTAATGAACTGGGAAGCCCCAAACACCACAGAAGGAGGGGAATAGAAGACACTGAGCATAAGGAATAGATCCTCTCCAGACACCAAGCCAACCAACACCTTAATCTTAGATTTTATGCTTCCAGAGCCATAAGAGACACACTTCCGTTGTTTATCATCTATTCAGCTGAAGGTATTTTGTCATAGCATCTGATAAGTTTTAGTAACTGTTGCTGGCAATTGACTGGAGCCTCAGCTAGATGGTTGCCTAAACACGTCTATGTAACCTTTCTTTGTGGTCTGGCTGCATGGGGTAATTTAAGCCTCCTTATAGCTTTGTGTCCGGTTCCCAAGAGCAAGTGTTATAGGCTGCAGAGTGGAGTACAGGCATCTTTAGTATGTCTTAGAAACTACTTCCATTCTACATTGATGGTTAAGTAACGAGCAAAGTACTAAGTTCACATAGGAGTAAAGAGAGACTCCATCACCTAACAGAAGGAATAGCATGGTATCAACCATCATGACAAGTTGAGCAGGAATGAACTGAAAGGACTCTGGCTAGCTTGTGGTTAGCATGGCTCTGCAAGCCTTGCTTTTCTCCCCCATTCCCTTCACCTTGCTAAAACCTTGCTAACTAGCCTCTCGGTTCAGTTCCTTATTTGGCCAGTTCCTCCTCTTGAGGCTGACTACCAAGGTTCAGCACCAAAGCACTGAAGTTCAGCAGTCAAAATCCCCCTTTGCCTCACCTAATTAACATGGTCAACTAAAATTAAACACCTCATTCTAACAAGGGGTTTCTTCCTTTACCCCTATAAACAGCCATTTTCTTATGTGTCACATTGTCTCATTCTATATCCAGAGGCAGTTCTTTGTCCCACTCTGGAACAAACACTCCTCCTTCCTCTCCCTTGTCCCTTTCCCCTTCTGTCTCTTTCTCTACCTCCTGTCCTTGTCCCTTATCCCTGCCCTCTGTCCCTCTGGAGCAAACACATCTCTTTTGTGTTGAGAGCTTAGTATTGGGGATTCTGAGCCAGTAGTGTTCTCTTACAATGACTTTAGCTACAATTGGAAAACAGCATCTGCCACATCTTTCTATGTAGGCAAGGCGAAGCTAAAAGATGGCTCAGTTGGTAAATTGCTTGCTGTATGAGCAGAAGACTATGAGTTTGGGCCACCAGAATGTAAATAAGAGCTATGTGTGGTGGCACTCATGTGGCCTTTTGGGATTTATTACCTAACTAGTGTAGTCTCAGCAGTGAACTGGTTCAATAGGAGACATTGAGGCAGACAAAATAAATTAAATTAAAAAGTGAGGAGGAACGGAGGAAGACACCTGATGTAAACCTCTGGCCTTCACATGCTTATATACTGATACACACACATAGCATGTACACATAGAGAGAGTAAAGGGGGCATTTAGGCACATTTGGGAAAGCAGAAGCCTTAATTTATTGGGTTTTAAAAAAAATATTTCTGAATTTCAAATGTCTTCTTCTGATTGAACTTCCTTACCTTGAGTTAGTTTCTGGTGTGAAATTGCTTCCCCATCTTCTCCTTCCAATATACTTTGACTCCATGGTCTGGGCATTGTTAATTGAAAGAAAAAAAAAAGCTTTGAAAAACCTTAATGATAGAAATCATACAATTTTCTCTGCATTAAACAATAGCTAATGCTTAATGAGTATTTTGTGTAAGCCAGACAGTTTAAAGTCCATACATAGTTTACAGATTTTTCCAAACAAATGATACGGTAAAGACAGTTAATATATCCCTCTCCAGTAGATTAAGAAGCTGTAACACAGAATGATTCGATAGTTTTGCTAAAGAAATCCAGGATTTAAGGTCAAGCCAAGATTCAAGGTTGGATCATGGAGTTCGGCTTCCTTAGTCATGGTACTGAGTTCACTATGTTATAACTCTTTCCATATTGAACCATATTACTTTACCTGCTTGTACCTTCAATTTTTAATTCTTTCTCTTCTCTGTTCACTCAATATTTATTTGTTAAATGAATCAGTAATTCCTAAGAGAGTTGAGACAATATAGCCTTGCCTCAGCAGAAAGAATTTAAATTAGATGTATTCCCTTTGAAGAGTATTTAATGCTATTGCTACTTAATTCATTTACAATGCATAGCTGCACACTGAAGACATATTTTTCCATGGAAAACTGTTGCAGGTTGTGTTCTCCACAAATTAGAGACAAAGAAAAGGTAGATATAGAAACAGTGTGGTCAGGTAAGGATGGTCCTGTAGATAGAAACTAGAGCACGTTGGTAATGAGCAACAGATGAAGGAGAAGTAAGAGAACTCATCAGAGTGCAGTGGTGGCTTATTTACTTCACACTCATGTGAACTAAAGGGGAGAAAGAAGATGAAGATATTTATGTGGGATGTGGGGTACCAAACAGACCTTGATAACCTCTGAGGTACCAGTCATAATTAATGTACACCAGCTTCCTCTAAATGCGTCTTCTAAAAGAAGAGTCACATGTTACTGAAGGAGAGGAGGTCAAAGAAAGAATAAATGTAGAAAATTTGTCCAACACTCCCTCTGTGATATAATTATGTACAGGTGAAAACAAGGTTGAATTCAACCCATGAAGTACATGGCACAAAGCAAGACTTCAGTAAATCCTAGTTATCAATCTAATAGAAAAGGGGTGATAATATTTGTAATGTTTGTTATCACAAGAATTAAATTCACTTGGTTGATGAGATGGCTTATTGGTTGAGAATCTTCTTCCTCTTGCAGGAGACCAGAGTTAGTTTCAAGTACCTAGTTGAGAGTTTCACAACCACCTGGCACTCCACTCTGGGGGAATCTGATACTTTCTTCTGCTCATCCACAGGCACAAATAAATAATAAAATAAATCTTGAAGCAAACAAACAAAACAACGATTAAATTCACACAAAACCCATTGCATGGGACCCAGAACAGAGTACTTTACTTGTTTTGGCTTTTTGAGGAAGGTGACAGCTGTTCATGGAAGGAAGCAAGTACACAATTGAATGGGGAAAAAATGTGTGTTTTATAAACAACTGTGGGGGCTGGAAAGTTTCATATCATCAAGGTCCTGGTGAGGGTGTGTCTGGTGAGGGTCTGCTTCTGTCTCATAGTTATGTGAGTGCTTATACATTATACACCTATAGATACACATAAAAACTGGACTAGACTTTGAACACGATATCTGTGTACACATACTGCATGTATCCAAGACCACAATTATTCAGATACTGCCCTAAAGCTTGTTAGGTAGAGATAAGATGAAAGTAGGAGCCAGGTGGTGGTGGCTCATGCATTTAATCCCAGGACTCAGGAAACAGAGGCAAGTGGATCACTGTGAGTTCAAGGCCAGCCTGATCTACAAAATGAATCTAGGATAGGCAAGGCTATACAGAGAAACCCTGTCTCAGGGGAAAAAAATAGGAGTAGCTGAGTGTGGTGCCATCACTACTACCACCACCACCACCATCACTGCCATCACCGTCACTGCCACAGCTGCCACCACGACCACTATTACCATTACCACTACCAGCAACAGCAGCAGCATAGCAGAAACTCAAGAATGTGCTGGAAATATGAATGTTCTGGTACTTACTTAGTTAGGGTTTCGTTTCTATTGCTGTGTAGAACATAATAACCAGAAGCAAGCTGGGAGGGGGTGGGGAGTGGTTGTCTCAGCCTACAATTCTCAGGTCACACTCCATGACTGAAAGAATCTGGAGACAGAAACTTGGAGGCAGGAACCGAGGCAGAAGATAGAGAGGAACACTGCTTAAAGGCTTGTTCCCCATGGCTTCCTCAATTGGCTTTGTTATATCACCCAGGGCCATCTGCCCAGGGATGTCACCACCCCTAGTAAGCTATGACCTCTCAAGTCAATCATTAATCAATAAAATGCTCTACTGACTTACCTATAGGCCCATCTTATGGAGGTATTTTCCAAATCATGGCTCCCTCTTCTCAGATAACTCTAACTTGTGTCAACTTTGGGGGGGGGGGAAAAAAAAACCAATAACAACAACTAAAACCAACCAGGACACTTCCCAAAAAAACCATATAGCTTCATTTCGCTTCTGTTCATATTTGTGCCACTATGGCATGCATTGATCGCCCCTTCCCACTTCACAGGAAGACTAGAAAAAGACATGAAACTCATTTCAAGATTGGAGAGCCCAATAGGCACACAGTAAGATATTACAAAGTGACCCATTACTTGAGAGTCATGTCAAAATGCAGACCAATTGTGTGGCTTTATGGGACTAATTTCCACTTCTTCTTCCCCTCCCCACACTCCGAGTCCATGGCCTTCAGCAGAACAACCATACCAACATCACCCTGTTACACTGAAATGAATCTTTCCTCTTATTTTAGCAAGTGAATAGTGGAACTCTGTCTGCAGAAAAAGAAAATCGCCAGGTTGTGGTGGCATAAGTCTTTCATCTCACCACTTGGGAGGCACAGTTAGGTAGATCTCTGTGAGTTCAAGACCAGCCTAGTCTACAAAGTGAGTCCAAGACAGCCAAGGCTACACAAAGACACCCTGTCTCGAAAAACCAAAAAAGAAAAGAAAAGAAAATCTTTCTAGATAGGCTTTCAGACCAACTGTGCCAGCATTTAGATTCAGGAAAACTTTAATGAGTATTCTTGCAGAGGACAGATAGCTTTCAAACGTGCTCTTCATAGACCAGTGCTGTCTTCTAATGAGTCCTGGGCAGACATGCTTGTCTCAGCCATTTTCCCCCCTTTCTTTCTTAATTCTTTGAGAAATGATTGATTGGAAATTTATTCACTGAGTTGAAAATGACTGACACATTTTTACTTTCCGTTTTATTTTACTTTTCCAGTTCTTTGATTTGCAAGTAGAATTTCAGCTATGTCATATTGGCTCTGACTGTGGCTACTTCATGCTCAATCAAAGATTCGGTTTAAGAGCAGGGGTGCACAACAAAAAAATGTAAATTGCTGCACTGTGCTCCTCCGCCATCAAGCATCCTTTGTTAACATTCTCATTTTCCATTAAATGAGCTATTGTTGCTACAAGTCAGTGGCTCCACTACAGAATTTGTAGCACAATAAACAAAGTGCAAAATGTATGTAATGAAGACTGCCTCTAATTTCCCTTAATTGCACATTGAGTTACAGCCAGCACGACCCTGACACCAACATTACTTCCTCAACACACAGCCTTGATGTACAGCAAATTTTTCTTCCATGACAGGTTTATTTCTTTGTTGAAGAATAGTTTAAGAGATATTTCATTGTATGTTGCCACGATGTAATTGGGCTCTGGCTGGCTTATTCACTTAATAGGTACGGTAATAATTATATGTCACTTTTTAGTATATGGGCTCCACATTCCTCTCCAGGTTGATTGCTTTATCTAGGAGCCATCGAATACGACGCTCTAAAATGACATCTGTGGGAAGATGAACTGTAGATTTATTTCTCTATCTAAGCTCCGGGCTCTGGCTTGCTCAGAGAAAAATGACAGCTTCCTATCAAATAAGCTAAAATAAAAAGCAAGATGGTGAAATCTGCAGATAGAATTCATTTCTCCTAATATTTAACATGCATTTTTCTTGAATTTTTTTTTTCCTTTTTGCTGAGAGCCACAGGGAGCATCTCTAGAGGAATTAAACACTCGCTGACCAATTACTAGACACAAAAGGAATGATGCACATTGGATTACACAGGAAAAGCATTCACAGTGCCTGGCGATGGAATTTATAACAGATCATTTAATTCAAAATTAGTTCTTATTTTATGTTTTGTCCCTTTGGTCCTGGTACCAGTGGAAAATTCATTTAGAATACACTTTTTATTCTATTTTCTCTGTCTCTATTTTCTTTCTTAACTCTGTTGAGTCCAAAGTGTCTTCGTCATCAAATTCAGAAATACTAAAATTAGTATCAAGGGTGTGTAAATCTGAGAACAGAAAAGGTGCAGATACTTAGCATGATGATATCGCTACAGCACAGTAGGACACAAAGAATGAACTCCCAGAAGTGGCCTGATCTGAAGGATCACTGTCTTGGGAGACAGCATGTTGGGACAAAGAACATGGCTGACAACTTACAAGACATTCGCAGTCAATGTGGATGGACCATATTCTCAGTGGTGGCAGCATTAGCAGCAGATATTTATTCAGACTACAGCGCTCATCACGTTGCCTTCAGTGGTTATCAATGACAAAAATGACATGCTTGATGTCGAGGGTCATTGATGACATCACTCCAGTGAGCCAGAGAGAGTGTAGAGGATAAGAGCGGCTGCACTGTGGCCTCCAAGTAAATCAAGATGGTAAAGAAAAAAAACCTACTGTGGATCATCAACTGATGAAGCTTTGTTTATAGGGCAGGAGGTTATATCTCTGGGTGAGTTGATAGGAGTGATCATATGTATAATTTTTTTTTTTTTGTTAAATGCAGTTAGCACAGGCAGCACAGTTAAAAACAGTGCTTACTATATATTAAAAAAGTACTTGTTAATATGATGGATGTTCTAATAGTTCACTATTTTAAGTACTTGGCCTTGAGTAACAGACTATGGTCTTCAGTTGAATAATGCAGATGCCATGTTTTGATTGTTTTAGTGTGAGCATAGCCTCTAAGAGCTGAGGCATATCTTTAGCCAGAGACAGCATTTTTTTTTATGCTACAACTTTATTTCTTATGCTCATGGAATAAATTGTGCCCCCTAAGTTCTTATTCTGAGGTGTTATTCTCCAGTGTGACTTCCCTTCTTAAAGACAGGTGTCTCTGGAAGTAACTAAGTTTAAATGAGGACAGGGCAGCCAGACTTTAATACACTAGGGAATGTGACTTTATGAGAGGACAACTGGATACCAGAACTCGCGTTCTTCCTGAGCACACAGGGAAAGGCAAGGTAAGGGCACAGAAAGAACGTTCCAGCAGAAACAACGCCTTATCCAACCTTGGTATTAAATTTTGAAAACCCAGAGCTCAGAGAATATAAATTTCCATTGTTTGATCCACTGAGTCTGTGGCATTCTATGGTGACAACTGAAGCAAAATAATAAATATATTCAAACAGGCAAACGTACAGCCAGTGTCTCACTTAATATTTTATTTTCACTAATTATTTTTTTATCAATGCTTCCTGTAACTTTCTACCATGCAGGCAGAAAAAAAACCACTTATTATTAAACAAGCAAGCAAACAAACAAACAAACACTTATTTATCCTTGTCAGATCAGAAATTTCAACATCTTGGTACAAAATGCACTTATTCGGTACCTACTCACCCGTACACTCTGCTTGCCCAAGATGGTAGCTGGGTGGACAGGAACTCACAGTTCATGGGATACTGGAGTCTGAAGTCCATCTGGTCTTCTCATGAAGGATCACACACTGTGGCCTTTGCTGTGCCCTCTTTGCAGCCGGGGATTTTATTTGCATATTTTATTGGGACCAGGGCACATCTCTGTGGTGCATTTGAATCTTGTTGTAGCTATCCCTGGGACTGCTCCTCTTTGAGGATGGCCTTTCCTCTTTTTGCAGTTTCATGGCTTATGGTCACATTAAACCTCCATAGATCATCGGAAATGGGGCAAAGAAGAGGGATGAGGGCGAATACTCTCTGGTCCTCCCATCTGGGACTTTCCTTTCTGGCCCCAGTGCCAGGTTTTTTTTTATGTCAACTAAACCACATCCTCTACAAGTTGTCAGCCTCCTGCTCTTCTACCCACTGATCCTAACTAGACACGCTCCCCCAGTGTTTACCTCAAGGGGCCAGGAAAATGGGTTCACTTGTCTGCACCCCATCCTTTCCAGGATGTGCCCACCCAAAGTCTAGTGACAAAAACAGTCACTCGGTTCAGTTCTTGTCCTTTCTCACTTGTAAACCTCAAAATTTTGAAATGACGAAAACAAAGACACTCATCAAAATGATGGATTCTGAGAATTAAAAGAGCCCGTGTTTAGCCTATGGACCCACAAAAGAAGTCTATGTTATACAGCTCAAAGGCACGCAATGATTTATTTGATCTAGGATGTTCTCACTTTCCCCTGAGGTATTGAATGCCTCGAGAATGACAGGAAAACAGGCAGTAATTAAGGGTTGAAAAGACAACCTATGGATTAACCATTTTGAAAGACTCTCTCTGTTCTACTTGTCTTGAGTACATCTTTCCTCCTACCCACTCCTCTCAATGCACCTCTGTCTATCTTGGGATTCATTCTTTCCTAGGAAAGGGGCTGAGGTCGCTATAGATTCTGTTTGCTCTCCTTTTCTTTGTCCATGGAGCTTAGTCACAAGGGCAGGTAACACTTTGGGGGGCATGGGGCAGAAAGAAATTTCAAGGGCACCTTGATTGAAAAAGCAGCATTAAGCAGTTTTGGCTAAGGGCTAGAAGAAGTGAATGCTACTATTCAACCCCGTTACCTACTAGACTCCCACATCGAGTGACTGCTTTTCTAGTGCCTCAACATGCCAAAAGGCTGCCTCAGACTTGGATGAACAGAGTGTGTATATGTGTTATGTGTATGTGTGTGTGTGTGTGTGTGTGTGTGTGTGTGTGTGTGTGTGTTTATGTGGGGGGATACACTTGTCATAACATCAAGCTTTATGGGTTGTATTTCTGCTTGTGGATTGTCTTCTCAATCTGACTTCTGAATAATCACTTTCCTAATTCCTTGAAAGTATTCTCTCATAACTTCAGATGTGTGCACAAGGTATGTTACTATTATCCACTCCAACTCTCCCCTCAAACTCATTTCAGAATTCCCCCATCACATCTCCCGCCCAACTACATGTCTTCCCATTTTATTTTATTTTCTGTTTACTCACTGTGTCCAGTTTAGTGCTTCCCATAAACATGTGGATGTGGGATCATCCACTGGAGTACATGGAACCTAGCAATAATCACACCTTCATGGAAAAGTAACTCTCCCTTCCCCATTAGTCATTAACTGCATTGCTCTTAACTTCTCAGCTAGGGGTGAGGTCTTAGGCATTCCTTCAGCATGTATTCAGGGATTATAAAGTAGTTTGATCTTGTTCAGGTCTTGTGCAAGAATCCACAGTTGATGTGCAAATGTCCTGTTGTGTAGTGTGTCCCAATTTCTTATGGTCCACTACTTCCTCAAACTTTCTTTTCTCTCCATAAGAATGGATGATCTAGGGCTCTAAGTGCAGATCTAAGCATCACCTCCCCCACACTTTCCAAGGAAGTGCTCAGTCCTTGATGGATCTAAATGCCAAGAAATGACTTTAGAGTTACTTCTTTGTTTGTTTGTTTGTTTTCTTTTTGTTTCTTGTTTTTTGAGACAGGGTTTCTTCCCATTAGCCTTGGCTGTCCTCGGCTTGCTTTATAGACCAGGCTGGCCTTGAACTCACAGTGAGCCACGTGTCTCTGCCTCTGGAGTGCTGGGATTAAAGGTGTGCACCACCACGCAAGGCTTAGAGTTGCTTCTTTGTCATCATTTTTTTCCCTCACTTGGTAACTTCTGCACATCATTTTTCAACAGATATAGATATTGAGCCCCCAGTGTCTAATTGTGATTAGCTTAGAATTTCTACTTCAGTGAGTGGGGATCACAAGAGGGATTGTGCAGAGAAATCCCATTACTGGCTGAATTGCATGTCCAATACTGCAGAGGAATGACCAAGAAGGAGGTATGCATGTGACTGACAGGTCTCCCCCAGGATATTTGCCTTCTAGCGCCACATGCATAAAGTAGCAGAGCATTTCCCAGACTTTCAAAGAAGCCAATGCAATAGCAGGAAGGATTGATGCTGGGGACTGCTCTTAGTTGGGACAAAGCAGAAATCTAGGACCTTTTGATAAGAGGCATTGGATACCAGCAGGATAGCACAAAGATAGACAGGCCACATGGGATAGATAACCTGTTTACTGAGAGCAGCTTTACCAGAACAGATGAGATAGAGGCCAATGGCCAAAGCCCAAGGCCAAGCAGACTAAGGCACCTCAGCTGCAAATTAGCAAGGGTTGGAAGGTAGGACATTACATAACATCCTTCTCTGTTGACTTGTTTGCCTCTGGTAGATGGTGAGGCTTAGCAGCAGAGACCTTAAAGATAAAGAATCCTCTGTAAGAAGTTTCTACAGAAGAGCTGTAAGAAAGACTAAGAGAATAATATTTTAACTTGGTTTTTATAAGAATCACCGAAAACAATAGAATATATTGCAGTGTGATAAAATTATCTTCTGCTATGGGCACATTAAAAGCTTACACATGAAGATGAATTCACTTACAAAAAAATTAACTTACTATTTAAAACTAAATCTCATTTTTATATGTATTTAATATTTTAATCAATGCTGTGAAGAACCTAGGTTCAGGAAGTTGAAACAATGTGCCCAAGGTTACAGTTAATAATAAGTGGAACCCAACTTCAGATATTAACGTATCTGATATTAATGAGTTGGATTTCAAGACTATGTCTAAGTGTCATTTTTCCTTTATGTGTGTGTGTGTATTGTTCCATATGTTTGTGTGTTGAGATACACATGAACATGTGTGTGCATGTATAGAGGAAGGTGAAAGTTGACATCAGGAATTTTCATAGATTACTCTTCAGCTTGTTGATTCATTCTGGTCTTCTCAATTGAACACAGAACATGTTCTCCAACTTATTCCAGGAATACCTCCTCTCTGTCTTCTGAGTATTGGGATTCTGGCATAGCTGCCACACTCACTAAGAATTTATGTGGGTTTCGATGATCCAAACTCTGCTTTATTTGCTGAGCCATCTTCCTAGCACTTAAGTGTCATGTTTATATTATTAGTAGTTTTTCTCCTCTGTATTTTTTTTTTAATATTTTATTTAATTTTAATTTATGTCCATTCGTGTGGGAGTGTCAGATCTTGGAGTTACAGACGGTTGTGAGCTGCCATGTGGGTGCTGGGAATTGAACCCGGGTCCTTTTTTTTTGAAAGAGCAGGCAGTGCTCTTAACCACTGAGCCATCTCTCCAGCCCCTGTATTGTTTTTTTTTTTTTTTTTTTTAGCTCATCAGAAATGTGTCTTACACAATGTGAGTTGTAACTATATTCTATTGTACATGTTTTTCCTGCTCTGATTCTGCAATTTCTTTGATATTGGTCCTTTTACTTTATTGGTTCTTCATGTTTCTCTTCTTTTCCCTCTCCGCTGAATCCCAAGCTTAATGACTGTTTCTTCTCATGCCTTCCTTTGCCGATAACTAGCTGTGTGGTCATCAGAAGACAAGCTGCATCGTCTTGAGGCACCAAACCTGGCCTTTTCTCATGCTCAGAAGGATGATCCTGAAGACAGCAGTGTTCCCAGAGTGGGAAGATTATGAATTAAGAGTTCATTGTGTCTGAGAGGTCCAGAACTGAGTTTAAGATTAATAAATTCCCTGTCTTCCAGGGAAGTAAATTTACTTGGTGAGTTTCCATTAAGATGGATTTTGAAAAATGTCAGATGGAACTAAAACATTTAAGACATATGGTGCATTAACTAAATGTTTAAACATTTGCCTTTAGCTGCATGAGCATATCATTGATGAGATGAGCTCAGTGAGCTATGCTGAACATCTTCTGCAGAATCACTGTCCAGTCGAGAGCTCTATTTCCTGAATCGTTGAAATATAAACCATCCCCAGATGCTTACAGCAGATACCAAATATGTGTTATAATTTCATTGCTGAATGAAAATGCACATAAAAATGAGAGGTGTAAATGAGAAAATGTGTCTGTAATTTCAGTCATTACCTTTTATTTGAAATAGGCTTTTCAGGGGAAGGGTGTGAAAAAGGGTATCATAAGGCAGGAAGCAGTATAGTCACCAGGATGCCACCACCCTTCCTACTGTCTTCCAGAAAACCCCTCCATACTTTAATATGTGAACAACAAACAAGCATCAAGTGGAAGTATTGTTCTCACCCCAAGTTTTTTGAAGATACTATCAATCAAGTACAACCCTTTTTTTTTTTTTTTTTAGTCCTGCTGAACCTACATTTGTCCTGGAAAATTTTCTCCATCCAGCACTCCAGGAAACCACTGCCAGTTGGAACTTAAAAAAGAAATCCAACTCAAGGCATGGAATAGTAGTGGAGCAGTGGGAGTTTCCTATATCCTGCTTCTCTAAGAGATGGAATCTTTGTGTGTGTGTTAGACCATGTTGCGTACTGATGGGGTTTATTCCTTAAGGAGGTGACTTTGGGCCTCGTTAGGTGTGAAGAATGAAGGAGGACTTGGGTAAATCTCTACTTATTTGATGAATCACCCTCCTGTTTCTCAGGAAGACAGACTGGTTTTCCCTATACCTACATTCTTTCTGCTTTTGTACCTGAGTTTCATAATTTTAATGAGAATACAGAGGATTCTAGGTCCATTTGAAACAGACTGAATCCTGAACTACCAGAGACCTTGCAATGGAGATAATCACTAAGCCTACAGAAATACCCAAGAATGTCCTTAAGTAATGGTATGTGTAGGACTTGCATTTATTCAACCTTACAGACTGTTCCATTTCCTAAGTAGCCTGTGAATAATAAGAGCTACCTATCATGTGTCTGAGAAGGTGTTTAGCACCAATGTGCTTGCAACTTTCATTTAATAGTCACAAAAATTTCCCTTCGAAATGTAGCATTTCTATTTAAAGTTAATAAAAGTGAGGCTCATGGTCTTAGAGAACTTGTCTAACTCGAGGGCTAGAGTTGTGACAGAAATGTAGACTATATTCCAGAGGACAATTTAATAATGATGATGATGATGATGATGATGATGATGATGATAATAATAATAATAATAATAATAATAATAATAATAATAATAATAATAATTTGCTGGCTGAAAAGAAAGGCTTTTGTCATGGGTAAGAAAATAAAGACACATACAGCAAGACACATCAAGAGAAACACGCTTCAAAGCAGATGGGCGAATTAGAAAGCCAAAACCTGGTTTACTCTTTGAGAGTTGGGGTGTTTAAGAGTCCTTAAGAGTTCTTCTCCTAATTTATGGTTGGTCACTTTGAACAAGAACAAGGAGGCTAATAATCCCACAACATGCCCCGATCTGACTTGAACTGGTTAGACTGGTATACAAGCAGTAGAAAAGGCGTGCTAGACGTAGGCCTTTTACTTGGTCAGGTATGTAAGGAAGAAGTTGGAAGTTTGTCATTTTTATTATCTAGTTGTGGTCCCTCTTCCTGCCTGTCTATTGGGGGATCTGTAGAATGCCAAGTCCCTCATTCGTCCTTTCAGTGGCCATCCTCAGTGCTGTTAGGCATTTTAGGGTCCAGCCCACTCTAACTGCTTATAGCTTGCAAAAAAGGGACAATGTAGAAGGGGAAGCAGTTAGAGTGGCTCAGAACAGGATAAACAGAAGAAGCAGGATAAAACTTGACAGATGGAACATAAGATAACAATTTGATGGCAGTATGTATCCTTGGAGCATGCTATGTGAATAAAGTAACAAACAAAAAAGGAGATAAATTAGTATTATTACCTTCCCTATGGAGAAGTAGTTAAGAAAATAAATATCTAAAATGGTTTAATAAAAATATGAATGACAGAGTGAGTCAAGAATTAGTGGACCCAATATGGAAAACTCTGTATCCTCTATACAATGATCAGAATCCAGTCTAGACACGGCTATGGAAATCACTTAATGACAAGAGAAATCCCTTACTGACAGTTGTGGTTTCAGAGAGAGAGGCAGTCCCTTAGTGTTCAAATCCATCATGCCTTGGATGCCTGGGTGGAGGATAGGAGAGAAGCAAAGTGGCCTACACATGATGCTCTTCTTCAGAGCTCAGTGCACAAAAGAAACAGCATCTTAGTGGCCAAAGGACACAGTATGATAGTGCAGCAACAAACTCTACTGTGGCTCTGAGGCTGTTTTCACAACTGTGTAACTGGTTCTACTCCTTATGTGGGGACTAAGAGGTCTGGATCAAGATAAGAACCACTGCCTGCTTTCTTTTGAGAGCATGGAAGAGAATTTAAACTTCTAGAGTGAGTACACTATGACAGAAACATTGCCTTTAGCATGTAAGAGCTCTTGGTAAGTACCTTTGGCATAATTTTATTCACCTTTTTGTCCTTTCTTTTCTCATCTCTCCATTTCTATGACCAAAGTTAGTGTATTCAGCGCAAAGGAAGTTGATGTGCAATTTCCAACAACTTCCAATTCTTTACTTACACAACTCATGCATCATGGGGCATGAAGGTGGATACATAAGTGTTTCTAATATCCAATGCAAAAAGGACCTTGATAATGTGAGAATCAGGGTTCCTTTGATCCTTTCACACACCAGTGGTTATATACACAGTATGTAAAGATGTTGATGAGAATTGTTGAGTAAAAGATGGTATATATTTAACAACTGTGAAACTTATCCAAGATTTGTTAAGGAACATGTTCTCTGAACTATGAACAAAGAGCTTAGCTTTCTTTAAATTGGTGGCCCCTGGTGCTCTAACACACTCCAGTGGGTGTCCTCACACTGAAGAGTATATAGGAAGCACCAGCGAGACTCACTGCAGGTTTGTTGTTTGTTTTTAACGAGGACACAAAATTGGTTGGGTATGGAAAGGAGAGGGTGGGTCTGAGAGAAGGCAAAGATGGGAATACAAATTTTCAAAAACATGATTTATGAAATTCTTGAAAAATTAATTAAAATTATTTTTAAAACAAGGCCTTGGGGTTATCTGTTGCTATCCTTTTTCATTTTATACATTGTGAAGTTTTTCCAAGTTTCACTAAAGTGTATGTTGCCTGCACTATGAACCCTTGAAGGTCTTGTGAGGTCTCTTTACAGTGTTTTTTCCTGTCTTTGCTCAGATTTCCTCTTTGTTCATCCTCAGTTCCCATCCTAGAATGCCCTGCTCTTGCTCTTCTATTCACTGTCGTCTTCTTTTTCATCTTTTTTCTATTGCTTCCTCCCATGTTTTTGTTTCTTTCTCCAGTGTTGAAGAAACATACTTTATACTCTATAACCACTGACTTCATATGTAAACTCTGACTTTCAAATCCCCATGCTATAATTCTTATGGATGTGAGTAAATGTACATTATTGAATTTTGTCACACATAAAACAAGATGATAAAAGTTATACCACTGACATGAAAATTAATAATGGATCAAAAGAAGTTTTGCTGGCACAATTGTTATTCCTTTTTATTCCTTTATATAGCTTTTCCTTTTGCCTTCTATTCTTCCATAGCTATCATCTTCAGGGACAAAAGGCTCATTCATGGATTAATAAAAAACCCAGAGGGTGGCAAAGCCTACAATTCAAGCTCTGAGAGAAAGATGCAACAAGGAAGAGGATAGCATTTGAAGTGTTTTGTTGTAAATTGAAATGAATGTTGGTTGTTCATCTGTGTTTCTTTGGTGGCTTGGGAACCTTCTTCTGGACAATGTTCTCATGCTCAGTTGAGAGGCTATATCACCAATAGCCTTCTGCAATGGTGGATGCTGATGCAGGGATGCTCTTTTGGACCACAACTATGAAAACCCATAAACTGAGAAAAGAGGTAGGTAATTGTTCAGTGTTTAATGTTCTCTGCAACTGCTCAAAGAGGGAGCTGTGTGAGAAGTGAACTTATGGATAAATAAGGCTGGCACAGAACAGCACACCATCTGCAGACATTGCAGAAATGAGCAAGAGAAGCCAACGAGCTGTGAGTGACAGAGATTAATCTTCAAAGTCACAAAGCCATGTAGGCCTGTTTGGAATTTAGGTGTGCTGGAGAGCATCAGGGCTCTGGAACATTCCTTTGAGGCAAAGAAGACATTTATCAGCCATGATGCTCAGGTGACTGCTATGTCCAAAATCCTTGATACCATGGAATAAAAAAGAACCCAGGAGAAAGACATTTCCTTTTAAAATGAGGAGGCAACATGCTATGTTCAATCCTTTACTTAAAATAATGGTCTGTGGTTCTGCAGGGTACAATAGCAGCCATTTCCTGGGAGTGGGAGAAGAAACAGGGCCCTCACCACATCCCAAAACTTGGCTTCTCTAGGTGATGTGTGAATTATTTGGGGTGGGTGGCCATTAATTATTAGATGAGAGGAGATGCATACAAATTAAGACTACTTTATGGAATATTTATTAGTTAATATATCTGTACACATAAACATGTTTATATTTATTAAACATTGCAATTGAAAATGCATTTTCAATATTAGAAGTTTTAGCCATAAAAAGACATCTGTTCACATTAAGCAAAATAAAACATTCCTATCAAAACATTTAAAACAACACAAACAAAATAACTCTGTCTAGCACGCTGTGCATACATTCTTCCATTTGGCATCGATATCTATTTTTAATGGTATTTGTCTGGTATTTTCCTTAAAATTATTTTTCAACACGATCTTATTAAATTTTCTTTTCATAAGATTGCTTGAATTGTTATTCTAAGTATGGCTTGTTGTTACTAAATTTAAAATCATTAGTGTATTTAAATAACTTACCTGCATGTAATGTTTATAATTGAATAAAACTATTTCTTCAGATACTAACGTAACCTCCAAATCCAAAAGAAATCTGCCACAGATGGAAGACTTTGACTCCCATGTTTAAAATTAGATGTGCAAACACCCTACCATTTCATATGTACTAATGTGGCCACCGTTTAGAATACCTTGAAAATATTTTTCAAACCACATTTTATATTTATTTTGTGTGCAGGTCTATGTGTGTGTGTGTGGGTGAGTATGTGTCATGGAATACATGTGGTTGTCAGAGAACAACATCGGGGAATGGGTTCTTTCCTCTCTCTGTGTGGGGTCCAGGGGCTGAGCTTGGGGAGGCAGTCTTGGCACCAGGCGCCTTTACACACTGAGATATCTCACTATACCTTGAAAGCATTTTATATAAATACATTTTGGAGGGTGAGGGTGACAGCTTGTATTTGAACTGTAACAGGGTGGTGTGGTGGGACAATTCTTGCATGATCACCATCACCAGAGACCACAAAGAGTGAGCTTGCCCTAGCCTCTAATACGCAGTATCACTTAGCTTCCTCCAAAGGGAGGTCATAGTTTCTTTGCATTTGCAGTGGGTCAAGAAGAAGGAAAGCTTATCTTCAGTTGTTTTCAGATGTAACCATGTGTTAAACTGACAGGTCTAGCTGTGCTTGTGTTTCCCACAGTTTAAAAAGAAACTATGGCAGAGGCTGGAGGCAAGTGGATGCCTAATTAACCCGGCAGGTTTCAATTTAACATTAATAGTAATACTTTCAAAAAAATGAAAAATCTGAACAGGTAATAGACTAGATGGGATGCCTGGATATCAGACAGGGTGGATGTTCAAAGCAAACCTGGATATATGGTTCCTTCCTTCAGATCAATACTCAGACCAACCTGGACCTAACTCTGCCACTGTCAATGAACAGATCCCTTATTTTAGGCATGTATGTATTTCTATTAAATACTTATTTGCTGCTGTGGTAAAAACACTACTACCAGGGACAATTTGTAGAGTACACTATGACAGGGAGCCATGGCACCAATCAGGAAGTGTGGCGACAGGAAACGGAGAGGTCATATCTTTAACAGAAAGTGCACAATGCACATATGAACATGAGAGAGAGAGAGAGAGAGAGAGGGAATAGCAATAGCACGAGGGCAAAAAACTCTCAAAGCCAGCCCCAGGTGATGTATTTCCTTCACAATGCTGTACAGTTAGTTGTGCTGTTTGGACCAAGTTCCTCGATACTTAAGCCTATGAAGGACATTTCTCATTCAAACCATCATACTATTTTTAAGTTGTTGGGTTTTTTTTTTATTAATTTGTTCTGTCATATATTATATCCTGAATACAGTTCTACCTCCCTCTGTCAACCCCCCCCCCAGTTCTTCCTGCCCTAACCCCACCTCCCCATTCACTCCTCCACTTCCCTCCAGGAAAGGGCAGGGCTCCTAGGGATATCAGCCAAACATGGCATACCGAGTTGGAATAAGATTAGACACGTCTAACTTGTTGTTTTAAAAACAAATACAAAAACAACATGCGTGTCTTCCTTAGTGGGATCATGCAACGTGAAACTATGGGCAAATCACCAAGAAGAAAAAGGCGAGACCTACTATGAGATAGAGCATAATCATAGTAGTTCTTTAAGAAATCACTTGGTACAAATGCTTGGGTCAACTTTTCTCGTAGATGAAGCAAAATCAGGAGGAATTGGTTGGAACAGAGCAGGGAGGAAAGTGCATGGTGATGAGGAGCACCAGTTCTGCTTATGGGCAAGGAGCCCAAATTACATCATTACTCCAACACAGAGGGGTCATAGTTTCTTGAGCGCTGCCTCCAGCTCCATCCCTGGAACAGACATTCACTTCTCTTTGGATCATGACTGTCCTATTTTCATGGTTACTTTTTATCCATGACCACCACCTGGGTAACACTATTATCATCTCCATTTTCTGAGAGAAGTTGAGTCTTTACCAGGTTAGTGAGCAAGAGCTAACAAGGAGCATGCTCAGTAACAAGACCAGTAAGTATGTGCTCTTTACATCCCAGCCCCTGGCTACAATATTTCTCAGATGTTAGCAGTGCTGATTGTTTATTCACATTTGGAATGTCCAAAGAGGATTCTGTTCAATGGTAGGTGGAATTTCAGAAGAAAATATAGTGTCCTTACTAGGACTGTCAACTCAAAAATTTTAGTAACAACATCAAAGAAATAGAAACCTATAGACACCTATCATGGATAGTTAATCTCTATATTTGTTTAAATGATATCCTGAGAGGATATGTACATTTTACCTGTTGACAATAATAAGTTTAGCAAAACAAAGTATAAACTGGCTTATGCTGCGGTGTTAACCCCAAATCTAGGTAGTTTCTTGGTTATGTCATCTTTTTATCAGCAGGGATTGACTTTCCACGACCTGGGGACTCAGATTTACAAGCTGGTTAATTCAGTCAGCTTCATGTTACTATAATGAAATGCCTGAGACAATCAAATTATAAAGACAACATGTTTCATTTCATGTAAAACGTCCTAGATACCACCCTTGCATTATGAACAAACAAACAAGCAAATTAGTAAAGATGAAATAATTAATCGCTAATTATGGTGCTGGAGGTTATACTCTGCAGTTGAGCAGGCCCATTGATTCGTGCTTCTGGTATGGATGAAGACTGATGGCAGAAGCATGTGACAGAGCATATTGCTAACAAGATGCCACAGGAAGTAATGGGAGACCAGATTCCTACAGAACCTCCCAATGAGACCGCTGACACCCTCCAGATGACTGATGGACCTCTGCTTATGTGCCATTGCTGAAGATGCATAGCATCACCATGAGGAATGCTAACATGTGGACCTCTGAAGGTCATTACAGGTTGTCATTCCCAAAACATTGTCCATTACTCCCTCGGAGAGCTCATAGAGTCTCTAGGGATCCTTCGCTGTGCCAGGCTGCCCAAGAAGGGACCAATTTATATACCCAGGCACATCCTTGGGAAAAACAAATTGCTTCATCTTCTCTAACTACAGACAACAAGCAGTACAATTCTTCCCAAGTATAAAGCAGAAAAACAAAGTATTTGCCAAACAAGAATAATTAGTGTGTATACATGTTATTATAAATGCTTCAAATTTTTTTCATTTTTATTAAATTCCTATTTCAAGCTTCAGGTAGTCTCCTCACATAATCTACTATATTACCAGGTAGACAAACCACCACTCACATATTCTAACAAAAGTTTTTTGTTTCTAGTGGAAGAACATCAGGTTTTAAGAGTCATTTCTGACTTCTCTAAAAGGTTCTTTTAAAAATGACACCAACCCCTAGCTCGGGGTGGGGGAGTGTTCTTTAAGGAAATATGTCATTTTCTTGTCTAGAAGTCAATGAGTTCACAGAAAAAATAAGGGCAGCACTGAAAGGATGTGGAATAAAAGACCCAGTTAATGCTTAAAAGATGCCAAATTGGAAAGTGTTACTTTCCTCATATCATCCATCACTGCAAATGGCTCAGCAGGCAAGAGACTATCTCAAGCTGGCAGTCTTGCCATAGAAATAGATCATTTCTACAAGAGCAGCAGAGTCACAGAGCTCAACCCGGCTGGGGACATTCCGTAGACTAGCTCAGAATCAAAAAGGTGAGAACCGAGCAAATAAAAAATGAACATTCCATCAAATCGCAATCAGTGAAAAGCTCAATAAATCTGGGTGATATCTTGCATAGGCAGTCTTTTTTTGGGGGGATGCCTCTAAATATTAATCAGCTATAATTTATTTTGAGTCATATATTCAGCTGTTAAAAGTGGATTGGTCTCTTCATGCATAGAAATCTATATGAGTCCTTGGCCTGGTTTACATATGGAAGGGAGAAAACTCTACTGGCTGCAGTCTTGGCACACAATAATGGCAAAAACTGTAGCAGACGTCTAAACACATGGGTTGAAAACCCCAGACAGACACAGCTTTCAGAGTTATCAATGCCGTGCTCAGAAAACTGTATCATTGTTCGATTCCTATCAAAGAGGATAATTCAATTCAAGGAATAGCTATTGGGAACCTACTAATATGCCTACAGGTAATTTTCCTACTTCAAAGGGCCATATGAGATGAAAGGTACTGTGGTTCTGCAGTTTATTCAACACTGCAAAGCAAACACAGGTCAATGGATGCCGGCAATGGAGAGCAATGAGACGAAGTGGAGACACTGAAGTTACTGACATAGTTGGCTGATATTTGTAGCTTACATTCTAAGTCCAGAAAGAACAGGGCTTACTTTGATGTCTGTGTCAAAGCTTATTTTAGATGACACAGAGCAAAGAAAATATTTAAGCCTGCTTTTATAAGTATGAAACGCGGACTTCAAAAGCAATTTAATTGTTTATCATATCAGCTGGTTAATTAGGCAGGTTCTTTGTGTGGTGTTAAATGAACATATTTTTTTATTCTCTGGCAGGAGTCAAGAACACGGATACGGCTAATAATAAGTTGTAGCCATTAGAATTATGGAGAGACTAATAGTCATATCAGTTGCTCTTAAATATGAAATGTTAGTGCCAGAAGTGCAAGGCCATGGGTCAAAGCACTAAATACAATGTAGAATCATCAAAGTTGGATTATTAATGTAATCAATTAAGGGTACCCCAAACATAATATTCCTCAATATGATTTTAGTGTTCAGTTAGGACAGCTGATATGATTAATTGTGCCAATATTTGGCATATATTTGGTAAGAAGATGAGTACTATTATTAATATATACTACATTAGTGATAAGATATTCAAGTTACCAAGAACATTTAACAGTTCTAAAGCTATAAGTACCCAATAGTGTCAAGTAAATACAACAAATATTAAGAAGATTAAAAGAAAAAAACCACTATAACTTTGCAGGAGGAAGAGATATTTTCCTCAGCTGATTGATAAAGTGAACGAGAAATGTGAGTATGGGTGTAGAATATTTTTATTTTTTATTAATCGATTACTTTACTTTACATCTCTATCACGGCTTCCTGTCCTTCCTCTCCTCCCAGTCCCTCCCTCAAATCTCCCTTTCCCCATTCCTCCATCCCCTAAGGGGAAGGCTCCCAGAGATATCAACCTGCCTTAGCATTTCCAGTTGCAGTAGGACTGGGAACATCTCCTCTTATTGAGGTTAGACAAGGCCGCCCAGGTAGGAGAAAAGGATCCAAAGGTAGGCAAGTCCAGAGACAGTCCCTGCTCTAGTTGTTATGGGACCCACATGAAGACCAAGCTGCACGTCTGTTACATAAGTGTAGGGAACCTAGGTCTGTCACATGTATGCTCTCTGGTTGGTGGTTCAGTTTTGGAAAGCCTCTATGGGCCCAGGTTAGTTGATTGGATATGTTTTCTTCTGATGTCCTTGACATCTCTGTTTCCTTTCATCCTTCCTCCCCCTCTTCCACAAGATTTCCTGAGCTCCCCCGAATGTTTGGCTGTGGGTCTCTGAATCAGCTTCCGTCAGCTGCTGGATGAAGCCTCTCAGAAGACAGTAATGCTAGGCTCATGTCTACAAGCATAGCAGAATATTATTCATAGCATCAATGGTTCGCTCTCTTTCATGGGGTGAGTCTTCAGTTGGGCCAGTTAGTGGTTGGCCTTCTCTCAATTTCTGGTCTATCTTTTTAAAAACTTTATTATCACCTATTCAACTTACACCCCAATTGTTATCCCCTTGCTTGTATCTGCCTGTTCCCATTCTATTCCCCTCCCCTAGACCTCTGACAGAAAGGGACCGCCTCCCCCACCATATGACCACAGCCTATCAGGTCTCATCTGGATAGCCTGCTTCCCCTTCCTCTGTGTGCCTCCCCAATAAAGGGAAGTGATCAAATAGGGGGAAGCAGAGTTCATGTCAGGGCAGTCCCAGGTTTCCCCACAAATGTGGAGAATGAGCTGTCCACTGGCTAGATCTGAACAGGGGTCTAGGTTTACTGCATGCATTGTCCTTGGTTGGTGCAACAGTTTGTGCAGGCCTCCCTGGGTCCAGATGGTCTGCCATATTTGGTGGTCTCTTTGTGGGGCTCCTGAACCCTCTGAGTCCTTCTGTATCTTTATCTCTGTACCTCTGTAGGTAGGACAAGCTCTAGGTTTAAGGTTTTGTCGGTGGGCTAGTGTCCCCATTCCTCCATTGGAAGTCTTGCCTGGTTACAGGAGGTAGCTATTTCAGGTTCCATATCCCCTGTTGCTAAGAGACTTAGTGAGGATCACACTTATAGATTACTTGAAGTTCCCTTTCTCCTAGGTTATGGCTCATCCCAGAGATGCCCCTACCCCAGTTTCTGTCCTGTCTCCCAGTTCTCTCCCCATCCATCTTCCTCTTACTTGATCCTTCCTGTTCCCATACCCCACCCTTCCCCCACCCAGTTCCCTTCCCTCATCTACCATCCGTGTCTATTTTCTTTCTCCTTTTGAGTGAGATTCAATCATTCTTCTTCCTTGTTACTTAGCTTCTTTGGGTCTGTGGATTGCAGCCTGGTCATCCTGCACTTTAGCTAATATCCACTTATAAATAAATACTTAACATGTCTTTCTGGGTCTGGATTACCTCACTCAAGATGATCTTTTCTAGAGCTATCCATTTGCTTGAAAGTTTCAAGATTTCCTTGTTTTTACTAGCTGGGAACATGTCATTGTGTAAATGTACCACATTCTCTTTATTCATTCATCAGTTGAGGGACATATAGGTTGTTTCCAGTTTCTGGCTATTATGAATAAAACTGCTGTGAATACAATTGATAGAGCAAGTGTCCTTGTGCATGGCGGAACATCTTTTGGGTATATGCCCAGGAGAAGTATAGCTGCATCTTGTGGTAGAACTATTCCCAGTTTTCTGAGAAACTGCCGGATTTATTTCCAGAGTGGTTGTTCAAGTTTGCCCTCCTACCGTCACAGGAAGAATGCTCCCCTTGCTCCAAATCCTTGTCAGCATGAGTTGTCACCTCTGTTTTTCATCTTAACCATTCCGACAGGTTTTAAATTAAATATTAAAGTCATTTTTGTTTTCATTTCCCTGATAGCTAAGGATGTTGAACAGTTTTTAAGTGTTCCTCAGCCATTAGCGATTGCCCTGCTGAGAATTCTCTGTTTAGGTCTTTACCCCATTTCTCAATTGGATTATTTGGTTTGGTGGTGTTTAATTTCTTGAGTTCTTTATAAATTTTGGATATGAGAGCTCTGTTGGATGTAGGGTGGGTGAAGATCTTCTCCCATTCTGGAGGCTGCCATTCTGTTTTATTGACAGTGTTCCTTTCCTTGCAGAAGTTTTTCAGTTTCATGAAGTCTCATTTATTGACTGTTGTTCTTCATGTCTGAGCTGTTGGTGTTCGGTTCAGGAAGTTTTCTCCTGTAGCAATGCATTCAAGGCTCTTCTCCATTTTCTCTTCTATTATATTTATTGTTTCTGAATTTTTTTTTGAGATCTCTGATCCACTTGGGCTTGGGTTTTGTGCAGGGTGATAAATATGGATCTATGTGCATCATTTGTTGAAGATGTTTATCCGCCATTATATGGTTTTGGCTTCTTTGTGAAAAATCACGTGTCCATAGGTAATGTGGGTTTATTTCTGGGTCTTTGATTTGATTCCATTGATCAACTTGTCTATTTTTATACCAATACTATGTGGTTTTTATTGCTATTGCTCTGTAATACAGCTTGATACTTGCAGAAGTTCTTTTATTGTACAGGATTGTTTTTTTAGCTATGTTGGGTTTTTTGTTTTTCTCTATGAAATTGAGAATGGTTCTTTCAAGGTCTATAAACTGTAGAATATTTTAATGGAACACTGTAGCCAACAATTGCAGTGTATCTGTCTCTCATATGCATATATATTAAATTTTTAAAATGAATTATATATAATTAAAATTTTTATTTTTTTTGTGTGTGTATGAGTGTTTTTTCTGCACATGTGTCTGTATAACATATGATTGCTATGGCCAAGGAAGTCACCAGATCTTTTATAACTAGATTTACAGATGGTTGTGAGTTGCCATTTGGGTGCAGTGAATCAAACTTTAGTCACGTGGAAGAGCAAGCAGTACTCCTAACCACTGATTCATCTCTGCAAGCTCCCTATAAATACATCTTTCCAAAGAAACATGAAAGATCTCTGATGGCTAAGCTTAAAATCATCCTCAACATATTTTGAAGAATGGACCAGCAAAGGCTAGCCAGGTGCTCCAACCCTGCTGCCTCTTCCACATCCAAGGCTAAGCTATTATTTCCTGTCTTCTGTGTGAAGCTGGGATACTGTGTTTGTTTTGGTGAAAGGAGTATGGGTGAATGTCATAATCCATTCTCTTTCTCTCTCTCTCTCTCTCTCTCTCTCAACTAGTTCTATGTTCTATGATACCTGGTGGAACAAATTTACCAAGTAGATACTGCCTAGATCCCTGGCTTGTTACTTGGAGAAAAGCTGCCTGGAAAAATGTGCTGAGTATTGCTTTATGTGACAAAGTGTGTGTGTGTGTGTACACCCCTAATGGTTTAGAACTGCATATGACAAATAGCTGACTGAAACAACATTCTATAACTGATTTCTTTGACATAATTTCAATTAGGTTAAAAATCAAACTGTCTTAATAATGAGGAAAGTGATATGCTTGCTAACATAAAACCCATTTTAGATAACTCACGGATGAAATAATAAATTATGAAGAAAATTGGAATGTGTTCAAAACCATGGAAAATTAAAATATTAACTAATAAGTTGTGTAGGCAATAGCCAATACAGTATTTACAGTAAAATGTATTGCTTTATATACTCACATTAGAAACAATCAGGACTTAAAGTAATAAAGTAGATGTATATTTTAAGAAATTAGAAAACATTGGTGGAAGGAAGATCAGAGTAGCAAGTTGTGAAAGACACCAAACATATCCCAGAGGATCATCAAGCTTTCTGAAATGTGGTCGCACATAGGATAGGCCAGCCTTGGAAGTGGCCAGGTAACCCAGGCTGGTCTTCAAACGTTGATCTTCTCTTTCTGCTTTATCTTGGCATAATGTTTTCAAACTTCATCCATTTGAGGCCTGTATCAGTTTAGCTTTCAAGTAATACGGTTAAATAATATTCTCAGTGAAATCATGCTGGATTTTATCATTCCAATTATTGGTTGATAGTCACTAAAACTTTTCTGTTACTAAGATTAATACCTTTATGAAAATTAATAAATAATTAATATATAAAATATAATATAAAATAAATATATAAGCTTTTTATGTGAGCATCTTTGTGGGTCTCTCAAAAGGTACATATGGGACAGACAGTACAAAAGATGCATACATTTATATTATTCTTATTTATTTATCTGATAGTCTTGAGTATATAAGTAGACATAGTATTGGCAGGTCTTACAGTTTCATGTTTGACTTTTTGAAACATCATCAAATCATTATTTTTAAAAGAGCTGCACCATTTTTCACACCCACAGCACTATAAGTTCTTGTTTTCTTCACCCTCTCAACATTTGATGTTTTATCTTTCATATTACAGCCATTCTTGAGTATGAAGTGATATTGCACTATAGTTTTGTGTTTTTTTCAGCGTGATGAATGTCATTGTTATTTGTTTTCTTGGTCCATTTGCATATCTTTTTCATAGACATGGCTGTTCAAAGTTTTTGCTCATTTTAAGATTCCATTGTTTGTACTTTTATCATTGAATTGCAAGAGAACTTCATATAATCTGAATTTAGACCTATAATGTATATGTAATTTATTAGATATATTAGATGTACCTAATATATGTGTAATAATAGTATATTAGATATATATTATAACTTTTTTTCTTAAATTTATTAATGGTGTAAATTACTGAATAAAAGTTTTTAACTGTAACAAAGTCATGTTTATGTAGAATCCTTTCTTATCTGTGATTTCATTTTCTGTGATTTCAGTTTTCCATAATTGACTGATATTCAAAAATATTAAATGGAAAATTCCAGGAATAAGCAACTCAAAAATTTAAATTACATGTGGACTCAAAGAGCACAGTTAAATTCTACACCATTTCTTCAGTACTCAGGAAACAAGTCAATGCCTTCGCTGAGAGTATCCATGCTGTATACGCTACTCAGCCATGGAGTACTTAGTCTTGCCAATCAGGTTAGCTGTTGCACTATTAATGTGCTAATATTTACTTAACAATAATCTCAAGCTGTAACAATAGCAATACTGATAATCAGATATAAACTCCATTTCTTTATTGGTCTTTTGTTTAGGTGTTCTTTCTACTATTGAGGACTGTGAATTGAGTTTTCCATTTTCCTTTGTAATTCCATCCAGTTTTGCCACATGTTTTGAGGGAGCATCTGTAAAGCGCTTATATGAATAAGAACACCTGTATTTTCTCGATGGATTGAATTTTTTAAAATTTATTTTTAATTTGTTCACTTTATATCCTGATTGTAGCCCCCTCCCAACCTCACCCTCCCTCCCTTGTACCCTCTCCCTCCCTCTACTAGTCCTCAGAAATGGGAGCCCTCTTCCCCTACCATCTGACCTCAGCCTATCAAGTCTGTATCCTCTTCTTCTGTGGCTGGGCAAGGCTACCCAGCCAGGGGAAAGTGATCTTTAAAAATCACTACAGAGTGCCTTTGTTTACCTAAAGTAGCAATTTTTAACTACGAATTCTATTTGATTTGATTTTAATATAAACACATTCTTTTGGTTACTGATCAATAATATATCTTTTATCTATTTTAAATTTCTTATTTTATTTGCATGTGTGCGTGCGTGCATGCGTGCGTGCGGGAGTGTGTGTGTGTGTGTGTGTGTGTGTGTGTGTGTGTACAGAAGTGCATGTGCATAGGATGCATGTGGAGGTCAAAGACCAGCTTTCAGCAATCTTGGTCTCTCCTGCCACAGTGAGGACTCGGGACTGGACTCAGGTCATCAGGCTTGGACAGCAAATGCTTTTATCCTCTGAGCCATCTCTTTATGTCTCTCTTCTTATATTTTACTTTCAATCTATTGTCAGAGAATCTAAAGTGTTTCTCTTATCAAAGACATTCTAGAAGAGTAATTTTTAGGTATAAATCCTCCATATTTAACAAAAATGATTTGGAAGTAGTTGCCTACTATGAAGCCATGCACACGTATTGAAGACCATGCTTTTACGTAAGGAAACAGCCTTGCTTCACCATGTGTGTCTTCATTCAGAGCTACTGTGATTACAAAAGTGTGATTTGCTGCAGGAATAAACAAACTGAATCAAGCCAAAGCTAAGAACCCGGCCCCCAGCACACACAGAACCACAGCTACGCCACATGCAGTGTAAGCCAGCAAGGGAAAGACATACTATAGATTCCATGTGATTTGGACAACTGGTTATTCAGACAGAAAACAATTAAATATTGGTTCTGTATCTCACACCACAAATCATAATTAGTTCTACGCTAATAAAAAATGTAAGCATGAAATGCAGTGTTTCCAGACTAGAGAAATTTCTCGAAAGATAAGATAATCTTATGAACTGAAGAATCAGTTCATCAGCAAAACAAAAATCTCTAAATCACTTTTAAGTTGAAGATGACTATAGAATGAAGAGATCATATAAACAGTGAAAATAAAGCCTTATAATCCTGAAAGAAGTTATTTGCAACTCATAGAAATGATACATAATTTGTGCCTGCTATAGTTTATATTAAATGTGTCCCTCACTCAGGAAGGTCATATACTTGAAACCTAATCTCCAAATTCATATGTTAATGCGACTAGGAGATGGGGCCTTTGGGATGCAATTTGGATTAATGAGGTCATGAGAGTGTTGCCACCATGTGGGTATCAATGGCTTTATAAGATAGAAAAAGAGGTCTAAGTTAGCCCACTTGCCTTGTGGTCCCCTCTTCAAACTACAGTGCTGAGAAAATGCTGTCCCCGTGCTCTTAGATTCTTCCCATAGTGGAGCTATGAACTAAGTGAACTTCTTTATTAATTACCTAGTCTCAAGCATGCAGCTGTAACGCACACTCATAGTGTTATGCCCTGTAACAGTAGGATGCAGATGAAAATAACATTCAAAACGATGGACAGTAGAATGAAAACAAGAAAACCCAAGCATATCTGACAGAAGAGGAAATACAAACGGCTGCAAATGTGAGCTCAGATGTTCAACTTTGTTATGAGTCAGGAAGATGCTAATGAGCAGCTCAGGGAGGCGTCGTTTCATGTCTACCTGTGCTTTAGATAAAAGGTGATTAGCCAACTGTAGTCAGGATGTCAGAAACAGAAACTTGCATGTTGGGAATAAGGTGCAGTAGAGGTACCCGTGACCATTCCCCAAGCCATCGTTTTGCTTCTAGACAGACATTAGTGAGCGATCCTAGTGCCTGCATAGCAGAAAGCACAAGATGCTTCATGTGGCAGTGAACACAAGAACAGAAGATAGGGAACGACTTGAATTGTCCCCCACTAACTGAATGGATGCTTGTGTTGTTATAATGCTCAGAAACAGATGCTGAAGTATGACACACAACGGTTCGTTTCAACATGGGTGACTCTTATAATATGGAGCACAGCAAGAGCTGTCAGAAAAGTTACACAGAGATTTCTCTCGCCTACATTAAAAAGTCAGCTGTCAAGCAAAATACTGTTTAGGAAATTATGGATGGATGGTAGAGAGGCAGAAAGAAAGAGAAAGATAGAATTCAGTATGTGGGCTTCTTTAGAAGGGAGAAAGGCAAGCATGTGGAGGAATGTGCAGGGTACTGAGGCATCATAGTGCCGAATGTGCTAATCTTTGGCAAGCATTGAGTACTTTATTATTTCTTTCTAAGATCCACATGCGTACATTGTATTCACTCCTTAGTGCATACATTTTACCATAAAGTACTGGCACTGGACTATATTTCTTCATTTCCGCATTCTGTTTATAGGCAATGCAGCTTAAGGATAGATTGTCTTCATTCCGGATTTTCAGGAGTGCCACAAAGAAAAATAAATGTCTGCATTGAGCATGGAGTGGCTTTTGCACTTGCTTTCTCACAGCTAAAGAGGCAGTGTTTCTGAACGTTAGCTCTGAGAAAATAAAGTCACACCGAACATGATCCTTGGTGAATTATCAGAAGCCTTATCATTCCTGGGAGAATTGGGGTTCAGGTGAGATATATAAGGCTGTGCCCTGTACAAGCCCCTCTACAGGCACAATGTGCTAAGCGAGAGTTGGTATTAGCACACTGTATTAGGGCTGGTGACCCTACTTTCCAAGCGTGTCCAAGGGTCATGGGCATATTACAGGTTTGGAGAAAGCTTTTGGGAGATAGCTCAGCCTTAGAGAGAGGAAAGAGTTTGCAATGTCCTCAGCAAATCAAGAATCTGACACCGAAAAGAATTAATGTCATGAGGAAAGATGGTTTTCTGAAGTGAGTTTTGCAGGATCAAGAAAATTGAGATAACCAGACATTACAAGGGGGAAAAAAAATCAGAATAAATACAGGAATGAGCCGGAGCCATTTAGTTCTTAAATATAAAGTACTTTTGCATCTCTTTTCTGAGAACTATTCTGTAGTGAAAACTCTTTTGTCTGTCAAAGGAAAGAGATTTGATGGATCTAGGGAAACTTCGGCCTATATACAGTTTAAGAAATATTAATAAGTTACTGGACAAGCCAAGTAAAAGAATAAAGTCTACAACTGTTAGGGTAGGACTGGAGAGGCTCCTCACAAATTACATCATTTGTGCAAGAACTCAGGCAAAAATAACAACCAAGGCAGAGCAGCTTCTCAGTCACAGCATCCCAAATTAAACAAGAATGTTTTTACTTATGTATGGTAGACCCTCGGGCAAGCCAGTCGATCTTATTGGAGGGAAAGTTTAGCAGACACAATGCCGACTGGCAGAAATTTTAGTATTACATTACATTAACATTTCAGTGTGGATTTTTCCTAAGGTTGGAAGAGACAATATAGACATATCACACAGGTTTGTGTGTGTGTGCGTGTGTGTGTGTGTGTGTTTTACACACTCAGCATTCTATATTCCATAGTTTAATGAATCCAATTAACAGTAAAATGAGTGTGTCCTGGCCTCAGGGACTGTACAAAGTAGCTGTGGATACGCTACCAAGGCGACATTCTGAGATTAAAAATAGGGAGTAGGCTAAGAAGATTGTGTGCTTAATGGGTTTTGGTAAAGAATCAAGTGACTAGGATACTTTCTGGTAGCCTGGGACCCCTGCATTCTCACACATGCCCAATTGCCACTGTACTGTTACACTATGTGAGAAAAAACTGAATGGGAAAATATTAGGATCAGAAGCATTGAAAAGTGATTAAAAAAAAAAAGAGTAGCAACTGTTAGTGAGAAAGGAAATATGGACTATTACAGAAACGAGTCAACATGGAGCTCAAGCTAGAAGATTACACCAAAGAGCCACTGCCTCTTCCCCTCCCAGGTTCTTGTCTGACCTAGTGCGGTCTCTTGGGATAGCTAATGTTGGACCAACTTGATCATTAAAAGCAGGTCTACAGCTCCAGAGTGCATTTGACTAGGCTGGAGACTATTTAATTAATACATATGAAAGACTCTTTCCATCAAAATCAGTTCAAGAGGCCGAGAGATGACTCAGTGGGTTTAATGCTTGCTGCACAACTCTGTGGATCTGAGTTTGGATCCCTAACCCCAGATAAGAGCTAGAGAAAATGGCCTGCACCTGTAACCATAGTACCGGGGGTGGGGCGGGGGTGGGGGGGAAGACAGGCAAAATCCAGGGACTTGCTGATCTAGCAAAAATGGTGAACTGTGAGAGACTCTGTCTCAAAAAGCAATGTTTGTATGTGCGGTAAGGGTGGGGCGGGGAAGTGGCTCAGTAAACAAAGAGTTTGCTCTACATGCATGAACTCTGGAGTTCAGAGTCCCAGCATGCATGTAAATGCTCAGCAGGTGTAATCCTTGCATTTTGGAGGCAGACACAACGGATCCCTGGAACAGTTTGCAAATAGCTCGGAGTTCAAATGAGAGACCCTGCCTCAATATGTAAGATGAAAGTGTGATTGAGGAAGACACCCAGTGTCAACCTTTGACACTCATACTTGCACACATGGGTGTGTGTGTGCCTCCACATATATGCACACATACATCACACACACACACACAAGGGGGAAAAAAGGGCTAAAGCCTTTTGCACGTGTAGGAAATAAGCCTCGGTTATCAGGACAGATCACAGCAGAGGCCACCTCATTACACAGCCATCCTGGATAAATGAGGCATGACTCCATATCACTGAGTCAGTCATTGTGTGGAACAGGCCACATTTTCTATATTATTACAGAATAAAATCATAATAAAATATGATTTTTGCAGTAGCACAATCTTTATAGCAGTTCCTAAGGCAGCAAATGAGTCAAATTCCAAGCATAGCGACAAAAAGATTCTAGAGCAAATGGCTTATTAAATAGAAAAGCTCAAGTGAAAATAACTGCACATTTCGTGCAGGTTTTCTGTCTGAACGTTTGAACGTGGAAGTGTGCAACACTTTGAGATAGTGCACTGTGCATATAAAGGCCGTAGCAATGAATATCACTGCCCATAGGCATTTCTATTGTAAACAGAAAGCTACACATGTACATTTTAATCCTAACCAGATCTGAAAGGTGTTTACCATGAAAATAGCACTGATTTGGGGTTGCGGGGGTGGGGAGTAGGAAGATGGAAATAACAGGAGATCAGGTTTTCTCCAATTGATTATCCTTTTTTTTTTTTGAAAAGGAGATCACCAGCGAGGGAGATCCTAGAAGTCATAAAATCAATCTCACAAATTGAAGTTGAAAAAAAAAGTAACAAATCTTCCCACCCCGTCCTCCCCCGCCCCTCCTCCTCTGACCCCTCTGCCCCCCACCCCCCCCACCTCCCCATTCTAGATGGTGCTAATTGACCCAGGAGCACCTTGGTTACTTTTCCATTGAGCAGTTCCCCTAGGGATCCAAACTATTTAGGATTATTTACTGGACTCATCTTAAGCACTGGAGTTCCTGGCGAAGGATGTAACGCCAAGCCCTAGCATCATTTAGCATGTTTTGAACTCTTGCACCATGTAACTCAGGGAAGACATGGATCTAATGAGAAAGGCAATATGTTCTTTCCATTGTATAAAGAGATTAACCAAAGCAGGCAGGTGAAGGCTGCCTGGAGTCAGACAGAAAAATCCGAGAGACCAGGACCCAATTAGCCTATCCTAGGAAGATTGCTCTTTTTATACTGCTACTGAAGCTGAACTTGTTAGAGAAGAGAGTTCCAGGGATTCTACTGAAAAGGAAGCATAGAGTTCGGGGCTATGCAATGGAATTTAGAGCTGTTTAAACACCAACACTTGCAGGGGGTGGGGGTTCAACACCTGTATTTGCATAGTCAGCATTCCAGTTTGCATTTGCCCATCCATTCCTTGCAAACTGGTTTTAGTCTCCCACCAGTGAGAAGAAGGGACAAGAAAAATGGTCACTGGTCATAAGGGTGTAAATTGATGATATCCATCAGTTTATACATAGTTTATTTTTCTAATGTAATTGAAGATTCTATGCCTAAGTTTTATTCCAAAAGATGTATCAGTTTGTCAATGGAACCAGAACTAACGCTGTTGTTTAAAGCCCTGTTTTCTGAGTGGAGTGAATGAGAGAGGGGCTGGAGGCCACTGAGAGAGCTGGGCCTCTCAGCTCCTTAACACACAGAAAGCGCTCACCTTCAACTCTGCCGTTTCCACAATCACGGCAACTGTCCTTCCAGGCTCCTGTATTTGTGCACATGGTCTCCAGCTGGTGGTGATGTTTAGGGAGCTTATAGAACCTTTAGGAGGGATAGTGTGACTGAAGGAAGTCCACTGCTGAGGGGGGGGCGTGTCTAGGCTCATTCTACATTTTCTTCTCTCTCTCTCTCTCTCTCTCTCTCTCTCTCTCTCTGTCATCGGCCAGCTTCCTGCTCTCAGAACTGTAGGGCAACATAAACCCTTTGTTCCTTCTCTAATTTTCCTTTGACCATGGTATTTTCCCACAACATAAAAGTGATTAATACGAATTCTTATTGTTTTTTTCTACCACAGGTTCATCCAGGCGTCAGGTAGAGGCAGAATTCAGAAAACCCTGGGCCGAGGTGAGGAACTTATCCTTCTTTCTCAGTCTGGGTCTGCCACTCATCATGAAGCAACTTGTTCTAGAAAATCTGTACACAAGATTCTAACCCTGTACTTTTTTGGTGGCCCAGCTTTGGATGGAATTTTATATTTTAGAGTTTTTCGTCTATGTAAGAAATTTTGGTTTCCTATATCCTATATCTCCAACACTTTATTTTTGTTTTTATTCCTCTGCCCCTCAATAAATATATTCCTATTAAATAAGAAATGAGAGTGAAAATAAGAAATGATAATAATGGTGGTAGATGGTTGTATTTAAAACAACAACAATAAAAAGATTATTTTTGACTCTTGGTTTTTGAAAACACATGATAGTTTCTAATCACAAGGTTCAAAGGGCAAAGAACTAGGGAAAAGCTGTTTGTTCTATTATTGGTCTGTCCTAATTGTATTCTTTCATCTGAGAAATAAGTCAGACATTAGATGTTATCTATGTTTTGGTTTCCAAACAGAAAGAAAAAATTTGAACATCTCTGAGAAATACACAATAGGCCAATATTATTTTTCTAGTGGTATCCCTGAATGGATTGATCCAGAAAAATTATTCAGAGACAAATTGGAAATTACAGTTTTACCAGTTCCTGTACATAAGCCTCAGGGACTGATCAGAGTGTCAGGGATACTTGTGTAGATTCAAGTGTGAACAGGTTCACAAAGAGATTGAGACATCAGCAATTCAGGGGCCTGACTGGAGATGAGTTCATAAAAGAGGCAACTTTTGTCGAAGGCATAAAGAATGCCGAGGAGGGACTGAATGAGAGATAGGTAGCTCCAAGTAGATGAGTCATAAGTCAAGAGATCTTTCAAAGCAACAAGCTATCCACTGACTAGATGGTACAGAAAAGAGAAAAATAAAAGGCATTGTTGCCAGGACCTTCTTGTGAGAGGTCTGAAGCAACTGTGTCTGAATTAGAGGGCAACCATAGGGCTGTGGGAGGTTTTCAAAGCTTGCATGTAATAGGTTTTGAGTTTAAGAAAAGTAGAATATGGGCTGACATGAGAATAGAATGAAAGTAGAAAGAGCCACGGGAATATTTTATAGGTACATAATTAATAATCACTGGAATCAAGAGAGGGTAATGGAGTATTAGTATGCTCAAAGTACATTATAATCATGCATGAAAATGTAATAGTGAAACTCATTATTTGGTACAATGAATATATGCTAATAAAAAGAATAAGGGAGAAAGGGGGCATAAAAGGAGAAAAAAGAGAAACCATGAGGCCTGAAAATGAAGGAAAAGCCAAGATGTGCTTGCCTACATGCACACGAAGCTGAAAATATGCAGTGATTTTTTAAGCTATAGGTCCCAGAGAAAAATAACAAAAATCTATGGAAATGTCCTGGAAAACTGTCAAATTTGGACATACTCTTCAAATGCTGCTTGTGATTCCAGGGCATCATCCCTTGGGAACCAGGACTCCTTAGGAATCTACAGGCTACAAGTTAAGCGGCTTGGATTCTGGCTGATTTGATTGACACTTTTTAAATAAGTCAACCACTTAAAACAAAAATTGCTTTCTATTCTGGCTTCGTGTAGACCAGAATTTCCTACTGTGCTTCCTCCTCTGCAAATTACCTTGGAACTAACATCTGGTATTAAGAACCAGACGCAGAGCTCTATGGTGGTCACAGATGAACTTTGTGGTTCCTAAGAATTCTTACTTCTAAAATCACATTTCCTAGCATAAAGTTTGAGGTTAAAAATCTGGAAATTGGGCCAGGGAGATAGCTCAGTAAGTAAAAGCATTTGGTATGCAATCTTGGCCACATGAGTCTGGTCTCTAGTACCTGCGCTGGACGGAGACAACCAACTTCTGAAAGCTTTGTATGGCCTTCACATGCCCACCATGGCCTGTACACTCCTACACATGCATACACATATACACATACATACATACATACATGCATTAAAACAAAAATAGAAAACAGAAACCACCCTATATTTTATTATATTCTGCAAGGCTGATGTCACATGCCATCATCCTCCAGCTCCACCATCTCCTGAGTGGTCAGAGCCTGTTTGCATTCTGTTTGAGGAACTGCTAACTGTTCAAGAGTTTCAAAATCTTGAGGTACCAATGGGACCAGGAGCAAGGAATATAAAATCACTTTCCGTCCATCATAACTTCACTCTATTCTTTGAATCTTAGTTGGGAGTTAGATACGTCTTTATTAATTTGTATTGTGGTAGTGAAGAAAGTATTTGTCTGGGCATTCATGCCCAGAAGAAGAGGGTACTGCTGTGCTGTTCATCTCCACCAGAAAAGATCAGTGCCATAGCTCAGTGGTGCTCACAAATGGATATCAAATGAATCATTATGTGGTCTTGCTAAAACACATATTACAAATGTCTTCATTCTGAAGAGTGAGGACTGAGCATGTGCCCTGTTGCTGGGGTCCTGATGAGCGTGGTCGTGAACCAGATATTTAAGAGCCGCCATTCTAGCACTGTGCGATCTGTGTGAGTTCTTAAGGTTTAGGAATTCAACTCTTTGCTACTCCCATCCTTTCCGCCCATGAGATAATCACGCGCCACGCGGAGATGCGTCTGAAGTTGGATGGTGTCTGAAGTTCTGCAAGTTCTAAATGCATTTCTCTGCACCATGGTGTTTTTAGAGAAAACTAATTGCATCCATCACAAATAACTCTTTATTTTTAATTTATGTATTTTATTACAAATTGAGAAATTATGCAAAGCTTCCGGAATTAATCAAATCTGCTATATAAGTGTTGTATATAACATAAATCCTTAAAAAATAGAAATTCTATACAGACATAAGGATTTATCATTGACATTATATAGTAGTTGCAGTTTGAAATTCCTTCATGGCCAGTTCTTCAAGGAATGTTGACGTGATCACCTATTCCCTGACAGGCCATAAAATGACTGGAAAATTGAAACTGGAAGATGTGTAGATGATAGCCCCAAAGCAAAATTATTATAGACACATTAATAAACTTAATCTGACCAAAATTTTCTTCAGCTCCTACAAGAACGATAAACCAAATGCCATACCAATAATTTCAATGTATCCCTTCTTGCTTTTCAGATCATTTTTCTATAGTTGTGTGTGTGTGTGTGTGTGTGTGTGTGTGTGTGTGTGTGTGTAGGTCACGGGACAGCCTTGGATTATTTTTTTCTCAGGTGCTCTCTAAGTTGTTCTCATTGGCTTGCGGCTTGCCACAGTAGACTGCGCTGCTGCCCCTAAGCTCTGGGGCACTGCCTGTTTGTGTCTCTCCAGTGTTGGGATTAGGAAATCCTGCAGCCATGCTCAGCTTCTTTTCTACATGGGCTCTAGGAAAGTCTAGCTCAGTTTCCCAGGCTTGTAGAATAGTAACTGAGTTACCATGTCGGTTCTGGATGAACATTTCACTAAATCACTGATGGGTGGTGGCACCATGTATAAATGTAAACATTTCAAGAAGAATACAGACAATATTGAGTTTGATCTGGTGGCACAATGCATCCGGGTACACAACATTTCTTCTAGGCAACACTTCCCTTTATAATGTGAGTATTCGTGAAGGTGCCTCTCAAACAATGAAAAGATTGCTTCTGTTCAAAACGCACAGGAGTACTTTCTGCAAATTCAATGCCAGGACAACATAATGACATTGATGAAGTTTGACTTTGGGGGGTCTCTTCACCCTGTGTTCAATCATTTAATAAATATTTACTCATTGTTGGCATATAAAGCATTAGGCTAGATGCTTTGGGGGATACAAAGATAAATCAGTTCAAACCCTTGCCTGGCATGAAATTTATAAGCTAGTATGAAGACGTAAGATGCGTATGCCTCTGGAGAGAGTGTGAGAAGCTGCTGTATTATCAGTCAGGGCCCAATGACAATAAATCTAATTACTAGTTATGAGACCTTCAACAATTTATGTAACCCCTTGAGCCCCAGTCTCATAATGATTGGGAGGTAAAATAATAACCCACGGAATTAACCATGATTTTATTGTGAAAACCCATCTAGAATACTTTCTTTACTCCTCAAAAAAATAGTATGCAGTCAGCAAATGTAGCAGTTTTTCAATTGCCATCCCAACTTTGAAGAATTGTGACTATAAAAGGTGACTGTTGAGTGCTTAAATGTATCAGTTGTACAGTGATTACCCCATTTGCTCTCTGTAACAATTCTAGTGAACTTGATTATACTGTTGTCCCTCCATTTTGTGGGAAGAAGTGCTCAGGGTCTTTAAATAATCGTCTCTTGTAGATACTTTAGCTGTTATTTAAACAAATCATTTTCATTTCTGGGCTTATACTCTTAACCGCTGTTTTTTTTTTTTTTTTTTTTTTTTAAATACTCTAAAAGGAATAAATTGTTTTGCATAGATGTCAGAGGCGTAAATGAAAGGTTACTTCCAAAAGCTTAAAATGTGAGGTGGGATATGAAGAAGAGGGGAATTCAGATTCTGCATTTTCTCATTTACGCTTTTCATATGCGTCCTCAGCTATCAACTTGAACAAGCTTAGAATCACCTGTAAAAGGAATCGCAATTGAGGTATCAGAGCAAGTTGGCCTCGGGGCATGTCTGTAGAGGGTTGTCTTGATTGCTGATTGATGTAGGAAAGCCCAGCTTCCTGTGGATGGTACCATTTGATGGGCACGAAACTCTGGGCTGTATATGAAAGCTAGCTTAGCATGCATCTGTGAGTAAGCCAGCAAGCAGAAGCTCCTCCACAGTTTCTGCTTCAAGTTCCCATTTAAATTCCTGCCCCGACTTCCTCCATTAGTGGACATGTAATCAGAATAAGCTTCTAGCATAGCAAAATAAAGGAGCTTAGAACTCTGTTCAACACACTGATTTATTTACTATTCTTTCTCTAGCACGTTATTTTGTGCCAGATTGGGGCAAGGTTGGCAAGCCAGCAATGAATAAGGTGGACACTCTCCCTGAGTGTCCCTGCCTTTGAGGCCTTTACAAGCCAGAGGTGGGACAGGAATCCAGTAGCAATAGCCATGAATGAATTATTCCAAGGCAGAAATGTGAGATGGAGTGCTTAAAGGCAGGAGTTATGAGTAAAGGGATAACACTCTCTCAGGCTGCATTACTGACCATGGACACAAAGGAGACTGACTAGAAAACATTTCTAATTTCTTCTGTGTGTTTCTTGCCTCTGTATGGTTTTCTACCTGCAGCTGTGAAATCCATTCATTCAGCGTCATCTGCCATCTTTTGCTTTTTTGTTTTGTTTTGTTTTGGTTTTTTGCATAGGATAAATAGCATTATGTTCTGAAAAATTACTAACCTTTTTTCCTGACCTAGAATTTCTCTCTTCCCCCAACTCCAGGAAGACAGCTAAAGAGTAGTACCTTGGTTTCCTCGGGGCAGTGGATGCTAACAGGAAGACAATGATGAGATGTCAGTTCATCTCTGATTGTGTCATCAAAGGAGGGGGAAAGCCTCCCAGCACAGCCACAAATTTAGAAGACACTTGGGAGAAATGAGAGCTCTCCATTGCCCTAGGCCCGCAGGAGGATTCCTGGGCAGGCACTTCCGGAGTCAGGAAACAAACAAACAAAGAAAAAGACTGGGAATAAGTTTCCACCATCTCAGCTGTGATAGAAGAGTTAAAAAGCAAAGTCAACTTGAAAAAAAAATATAGGAAGTTAAACACCATTTACTTGATTGCATTTGCGGATGTGTAGTTGAATCCATGCTGCGGTTTATGCCCAGGTAACTTTGGGTTTCGAAAGGGACTGTTTAATATTATGTTTATTCATTTGATATTTATTGAGCACCTAGCCTTGCCAACTAAGCGACAGAGGCTAGTATCATAATGTCAAGCAACAAGGGACTTGCTGTTGCCCACGAGTCATTATTTTTGAGGCTGAGAGTCATTAATCAGATCGTTGTGTGAATAGATGTGAAATTACAAGTGTGAAAATTGCTGCTGAGGAAATATGTAAGAGAATCTAGACAGCGAAGGGATATGACCTCATATGGGAGCCTAGGAAATTTTCCCGAGCAGCAATATTAGAGTTGACATATGAAAATGAACAGGAGCTGGTTATGGAAAGAGTAGAGAAGCCTACGTGCTAAGAAGGCTGAAGAGACTCTCATTCGCCTTCAGGTGGCACGAGATGCTGCAAATAGTTTGGGTTGGAATAAGGGAAGAGGGAGTGTTTGTTTGTGTTTTGCTAATTGGATGTATATGTATGCATGGTGTGTGTGTGTTTGAGAGTGTGAGGGTGCTTTTACACACACTCAGTTGTGTGAGAGTGTGCGTGCATGGGTGTATACATGTGTGCATGAGTGTGTGTGTGTGTGTGTGTGTGTGTGCACCGCTACAAATAAATGTGTAGGTATGGAGGGCTGAGGTCAATGTGGGGTGTCTTCCAAAATTGCAGGGCCTCTCATTTGAACCAAGACCTCACTGATAGAGCTAGTCCAGATAGACAGCACTCCCTGGGAATGTCCTTTCTCCGTCTTTTGAACTATAGAATTACAGGCAGGTCTCCACACCCATTTATGTGAGTTCTGGAATCTGAACTCTGGTCCTGTTGCTTGCCTGGTAAGCACTATATCTGCTGACCCCTCCCTCTAGCCCTGGGAGAGCTTTTGATTACATCAGAAAAAGCAGCCACTGACATTAAGAGGCTTCCAAGTTCAAATGTATGCTGTGTGTGCTTTGCTTCTGTGTTGCCTGCTATCTTTGCAAATCTTCTTAAGGGCTCAAAGATGACCAAGGCTAAACCCTTCATCCTTATCCAAATCTTCCCCTGTTCCTGAATGTTCTGCAATGACAAGTGCCAGTTCCATCTTTGCATTTGGTATGAGCTCAGACCCTCAGCATCATCCTACCCTCTGTTCCCTCCATGTCCTGTGTCAGAGCTCTTAGTTTCATCAGTTCTGTTGTTACTGTGTCTTGGGTCCATTTCACTGCACACTGTTCCCCCAGGCACTACCTGTGATCAGGTTCAGCACCTCCATCTGACTGTGTGCACCAAGATGCTTTTTGTTCTCTGAAGACACTGCCACCTTTCTTTTCTCCAGAATGTTATATGCATCCTTTCCTCAAGCTAAAACCTGGTTTATCTCCCTGCTCTCAACTCAGGAAATTTTGCTCATTCCACAGGATTGGTCTCTTATTAAAGACTATCTCTTTAACTGTTAGCTACATCTACGACAGTAGTGAAATTATTGTTTTCTCTTCTGTGTTTTCTCCAAATGATGTTGGCTTATCCTTATATTCCTATGTGTACAGTTGTTTCCTCTATATTAAAAAATTCATATTATATGCAGACATATATGTGTATGTGTCTATATATGTGCATGTTTGTGCATCACATTTTATTCATATTGGATGGTACTCACTAGGTAATGAGGACAGAGATCAGGAGGTTCCTGCAATTTACAAGACTCATGTAGTTCATGAAACTCATACAGAATTCACAAGGTTCATGAGACCCCTCTCTGAGGTTATATTAGCAACAAATAACTGCAGATAGAGAAGGGGCTTTTGGTGACGTAGGTGGTGCAGGGTAGCTCCAAGGATGCAACTTTCATTGCTCATTTGCCAATGTGGGCATGGGCATTTTGGCCTGAGAGTACCCATGTTCCTGAAAGTTGTCACCTATCCAGTAAATAAACTCATAGATACCAAGTTAGACTTGAGTGGAATAATATAATTAGCTTTTTTGTCCTCCTACTTGGGATGAGTAAAAAATTTCTACACAAGTCACACAGCAATCTATTTATTTCTCTATATAGACATAGGCAAGTGTCCAGTATTGTCCACTAACTATTGTG
Source organism: Acomys russatus (assembly GCF_903995435.1). NCBI lineage: Eukaryota > Metazoa > Chordata > Mammalia > Rodentia > Muridae > Acomys > Acomys russatus. The sequence continues at coordinate 30,537,723 of NC_067153.1, forward strand.
GTGGCCACTGAGTAATTGCAACATGACAGGGATGCATTGAAATGAGCTGTGTGTGTTAAAAACCTAGAACTAAAAAAAGAAAAAAGATGGAAGCAAGTAATAAGATATGAAAAATAGTTTCTTGTTGAAGGAATACTTTATACAAATCAAGGTCAGTAAACATGGTCATATATCGCTTTCTTAAGTGTTTTACTTTTTTCGTTGTTGAAAATTTAGATACATACATATCTGTGCCCACTCTATTTTTATTAGATAGTATTGACTCCCATTCTAAATAATTAGGACAAGGGTCAGCAAACCAAAGCAGTAGACCAAATCTAGCCTGTCATGTATTTTGTGAGTCTGTGAATGTTTTCCTATGTAGAGTTGAGTAGCTGTGATTAAAGAAATCTGTACAGTCCATGAACCTAAATACTTGGCCCTGCATAGAGAGGTTGAATGACTTCCAGATTGATTCTGCATTCAATTTAGCATTGTATCTCAAATTTATGGCATAGTACCTGACTTCTAGTTAGTATTTAATTGAGTTTTATGAATGAATAAAACCTTTCTGGAATTTTCATTAAAATTAGTTAATGACCATGCCTGTGGTGATCACATGACCAAAACTAAGAAATGAAACGCAATCTGTATGTTGTTGTGTACTTGAGTGAGTCATACATGATAATCACATGAACAGATGATTGTTTGTTCATTGGATAAAGAAACTAATGTATATATGCATGAGGGAATTCTATTTTGCCATAAAGAATTAAATTATGCCATTTGTAGGAAAAAGGATTGAACTGAAATTAATCATGTGACTTGGAGTAAGCCAGATTTAAAGAGACAAATATGTTTCCTCATATCTAGAATTTAAGTACACACACACACACACACACACACACACACACACACCATGAAAGTAGAGGGGTACACCCTTGAAGTCTCCCCTTCCTTGAGAAGAAGAAGAGGGGGATGGGGAAGAGGAGGGAGGAGACTGGAATCAGGCTGTGAAGCTATTAAATAAAGGAAAAAATCTTAGAAAAGAAAGAAAGAAAATAGAGGTGACTTAGGGGAGGAAGAAGAGGCCTAAAAGAAAATAAGATGAAGGAACAAGATAAATGGGAGGAAGAAAACCTCAGATTTGCATGCTTTCTCTTATGTGTAAAACCTGAAAACATAAAAAAGCATAACTCTGTAAGAGGAAGAAAGGAGGTAATGGAGTGCTAATATGAGCAACGTACAACAATATATTTGCACACATATATAGGGTTGTCAATGAAAGCATTTATTTCACTGCTCACTGTAAATCTTAATGAAATAAATGAAACAACAGAATAATGGTTAACATATATAACAAAAAGTATTGATCCTGTCTTTTAGAACCTAGACTATGTGGCTGCTAGCACCATGGCCAAGGTTTGAAGTAGATGAGATGTTTTCATTATGCCAGAAGCAAGATGAAATGTTTTATATGAGAGGAGATCTGTCTTGGGGCTTGGATATTTGCAGTAAGGGTTTATATTCTAATCTCAGTGTCCTTTTCTGTCTCATGTGGTAGTGAGCCTGATGGGCTGTCTGTTATATTGCTACTGGGGGATGGAATCTGAGAATTGGAGCTTGTGGTGGGGACTGAGGATCAGGAAGATGTTCTTCTGGAGGGGATACTGAGATAGTCTTCCCTCCAGACTCCAGATGGATTCCAGGCCACGGGTTCCATCAGTAACTTCCATTTAAATGCAGAGCTGGAGGGCATACATGAGAATTAATTCTTAGTTTTTTAAATATGGAGCTGAGAATGAGTGTTGGAAGAAAATTAAGTTCACACTTTGATCCAAATATATTTCTGCCATTTACTCTCTGCTCAAAATCTGCAGCTGTTAGAAGACACAGAATCGTTTGCTTTTGCTTCTCGCCATCAGATTGCTAATGAGAATGAGTTTACAAGTTAAACCAGTCACCATAAACAAAGGGCACATTTAAGGTCTCAGTTCCACAACGTTGTCTCATCTCATAAGGACCAGTCATGTCAAAGTCTAATATTTCTTGGTCGCGAATTGTTTCTTTTCTTCTCTAATTAAAAATGTAAAAAGCGGGGATTCCAAGATGGCACCGACCAATAAGCCACGTATCTGATCTACTCCGAGGAGACCAGGGACATAAGTGGAGCAATAGATTGCTGGACTTTGAGAACTGTAGGTGAGTGGGGCCCCAAAGGCCGCAGACCAAAGAGAGGCCTACCCCCCTGGGACAAGCAACATCCCGGAGGTGCTAAATGCATTCCCCAAACTCTGGAACGGAATCCATATGCAAACTGCAGCCTGCATATAAAGCACAGACTCGCTGTTTGGGGAGGGGATTTTCCGAAGTCCCCAGCCAGAGGAGTCTCAGTGAAGAGGATGAATCTGCCCTAGGATTCCTCCTTCCACACCACCCCAAACTGCGGAGGTCACCTGCCTAGGCCGAGTGGAAACACAGGCGGCCAGACCCAACAGAGACAGCTAAAGTGGGACTGCAGCTCGCTGGCCATCTGGGGCCCAACCTAACACCGACCACAGCGGACTGAGGTTGCAAACAGTGGCAGTGAGAAATCAGCTTGGACTGCTTCCACAGACCTATCGGGAGACGTGGGTCTTACCTAGAGCGATAGCTGAGCATCACAGCCCTGCGGGAAGACCTGGTTCTGCGGGCTTCCGCCAGAGCTCTTCAACCCTATTGTTCCTACCCAGCCACAAGGCACTGGCCCTGCACTCCCCAAACGAGAGAGCGTAGCTGGGGCTCCTGGCCCGAGCAAGGCAGGCACTCTCATATTATCGGGAGATGAGACGTGGGTGGGTCTTGTTTGCAGTGTCTAATTGCTGACCTAGAGCATTAGTGGAGCATCATAGACTGGCGGGAAGACCTGGTTCCGCGGGCCACCGCCAGAGCTCTGCAACCCTATTGGTCCCAGCCGCCCAGCTGCAAGGCACCCTGCACTCCCAGAACAAGAGAGCCCAGCTGGGGCTCCTGGCCCGAGCAAGGCAGGCACTCTCACATTATCGGGAGATGAGACGTGGGTGGGTCGTGTTTGCAGTGTCTAATTGCTGACCAAGAGTGACCTTGATCCCTCCAGGCATATAGTTCTGGGAGAGGTTGGACACCTCTACAGGGTATAGAGATAGAGCTAAAAGACAGCTACACCCCCAGAAGATTTGATCTACCTGGGGTCTTGACTACAAAGCCACAGGAAGGACAGGCAGCTGGGATCAACCTACACAACCAGAACGTTTGTGTGCGGACCTTATTCTAGGTCCCAAAACTGCTGATATGAATTACAGCAGTAAAGTCCAAACAGATATCTACTTTGGCTGACTCAGCCTGGAGCCCACGGTGCAGAGGAAAATCACCAGGAGTGAAACCGGATCACCTTCCTGTTCCACGGAAATACTCTCTGATCCCCACAGGCAAGAGCACCTGACCTATAATCAGTCATAAATTAACCACTCTCAACCAGCGAAGGTCACTACAAAATACCTTCCAACATCAGAGCCATCAAAATGACAAGAGGACAGTGAAAGAATGCTAACAAGAACCAAAACAGTTTGGCATCTCTGGATCCCAACATTCCCAATGAAAACAACCTGGAGAACCTAACAGCAATGGATAGTCAAGAAAATGACCTCCAGTCCTTAGTAAAGAAGATGATAATGGAAGAAACAAATAAAATCTGTAAACAAGTGCAGGAGGAGGCAAACAAGAGGGCTGAAGAGTTAAAAGAGTCATATAAAGAGGCACTTGAAGAATTTCAGAAAAATATAAATAACCAGATGAAGGAAATCATTAAAACAGTCCAAGATATGAAGATAAAAATGGAAGCTATGATACAGGAACACACAGAAGAAAAACGTGATCAAGAGGCATCAGAGAAGAAAGCAAGCATCTCATATGTGGCCTTATCTAACAGATTGCAAGAAATGGAAGAATGAATATCGGGACTTGAAGATACAATCACAGAACTGGAAACAACCATCCAGGGAAATGCTAAATCTGAAAAGTCCCTGACACAGAGCATTCAAGAAATAAAAGACAACATGAAAAGACGAAACTTGAGAATAATAGGGACAGAGGAAAGAGAAAGCAACTGACTCCACAGCCCAGAAAATATCTTTAATAGAATAATAGAAGAAAATTTCCCCAATTTGAAGAAGGAGATGCATACAAACATACAAGAGGCCTACAGAACACCAAATAGAATAGACCTGAAAAGAAAATCTTCCCGCCACATAATAATAACAACACAAAATATACAGAACAAGGAAAAATATTAAAAGCGGCAAGAGAAAAAGACCGAGTAACATATGAAGGCAAACCTATCAGAATTACTCCTGACTTCTCAGCAGAGACCATGAAAGCCAGAAGGGCCTGGACAGAGGTTCTGCAAACCCTAAGAGAACACAGATACCAGGCAAGACTACTATATCCAGCAAAATTATCAATAAACATTGACAGAGAAGACAAGATATTCCATGACAAAAACAAATTCAAACAGTACCTAGCCAAAAATCCGGCTTTACAGAAGTTACTAGAAGGAAAACTCCACCCCAACTGGTCAAACTACAACCAAAACTACATAGGAAATAGGTAACTATACCATTGCAAAATCACAACCCCACAAAATTTTGACTGTTACAAATACCAAAAATGAAGGGACTTACCAATCACTGGTCATTAATATCTCTCAATGTCAATGGTCTCAATTCTCCAATAAAAAGACACAGACTAACGGAGTGGATGCATAAACATGACCCAACATTCTTCTGCATTCAAGAAACACATCTCAACCACAAGGACAGACATTGCCTCAGAGTAAAAGGTTGGGAGAAAATATTCCAAGCAAATGGTCACATGAAACAAGCGGGGGTAGCCATTCTAATATCTAATAAAATAGACTTTCAATCAAAATTAATCAAAAGAGATGAGGATGGACACTTCGTACTCGTCAAAGGTAAAGTCAACCAAGAAGACATCACGATTCTGAACATCTATGCTCCAAATACAAGGGCTCCCACATTTGTAAAAGAGTTATTAACAAAGTGGGAGACTTCAACACCCCACTTTCACTCAAGGATAGGTCTTTGATTCAAAAACTAAGCCGGGAAATAACCTCATTAACCAATGTCATGAATCAAATGGATCTAACAGATATCTACAGAACTTCCACCCAAACGCTAAGGAGTATAACTTTTTCTCAGCACCCCATGAATGTTCTCTAAAATTGATCACATAGTTGGTCATGAAGCAAACCTCAACAGATACAAGAAGATTGAAATAATACCTTGTATCTTATCAGATCACCAGGGTCTAAGGCTGGACTTCAACAACAACAGAAATAACAAAAAGCATACTAACACGTGGAAACTAAACAACTTTCTACTTAATGACATATGGGTCACGGAAGAAATAAGGGAAGAAATAAACGACTTCCTGAAATTCAATGAAAATGATGGAACAACATACCCAAATTTGTGGGACACACTGAAAGCAGTGCTAAGAGGAAAATTCATAGCTAAAAAGAAAATGGAATCATCCCACATAACCAACTTAACAACACATCTGGAAGCTCTAGAAAAAAAAAAAAAAAAGAAGCAGAAACACCCAAGAGGAGTAGATGCCTAGAAATAATCAAACTCAGGGTTGAAATCAATAAATTAGAAACAAAGAGAACAATCCAAAGAATCAACAAAACCAAGAGTTGGTTCTTTGAGAAAATTAACAACATAGGCAAACCATTAGCCAATCTAACTAAAAGACAGAGAAACACTATCCAAATTAACAAAATCAGAAATGAAAAGGGAGACATAACAACAGACACTGAAGAAATACAAAGAATCGTAAGAACCTACTTTAAAGGCATTTATGCCACAAAATTCGAAAATTTAAGGGAAATTGACAAATTTCTCGACTGATTCCATTTGCCAAAATTGAACCAAGACCAGATAAACAAATTAAATAGCCTTATTTCGCCTATAAAAATAGAAGCAACCATTGATAGTCTCCCAACCAAAAAAAGCCCAGGGCCAGATGGTTTCAGCGCAGAATTCTACCAGTCCTTCAAAGAGGAGCTAATACCGATACTATTCAAGCTATTCCAAAAGATGGAAATGGACGGAATATTACCAAATTCCTTTTATGAGGCCACAGTCACATTGATACCTAAACCTCACAAAGACCCAACAAAAAAAGAGAATTTCAGACCAATTTTTCTCATGAACATTGATGCAAAAATACTCAACAAAATACTCGCAAAGCGAATACAACAGTATATCAAAGACATCATTCACCATGACCAGGTAGGATTCATTCCAGGCATGCAGAGATGGTTTAACATATGGAAATCCATCAATGTAATCCATCATAAAAACAAACTGAAAGAGAAAAACCACATGATCATCTCTTTAGATGCAGAAAAAGCATTTGACAAAATCCAACACCCATTTATGTTTGAAGTTCTGGAGAGATCGGGAATACAAGGCACTTATCTAAACATAATAAAGGCTATATACAGCCAACCAACAGCCAACATTAAAGTAAATGGAGAGATACTCAAGGAAATCCCTCTAAAATCGGGAACCAGACAAGGCTGCCCTCTGTCCCCATATCTCTTCAATATAGTTCTTAAAGTTCTAGCCAGAGCAATAAGACATCAAAAGGAGATCAAGGGAATCCAAATGGGAAAGGAAGAAGTCAAATTATCCCTATTCACAGATGATATGATAGTGTATATAAGTGACCCCTAAAATTCCACCAGAGAACTCCTACAGCTGATAAACACCTTCAGCAAATTGACAGGATACAAAATAAACTCAAAAAAGTCAGTAGCTTTCCTGTATACAAATGACAAACAGGCAGAGGAAGGAAGAAATTAAGAAAACTACTCCCTTCACGATAGCCACAAACAATATAAAATATCTAGGAGTAACTCTAACCAAGCAAGTGAAGGACTTATTTGAAAAAAACTTCAAACCTCTGAAGAAAGAGATTGAAGATGACATCAGAAGCTGGAGGGATTTACCTTGTTCGTGGATCGGGAGAATCAACATAGTAAAAATGGCCATCTTACCAAAAGCAATTTACAGATTCAACGCAATCCCTATCAAAATTCCTACAAAATATTTTGAAGATATTGAAAGATCAATTCTCAAATTCATATGGAGAAATAAAAAACCCAGAATAGCAAAAACAATCCTATACAATAAAAGATCCTCCGGAGGAATCTCCATACCTGATCTCAAGCTGTACTACAGAGCAACAGTAATTAAAACAGCATGGTACTGGCCAAGCAATAGGCTGGTGGATCAATGGAATCGAATTGAAGACCCAGAGATGAATCTACACACATTTTCTCACTTGATTTTTGACCAAAAAAGCCAAATCTATTCAATGGAAAATGGATAGCATCTTCAACAAATGGTGCTGGTCTAACTGGATGTCTACATGTAGAAAAATGCAATTAGACTCTTATTTGTCACCATGCACAAAACTCAGGTCCAAGTGGATTAAAGACCTCAACTTAAAACCAGAGACATTAATTCAGTTAGAGGAAAAAGTGGGGAAGAGCCTGGGACACATAGGCACAAGAAACAACTTCCTGAACAGTACACCAACAGCCCAGGCCTTAATGTCAACAATTAGTAAATGGGCCCTCATGAGGCTGAGAAGCTTCTGTAAGGCAGGAGACACCGTCAGTAGAACAAAGCAACAGCCTACAGACTGGGAAAAGATCTTCACCAGTCCTTCATCTGACAAAGGCTTAATATCCAAAATGTATAAAGAACTCAAGAAATTAAACACCACAAAACCAAACAACCCAATTGCAAAATTGGGCTTGGAACTTAACAGAGAATTCTCAACAGAGGAATATCAAATGGCTGAGAAACACTTAAAGAAATGCTCGTCCTCGTTAGTCATCAGAGAAATGCAAATCAAAATGACACTGAGATTCCATCTTACACCCGTCAGAATGGCTAAGATCAAAACCTCAAATGACACCATATGTTGGCGAGGATGTGGAGAGAGAGGAACACTCCTTCATTGCTGGTGGGAATGCAAACTAGTTCAACCACTTTGGAAAGCTATGTGGCGCTTTCACAGAAAATTGGGAATAGGGCTTCCTCAACACTAAGCTATCCCACTCCTTGGAATATACCCAGAAGATGCCCTACCACACAACAGGGACATATGTTCAACCATGTTCATAGCTGCTTTATACATAATAGCCAGAACATGAAAACAGCCTAAGTGTTCCTCAATAGAAGAATGGACTAAGAAACTGTGGTACATTTACACTATGGAATACTACTCAGCTATTAAAAACAAGGAATTCCCCAAATTTGTGGACAAATGGATTGATCTAGAAATTATCATAATGAGTGAGTTCACCCAGAAGCAAAAAGAGACAAACGGTATATACTCACTTATATCAAAACACTAGTCCAAGGGATACATACCATGAAAAACTTTACTTACCAAAAAACTGGGTCAGAAGAGAGGACATCCTATGGAGACTCTAGGCTAGAGTAGCATGGAAGAATGGGGAAATAGTAGGACCCACAGGGTCCTGGAAACCTACAAGAAGAACTTTATGACAGGCATATCTGGGTCCTGGGGTCCTCCTCAAACTAAGGCACCAGCCAAGAAGAATATAGGCAGTAAACTTCGAACCCCTACCAAGACCTAGCCGACGAACATGATGTTCTCCACCGTTGAGTGGAGAGTGAGATCTGACTCTCACACAAACTCTGGTGCCCCTTTTCTGACCACATCCCCTGGATTGGGAGGCCTGGCAGCACTCAGAGGAAGGATAGCAAGTTACCAAGAAGAGACTTGATATTCTAAGAGCATATATAGGGGGAGGAGGTCTCCCTCAATCACAGACATAGGGGAGGGGAAAGGGGGGAAGTGGAAGGGAGGGAAGAATGGGAGGAAACAGGGGAAGGGCTAACAATCGAGATGTAATATGAATAAATTAATAAAAAAATAAAATGCTCACTGGCAACAAAAAAATGTAAAAAGCAACTAGATTTATTTATTTGATCAGGTAGCTTGCAAGGGGATTTTCTGGAGGGGGTAGAGAGTTTCCTTTCTTGGAACAGATTTGAGAAGCAAATATAAGAAGGAATAGAATTATATTCATTCGTAACGTGTGTGATCAATATAGAAGATTATTCCATGCTTGAGGATTTTTATTTTAAAATGATTCAACGTAATATATTGGACCCATCTATGTCCAAATGTAGTGTGCTAGTTACACATCTATTTTGTGTATGAGACATCATAAAAGGGATAAGCAAATTCAAAGACAATTCATAGACTAGTAAATGTGAAAACTCTTTTGAAAGCAGATGCTGTTGCAACTCTATACTCCTTCACAGGTGCTGTTAAGTGGTTTGCTCAAAGTACAATTCAAACAATGTGGTCCACCATGCTCCAGGCGATGAGCCCACATACATTTGTATGTGGGTGTCACAAATTGAACTCAGTGAGGTCAATAAGAAAAGGATGGGGCATGAAATTGTGAAAGGGTGAGGGGATCTGGGAGTAGTTAGGGGCAGAAGTAGTGGTGACTGTCATCAAAAGGCATTGCATGCATGCATAAAATCCTCAATGAACTAATCAGAAGATTACAGTAAATGGAAGAGGTCAGCGTAAACTAACTCAGTGTAAAAACAAAACTTTTATTGATACTTACTGGTTAAATTAGACAAATCTATCTGATAAAAATCAACAGAATAAACAAATAATTAAACAAATAATCTTCATGTGTATAAGTGTAGAACTATTGAGTGCTGGATGATGCATGGGACTCACATTACTGAACAAAAGAATTCAAGAGAGGTTTGGGGGCTAAGGTTGAGTCTGAAGCAAGAATTACAGAAAATAGAGCCTGCGATGAAAAATTGTAGAGAGATGACAAGCATTAAGTGAACACAATCAAAGAGGGTAAAAGAGGGTGAAATTGTTAGAAAAAGGTGACAAATGTGGTGGAAAAATCCCTTGGGCAGCAGACACTTTCTGTGGAAGACGGGTTTTAAATAGGTAACGTGAGAGAAGTTAACATATGAACGTCAAGATCGTGCTGAAGACATTTTCTCCATTATCAAGGGACGAGGCATCAAGCAGATTTTGGGAAGATGTCTATGCCGTATACCCGACTCTAGAGAAAGACAGGCATCCTCATGGATCCAGCAGGAAAGGATACTCGAGGAAGTTAAATAAACACAAGGGGAAGCATACCATACCTCTTACTTCGTAGCTTTCTATTGCACCCTACTTCCTGATGCTTGATCAACATTTAAGAGTTTCGTGGGAAGTATAAATGGAAACATTTCAACTCACTCTCAAGAATTAATATTATATTACTATTTGCCAACTATTTTAAGAAATAGTTAATTCTTACTTCACCGAGGTACTCACTATGTCTTGCTGCTCAAGCGCAAGCTGGGATGCGACCCATCTATACTTCATCGCCCCTCAGCTTTGCTTGAGCAATTGGCTACCTTTCCACTGGTTTGGAGATTCTTTCCTTTTTGTTTTTAAGGACTTCATGTTCTATGGAGGACAAGAGAATGAACACACATGCACACCTTCTCCCCCCCACCCACACACACACACAATGCTGCAGTGAGAAAAGTGCTATGTTGTAGGCTAGAGCTCAGTGGAATTTGAGATTTACTCAGTTTAGTTTAGTTTGTGGTGTACATTCTGCCAAAGGTAAAAATGTGCATTTGGATCACACCATGCTTGAGAAATTACTGTAATTTTGTCATCATCAAAATATAGATAGGACACACAAGATGGATAGTACTATGGATGGCAAGAAGATACTTCTGGGTCCATGAGCTAGTGGCCAAGGGTATGGGAGGGGGGTACTTACACTGCTGCCTGCACAATATATTGGTAAATGCAAGTAACTTGGTACTATGCTCCATGGAGCCTTTATATGTCATATTCATTGCGCTATCTTTAATGCCTGGGATGCAAGGTGAATAAACGACTAAGTGCCCAAATATTTAGAAGTTTGCATATGCTTTGATGTACAAATGACAAGAATTGGTAATCATTATGAACTTAATGTTAGGATTTAGCTGTAAGAACATACTTTATGTTATTACTTATAATACTAAAAACTGGAAGGAACTCATTTAGGTTTACAAATATGGGCTTGTGTAAAAACTTTTATACCATTCCTACTACGGATTATTAGGCACCCATGAATACTGATGTAGCAGAAAAATACATAAAACGTTAGAGAAAGATAGACGAGCCTATTTTATGAGTTAGTCATAAATAGTGGAGAGATTATTAGAAGACGATAAAATAAGAATTCAAAAAAGAATCTCAAAAGAATGTACCAGAGACTGAGACATAGGTAGGCTCACTGAAAGCTCAGAACTGGCAGTGGCTTGTATGTATGGCTCCTGTGGGGATGTGCAGATGCTTAGGCTTGGCATGCTGCTCTGGAGTCCAGAAAGTGAAGCCTGACAGACTACGGGCCACCAGGCTCTATGGAGAAGGCTTCACACTGGGACTTACATACTCTAACCTGGAAAAAAAGATGTGTTCCTTTCCATTCCAGCTCAGTGGTGAAATCAGTCATATGTCTCATGCATTCAGTTTGAGTAAGTGATTATAATCCTCCCATGTGATTGGAAACAAGAGAGTTAGAACTGTTTTGTCTGTAGCTTGAGAACCCCAAAGTCCTCTCTGGTCAAAGCACAGACACCAAGTTAATGATTTCCTTCCTTCCTTCCTTCTTTCTTTCTTTCTTTCTTTCTTTCTTTCTTTCTTTCTTTCTTTCTTTCTTTCTTTCTTTCTTTCCTTCTTTCTTTTTGAGATTTATTTATTATTATGTATACAATGCTCTGGCTGCACATACACCTGCCTTCCAGAAGAGGGCATCAGATTGCATTATAGATGGCTGTGAGCCACCATGTGGTTGCTGAGGATTGAATTTAGGACCTCTGGAGGAGCAGTCAGTGCACTTAACCTCTGAGTCATCTTTCCAGCCCTGTTTATGATTTCTTAATGGAAACCAGGTAGCCTCTTTTTCACATATGAATATGATTCTTTTTCTGCATCAAAAAAAAAAAAAAAAAGAAAAAGAAAAAGAAAAAGAAAAAGAAAAGAAAACAAAACAAAACAAAAAACAAAAACAAACAAACAAAAAAACCAGTCACCTTCTCGTTCTCTCATTTAGTACATAATGGTAGCACACCAGTTTTCATTTAGGGAGAAGTGGATGAGTACTATCTATTCTAAAATCATACTGTAAGTCTTCCCTACTCCCTTGGGTGTGTGTTCTTGACTAGACTTCATAGAGCTGTTAGGGATGGATTCTCTAGCTACTGTCCTCTCTTGCCTTTGGCCATGCCTTTTGGTCTAAAGAGTGGGTTTTAAAATATTTCCTCCTTCTGGTAGGAGAAACTTCCTGAGCCAACAACCTTCTCACAGAAGCTCACAAACAGAGGCTAGAAATGAGCAGGTGGGTGGTGGGCTGATGGGGGACAAAGAAACGAGCAAACGGGTGGTGGAGAGATGGAAGACAAAGGGAAGCTGAGCAGTCTGTGTGCTACAAAGAGAGGCTGAGCTGGAAATGCAAAGGCGGTTGCTGATCTTTCTCCTTGGGAAATGGTGAGTTATACTGGCTATCTCTCCAGCCAGTAAGAAACCCAAGTGCCAGTGGGCCTGTGCCTTCCTTCTTTAAGCCACTGTGGAAATCACTGTGACTCCCAGAGCTGCATCCTAGGCTAGGAAGAAGAGCAGGACCTGCAGAGTGGAGACCCACAGCTGACTCGACGTGTCTTGCTGGGTTTACTTCTCATCATTGGACTATCTGCTAATCTCTCTAGTTGGTTGTAGCAGTCGTTCAACCCTGAGACTGGATGGCTCTACGTTGAATTAGTTTTTGTATGCTGTGTTAAATTTGACTGCTGCGTATTTCCTTTGGAAACTTTAGGTTGGACAAACATTTAACTTAACCATCCTACCTTCAAAAGAAGATATCACTGCTGACGTGACACTTGCGGAAGCCACCACCGTAATAAGCAAGTATGTGATGGAGAGATCGGAAAGAAAGAAGCAGAATGCTTTGAACACTGTGAAGAGAGGCGGAAGTGTAGACACGAAAGTGTAGAGGAATAGCCTAATGTACGCAGACTGAGCTGTTCCCTCCACCCCCACCCCGCAGGCCATGGTAAAGTTCTGGCCCCATGCTAGCGCTGAGGGCCATATCTACGTCCCTGGTGGCCCTGCATCAGGTCGAGAGGCTCATATTACCACCAAAGATCTTGTTGATGTCCCTGATCTGGGTTGCCACCTGAGGCTATGTAGATATGTGAGGGCTGAGCTTGGGCAGCATGGGAGAGCTGACTCATGCTCACCTGCTGCAGCACTCAGTAGAGCAGTGGGCTTGAGAGCAGGAGAGTGGGCAGAGGACATGAAAGAGACCAGGCCGTGATGGTGTAGGCCCCGACAGCCAGTCCTGCCCCTTACCAGCTACTGCAGACAGGAGTGCTGTTCCTGCCTCTAGCTTGGACAAAGCAGGAGAGCCAACACACACACACACACACACACACACACACACACACACACACACACACAGAGAGAGAGAGAGAGAGAGAGAGAGAGAGAGAGAGAGAGAGAGGTTTTTACTTTTGTTTTTTGGTTTGGTTTGGTTTGGTTTTTGGTTTTTTGGTTAGGAGCATGCCTCTGTGTCATACCAATTGTAGGTATCTTGAACCAACTGAAATTCAGATAGAGTCACAACTTCAGTCTTTTTAACTAACCCATTTATCAGCTTAATAAGGGGTGTGAAACTTTCACTCCTTTTGTAAAGAAGCTGTATTAGAATCAATTATTATTTTCTTTTGAGAATATAGTATAATCACATAATTTTTTCTTTTCCTTCCCTTCTCCCCAAATCCTCCCACATACTCTGTATTTCTTCCTTTCAAATTAATGGTTTCTTATTTTATTAATACATATTACATATAAACATATGCATATATGCATATATGTTTCTCAATAAAACCTACTCAGTTTGTATAATGTTACTTGTATGCATGTTTTCAGGGCTGACCATTTGGTATTGGATAACCAAGAGATGTGCTCTTCCCTGGGGAAGACTGTTTCTCCCCCTCTCAGCTTCCGTAGCTGTCTGTAGTTCTTTGTGTAGAGTGGGGGCTTTGCGGGTTTTCCTCATCCACTTTAGTGTGTATATTGTTTGTGTCCTTGCTCAGCCCATGTTTAAGGCAGTCATGTTGATGAGGCTTTGGGGGGCCTAGCTTCTGGCATTCCTAGGAGACACAGTCTCATAGCAAATTCGCTGGTCCTCTGCCTCTTACAAGTTTTATATAATCAATATTTTTTTTTTTACCAAAAGCCAATTTTATGAGATAACTTAGGAGTGACATCTGAGTATATAATCAATATTTTTATCAATTAGTGATAAGAACAATTACTTCTTTCAGTCTTTCAAATCCCCAAACTTTTTAGGCCATCCCTTAAGCTACACTTGCTTGGAAATCTGTCACTTTTATTTTTACGGCATTGTTTTATTGTAGTATCATCTTTCGTACAGCTGTAAATGTGCAAGGTAATGACTTTTATTTTAAGTTTCTACAGGTGACGCATTTATATGCGTAGTATAAAATTTGTGCTTTATACAGATGGCTGCTCTTTCAGCAGCACTAAATATTCCTTGCTACCTGCCACCTGGCCATTGAGCCAGCACCACATATTTTGTGGCTTTGATACAGCAGTCCAATGCTAGGCATGTATTTTTGTGTTCAAAAATGATGAGAGAAATTTAATCTTTAGTTTTATAGGGTCCTGAAATTTGATTATCATCAACTGATTTGTTCCCAGGTGACTGGACTGCATATTCAAAATTTAGAGATTACAGAGATTATCGACAAAGGAGACAGTTTCAAATTCCAAAATGGAAAGTACATGTAAGAGACTGGACTGTTGGTGTTTTGAAATGTAAGTCATGGCATTCCAGAAGCCACTAGTTTAATCTAAAGGAATCATGATAACCAACTGCTAGTGGATGACTCCACAGTGAGTAGATGACATTGAGATTAATTCACCCAATCTCTAGGATATTAACCTCCCTTCCAATACCACAGAAAAAAAATGTTTCATCAATTGAGACATCTTCTTTCAGTCAGGTTTGTCTTGTGCTTTGTATTCTAGGGAGCAGAGACAGGAAATACCCAATGCTCACAAAGCAATGTGAGTGCTTTAAACATAGTATCGCTGGGTTGTGGTATATGGCGAATTCAGCGAAGAGAAAGGAGGAAGTTACTTTGCTAGGATGGACATGAAAGTGGTGCCAAGGATGCGGCATTTTAGTTGAGACTCAAACGGGGCTAAATGAAGGTGACAATAAAGATTTAAGAAATGAGCTTACGATGCTGAAGAAAGAGTAGATTGCAAACGTCCATGGCACAAATCACCTTTCACTCAGTGTGTTAGAGAAAGAGGAAGACAGCCAGGATGGTAGAGGTGTGGAGGGAAGAAAAGGATGGGGCCCTTCCTGCCAGAGAGTTTGGCAAGGGGTATGTGATGTCCAGCTTTCCTGACTGTGGCTAGAAATTGCATTTTACTCTAACCCTGACTGAGTCACTGGAAACCTTAAGACAATGAGCCTGAACTGTGCTTTAGAATGGTCACCTTGCCTGGCTACTGGACAAGGAATGAGCTTTTATAGAGGAGGAGTGGAAGGAGCCCACGTGCATGGGTGACTTTAGTTGTGAATGGAATGATGGAATGATAGTAAGAGGTGAAATCTTGAATATATTTTGGAAATAAGAATCAGTAGCATTTGTATATAGGTTGTATAAGGAGAAGAAAAAAAAACAAGAGTTGTTACCACCTTTCTGGCTTAAGACGCTTGACAGAGGTGATGTCATTAAGTGAGATTAAAAAAATGGATGTGGGCAAATGGAGAATTTTATTTTGAACATGCTAAATTTAAGATGTCCATGAGATGGCTAAGAGGTGATGTCAAGTAGGCAGTCGGATAAATAAATCTAGAGCTCAAGGGAGTGTTAAGAGCTGGGGATAGAGGTTTATGAGTCATTGGTACAAAAATATTATTTTAAGCCACACGAGAGAATGAGGTCACCTAGGAAAGGAATTTAGCGTGAAAAGAGAGTGGCAGACAAAGCTAAGGGTTAGCAGAGGAGAAGAAGTCTGGAATGGAGTCTGACGAGGAGAAGTAGGGGCAAGAAGTGTTCTGAAAATTAAGAAGAGGCGTTTCTGCAAGGAGAGCACTACATGCTTAACGTTGATAAGCATCCTGCTCCGTTTTCTGCAGTACATTTCTCCCAAACACCTACAAGGCTATGCTTTGCTCCTTAACATTTGGTCCCAGTAGAGAGGCAGTGAGACCCAGGAAAGTGTATCTTTGGTTGCGTTTCCCACTTACTTGGTTACGTTAACTGAATCGAAGGCCTGTGGTTAACCAGGAGGGCTCTTCGGTGTCTACTTCAGCATTGGCTTTACCAACAGGAAAAGCATGGTGAACGTGGGCTTCACCAGGGTGCGAACGTCATGCAAGCTCTCAGAGCCTCCTTGTCCTCATGGCTATCTTGGGATACCCGTGCTTATACACGGGTTTATTGCGGGGATTAGCGGATGTGAACAAAGCCCTAAGCTCAGGGTCTGGCAGAGGGTAGGTAGATCACAAGTGGTAGCTTTTGCTATCTCTGTCCCGTCCCCTGATTGGCTGACTCTAACGTTGTATTAGTATCAAGTAATTCTTAGAAGATGATGCCATGGGTTGGCTATGAAGCCTCCCTCCAAAAGGCTTATGTTCTCAGCTAGTGGTTCTATTTTGGAAAGTTCTGGAAACTTTAGGAAATGGGTCACTGGGAGTGTCTTTAGTGACTGTATCTTGTCACTTCCTCAGTCTTCTTTACTGTTTCTTTTTTCTTTCCCTTTGTGTTTCCTGTCTCCTATGAAGCAAACAGCCTCAGCCACATGTGCACACTGCCGTGGTATTTGTCCTCTCCACAGGCCTGGTATCTATGGAGCCAAAAAATATGGGCTGGAACCAGGAGCCACATAAATTCCTTCCTCCCTTAAGATGCTTTTCTTAAGGGCTTAGACATAGAACTATAAAGGTGACCACACACAGGTTAAGTTAGCTGATCCTTGGGAAGTATGCTGGAGAGAGAACATTTAGACAGAATTGCTGTAAGATGCAAATCAAGAACTCGACACGATGAACAACAATACTCCCTCTACATAGTCAACACATACGCCATGTCTCCTTCAGAACTTGTATTTATGAAGCGGAGGTAAGTGTTGTTTTAAGAGTTATGGCTTAGGAGACAGGCACTGGCTGCTGAGCTTCTCCAGGGGAGAATTGGCTTTGAGACGGGAGTAACAGACTGCCAGGGAGCAGAGAGGGTGGGAACGGAGGCCTCTGCAGAGCCAAGAAAGGGTCGTGACTCTGATAAAATAAGTAAGCATTTCCCCACCTTGGGGCAGCTCACAGCCTATGGTCTCCTCTGAAGCACAAGAGAACAGGTCAGGGATATAATTGAGCAAGCGTGTCAGATTCATTTTGTAGAAAATGAGGCTGTTAGCCTCAGCTGCTCTCTGAAAAGGTTTTGTCAAACATAACAATTCCTTCGAAAATGTTACAGTTACCCTTATGGTTCCTCCATGCCAACCACTTTGCTCCATAGAGGCAGCTGGGTTGCAGTGACCACTCTAGAGAGTGCAAGAGTCCTTCCTAATGGAGGCTCATGAGCCCCTTCCCATGAGCTCACGGTCCCCAGACTCTTTGAGAGTACCCATCAAGGTTTGGAAATGACATCTTTCTCACACCTGTCACTAAGCACATATATCTCTCCCCCGGTTCAGATGAACCTTCTAAATTAATTTTGCCTTGAGGGGAGGCATTACTTTGGCCTTGTTATCAAGAGGTAGTACATCATTTTAGAACTGGACTGTTTCATTCAGACTCTTAATCTCATCATTGAGGATACCTGTGAAACTGATGGAGTTGGTTCATCTCTCAAACACTCACTTTCATCGTCTATAAAATGGAAACCAGCGCTGCATAGCACAATGTGTATTAATAAACTAATCCATATAAAGGAGCGGCTTGTACTTAAAATGGCTAATGGGACATTCCATTGGTTTTCATCAGCACATGGAGCATTTAAAAAAATAATTACCTTATTTTATCAACTGATAGTAATACTTGTGCATATGTATAAGGTTCAACTTTTGTTTTTGACTCTTGTGTATATTGGATGCTGATCGGCTCAGAGTAATTTGCATATCATTTATTTCTTTATGGCGCATATATTCAAAATCTCTCCCACTCCTCGCAGTGGATTGAGCCAGGGTCTTGCTAATGCAAGCAAATATTCTGCCATTGCTTTACAGCCTTGAACCCTTGATCTTTCCTTTGAGTTATTTTGGGATATATAATACACTATTATTAATTATATCCACCCAGGTAGGCTACGGAACAGCCACTTCCTCCTTATCTGTACATGAAGCTCATTCAAGATGCCTTTTCATATTAGTTTCTTACATAGTGTTAGTATGTTAACGTTTGTATTCCATTTTCTGCTACTTTCAATAGAGAAGTAGTATGTTGTGAGGACCTAGGAAAGCAGCTGCCTAACATAGTTGGGGATAATGACCTCATCTCTAGCTTTATATTTATCAGAATGCCTAACCCATCAAACAAAATGTCATCACAGAGCTGGAGTTGTTTAAGGGAGTATGTCTGTCTTTAGGGTGTTTTCAGCTGTGACTAACAGAAAACCACGGCAGACACTGGCTTGAGAAATAAAAAAACATGGTTCCAGCCTGGGAGCTGGATGTCAAGCATCCTTTAAAGGGCCCAGTGTCACCCCATGCCTTTCTTGGGAGCTTTTCCTGGTTGTGAAATGGTTTTTAGGATACCAGATATCAGCTAAATATATGCATGATCATGTTCCAGGAAAGAAGAAGGACAGTTTCTCTACATCTTTTTCTTATGAGATTCAATGTATTTATTTTAAAAACGACAAGCACTTACTAATATTTTTAATTTTAATTTTATTAATTTTTTCAGGTTACAACTCAATTGTTATCCCATCACTGTATCCTCCCGTTCCGCCCTCCTTCCTGCTTTCACCCTATTCCCTTCCCCTAGGTCTATGACCTAGGGGGACCTCCCCACCCCCCATTATATGGTCATAGGCTATCGAGTCTCATCTTGGTAGCCTGCTTATTCTTTCTTTGAGTGCCACCAGGCCTCCCCACCAAGGTCAAATATGGAGCACCAGAGTTCATGTCAGAGTCAGTCCTCACTCTCCACATAACTGTGGAGAATGTCCTGTCCATTGGGTAGATCAGAGGAGGGGTTCCATGTTTACTGTTGTATTCTTCTTGGACAGTGCAATAGTTTGAGCAGACCTCCTGGGTCCCAATCCACCCATCACAATGTTCTTCTTGGAGGTTTATGGGACCCTCTGGGTTCTTCTATTTCCCTATCTCCTATAATTCTCTTACCTAGAGTCTCAGTAGGATGTCCTCACATCTATCCCAATCTCCTGGTAAGTAAAGATTTTTGTAGGATGTGCCTTTTGGGCTAGTGCCTAATTATAAGTGAGTATATACCATGTGAGTCTTTCTGCTTCTGGGTTAATTCACTCATTATGATCATTTCTAGTCCCATCCATTTGTCCTTGTTTTTAATAGCTGAGTAGTATTTCATAGTGTAAATGTACCACAGTTCTTGAGGGACATTTAGGCTGTTTCCAGGTTCTGGCTATTATGAATAAAGCTGCTATGAACATGGTTGAGCATGTGTCCTTGTTGTGTGGTGGAGCATTTTCTGGGTATATTCCAAGGAGTGTAATAGCTGAGTCTTGAGGAAGCCCTATTCCCAGTTTTCTGAGAAAGTGCCAGATAGATTTCCAAAGTGGTTGTACAAGTTTGCCTTTCCACCAGCAATGAAGGAGTGTTCCTCTTTTCCCACATCCTCGCCAGCATGTGGTGCCACTTGAATTTTTGATCTTAGCCATTCTGATGGGTGTAAGATGGAATCTCAGAGTCGTTTTGATTTGCAATTTTCTGATGACTAAAGACGTTGAGCATTTCTTTAAGTGTTTCTCAGCCATTTGATATTCCTCTGTTGAGAATTCTCTGTTTAGTTCTGAGCCTCATTTCTCAAGTAGGTTATTTGGTTTGATGGTGTTTAATTTCTTGAATTGCATTTACTAATCTTTTGGGCGATTCTTATTCATCTATCAGCATCTTTATGTTGACAGTCTCAAAGATTCAGCATGAAATAGTCCTACGCCTTGCCAGCCCAACACAGGGATCTCATCTCTTCTTGACTCTTACCCTTTTTCCATATAGCCAATTATACATTTAAAGTTCATTTTTCCTCTTACAAAAAAAAAAATCAGTTAACTG
Source organism: Acomys russatus (assembly GCF_903995435.1). Classification (NCBI taxonomy): domain Eukaryota; kingdom Metazoa; phylum Chordata; class Mammalia; order Rodentia; family Muridae; genus Acomys; species Acomys russatus. Next base: position 30,558,180 of record NC_067153.1, read on the forward strand.
CCACAAGTAGTAATAAATAACCCTGAATGAATTATACCAGGGAAAAGTTTACCTGAAAAGTCCTAAATGTCTTCAGGATGATTTTGAATTTCCATTTCATATAATGAAAATGGGTGGGGCAGCTGGTAAATTCTGAGGAAGACCTGGAGATAACGTGATAACATAATAAGATGGCATGCTTATTTCCATGTTAATGTTGTGATTTTGAAAAATGTGCTGTGATTATGTCAGGGGACATTCTCAATAAACATACAGTGACTCTTTGGGAGACAGCATGGGTTAGGTGAGTGACTATGAGGTGTGGGAGACAGACAGACAGACAGACAGACAGAAAGACATCGAGAGAATAACAATAACATTAGAAATCTGGCTGAAAGGCTATGTAGCCACTCTCTGACCTATGTATCACTTTTGTCTATGGGAAGGTGTTGAGTGTGGCAGACATGGAAGGCTTAATTGTGGTGAGACCCTGCTTCCAAGCACGTGTTTTACTATGTAGGGATAATGAAGATATGACATGAGTATCTTAAGAATAGATGGGTTGGGGGCTGGAGAGATGGCTCAGAGGTTAAGGGCACTGACTGCTCCTCCAGAGGTCCTGAGTTCAATTCCCAGCAACCACATGGTGGCTCACACTCATCTATAATGTGATCTGGTGCCCTCTTCTGGCCTACAGGTGTATGTGCAGCCAGAACACCTTGTATATCTATAATAATAAACAAATAAATCTTTTAAAAAAAGAAGAAGAATAGATGGGTTGAAGATACCCAGTCACGGCATAAGCCACAGTTGGAGGTAAACCACTGTGGGCCATGCTGCCACTTCCATGAGTATGTGCACTGCTGCCTGGGGAGATTTGACTCATGACAACGCCATCCACAGAGTGACTGTCATTGCTCTTGAAGGCTAATCTTTCTGTGACCACTGTCTGAGGCTGGGATTTCTTGCTTTAAGCTTCAGCACATTGAACTTGAAGTCCTGAACATAGAGTCAGTTTGGCGCAGGCAAATCACTGGTCTAGGACTAGATGCAAAATCAGCTAATCATGAGGAGTTTCAGCCTCTCGAGCCGACACTCTTTATTTTATTTATTTATTTATTTATTTATTTATTTATTTATGGTTTGTTGAGACAGGGTCTTTCTGTGTGAGCCGTGGCTGTTGTGCTGGACTCACTTTATAGACAAGACTGGCCTTGAAATTATAGTGATCTGCCTGCCTCTGCCTCCCAAGTGCTGGGATTAAAGGCGTGCGACACCACACTCAGCTCAAACAGATGCTCTTAACCTGTGGGTTTCAAGCCCCACATAGGTTGCATGTCAGAGATACTGCATGTTAGATATTTGCAGTTCATAACAGTAGCGCTATCACAGTTAGGATGTAGGAACAAAAGAACTTCATGGTTGGAGTCACCCCATCGTAGTAACTGCATTAAAGGGCCGCAGCATTAGGAAGGTTGAGAACCCCTGCTCTAGAAGGATGCTCATGCTCTGCTCTGTACACAAGGCTTCTCCAAGGAGGCCTGCCACCTCCAGTTACAGGTGAAAGGATCAAATTTCCCATTTCTAGACCCCAGAATCACATTGTATTAAGTAAAACTCTAAACTTTTCCAGAATAGCTTCAGCCATTCTCTATGAGAATGGCAAATGTCCATCACAGGACAGGTTTGCAATTCCTCTCCTTGAATGGCAAAAGAGACACTTGGAGTTGTGCCACTGAAGACTCAGCTGGAGGAAGATATGTTTCTCTTAACTTGAAAGAAGTAAACTACATACAGATGTTAGGTCCTAAGTCATAAACACTCCAAGTATGGCTAATATGGAAGAAATTACCCTTGATGAGGTTTAACCATCTTGTGGCATTACATGGAAAAATGAATCCTTTACTCTCCATTGGATTGAGTTTATTATGGATATTCCTTATTCTGAGCATTGAAGATGTCCTTTATTTTCTTTCACTCACTCTTTAATGTTTTCTTATCTTGAATGTCTGTCTCTTGTTTCTGTCTGTCTGTCTGTCTGTCTCTCTCTCTCTCTCTCTCCCTCTCTCTCTCTCCTTCCATTTCACATAAGGTTGACATTTCGTTTGTGAGAATGTTTATTTCCTGCTTCTCCAGAGTGGAATCCAGTCCACAGCTCAGCCTTATTATATAATATAAATACAGTTGTGCCTATACTGTTGGGTTTTCAGTCCAGCTGGATAATGGAAGTACTGTTTTGTAGTTCAACGTAAGACCATCTTTTCTCCTGGGATCTCACTCTTGAGATCTGGCAAGCACTCTTGACCATGATTCCTGTTCTTTTCTCAGGTATCTGTCTTTTAATTCCCAGGCTTGAATCTATATTAAATCCTTTTCTTAGAAACTCCAATTTTGCCTCAGAAAAAGAAACCCCTTTGTGTTCCTGATATTCTACTGGCAAAGAAAACCTTATGCTTCAGTAAAGGAAAAACCAGCAGTGTTGTATATTTCTTTAGAGCATAATATTTATATAAATGCCTCTCATAAAAAATGATTAAAGGAAAGAAGCTAGATATTAAAAACTGTACCTTAAAAGCATTTGACATCTGATTGGAATTGTCACCTCCTTTGATTGTAGAAAATTTATTTGGGGCAGTAGAGGGAATTATAAGACTTCATTTTGCAATTGGATTAGTAGTGAGCTTAAGTGGCATTTTGCTGCAAGAGTGAAGGAGGGAGAGAGAGTGGGAGATGTAAAAAGCATGAGGAGAAAAAAAAAAGTCTCTGATGTCTACTCACATTCTACTCACCTTCTCCAAGGGCTGATTCAGAAGGACAGTCCGAGTCATGAGACTCACAGCCCATAAGAAAATATGGTCTGAGTGGCTTACTGCAACGTGCTAGCTGCAGATGGCTTTGAAACCTATTCATCAAAGACAGTATCAGTGCCCTCAGAGGCTTTCCTTTTTTGAAGGGGACTTTGAAATAAACAAAGCCCACCATGGGACAGTCAAATCAGTATCTGCTTTTGTTAATCCACTGGATGGTTGTATGATCTCCAGTTACAGGGGGCGGAAAATCAAGTCTAGAATTTCTAGATACAAGAATGAATCAGGGTTAGATAAAACTCCAGGTTTCCCAGAGTAATGCTGGGTCATTTGAACCAGGAAGATGGAAGGGTCTAGTGTGGTGGAACTTGGAAGTCCAGTGAAACTGCTTCGGGGGATGGGAGATGGATAATTCAGGTCGCGAGTTGTCTATGAGTTCCATTGAGGAGCTGCAGGAGTGTCTTGAATCTATTCAAAGTGCAAACCACTTTTTGTGCATATTTTGTATGAGCATTTGTTTAATTTTTATTAGATTTATTTATTATATATCTATTTCTCTGACTTTCTGTCTGTCTGTCTGTCTGTCTCTGTCTGTCTGTCTGTCTGTCTGTCTGTCTGTCTGTCTGTCTCTCTCTCTCTCTCTCTCTCTCTCTCTCTCTCTCTCTCTCTCTCTCTCTCTCTCTCTCTGTGTGTGTGTGTGTGTGTGCACATGCATGTGTGCACATGAGTGCACATAGCAGAGTTCACATGAGGAGGTCAGAAGACAACTGAGAGATTCATCTCTCTCCTTCTACCTGGTGCATCCCGGGAAACAAACTCGAGTCATCAGGCTTGGAGCAAGCACCGCACCACCATCTCACTGGTGGTATAGTTTTATTCTCTAAGGAATTCACATGTTTTACATTGGTCTTAAATGACCCAGGAAAAGTGGGAGGTAGTGCTTTACACTGTGCATCAGAGATGTCTCTGAATCAAGGCTGTCTTCCATTTTTATCCAAAGCTGGGTTAAAGGAGAACACAATCTTTTTCCTGTAATGTGCACTATAGGAGAACCAAAATATTAGAATAAATTGATAAAGCAAATTAGAATAAATTGATAAAAATGTTAATTCATCTCACTGGACATAACTCTTAGATGAAATCAAAGGTTGAAAAGTACTGGTGTATTTTTTTGAACATGTTTGTCAAATGCTCATGAAGTTGTAGTCAAAATTCTGAAATGAACTAACCTTTGTTTCCTTAAGTATATGGGAGACTTGGTTGGTTTTGCTTCTTAAAGCAGTTATACTGAAATGTGCATGTGTGCAGATATATACTATCATGTACGTATATGTAGTATACATAAATGCTATAATCAGCTATAGTGCTTTCAATGTACACTGGAATCAACTACAGTGAAATAACTTCCGAATATAACCAATCAATCTGGTTGGATTTGAATCCTGCCTTCTGGGAGGGAATTCATATCTAGTTCTGTAAACTTGGTCAAGAGCTCATAGCAGGGAAGATCATAGGCCCCAGAGTTAGGAAGAGCCACACTACCACCATTTTGTCAAATTTTGATGCAGCAAAGCTTCCTTTAAAATATCTACAGTTATACCGATAGATTATTGCTGCATCCAACCTTAATCAGAGAATGTTCTTACTGTTGTGAAAGGACGTTAACTCAAACAATAAGCATGGTGAAGTGTTTGGCACTAAATGAACAGCTTGTCCATGAGAAACTCAGGGAATATTACTGACAAAGAGGAAGAGAGTTCATAAGAATGAGGAATGGAGACCTGCCTTTGAGACATGACAGCCATTTAACTCATGGACTCACTTCAGCAGAGGCACCATACCTACTCGAGACTGAACCAATTGACGTGTTTCATCATAGATTGAGGAGGGGGCCATGATGCTCCACCCCTCCCTGAGGTACTCCTGGCCATCACAGAATGTCTCATTTTCTTCAGTGCTGCAGCCACTGATGAGTTGCCCTTGCTCTACTAAATGACTTCCCACCACTCTCAGGCAAGAGACTCTAATTAAACACAGTGAGTCACAGAGAGAAAGAAGACACGAAAACAGGACAGAGACTCGTTGAGAAGAAGCTTTCTAATGTGTGTGTGGCGGTGGGGGCGGGGGGTGAGAGAAGAGGGCGGAGGTGTGTGTGACTAAAGTTCATTATACAAACGTAAGAAATTGTCAAACAGTAAAAATATTAAAGAAAAATGGTTTTCACTAACAGCTCATAAAAGAACAGGGACTGAGGAGATATTCACTGAAGGGCTTACTATACAAGGATCTGAGTTCAGTTCCCAGCGTGCATGTAAAAAAAAAAAAAAAAAAAAAGCCAGGTATGGGCTTGGGCATAAGCATGTAATCCCAGTGCTGGGCAGTAGAGACACAAGGATCTCAGGAACTTGTAGCCAGCCAATCGAGCAAAATACAGAAGCAGTAAGAGTCTCTTATCTCAGAAAATATGGTGGGAAAGCTATTGAAGAAGACACTTAACATTGGACTCTGACCTCCACGCTCATATAAACACAAGTTTATATTCATTTCCACATAATTCCAAAGCCAAAACGAGAGGACATTTACATCTGTCCTTATTTGCCAACATTTCCACTAGTCACCCTGCTTTCCCCACCTGGCAGCTGTTACAGAACGCTTCATCCATCCACTTGCCGTATTCTCCGTCTCAGTGTAGGCTGCTTAGTTCTTTCTCTGGCCGCATCTTGGCAGCCTGGTTCTTAAATACGGAGGTCAGTTGAGTTCTTTTCTCATACTCTTTCTCTTGTCTTAAATTTCTGGGGTTGCCACTTTGTAATCATTTTTTTTTTTTTTTTTACAAATTCTACAGCCAAATATTCTAATGACTGAGTGGGACAGAAATCCATTGCGGGAGCACGGGAGCTACAGAAAGGAAGGAAGCAGAAAAGCACTCCTAAGTCTAGTCGCATGTGGCATAGTACTGACTACAAAAATGAGTGATTCGTTTCGTTACTCAATTTTAAAAGCATTTAATATACCTCCCAGGTAGTTCCCCGAGTCGGAAAACCACAGAAGAAAATGGAAATGCCTAATGCTTTCCAGAATTCTGATTCTTGATGCAGTTCTTATTAATATAAAATTAGCTTTATTTCAGCTCTACTCAAAGGAGATGGGTGACAAATCATGGTTTGTTTGTTTTTTTTTTTTTGTTTTTTTTTTTTTTTTTTTTTTTTTTTTGTTCCAAACAGCAATGCAAGGGGGCTGGGTAAATAAAGAAGGGAAGTTTCATCTTCCTTCCCAAGGAAAGGCGTTCTGCTGGATGGGTAGGTAAAGTGATGCCTACAGTACATGATACCTTTGTTTACCAATGCGCATATGCATGACGGGCAACAGGGAGCTCAGTAGGAAGCATCTACGTTTGCTTACTGGAGGTGAGCTGTAAGCTAACTTCTGGGAAATGAATAAGCACCGGTCAATGGGGATCCTGCACAAAGACGAAGCTATGGGAGACTTTAAGAACACAGGAAAAGAGGAACAGAGAGAGAAAAAAAGAAATGAAGCCAAATATTGCTGACCAGGTGTTGTGAATCTTCAGAACCAATAATCTTTGTATGTCTCATGGTTCTTGGGAAATTTTCAATGCTAGTAGCCACCGTTGCAGTGGCTTTCATCACGGCAAGGTAACTGAGATCAGGCGAATGGACTCAGGCATTTCTCACTCTTTGCCAGTAAAAGGTAATACTGCTTTTCTTGGGAGTGCACTGTAGACTTAATTGATCTGTAGAAAGCAGTATCTGGCATAGGTATTAATTAAGAGTAAAAACTATATTAACTCTTACTTTTGTCTCTGTCCTAGTTTTCTTCTTTGTTGCTTGATGAAATACTGACTAAAACCAATTTAGGTAAGGGAAAAGGTATTTTTCCCCCATCTTATACTTTACAATAATACATCACTGATCAAAGCCAAGCAGAACTGAAGGTAGTAACCTGCAGTAACTGAAGCAGAGACCATGGAGGAGTGCTGTTCCATGGCTTGCTCTCTATTGCATGCCGAGTTGCAATTCTTATACAACCCATGCCTACCTACCCAAGGATGGCATCATCCTCAGTGGGATGTGTCCTCCATCCATTACCAATTAAGAAAATCCATAAAGATGTGCACAAAGGCCAGTTTAATGTGTTGAATGATTGAAAATCCCTCTTCCCAGCTATGCTACTGTGTCAAGTTGACAAAAAGGAACTTTGGCAATTCTTTTCAAACACTCATAATCACATGTTCCAAAGAGAGATCTTCCAACAAGTTTGGGAAGTCACCATATGCACTGATTCTACGCCTTTAGTGCAGTCTAGAGTCAGATGATAATGAAGCCATTATCCAGTGCTAACATCTACTAACATCTTTCCATAAGTAGTTTGAGCCGGGAGTACATCCCTAAAGATATAAGCCACTAAACTGGCATGATGAAAGCAGAAAACATGAAGTGAATAAAAATGAAAATGAAAATTTGCATATAGTAAGTAAGATATGAAGTTAAAATCTTTACACTAGAAATGAGGTATTATTTATAAGATACTCTTATACCTAAGAGGTGTGGATAGCTATTTTTTTTCTATCTTGAGTACATCCAAGATAAGGCCAACAAGGTACAGGTGAAGACCAATGTGATAACTTTGGTTCTGCCACCTGTCCCTTCTACCCAGCTCTGTAATATTTTAGTGAGAAGGGAAGAAAAGTCTAAAACCTACTTTTAGGAGAGAATAATTTTCAGGAAAGCATTTGTGGTATTCATCAAAAAGTTACAGTCACTGGTCATATCATTCATGGGCAGTGTCTGCTGTCTGAGATGGTGAATTTTCTGGGGTGTATGTATTATTCATATTTACAGAAGCTTGGTATAACATGTCTTTAGAGTTGTCACCTCATGTTTATAGACCCACAGCAGCAACAGGAGACAGAAAAATGGACTTGAATTTATTCAGTGGATATTTTTATAGCCAATGCTATGTACAGAGCCACCATAGAATGACTCAAAGAGCTTGCAGACAAGTTGGGGGAGGTGTGAACAACACACATAAAAGGTCAAATAAAAGTAAAATAAAGACAAGTAGAAACAAAATACATAAAAATATTCAGCACCACCAAGGGCTAAGAAATCCACAGAAATAAGCACTTGTTGGAACATCTCATAATATCAATTTCAACTTGAAAATGTGCCCCCTAAACTTTTGAGATCGCCAGCACTGATGACTCAACACAACCCCCTTGAAGAAGCTCATAGAAGGAAATGAGAAAATGAAGAGGAAAACAGGTGGACACACACAAGCATGTTAGTTCAGCAATGATGCTTGAAATTATTTGCTCAGTCCCAAGGGTACATCAGTTGCTGCTCAATAAACATGTACTCAATAAAGGAGTGGGTGGCTGCGCAGGTGAACACCAGAGACTGTCTTATAATGGGAAAGCATACTGTGAAATGTCTGGAGACGGGTTGCATGCATTTTCCTTTTTGGTGTGTGTTTAACATAGAGCAACTTGAGACATACTCAGTAATGTAGAGAAAGGAAAAAAGCTGAATTAGCTATTATCACAGGCTCACAAGATTGGAAGGAAATTTGTAAGATCCATAATCGTTCTTTGAAATCTCAAGGGAAAAAATGCTAATAAGTTAAATAGAAAGAAGCCTAGGGCTAGAATATGAGAAAGTATTCTGAATTGAAGTAATTGAAACCATCCCTTCATCAGTCAGTTCATCAGTGTGTATACATGTATACAGGCTATCCTTCTAGTTAGATCTCCGTTTTCTTATATACTAAAGGGGAATAAGAATTATTATGTTCCATATTAACATATTTTAATTCATCACTTGATGGTTTTGTAAAAGTATATAATATGTTTTGATCAAACCTGCCTCCACTCCCAATCTCCAATTCCTCTTACCCTCAATACCACACTCTCCTCTAAACTTCTTGTTGTCTCTCTTAAAATAACCTGAGTCCAACTAGTGTTGTCCATACGCTCACGGATGTGTGGCCATACCCAGGAGCAAAGGCAATTTACTAGTGGACCACACCTTAAAGGCAACTGCCTCTCTCTCTCTCATCAGCCATCAACTGCCAGGATATCATCTCTTCAGATGTGAAACAGTATCTGTTGGACCTAAGAGGAGGTGGAGCTGCTGTGAGCACATGAGAGGAAGAGCCTGTCGTATCCAGAAGACTTTATTTCACAGCAGTCTTCCCCAATCTCTGCCTTTACAATCTTCCCACTTTCTCTTCTGCAGTGTCCTCTGAGCCTTAGGGTAGAGGATATGGTATAGACACCACCTTTGGAGTTGAAGCTCCACATCGTTTATAATGATTAAATAAGATAGAGGCATGGAATATATTGAACTAGTTTAATAGATCAGCATATTTTCATATAAAATAGAAAAATTAAGATGTTTAGTGTTAAGAACTATGCTAAAGAAAGACTTTTTTTCTTTCTGGAGTCTTATAGAAGCAGAAATGCTAGCCAAACTTACAGGCATCTTTTTAATTCAATTTAGTTTATAGATAACCTAAGTGGTTTTGCTTGGTGGCATGTTTCAAAGATTCTGCATACAGGGAAAGGGCTTGAAAAAATAATGTAGCATGATCTGGCAGCAAGCTGTCATGTTGTGCCACAAAAGTTTTCAATATTTAATTAAAGACTTTGATAGTATAAAATTCAAGACATGCCGTGAATATTAATTAAAGAGATACACTAACTACTTATTTGTCAACTACCAGGACAAATGCTGTTTCCTACTGCATGTTAGTGGGAAGATTTTGAAAGAAGGAATCCAACTTCTACCATAGACACCTGCGGGTGCAGCAAAGAACAGAGAAATCCGTGTCTATTGGTGATGTACTGTCATCGTCTGGGTTTCAGAATGGGTCTTTTAAAGACTCAGAAGTGCAAGAATATAACATAAAGCTTTAGAAATATTAAACGAAGTAAAGCAGTTCTTTTTGTTGTTTATGCCATGCATGGTGCCAGCTCTGGGCTCAGGGACAAACCCACTGACAGGAGATTAATATCAGAGAGAACCACCCAAGTCCCAAAACACATAAGTTTCCCTCTGCCTGTTTTTGGTTGACAGCCATTTGGATAAGGCACTTGGCTAAGGTATACCAACTGGGTTGAGTGTGGTCATGGCAAAGGCCTAGTGCTGGGTTATCGTTGCCCCTTGTGTGGCCTGTCACTTATAGCAACCAGGATCGAAAGGTGATTTGTTTTCCTAGGGTCTACCTGTGAACCAGTGAACACTTTCCTCTCTGTGAATGCAATTGAGACCGAGTCACATAAGCAAGCACCTAACTGTCTTTTTTTTTTTCACCTATCTTATCCAAATCACTCGCTAGCTGCTATTTTAAATTTTCAATGTATTATTATTGTATGTGTTTGTGAATATAGGCATGTGGATGCCACAGCATGCATAGACCATGTACATGCAGAGTCAATTCTCTCCTTCCATCATAAATGCTTTTGCCCTCAGAAGCCATCTCACTAGTGATCTCTCTCTCTCTCTCTCTCTCTCTCTCTCTCTCTCTCTCTCTCTCTCTCTCTCTCTCTCCATTATACTCCAAAATATGTCAAACTTTTACCACAATCAGAAATAAAGGAAGCAGAAGAAAGTATTCCCATTTGGCTATGTCCTTCACTATGATCCAACCACCCATTTGTACATCGTTTTGCACATGAAGAAGAGACCTTAGGAAAGGATCAAATCAAGGGGCTGGCACATGAGATGAATCTAGACTAGACATCTGAACCCTTACAAAGCACTCATCAGCATTCATAGCTTGATAAGCAGGAGGCTTTGAAGACTGGTAGCCAAGCAGTGGGAGAGAAGAAAAAGGAGGTAGAAGAGGAAGTGGAAGTCTTGATCTTCCCGGGTCCATGGGTTGGATCCATTAAAGGCATGTTCACCAGTGTGGAGAATATTTAAGCTGAGTCCCAACATTCTGGTGTGTCTTCACAGGGCTCCTCTAATATGAGAAGAAAAAGATACCAAGGAGCAGAACTGGAAATAGCAGTGTAGTTTATGCTTATCAAGGTGTGTGGATGAGTTGACCTGGAAATACTTCTGAACTTCTTGGAATAAGCTGACTGATTGAAGCCTTTTCATTTTCTATGAGTCCTATTAATTAAACAGACAACAGTTGGGACTTCATCTTACTAGGTCTGGTCTATCAGATGGTCAAGTTGTGGGATAATGATTAATAAGCTCATCCCATGCCTTCATCTATAGGTTCAGGCCAGTACTACCTTCCCCTAGTGAATGAACATCACTACAAGGTTTCACATTTGGAGGCACTGACTCATGGGCCATCCACAGAACAATTATATTTCAAATGAAACAGTAAATTTGGCAGCATAAGGTATAAAACTGGGCCAATCCAGGTGAGCTGAGACATGGAGAAACATCTGTAACTGAAGTTCCTGGGATGGCAGGCTCCAAATGCAGACTGACTAGTTCAGATTGTACCATCACTCTTTAACTGGTCCTTTAACCAGTCATCTATGCTTCTGTATCATTTTCTTCTCCATGAGAAAATACGAAGGGATTAGCTAACACTACAGGACAAAATAAATGTTCTTTAAAAGTGATGTTGCTAACATAACTAATATTGATAGATCATAACTAATATTAACATATGAATTCTTGCTAACACTGGGGAATGATGGATGAACACAATAGATACTTTTAAAGACATATACAGCAATATACAGCATAACACAGGAGTACTAGGGACAATAGCAGCCTTAGGAGAGGACATGACTAAAGAAATACTAGCAAACAATTTTTGTACATTATATATTGTCTAATAACCTTGGGATACCAAGTAACAGCAACTGAATGCTTCATATAATCTATACTTTTTTATATGGCTGTGAGAGAAAGGATTTGACTCAGTTTTGCCGTGGATACAAAAAAACAATTGCAAAAGTCATTGAATTCTCACTTTAAGTGTAGAGATGAATGAAATAAAAGGGAAGTGTGTTTTCTGTCATTAAAAGATACAGACTTATGGGAGAAGACATAAGCTACCAGCTCTTTTTATTTTTATTTATTTAGTTAGTTTTTGGTTTTTTAAGACAAGGTTTCTCTGTGTAGCCTTGGCTGTCCTGGACTCACTTTGCAGACCAGGCTGGCCTCAAACTCACAGAGATCCACCTGCCTCTGCCTCCCGAGTGCTGGGATTAAAGGTGTGTGCCACCACCGGCCAGCTCCACCAGCTCTTATCTAGATGGGAAGAGGCATACTGCATTTCCAGAGATGCCTACCATCCACGTTCTAACTCTATCCTCTATCATCTCTGTCCTCTTTCCTCTCTTTCCACCCATCCTGTGTGTCCTCACTGTATATCTTAAGAGCAATCTGTGCTCTTCTTCTGAAGTCGCCTTTGAAATTTTGAGTTTAATGTCTTTCCTACTTTATTTGACAGCAGCATGCTAAAGTCCAAGAATGTGTCCTGCTAAGTCCCTAATCTTAGCATAATTCCAAATACATAGTTTATATAACTGCTGTTGAGGGTAAGAATTAGTGGAGGATTCTATGTGGCAGAACAGGATATAATGGGGGAAATGGGCATATGCGTATTTAAAACCACCTGACCACTCCTAAATAACTAACATATTGGATTCATCTACACCATACGAATGTAGTGTTTACCTGAAAATATCATTATTTTGGCATTTGGGAAAACCTTTTTTTTAGATTTTATGATTTGGCTAGGAAATACCTCCCCCAGTCTCCTACATCAAAGGCTTGATTGGCAGCTTGACTGGCTTTGTTTGTTGGCTTTTGTTTTGTTTTTCAAGACAAGGTTTCTCTGTGTAGCTTTGGCTGTCCTGGACTCATTTTGTAGACCAGGCTGGCCTCGAACTCACAGCAACCCACCTGTCTCTGCCTCCAGAGTGCTGGGATTAAAGGCATGTGCCACCACCGCCCAGCTAAAGGGTGATTAGAACTAGAGAACTCTGACTTAATCAAATAGTTAATCTCTTGATAGATATCTTGATAGATAGATGGCATGTTGTGGGGGTGAAAAAGAAAGTACATATGGCCTGGTTAGATAAGCACTTGTCCCCACAAGCTGTTCCATGTCCCCAATACCTTCTATTCACCTTCTATGGCTTTGCTACATCACATGATCCCATGACACTCTCCCATGATACCCATGGACCTGGAAGTAATAGCACTCGAAGACCTAGGACTAAGACCATGAGATACAAGTCTTTCAGTTCTGGAATTATCTTCCTCAGGCATTTGTCAGAGTGACAACAAACCATTAATACAAAACAAGATAAGCTGAGATATACAAATGGTGAAGCAACTAAATGCAGCTTCTATGCCTCCCAACTAGAGCTCATACAAGTTGCCTCACTCACCTAAGCCTCAGCTTCCACATGTGTGCGATGGAGGTAGCATTCACCCTGTGACCTTTGGTTTCAGTTGAGCCAGTGACTGGGAGAAGCATCCCTTTGTAAACTGCAGGTATTGCCTGAAACATGCTTGATGGTACCCTTGGCATCCATCTACTGACACAATTAGTAACCATAATGATAGGAACCTTGTCTACAATGGCACATCATGAAAAGGAGTCACTCCACCCTCAAATACACTAGAAATGTTCAGTAACTGTATTTTTAGAAATTCAGTCTCTCCACTAAAGCGAATAACACAATAAAACAGATTTCTTAGCATTCCGTCTCTCTGAATCTGGACCAGGCCTATTGCCAAATTTTATGCTAAGTAATAAAAGCACTAACATTAAATGTGTCACCATGAATCAACAACCTATTGAAGGTAAGATATTATGGCACAGTGGTCCCCAAGAAATGTACATTAAAAAAAAAATTCTTAAAACCACAAGTGCTTTGTGTGGCTGCTTTGCAAAATCACTAGAACTGAAGTATTTGTATTTTAATGTTTATCCCTGAACTGGCCTGCTGTTTTCAAATTGCCCAGGAAACAAAATATCGAAAATGGAAGGAAACCAGTATAAGCTAGAAAACAAGCTGTGGGGTTCTGATACCTTAACAGCACCATAAAATGCTCATAATTAAATAACTATTCTTAACACAACTATTCCTATTTTCCCCCCAGCCACTTATGTAAAAGCATTTAATGTTCATTCTTTCATTACCAACAAGAGACTCTTGTAAAGAGGTAACTGGTTCCAGAAATTGTTAAGAATGTTTTAATAACAGTGTCTCTTACAAAAGGGAAAATGTACTAAAAACCAAAATCAGCCGTTAGGTCCTTCCTGTGGTTATTTTTATTGGCAGTTGGCCCACAAAAATTATTTATGTGGGGGGATGTCATGCTTCCACCTGAGCAGCTATACTGAATGCAATAACAAAATGCATTGTGGTTATCAATGTCCTGGGCTCAGCAGCAGAACAGGAGGCCAGCATCAGCAGAAAAGGAAAGGATATGTTTTCTAAAGAATCACGTGCAGAGCCAGGCTTCCAAATAATTTATGAGAAAGGAGAAGAGTGGTTTAAAAAAAAAAAAAAAGAACTAGACATGGTGTATGGCACTCCTATGTGCCACAGTAAGTCAAAGGATGTTTTGGATGTTGTGCACGAGCTGTGAGATGAAAGTAACAGGTTCAGCACACAGAAGCAGCTCAAAGTTAGTGTTCATGCAGCGGGAGGGTTAGTAGCATATCTCATACCAGGGTGATGTTCAGGTCCATTTTCTAGATACTATTCAATGACCAGTGCTATGTTAATGAGTTTGGGTCTCAAGGTTAGAAAGGTGAGAAGGTCTTTTAAGACTGGAACCTTGAGAGGAAGGAGAATAGAAATTCTACAGAATAGAATTTCTTCAAACATGATACTGTGATGCATGCCTCAGAGTCATCTCCTACAGCTATTCAAAGGGAAATAACTCTGTGAACTCCAAACTTTAGAATCCAAATGCTCAGATGAGAAGATTGAGGATATAAGCAATTATGTATATTTTTGGGCCAAATACCATCAAGCATGGCCTGATACATGCATTGGTTAACCTTTGCCTGGTGTCATCTTCAGAGAGCTACCTCTCCTCACACTCCTGCTTGATAAACACTTTGAGAAATGCTGGTTTATACGTATGTGACTATAATCCCTTCCAATTCATTTGTTGTGTGAATGGAGGAGTTCTAAGGCCCTGAGTTTCACAGTAATGCCAGTTTCTTTCCTTGTGTAACTGAGGTGTGTGGTCCATGTGACTAGTTCGTCTGCTTCCATCCCCTACTCCTATCAGAAAGCATGTTTCCTGCTGAACAGTGATGTATCAACTGTTGCAGCCTAACACATTGCTGGAAATGTTAGTGGCTTCAAATAAAATCCACATGAACACACAAGGCTCCATGTTCAGTGAAGAAATTAACTTTAAAAGATGGCACATACATCTGGGTGGTGGTAGAGCACCCCTTTGATCCCAGCACTTGGGAGGCAAAGGCAGGTGGATCTTTGTGACTCTGAGGTCAGCTAGGTCTACAGAGTGAGTCCACGACAGCCATGGCTACACTGAGAAACCCTGTGTTGAAAAATAAAAAAAGGATGGCAATCCTATAATTTAATTCAGGTAATGCTCCTGAATTAACAAAAGTAGAGGTGGAGAAATGCCTTGTGATTGGCAGGGAGGGCAACTGTTGTTCCTGATGGAGAGGAAACATGGTGAAGAGCTCTGTGGCTGTAGAACAATCATGTATCCTGAGTAAGACCATGATCCCACAAATTTGCCCAGTAGGTAAAATGACAGAGAATGCTATTCACGTAGGGTACCTGGCTTTGTTCTTGGCGGTGCCATTGCAGTTTTATAATGTGCAACCATCAGGAAGTAACTAGGGAAAATATACATGAGGCTCCTCTATCATTCTTGAACCTTCCTATGTCTTAGGTTTCCTGCGAATCCATAATTATTTTAGAAGAAAAGGTACACACAAGCAGAGCCAAACCAGCACTGATCAGCAATACAATGAGAGCGCCTCTGTTTGAGGAGTCTCTCAAGAGATTTCCTCAGAAACTATGGCTGCTCACCTCTGATGCCTTAATTGCAACATAACCTGTTTCTTATCTCATTTATGGCAGGACCCTGCTCCTCATTGGCTCTGAGAAGGAAGACCACAATCCCTCACTGTGTTGCCCAGTGCTCTCCCCAGTTGCCGCTGAACTTCGCCATAACTCAGCTCATCATTAGATAGCCGAGATTGCAGGCACAATCTTCTTTAGAAAGTAAGCTTGGGGCTGACATCCTGCTGTCCTTGCCATACTCTTCACAAGTAAGTCAGGACATGGGGCCAGGCCTGGAGAAAAAGGGATTGTAAAAAGGGCACAAACACCACGAGGCAGGGACGATTGTAACAGGAGCAAGTCAAAGCAGGGGGAAACTATCGAAAGTCTACTCAAATTAGGCTTTCCCCCCAATAGGAGAAAAGTATTTTATATCAAACTGTATTGAAGGGCCAGTGGAAGATTGCAGGCATACTTTCCAGTGTTGCCAGTTGTGAAATCTACTGATCACCCTACTAACAACCATTATGGTCAGTGACACACAAAAAAAAATGTGATGTACTGCAGAAACTTCCGTGCCTAAGGAGCTGAAAGATGAGTGTTCTGTTTCCCAGGGTGCGTGCATTAGAAGTACCAACTGCTGAGATGTTTGTCTCAAGAAGAGGTGGCAGGCTCGCCATTTAGCGTTGCCAGTGGCAAAGAGCTTACAGTGTGCTCCTCCGAGAAGAGAGCAATCTGTGTTCTTAGATTGTCTTCTTGTAAGGATCTATTTGAATCTCCCAGGGGGTGCTAAAGAACACAGAACTTAAATGGAAATTTCCCACTGGAAGAAAGAGAGCTGGTGTTCTCTGGGATCTGCTACTTCTTCCTTTCTATCCATACCGCGCTAAATGTCTGAGACTGCTCGGACCTTTTCATTTAAGTGGAAACATATAGAAGAGGGTATTCAATCATGTTTGTGTGTATATGCGTGTGTCGGACTGCAGAGGTGTGCATTTGAATGCAGGTACCCATGGAGGCCAGAGGTCTCAGATCTGGGTGGAGCTGGAGATACGGATGGTGCAAGCCCCCTGCCATGGATGTGGTAACTGAACTTGTGTCTTCTTAACCACTAAGCCATGGCTCCAGCCCCCAAACAGAATTGCTTTCAATGCATACTTTCCATTAGTCTGTGATGGGAGTGAGAAGCCAATAGTGACTATGTGGAGCCATGGAGATTTGGCAATAATGTGACCGCAGTTAGCGTTCTCTTGCTAATGTAGATATTGTTCAGTTAAGACCAGGTCTGAAATCAAGTTTTCAAAAATACAGATGCTGTTGAGAACATTCCTTCTCATGGAGCATGCTAAAGGACACTCTTGGGTTATACTGACAGACATGAAATAGTTGAACCTGAGGAAGTGAAAGATAATTTAAGAGTCTCAAGTGACCTTTCTTTGCATTTGCACACAGGTGTGTTGTATATCATAGTGAAATATTCTCTTGTTTGAGACATACATTTGTCCAGTTATCTGCTCAAAACTAACTAACTCTCTCATAATAGTTAGTGTGGGAAAGATTGTTTTCCCCACAAATGTCCGTTTATAGTTTTGTTTATATGAAAACTACAGGGTGGCATGGAGTCTAAGATTCAACCTAGAAGGGATATTGGTGTTGCATAAGCCAGTCAATGGTATGATGGTGGGCTTTAGGAGTCTCCAGGGAATAGACTCAGCAGCCATTTCAACCCCAGTGCCAGCTATGATATGTACACCCATATTCCTCTAGACCGTCAGGTCCTGTCCCCTGGCATGTACTACTCTGTCTCTTAGTTCTCCACGTGGCTACCAGGGAGTCCAGTTCTACAACAACATTGCCTGCTGTCAGTCCTGATCCACCGAGGGTAGACACTATGGATTTCTCATACGATGCTCAGTCATCACCCACAACTGGAAAAAACAAATGGCTCCCTGGGCTCTCCAAAGTACCGGTGTCATATTCTGGGCTCCTGACCAGATCGGTGAAATCATTTTTTGCATTCTCATTTCTTGGAGATTTTAATCTTTCTTCTATACATGGGAACTAAAATTCTGACATCTCTATTGTACTTAAAGCAGCTATTACTTTTTTTCAATCTACTGGAGGCATCCCAGGAGTGCAGCCAGAGTAGTGCCTTGACTCATCTCAGGATATTAACTTCTGTGTCATGGGAGGTGTTTCGTATCAGTAACTTATCCCTCTTCTGGCTTCATAGCTTCCCTTTGCTGACAGCACCTTGAGGATCCTTCCCCAGCATGTTTTCTGTATCAAGGTCAAGTTTTCCTGCGATCATAACCTTTGTCAAAATTGAGGATTTAAAATTCCTGAACAAGTTTTCTACTTTAACAGAATTAGGTCCCAGTCTCAGATTTCAGCATAGTTTTCTCCAATTATTGAAAATAGGGGTCTTGTCTTTCTGAATTCCTTCAGATAAGCTTTCGGATAGTCACACCATAGAGACTGTTGATCGCTTTACCTAAATCTATATGTTTTCTCCTCAACAAGTAGCTACTCATTTTGGATACTCCATTCTCAGTGTTTCTAACGATCACATTTCAGTTCCTCTCAGAAGCCAGATATATTACGCAGTAGCAAGGGCGAACCCTTCTACCTGCATTACTGCCAGCTCATCCTAGAAAGAGATGTGTATGTAAGTATCCATGCATGAGGGTCTTCATGACTCATCTATGTTTGGGAAGGAAGCTCTCATCGACAGCCTGGTTTGAAAGCGTGGTTATCGTGTAACGTATTTACTAAGCTAGGGCTCTCGGGAAAACGCATGCAGAACTAAGGATGTCGTATATGTCGGGGATGCAGTTGAGTCCAGATACAAGCCTAGCTAAAGCTGAGCCTACTCTGGTTCTCAAGTGGATATCCCGTAACAAAAGAGCAGCACAGAATCACTCTATCGTAAGGCGGGGAAACAGACTTCTGTATTTTTGATTCATCTTGACATTGAAGCGTCACTATTCTTAGGAAAGGGCCGTGCAACCTTCCAGACATCTACGGGCAAGGGCATCTCTTCTCAGCTGAGGGCAGTTTTCCAGAAAAAGAAAATGATGCAGCCATGTGCCTTTAGAGTTTGACACTCGTAAAAGGTGGAGGATGGGTGACCAGCCTTGTAAAAGGATCTGGGGAAGGTGCCAAAAGTCTATTATAAAGAGAGAGGCTTCTGCAAGATGGATGGCTAAGGAAACTTCTGTACCTATGAGAGCTTTCTTATTTGAGCCGAATGACTATTATGACCATCATCCTAAATTTGCTGAATTTGTTGATGCATTAATTAATTCATTTGCGTAGGCATTCATTCAACAAACAGGGATTGTGTGTTCACCGAAGAGGACACCATCTCTCCAGGCACTAAGTCAATAGCAATGAAACAGAAAAATGTGGTCCTTGACCTCAACGGACTTAAAGCTTAATGATAAAGATAATTTCAGTGTTGTAGTGGAGCTTCACTGTGATGCATTAGCAGTCACCACTTAGATGATGTGCACGCAGAGGAGAAAAAAGACTTAATAGATAAATGCTGTGAGTTCCCATGCTCAGTAAATACCAACTCAGTGAATACGTTCTCTGTACTGAATACGACATAGGATATATACTGTCTTCTCAATCGGTGTATAATAGAATCAGATTTTAATTGCTATTTTGAATAAGTCTACTAAAATCAATTTTTTAAGTTTTTACTTATTTATTATTAACATCATATTTTGATTTAGCAGGGTATTGCTACACAGCACAAAATAGCCTTGAAGCCTTGAGCTCTGGGCCCCACTGTATCTTCCTCCCAGGTGCTAGCAACAACTAGCTCTTTGACCCCTATTGCAGTGTTGGTTGCATTCCAAGTACTGTTTCTGAAAAATAAATATATAGACAGAGTGGAAGGTTACCCACTTCTAGAGGCTTCAGAGTAGGTCCAATAGATATTGCTGACTGTAAAGTTGAATACTGTATTGTGGTGTGTGTGTGTGTGTGTGTGTGTGTGTGTGTGTGTACTATAGTCTTCATAGAACAATGTGAGCTTTCAAATAGGTGGACCTAAACATAACAAATTTTTGTTTCTTTACACAAATAAACCTTTTTGAGGTTTTCCAGTTTGCTAATTCTTGGTCCTTGGCCTCTTTCTCTGGGAGGAGAGAGCTCAGTCTTTATATTGATTGGTTAAAGGCAGCCTTGCATCAGCTGATGCACAGCAATGGCAGTATTGAGTTGTATTTGTAGCTTGCCTAGAAATGAAAGCTTTTATTGCATTATTGTGAGGATGGGTAATGGACACAAGCAGTTGTCAAAGTTATTGATGCCTTTGCATTTTGAATCACAAACTAGCATCCCAAGGCTAGTTGACTTGCTAGATTTAGCCATAAAATATGAGTGAGAATTAGTTGGTGAAATGCTCGTTAATAGACTCGCATGATGCATTCTTTCCTATTCTATTGGAGAAAATTTCAGCCTTTGAAAAGAAATCCAGGAAGATCAATAGTGTGTTTGAAGCAATTTTTCAAGGAAAAAAAATCTATCAGGGTCAGAGAAACTATGGAGTTACATGACATCTACTGACGGTAGAGAATATCACATTCAGGCTGCACCGAGACATGATTTCCCCCTTACCTATAAATATTTGTAACAAATATCTGCATGTGGAAATAATGTGGTACTGGAAACCCACGGTGTGAAGTTCTCTGCACAGCTCTTACTCATGCTAGGCACTGGTTGGGAAATGGTTGAGCCTGGGAGCTAGTGCTCGATTTAGCTTCCTTCGGGTTGAAAGATGATGCCAGCTCCTAGCCTCCAGCTCTGCCACCGAGCAGCCTACAAGAGATTTGTGGGCTGTATTGTACACAGGAGCAAAACACATCGCTGTCTTTCTACCAGATGGGTGTTGCTTGCTCTCGCCAGGCAGCAATCCAGCCTACCTCAGATAAAGCTCCAGATTCGCTGTGTCTAGGCAGAAGAAAATGAAATACTGTTAGGAAAGGGATTAAGAGTCTTGCTGTGTTGGCTGTCTATTGCTGCCGTAGCGCTGCAGAAAAGCAGCCACAGATCGCCATGTGTTAATGATTTTCATTTTGCTTGTATTTCAATGGGTGAGTGAGGTGATATTGACAAATTGGGTCAGGTGTGACTACTTCATATGGGCTCAAAATGTATTTGTGGTCAGTCCACGGGTCTTTTGGTGGTGGTGAGGTTTCTCTGATGGTGGCCATGGCTCAGATGTCCTGGCTTTGCACTCTCCAATTGACTAATCCAGGAGTGTTCTCATGGGAAGGCAGGGTCTAAGCGAGCAAGCAATGGGGAGCACTCAGGCCCATGGAAGCTAGAGTGTGGAACTGGTAGCCTTATTACCTTTCTCACATTTTCCAGGCCAAAGCAAATCATGACGGCAAGCTAGATTCAGACATAGAAAAAAAATCTTCAAAAACATGGATAAGCCAATCTTGATGACATATACATGTAATTTCATCCGCAGGAAGCAGAGAAAGAAGATAATGACTTCAAGGCATGTTTGCGTCATATAGTGAAGCTAGCTCGAAAAGCAGAAACAAGCAAAATATATGTGTAAAGGGCACAGGTTCTGGAGTGGGTGAAGGACTTCGGATGTTCATGCAGTAAATTCGTCATCTTTTATTACACATAGAAGTTTCATGTTTTAACTTATTGATAAGTAGTTTATGAGAAAACTAGTCAAGATCAAGTCTTTGTAAGAAGAGTTAGTTCTTTTGTAAGTCCAGGCCAAGATGATTTCCTTGTCTTACACAGGAAGGGTTTGGTCTTCCTGACCCTCCATTTTGGATCCATCAGTTATCATTTTCCACTTTTGTAGCCTGATTTCCAGCTGTTTAAGAAAGGAATTTGCATTATTTCCTACTGGGGTGTAGATGACAGATAAAGGCAAAAATGCACCAAGTCTCATTGTTCCTTTTCATGAAAGGAAACAAAGACTGTAGTGCCAAGTGCTGCAGGTTCACGCTGGCAAACGCGTGTCTTTACCTGGGATGCCCTCCCTGAGGAATATTAGGGAGATACGTGCCGTCGGTGGAACAATAGGGTCTGAGGAGATGGGTCAGTGATTAAGAGCTTGCACAAGGAGGACCAGAATTTGGATTCCTCAGAACCCGTCTAAATGCCTGATAGACATGCTGGCCTGCCTGCAATTCCACCTTAGGAAGGCGGAGACAGGCAAGCTGGACAAGGAGACTGGCTATGTCCGTGAACTCTGGGTTTACCTGAGAGACCTGCCTCAGGAAATACTGTGGAAGAGTGATGGGGCTTGATACCTGATGTCACCCTTGAGACTCACAGGTGTGCACACACACACATGCACATATACCTCTTTATACATGCGCCCCCACACAAAATATGGTGGGGAGAGAAAATAGGAATAATAGGTGAGGTAGTTTGAATAGGAATGGTCCACATAGACTCATATGTTTGAATGCTTGCTTGGTCCTCAGGAGGTGTGGCCTTGTTGGAGTGGGTGTGGCTTTGTTGCAGGCTTCCAGGTCTCAGAAGTTCAAGCCAGTTCACTTCCTGCTGCCTGCAGATGCAGATGTAAAACTCTCAGCTCCCTCTCCAGTACCATGTGTGCCGGCATGCCACCGTGTTTCCCACCATGATGACAATGAGCTAGACCTCTTAACTGTGTGCCAGCCCCAATGAAATATTTCCCTTTATGAGAGTTGCAGTGCTCATGGTGTCTTTTCACAAGAACAAATCCTTAACTAAGACATTAGGGCTCAGGGTAGAATTCAATAAGGTAATGTAATGGTCCTTTATGATTTGCTTTACAAAATATGGTCACAGTAAAGCTCATTGCTCCACCATTCATCTCATGCATGTTTCTATCTTTAGCTCGGAGTGAAAAACTGACTCCACTGATTTAGTCAAAAGTCACTGATATGGTCAGAGACATCAGTCAACATGTATTTGGTATCTTGCCATTGGTGTTCACTGAAAACACAAATATACCCATAAATATACCCATGGAATAAGTGGTATCTATCAGCAAGGAGGTTGCATTGGGGCAGTTCTTACAAGTGACAAAAGTTTGTTCCTTCAAAGTTGAATGTTCCATTCCCACTCATTGGCTTCTTCATGACTGTCTCCGAGAACCTGATTGTCTAGAAAACAACAACAACAAAACATACCATAAGAACTGACTGAGCCCATTCAACCACTCATGAATAGGCCTTGTGTATATAAAAATAAGAAACTTATTGCACAAATAGAAGCAGTAAGGTGACACTCCCAACAAGGTCTCAAAAACCCAGCATTCTCTCTCTTTTTCTAGAGTGGCTCATCTGAGACAAGAATACCACCTCCAGTTCCAATACACTTCTTTCTGTTCTGAGTATCTTTAATGTCTGCCGTAGATACATTTATAGATATTTTAAATGATGGTAGATACATAAATCCATATACATGATAAAAATAACACTGACTGTAATAACTACAGAAGCATGTAAAATTTGGTGGCGCATAAATATGTTCTGTGGTTTGTACTATCAACGTCCTGGCTGTGACATTGTACCATAGTTATGTAAGATCTTTCTTGGGGGGATGGTGGTGACAGGGAGGATACTAGACTCCTTGGCATTGTTTTTAAACTTCCTGTGAATCTAAAATTATTTCAGTAGAGATTCACTGGGGTTGAATCTGCTTTCCTATAGCACTTACTTTTAACTGCATCACCCTTACCCTATAGTTTGCAGTTCCCTCTTGAGGACAAGAGGACAAGAACTCAGTCCTGTTTACTGTTACATCACCAGGTCTAGGATGCCACTCAGAAAATGACTTTCAACGTCTTTAGTTAATGAGCCTTTGAACGGCTGAGTCAAAAAATCTACTTTTGAACAACTGAAGACTTGGTTTAATTAATTAACAGCAATTGACTAAAATGTAATAAGGCCACTTACTTGATGAGTTCACACGGTTGTCTGCTGGTGGTGTCAGGGCTTGCTACCCTCGGCTGTATAGGGGGAGTCAGTGAGAAGCTAGACAGGTTACATAATTTGTAACGACTGTGTCCAAATGGAGGTCCATTCTGAGAGAGGACAACATTTTAAGAGATTAAAGCAAAGCTCAAGAAAGAGGTTTTGAAAGGATTTCCCTCTCAAAATGGTCTGTGCTTATCTACAACAGCAGGAGCAGCCATTCTGATGTGGGAGATCAGTAAGAAGGATACTTTTACCTGGAACCTACGTTGACTCCCATTGTTCCTGTAAAGCTTTTTAATTCTAGTTTCCTTCCCCCCCCCCAAATAATTTATTTCTTTGTTCATTTTACATCCAAATCACAACCCCGCTCTCTCATCTCCTCCCAGTTCCATCCTCCCACCCACTTCCCAACCCCACTCCCCTGGGTACCAACCCACCCTGGCACATCAAGGTGCATCAGGACTAAGTGCCTCCTCTTTCACTGAGGCAAGACAAGGCAGCCCTGCTAGGGAAATGGAATCTAGAGGGAGGTAACAGAGTCCAGCTCTGAGTCAACCCATGCTCCAATTTCCAATTGATAGGGGATCTACTTGAGGATCAAGCAGCTCATCAGCTTCATGTGTGTAGGGGGCCTAGGACCTGTCTGTGTTCTTTGGTTGCTTGCTTTCTATCCACAAAACACTTTTACATCCATTAAGTAACTCATTTGTGGTCCAAGTGCATAAGTGGCTAGTGCTCTGCCTTTAAGTAGCTGCCTTTGTACCAAAAAGAACTGTAATTCCTCAACTAGGCTGTGCCAGACCATGACATCATTAAATGTCAGGTAGAATCTTTTGTTCTCCTCGAATCAGTTCTAGGTTGTTTTGGAAAGCAAAGCCCTGGCAGGAAAAGGAGGCTAAAGGAAGCAGAGAGAGAGCCTTCCTCACAGACATACTGATTCCAACTTAAAGCCTCTTAGGTGAGTGTGCCAAGGCACTACACTAGAGAGTTCTCTTGACTCTTGAAGCATGTGTGTCTTAGAAATGCTCAAGCTTGTAAGAGCTACCTGGTCATTGCTTCTTTCTCTCTTGCAATAGGTCCTGTTGCCTCTGCACACTCTGCCTCCATTTACTTTCTTGTTTCCCCACCATGTGGTCTTTCTGTCCTGCCCCACACCTGGATCCCTTCCTAAGGATAAATCTTCTCCTTTTCCTTATATTTTCAACACCTTTCCAGATTTCCTGCTGCCAAAGTGGGTGTTTATGCAAGACTTTTCTGCCTTATTCTGGGGTAGATAAGAATTGTTTATGTGACAGTGGCAGATTATTTGATATTTCTTTCATAGCTATTATGAAATTATTTTTAAACAAAAAGAATTTTTTAATTAACAGTTTGCAGCTTGATTTTCCTCTATATTTTAAGCTCTATGGAATTCCCTGTTATTATAATAAGCATATATATGCATCTGTTGAAAATATACAAGTGAATCAAGAAATGAACTCATAAGCTGGTACAAAAGTAAACCAAAGAATTGATTTAGATCCTGCTTTCCAATGATTTCTTGATATTATCTGACCTCCTCCAGCCTCACACTGCCTTTTAGAAGTCCTTGTGAGGAGGGTGGAAAGATGGCTTTGCAGTTAAAATAGCCTGTTGCTCTTCCAGAAGACCAAAGTTCAGTTCCAAGCTCCTACATCTGTAAGTGGCTCATAACTGCTTATAAGTCACTCCAGAAGATCAGACATATTATTCTGCCCTCTCTGACACCTGCACGTGAAAACACACACACACACACACACACACACACACACACACACACTTAAAAATAAAATAAACTCTTTAGGACGTCTCACTGTGTTACTGGGGATCTTCTCTGCTCTTTAAAACTGTTTGTAATTGGAGTGTGGTTGTGTGATTGTGCTTTAATTTGTGTGGGCATACACATGTGTGCGCACACATATTTGAGTACTTGTGGAGACCAAGGTTGATGACAAGCATCTTTGTCAACCATTCTCTAAGGGGTAAGGTCTCTTTCTGAACTCAGAGCTTGCTGTCTTGGCCATTCTGGCGAGTCAGCTTGTGCCAATCATTCTCCATCTCCGCCTTCCTCATGCTGGTGTGAGTAGCAAGCTTCCATGTGGCGTCTAAGTGAGCTATCGGGATCCCAGCTGTGCTCCTGATGCTCATGCAGCAAGCCAGTGCCCTGCTGAGCCATCTCTCTAGCAGTCTTTCTTGCCTTTTAACTCTAAACGTTTCATCTGCCTTCCTGTGTCTTAAAAAAACCAAGTTTCGTTCCCACGGAGAATTCTGACGAGGGATGAGAGTAGGTTCCTTCTGGTGTTTATGGCTGCTTTTGTTCCTGAATGCCTTACATCAATGCTATAAATATAAGAAGAAGGATGGAAATAGTATATTATATGAATATATGAAAATGACACAATGAGAATTATTATTTTATATAATTAATATATGCTTAAAAAAAGAACAAAGCTCCTGTCTGTGTGGAGTACTGTGTGAAATAAATTAACATATATATCTTAGTCTTCTCAGATTGCTACAACAAAGTCCCATACACTATAGGACTAAGTCGACAGAAATATATTTTCTCATAGTGCTAGAAAGTCCAATGCTGAAGAACCCACATGGCCAGGTTCTTTGTTGCTGGGAGTTCCCTCATTGCCATGTCTTGCATGGCTTTTCTCCAGTGTGCACAGACAGGAAATGATCTCTCCTTCTCTCCTTCTCTTTTCACAAGGCCACCAACCCTATTAGATTAGGGCTTCATTTTTATACATCATTCAGCCTTTTTCTCAAAGTACGGTCATGATGTCTTGGGGCCTCATCATTAGACAGGGATATGCAAAATAGATAATGTGTGATGTTCAAAACAAACCTTCATTACACTGGTCACGTGTATTTGGTTAAGAGCTGGTATTTATGTATGTAAGATGTCACATACTGAGAATTTAGAGATACAATGACTTATCAAGTTCACATGACCACCAAGTGGCAAAGCTGATATTTGAACTTGAATATCCTGATTCCTGATCTAGAACTTTCCTCTACAGATGTGATTTCCAGATAAATTGGACCCTCCAGGCACTTTCCCCAGAATGTCAGTGAATACCTTTAAGGGCACATTTAAGACAACTATGTACCTGACACTACTCTGGGACTTGTGAAATGGACACTGAGAGCCACTGACTATTGGAGACCACACTGGGTCTTTATGAAAAACTACCAAATCTAATTCTCGGATTTCAAATACCTGTTAGAGTCAACATTAATGCTAGAAAGGTGTGATTCCTGGCAGTGAGAAGCCCTCTCTTGATCAAAATTCTTTCTAACAAGGTGTGGTGATGTTCACCTGTAACTCCAGCATCTGGAGGGATGAAGCAGGGCCAGCCTCAGCAATCTAGTAAATTCCAGGTCAGCCTGAAATAGATGAGGTCCTGTCTCAAACCAAAACAAACCAAAGTATCTTCATCATCTGAAGCTCTTATAGTCTCATTAGTCAAAAGATTCCACTTTATTCCTTTCTATACAAGTACACACACACACATGCACACACACACACACACACGCGCGCGTGCGTGCGCACGCACACATACACACACACACACACACACACACACACACACACACACACACACACAAAACTTCATACCCTAAGGCCCCTTGCTTCTTATCTCATTTGCTTAAAAGGCCTGCCTTCCTGGAATTCTGTTGTTTTCCTTTATTCTCCTTCCTTTTGACAGAGATATTGGGTCATTTACTTCTTTCCCCAGGTTGAAAAAGAGCTTCCGTTGATGAATCCCACTGTTTCTTTCCTACATTAATTCTCAGTGCTCCAGTAAACACTGTGGGCTTCATACCTTTACGCAGGGCAGAGATTTCTTTTTGTTTTAAAAAATATTTTATTAATTTATTCATGTTACATCTCAATGGTGATCCCATCCCTTGTATCCTCCCATCCCTTCCTCCCTTCCACTTTCCCCCTGCTCCCCTCCCCCATGACTGTGACTGAGCGGGACCTCCTCCCCCTGTATATGCTCATAGGGTATCAAGTCTCTTCTTCATAGCCTGCTATCCTTCCTCTGAGTGCCATCAGGCCTCCCCATTCAGGGGACATGGTCAAATATGGGGCACCAGAGTTCCTGTGAAAGTCAGTCCCCACTCTCCACTCAACTGCAGGAAATGTCCTGTCCATTGGCTAGATCTGGGTAGGGGTTCGATGTTTACTGCATGTATAATCCTTGGCTGGTGCCATAGTTTGAGCCGGGCCCCTTGGGCCCAGATCTGCCCCTCATAATATTCTTCTTGTGGGTTTCTAGGACCCTCTGGATCCTTCTATTTCCCCATTCTCCCATGCTTCTCTCACCTACAGTCCCAATAGGATGTCCTCCCTTCTGTCCCAGTTTCCTGGTAAGTGAAGACTTTCATGGGACATGCCCCTTGGCCTAGTGTCCAGATATACGTGAGTATATACCACTTGACTCTTTCTGCTTCTGGGTTAACTCACTCATTATGATCACTTCTAATTCAATCCAATTGTCCATAAATTTTGGGAATTCCTTGTTTTTAATAGTTGAGTAGTATTCCATAGTGTGAATGTACCACAGTTTCTTTATCCATTCTTCTACTGAGGGACACTTAGACTGTTTCCATGTTCTGGCTATTATGAATAAGGCTGCTATGAACATAGTTGAGCATATGACCCTGTTGTGTGATGGAGTATTTTCTGGGTATATTCCAAGGAGTGGGATAGCAATGAAGAATACTTGGTGACTTCCTTCCTCTCCACCCCTTAGTTCCCAGGACAGCTCCCAATTTTCCCAGTTCTACTTGTGCCCGTGCTTGAGGAAGCTGAAGCCGGTGCCTTTTGTCATTTCAATGAACAGTGGTTGACCTGACATAAGAAATCCCTCCCCACAGTCAGAATGAGATCACAGCAGAATCCTGGTGACCCAAGTGACACTCATCTGATACCTCCTGGCATTGAATTCTCCTCTCTCCACGGGAAGTTATGAAGTCCTATAAACCTATTTCACCCAGTTACCAAAAAGTTATTGCATCCAGCCATGCCCCAGGTGTTTTTATTTTCACCTGGGATAAAACAAAAAATAAATATGCAGTCCTTGAACTCACAAAGTCTGTAAGCCTATGGGAAGAGACAAACACTGTGGACAAGTAATTACAGTTCAAGGGCCGAGAGGAAAGCTGGGGGTCTTCTTATTTGGGTGGATGCTGATGGCATGAGGTATTTCTTCATTGCGGCTG
Organism: Acomys russatus; assembly: GCF_903995435.1. Taxonomy (NCBI): domain Eukaryota; kingdom Metazoa; phylum Chordata; class Mammalia; order Rodentia; family Muridae; genus Acomys; species Acomys russatus. Next base: position 30,587,189 of record NC_067153.1, read on the forward strand.
CTTCGTGCATTTACCAAGTGGATAGTGGCCAATGCTCGATGCCAGGCATTTGGTAATCCCATAGCACATATAGACAAATGTATATAAAGGGCCTTATTTTTAGAGGCATAGGTCTTTTTGGAATCTTGGGTAAGCCTTGTCTATGAATGACAGAATGTTTAAACTAGCGATAGCAAGATGACTTAGCATATGAAGATGCTTGCTGCCAAGCCTGAAGACCTGAGTTCAATCCCTGGTCCCTACTTGGCAGAAGAGAACCAACTCTCACAAGTCATCTTTCTGCCCTCTGCATGCACACACAGTGTGGCAAGAACACACCCAAAGCTATACATATACGCATGTTCCCACAAATGTATACACATACACACACAGTCAGTCAATCAATGTGTTTCATTTTAAAAGTTGTAATCTATAGATTTAGTTATAACTATGACTTAAATTAAGATACTTTTCAAATTCTGTACAAAGATGCAATGACATTTAATCTAAAGTCCAGCCAAGCCTAATGGCTAAGATCATAGACTCTACCAACAGGCTCTTTAGGTTCAGGCTTGGCTCTGCCATTTACTTCTGTGATGTCAAGTATGCAGCCTCATCGTGCTTGGTATGCTGATTTGCACAGATGATATAAACCTGAGATGGAGAGATAGCTCAGCCATTAAAGTCTCAGGCCCACATTCACCTTATCAAGGATATGAGTTTGGTTCCCAGATAATAAAAATCTACTTCATAGAACTGTGAGAGTTAACAGAGCTCATTTATCTCAAGTGCTTGAAACAATGCCTGGAAGTTCAGCATAAAGGGTAGCCATAGTCATCAGTACCATATTGTCCTTGTCTGAAGTGTGTTCTTACTGGAAGTCATTCACCTGGAATCGGGAAGATGCTAATGCCAAAGGCATTTTTAGACTCATAGTCTGGAGCTCTTGATTCTAGTTTCCTCAGCATCTCCTGCATCACCAGATTCTTTACTTAACTTCTACCAGTCCTTACTTTCTCCTCATAGTGGAGATTAACTAGCGGATGTGTGAGACTCTAAGAATACTAGACGGAGAACATGTCCTTTTCTGTGACAGTCCCTACAGGTCTATCTCTACTGCCACGTTAGTAGACAGGCATAGATGCAGGAAAACTCCCGTGGAGGCCTTACAAGACACTCATGTAGGTGGAATCCGGGCTTCTTGACCTACTTGAGTTTCTTGACTTGGAAATTTGTAGAAAAGACTGAAAAGCTTACTCTCAAATAAAACAGTCACGTCTTTGCAAATAATCTGTTACTTCCAATGAGGTAATTACTACTCAGACCATTATATATTTTAGGTAAGTAAAATAACTAGTTACAAGTAGGGTAGCAATTCCTCCCTCCTAGGTTCGTAGCCCAGGTCCTAGATTCTCTTGACTGTGAGTCCCTCGTCTGTTCTCAGTATGTATGGGGCCCATGTTACCTCCCTCTAGATTAACCCTGTATACAGACATAGTATTCTCCACGCCCCACTCTGAATATCAATTTTCCCATTGTTCTTTTTTTCCTCATCTGCAATTAATAATCCCTGAGCTTTGTTTCTCTTTGGTCTCAATGTCCCACGTGCATTTTCTTGTGTGGCTCAAGCTTGCCTGTGGTGCAGAGTTTGATCCCTGTGGTACAACATCTGCTCTCTGACTTGCCTGGTGCGAACATCTCTTCAGTGGCCATTAGTCCTTTATCACCAAGGAACACATCAGTGGCTTCACAGCTAATCCTGGTTTATTGGTCAGGCCTCTGGTCATGGATGGGCTCTGTTTACTATAACCATTTGTTTTTATAGGATAGAATTGTTCCTTAGGATGGAGTGAATTAGGTTCCTGGAAGTGGATCCCCAGGACAACTTCTCAGTAAACTAAAATACATGCCCTAGCTGGGTACCCAGTCAACCTTTAACAAGACTTGCAAGAACTATGACAGGATCCAGGCAGACCAGATGCAACAGCGGTGTGGTACCTTACCTACAGTATCTTTTCCTACCCATTTTGTGTGGGTTGCAAACCTAATTGAGACACAGAAGGCTATGAAATTTTCCATTTTCTCCATAGAGAACCATGCATTTTAATAAAGACTGTACTTGAGAGAATAGGGATAAATAGAGAATTAGAGAAAACATCTAAAAGGAAAAATGAAATATCTTTTATCTAACTCTTGTCTCAGAAATAGGACCTCCCAGCATTGGAGGAGGCACTCCCTTCTAACTTTATGTGTGTTCGAAATACACACTATCTATATTGACATGCATTTCTCAAATGAAAACAAATTGAATATATAATAGCATTATTTGTTTTCTTTCAAGAAAAGCACCTGAAACACAGGCAGGTAAAGTAAACACATGTAAGGAGGAGAGAGATCAGAAGTGGTGAAAGTTCTAATCTGGGTAATATACTTCCAGAACTTTCTTATCTCCTTCTGTAAAACCTCACCTTGATGTGATGTAGATTCATATATAAATTAGCCTGAAAGAATCATGTCACTCCAGCTGTAAACTCAAGCCTTGTCTGTTAGTTAGGAGCGCTTAATTCGGCAGACATCTGATGGTGCATCATCTGGTAAGAACTCTCTGAGTAGTTTTTTGTTTTTTGTCTTGTTTTGTTTTGTTTTGTTTTTTTGCATAAGGTTGTCAGTGGAACAACCTACAGGAGCCCAGGAAGTGCTCTTTTGCTCCTGTCTTGGGCTGGTTTATCTTACACCATAGTACAGTACTACAGAAACAGACCCCAAGGCTCAAGGTCTCAGTGTTATAAATGCTAGACACATCACCCTTAGGGTGACAAATGAAGAGAAAATGACTATGTCACAGGGACAGGCTCCTCTTGTGGATCCTGAGGCTGCCATCCAGCCAAAGGTGGCTGTGGGCAGCTATTTTGGATTGGATGTAAATGTGAGTCAGAAGCTGTCAGGCCTTTTCTGACTGTGATTGACATATTTACTGTTGATAACACAAGGTGAACATCTGCAGTCCTCTCCAGTATGTGGCCCTATGCCTCAGGATAGTGTTTCATGTAAGGAGGGAATGTGGAGTCGTATTCCAGATACACATTTGCCTGGGTATTGTGTGAAAACCCTCTTGAGAATTCTCCAGGCTTCTCTTGAATGGCAGTTTGCTGTCCAAACATACAGATTTCTGACAACTGACACGTGTGTTGTTTTTAGAAGGGACTTAAGATCGTGAGGGCAATGCTCTTTATGGCCACTGGTTCTTTCTCCCACCATGAAATAATCTAACTTGGGTTCTTCATTGTCTATTACGTCAATTTCATGTCACCCTGTGGAGTAATTCTATCAGAAGGCAGGTCTGAAGAAAAACTTTCCTCTCTTGACGAGGCCCGATCTAGTAATTTCTGTTGCCAATCTTGAAATTTCCAATGTTATATGTTAATTACTCTTGGATTGTGGAAACTTTATAGGTTAAAAGGAAATCCACCTAAACTTTATAGTAAAATTAGTCGCGAACATTCTTCTGCCCATGTTGCTTCACTTTGCTTCCTGATATAGAATTTTATATGTAATATAGATATGTAATATAAATTGTGAAATAAAAGTTCTGAGAAATTCTGTACCTAAGATACTTAGATAAATTTCATTACATCATACCAAGTAATCAATTGTGAACCATTTCCCAATAACATTGGTTCATACCCTTTAGCAGAGTACAAACATATTTTGGAAAAACTTGCATAGGAAAAAAGGCTCCAATTACCTGAAATATGTTTTCCCAATGTGACCCAGGAACTGTAATTATAGAAAGAGAGGAGACATATGTGGGGCTTTGACTGGAAAAAATGCCATCAATAGCCATATATTTGTTCTGCAAAGCTCAGCCAGACTACTTCTGCCACCAATGCCATTTTGGGTAACACTCACTCATGAGTGACTTCTGTTTCCTCCTGGTACCACTCACCCTCTACTTGACTGTACTCAATGGATGTTGTATCCATAACAAGTACGTCTTTCAGGCAGCCATGAAAGGCACAGGGCCACACTCCTGTCTTTCAGTTTGCCAGTGAGCAGAGTGGATGCTTCAAGTTACTTTGTTTTTTTGTTTTTTTTTATATTAAATTACATACTGTGAATAGATGTGAAGATGGAATTACTAGATAAAGGGGTATGTATTTTGTGGAGTTTTTATTAGCTATTATGTAAGTTATCTTCAGGAAGCTTTTAATAAAGTATGTTTGGCAGACTGTATGAGATGAGTGAATGGGATATTCCCTCTCCTGTATTAAAGTTAGTGTTGTTATTAAGTTGTCATATGCTCATTAGTTTCTGAGAACACAGGAGGGGAAAATAGACTTCTGGTGTACACTAAAAGGCCCAATGTCTCACATTCCAGGAGGAATTTTAAGTGCTGACAGAGGGCTTAGTGACAGAATGCCACCAACGACCTTGGTAAGGACACAATGTAACATCCAAGAGCCTCTAGACCTTCCAGAAAGTGTTTTCATCCCAACTCTTGGCTATGCCCTTTTAGTGGGTCTCTGTATTACAGCTTGACAACAGCCTGATGTTTGTACCTGTAATTAGCTCACCCAGCAAATTCAGGGGACACAATCACCGAGGAAGGCACAGCTGATTGCTGATCTGTCTGAAACTGTCATTTAGATGAGGAGCCCATTGTCACAGTCACAAACATCACATTGTGAAGACAGTTCTGGGAAAAGGCTTTATTCTCTATTATCCTGTGGATCCTGGCAAGTCCTAGAGATTTTTCTTTTTCCACACCTTGTAATGCTAACAGTAAAGAAAATATACTTTTTGAGGCCATATCATATCTCTAGTATTGGGCTGATATCTTTCTCCCTATATCTCTATGTCTCTATCATTTATATCTGTATCTACATCTACCTATATAATCTAATTTTATAACATAAAGTATACCACTAAAAAGAAAAGATTATTTCATGTCCTTTTGAAATTCTTCAATCACTTCCAATGTCATTCAGAGTAAAAGATAAGTACTTGTTATAAACTTCAGGGGTCCTACATGGTTCTCACTCACAGTGTCCCTACCTCAAACCCACTGTAACCTATAGGAACGTACCTTTCATGTTGCCCACCACAATGGATTTTGTCACTCTACACACTTTAGTCACTCTTTTACATCAGGACCTTTGTGCATGTTTCTTGTCTGAATATGGAGTTTTCAGAACTGATATTATGCTTTGTATATACTGATATGCACTTGGAGTCTTTATTTGAAAGTCACTTTCAGCAAGTTCTTCTTGAAGCAATCTATGGCCCATTGCTTTAAACATCCCCCTTGGTATTTATCATTTCTTTGTTCCAAACTGCCCTTCCATATATACATTTTCTTTGTAACACTTGTCATAATTTATAAGCCTAATTTATCTGATGTCCCATCTGTCTCCCCCATTAAAATGTAGCCCTCCTCAAGAGTTCATCATTTTCTGCCAGAACTGGCACTGGCACTTGGAAGAAAGTCCATAAAATAGTACATGCTTGATAAATATTTGTATTTGAGTGGACAACTCTCCTAATTCTCACATCAGCCCTGGCAGAAAGGAGCTATTGTGTTCCGCATTAATCAAACCAGGTGTTTGGTTGCTTGACATTTGTAGACAAAAAAAAAAAAAAATAAGTACATTGAATTTCCTCGGCATCACAAGGTAGTTTTCGCTGTTAAATAAAATGCCCTTAGACATTTAAGGGACTGTGCAGACAGTATTGTATAGACAAAGCAGATGAACCATGTGGGTATCAAATAATCTGCTGGGAAGCAGCAGTGCTAGAGGTTGAGTGACAGCTCTCAGCTACTGTGTTCTTCCTCCCCGGGATATGTGTGAGACATTAAAACCCTGCACACACATTCAGTGAGGTTCGGAGGCTAAATCTAAACACACAGGACTGTTTCAAGTTGGTTACCATCTTAGGTACCAGACCAAGGGCTGTGCTGCACCTGCCATACCTAGACCAAAGCCAATGAGGGCACAGTGCTGACGCTCTATGATGGTCTTAAGTGGCTCCTTTCCCACCAGTGTCTTCAATTCTTTTCAGTAAGTCTAGGCTCAGGTCAAATATTTCATCTCTATGAAGCCTTCTTTCTTTATTCTTACGTCTGAGTTCACAATAGCTACAAACAAAAGTCGCTCTCTTTCAAACATTTTAAAGGCAGAGGCCATATCTATCTTTTGTCCTTTCTGTAGTACAAGCTCCCTGCTTTAAAAAAAAATCTAATAAACACAGATGCCTCTTAATACAGGCAAGTAACACATTTTCAAATGGGGAATATTCATAGTGTGGTATCTTCATAATTAGTGACAGTACAGTTTGAAGCCAAACACACGGTTCCATTTAGGAAGGAGAACGATTAAGTAGAATTTTTTTTTTTTTTTACATAAGAACTGCCAATCCACTCATTCAACACAATTTGAAAAAAATCAATCAAAACAAGTATTTGGTTGTTTGACATTTGTAGACAAGCAGCAGGAAGATTGAATCTTCACTACTTCATATGGTAGCTTGTGCTGTTATGTAAAAAGCCCCTAGACATCTAAGTACTTTCAGCATGTCAATTCTTTTCACAGTTTGGTAAAGAGAATAAAAAGAAGAGGAGGAAGACATAGTTAAAGGCCATCTACATCTACTGGCGTTCCCCACGGTGGTAGGTAAGAGTGAAGGTTTAAACCAAGTGTGTAGCTATAGGTTTAAACTTGCTACATAATGCAGTACACTCTTGCATTGTTTAATGATGGCGGCATCTTCTGAAAAGCATGCTGCTAAGTAATGTCATCATTGCCTACTTAAACTAAGATGGCTCTGACCTCACCAGGAAATATAATCTTGGAGGACATCTTCATGAACAACTCTATCCCAAAGCTCGGGGAACATTTTGGAAGACAGAACAGAAAGAACGTTAGAGGCAAAGGAGGAGGAGGAAGGATAGGAAAGGCTGGCCTTTGGACATGACATGGCTGTTACAAGAACTCACAGCAGTGCAAGCCTGCTAAACATTCCAGCATGGAGAGGGGAGGGCCTCCTGATGTCTCACCTAGCTGAGGCTCATGGGAGCTGGAGGTTTCTGAAGGAGAGAGAATCACTTTCCTTGGTGGAGAGTGGCCATTGGTAGGTTACCCGTGAATCAGTGGATGAGCATATACATGTGGACAACAGTAATTGAACTCAATGGTTTGTTTGCTTCCTTTTCTTTGTTTGTTTTTAAATGGCAGATGTGTAGGGGTTGGGCCAAGGAGAATTTCAGGGAGGGAGTGGAGATGAATATAACCAAAATATAGGATATACCTGTATAAAACGTTCAGTAAACAAAAATAAAAGACAGAGAAGAAGAAAGAATTGGGAAATCTACCCCTTTTGGTAGCCCCCTTTGTAACTTTTACCTATTTCAAACCTAGATTTATTTATTTTTATTTCATGTGACTGGAAGCCTCACTTGCACGTACATCTGTTCGGCATATGCATACATTGCCTGTGGAAGCCAGAAGAAGGTGTTGGATACCCTGAAAATGGAGTGATAAGCAATTGCAACTGCCATATTGGTGCTAAGAATTGAGCCTGGGTCTTCTGGAGGAGCAGCCAGTATTCTTATCTTCTGGGTCATCTTTCCAGCTCCTCTACTGATACCTTCTGAAAGTACTGTTGACACAGTCTGTAGGTTTGGTTTCCTGCAGGACTTTGAAGAGCCTTGTATCAATCAGTTTTCCATGGGTGTTACCAAAATACTTGATAAAATCAACTTAAAGAAAGAGGGTTATTGTGGCTCACAGTTTCAGAGTCTGAAGCTGGTGATGGACTGGTTTTGCCACCCTTAGGTCTGTACTGAGGCAGAGTAGCAAACGGCAGAGAATGAGTCGAAGGGGAGCAGAGTTGTTGATCTTGAGACAGCTGTAAAGGGGCTCCAGAAAGCTGACTGAAGACAGAAGTCAGGAGAGGGGACATGTATACATTAGCCCATACCATTAGTCCATGACCAACTTCCTGTAAGCAGGCCTTATCTCTGAAAGTTTCCACTCAGAAGTGCCACCAGCTGAGCAGCAAATCCATGGGAGTCCTATGGATGTTTGGGTGACATTCCAGATGCAAACTTTAATAACCTTTAAACTGTGATGTCACACATAATGAATCTTGGGTGGGAGGATACAGCATGAAATGCTCCCATACTGCCTTATCTGTGAGCTGTTCCCTCCTTGCTTAGGAGCCTCTTTGTAAGAGCTGCTTTCCGTGGCCCTCCTGGCGACAAAGCTGATGAGGAGTAGAGACGAATGTGGATGGCTTCTGTTGGGAAGCACAAGCATCCGATGTGGCCGTTGTGTGGCAAGTGCATACATAATAAAGCCCCTCAGTCCTCCTGTGAGTCAAGAGAAAAATGGCAAAAAAATCTTGCCTTTGCTTACAAGTTCTGAAAGAAAAGGCAGCGATGAGGTTCTGTTTGTAACTGGATCACAGTTACTGTGGAATTCATTATAATAAAACAAGGAAGATTAGAACATAATAAAGAGCAAGTTGCTTCTGCACCATTTTCACAAGATTGGGACAGAATTAAATCCTTTCACTGCTACCTTTCTGGCAGACAATGTTTAATACTCCTTTTCAGTTGCAACTTGACTAAATGGCATTGGACAGATATTCAACAGTCAGTGGTGTTGGCTGAAAGTTGCGATGGAGGGTGGTGGTGGTCTGCAATCATCTCTTTGTATATCTAGATGCCAACGTCAGAGAAGTAGATGGATGGGGCAACTGTGTTCACGGGCACTGCCAGCTTTTGTTGTGAGCACTCAGTAGAAACAGAAGGTTAGATCTGGGCAGCATAGCCTCCATGGCCTCAACCAGAAGCTTCCTTCTTTTAAATCCCCTCTAAGTAACTGTGCTAACAGCTTAAATGGGTCTTTTGAAAATAGGTTCATTTAGTGGCTTAATGGCTTAGGACGCATTCTTTGCAAATTCAGCCCTGAGGGTCCAATCGGAAGATGAAATATGTCTTCCTTAGCTTTGGCAGGAATTGATTACAGGAGGCACACGCTTGCTCCCTGGCCTTCTGCCTCAGAGAATAGGAGTTAAAATCCTAGGAAGATGCTGTTCTTACCTTCAGGTGTATTACGGGGATATTTTTCTTCTGGTTAACAAGGAAGTGACTAAGGTAATTCACACAGAGAACCTCACAATAACGAGCTCAATAGACACACACAAACTTTGAAACATACATAATTGTTTCTAGTGTGCCAACTTCACAGAGCATACAATAAAGATTGTGTGATACAGAGACATCTTGGCCTGGGCAAACTTGCCTACAGAAATCTGTATCTTTTTTTCTGGATGTTGTATCAGATTGGAACAGACTGGCCACAAGAACCATGGTGGGCCCTGTAGGAATAAGTATCCTCTTCTCCTTCAGGATCTCACTTGGAGAAGAAGGGGAGTGGAGCATGCCTTCTGTGTAAAAACAGGGTTCTGAAGAACCCGTCTCTCCTCCTACTTCCCGTCCCATCTCTCCTGAGATCTCCATGCAGTGTCATCCATAGTAATTGAGTGGGTCCAATACAGGGACACTAAGTTAGGGGAGGCACCTGCAAGGTTCAGAAGCCTTACCTAAACTGTCTTCAAAGGAACCGTAGCAACAAGAACGTGGAAGGAGACAGAACTTGCTGTCACCGGAAGTTGAAACGTATGTTTTCCGAAGGCGCTGTTGTAATCAGGCGCTAAAGTGTCTTCAGCAGCGTATCTACTTCCGCCGGACTCTGTCTCTGGTTTGTCTTTTCCCTGAGGCAGCCTCTCCATTAAGCTTTAGATAAGAAGTGTGTCCTCATAAGCTCATGCACTGAATGGCAATATCTCGAGGAAGTGAGTTCTTGAATTTTAGGACATGGGTCATTATTGGAGGGAGCAGGGAACCAGGAGTGTGCTTTAGAGGGTGATTGCTTGCCTCTCAGGCTCGCCCTCACTTTATGATTCTGGATCTGCCACGAAGTGAGCTGCTTTTGCCACATGTCACTGTCACTGAAGGAACCAGCCCCCTTATGGACCCCCATTAAAGCCAAAGTCTGGGAAAATGTAAAAGTCAGCCTACTCAGTCCTCCCTTAAAGACACCCATTAAGGCCAAAGCATGTACATTTCTAGGGGGTCCAGCTTGAACCAAGGACAGACAGATATCAGATCACTGTATGTGTGTGGCAGGGACAGGAAAAACCTTGAAGAGTCCAACTTGACTCAAGGTCTCAGTCTGTGCTCAGAGTCCAGCTGGACTCAAGGACAACTAGTTGTGTTTAAAATTTCCACTACCCCTCCCCAACTAAAAAAGTTCCTAAACGCCCCCTGTGACTGCTTCAACCAATCTTTCCCATAGGTCAGCTTGCCCCTCCACCCATTATCCAACCACCAAATGCCAAGACTTGTAACTCCTTGCTTGCAGCTTTTCTGCCCAAATGCCAACCAATCACATACTGTAAAATTCATTTCTTTGTCTAAAACCTATAAAAGGCCTGTGCCTCTGTTTCTCGGGGTCTGCAGCTTGAAAGAGTGGACAGACCCCATCGCGATGGCTCAATAAATTCCTATTCCTATGCATTTGCATCGACAATGGACTCTGTCTCTTAGTTGGGACTCCGGAGATAGACTAGAGATCTCTCTAGAGGTCTCAGTCTTACATCACCATGGTGTACTCTATCACAGTGGAGCTGGCTAATGTGGGCTGAACCATCGGAACCTGAGAGTGAAAACAATTCCTTCCTTGGAGCTGATCTTTCACTTGTTTTTTGGTCCCTTCAATGTAGCAGTGCTCAGACCACTCTCCTTCCTTGGGAGCAAGCTGAATGGCCAATCTGGAACTCAAGGTCTTTATTCCATCAGTTCGGCACCCCCGGTTGGATAAGCGGTGTTTCTTTCCAGTGAAATCCCTAAGTTAGCTTACTGTCCTTCAAACAAATGGAAGGAAATCGCAGTAGTAAGTAAAGTAAGCGGGGACTCTGCCTTCTTCAGGCGGCTCCTCACTGGAGGAAATGGTTGTGTTGGTTGCTGGGTTCAGGGTCCAGGTAACCAGAGGACACCCAAGCCTGCAGTGCCTCTTCCTAGCATCCAGTAGAGCAGATATTTTAGAAGGCACTGCTCCCCTATCTCCTGTGATTGCCTATAAATAGTACTTTGTATCCCCAGGATGAGGCTAGATCTGCATGACCCATTTGAAGCATCTTCTCCACCTCAGGTAATAACGATAGTACCAAAAGGCATTGCATGCCTTCTCTCCTGTTGTCTTCCCTACAGCTCAGAGCTTATATATTGCCCTGTATCTGTATATTAAAGAGAATAAGCCCAGAAATATAAAGTTGGAAAATATGGCTATAGTGCTCGGCCTGGAGGGAACTGAGGGAATGGTGCTTTTTGAGAAAACTTGGGATTATCTCCTTTCTCAAAACAGAGGGATACAGTGACCTAGAGAGAGTTCAAGGAATAGAAACCACCCTGTCTAAACAGCAACCCCACAAGTATGTATTTCACTCATGCAATAGCTATGGTTTTGAAATGTGTTTGAAAATCTCCACTGTATAAGCAAATTTCTCTTTTCATTTTGCAGTCTTTGATAACACACTCAATGAATGATATGGACTCTCTTACTCTGTCGGAAATCCCTTGAGTGGATATTGACTTAGAATAATTGGTTGGGGGTTGAGACTGGGAATTCTTTTTCAGGAGATGGCAGGTTTGTTCTGATAGGTGTTTGCTACAAGTGGTCGTTACCGGTCAGCTCTCTAGAGCATGGGAACAGGGAGGCTGACCTCATCTTTTGTTACAGGTGTGCTTGGGTTCATAGAGAAATGGCTGCCCTCTAATTTATGCAAATAAATAAATAAATAGTATTGCTTTGCTGTGTGTGTGTGTGTGTGTGTGTGTGTGTGTGTGTGTGTGTGTGTGTTAAAAGTCATTTTCCTTAGCTAGGAAACATACTAGTTGCTTCCTGGGCTATTTCTGGGTGCTTTTACTATGATGATGAACTTGAAATCAAGATGATAAATATAATGCTGCCCCCAACTAGGTTTTGTGAATACAGGTGACATTATCTTTAAAGTAGCCCATCACTTAGCCTCTCTCCCCATTGGCAATGGGACCTTGAGAAGAAGGTTGTTAGATAGGCATTGGTGGTGACCTACTCTTTGGAGCAATGCTTCCATCAACCAGTTTTTGTATGGCTGTCGAAACAGCAGGCCATTCAGACGTGCAATGTAAATGCTAATCCAAGTGTCCCTCATAACAGGGCATTAAAGTGGGCTCAGCCCTCTGGAGGCTTCCAGAGGAAACAGCCAAAAGAGTTTGGGAAGGACTTGGACCAATTGCATAGGAAGTGGAGGGTATGTTTCCTTTTCCCGTAATGCAGTGGCTGTTTCTCAGTTCTGGAAACAGAAGACAAAATGCCCTTGCGTACCAGGTCATCAATTTCAGGGGCTGTTGTTTTCTGGGTAGTTAGAGTCCAAGATTTGTTATCGCTGATGGTCATTTGTAGCTTCCTTCTGTGCCGAATAGATTTTAAGATCACAAACCATGAGGCAAGCATCAAACTGGATGTGAAAATCAATGACCCATCATGGCTACAAGTATGTAGATGGCTACGCCGTGTGCCCAGACCACTGCAGGGAAGGATCTGCTTCACAAAGAGCAGACAAGGCAGCCTTATTTACTCACTTCTCCCTGTCTCCTGCCCACCACCTGCTCTGCCACTGAAATGTGCCAGTGAACTTAAGTCAAGTAATAATCTGTGACTAATCTATATTAGGCTTCTAAGCCATTGATCTCCTTCAATTTAGCAGAGACTTTGATGCACACAAACGTCATTCCCTACTCTGGCTATCCTTGTTTGTACAGAGCATGCTTTATGCAAGCTTCTGAAACACAGAAATTAGGTTGGATGCTCCTCTAGATGCCAGAAGCTGCAGAACAGGGGAGTCCAAACTTCTATTATTATCTGTCACATCAATATCACAAGGTTGGTGGCCTTTTGCTCTACATGATGCAAATCGCAGTAGAAAAAGGATGTCTCTTCCAGTGCTGGCCTTGAGCACCTTTTGTTTCCTTCATTGTTGGACACTAGAGAGAAGTGTCAACAAACAGCTATGAGTGGCAATAGGTGGAGTCCTCTAGTGTCACAGCTCTTATGCAAGCTCTTAGCTCTACACTCCACCGTGACAGAAGACAGGGTACCCTAAGGCCATGAGAATGGGCAGTGTTGTAACTTCTGAGCCTAGGGTGCCCGAGACCTTTGGCTGAAAAGGTTTGACTGTTGTCTGCAATTTTTCTATGGACAAAGGCCAGAGGCTCCTCTCCCCTGCCTCTTTACAGCCTTGCCTTCTTGGCTCTCTGCCTCTTCTTGCTTTCTTTCATTTTTACCATTTCCTCTTGTTCCTGTCCTGTGCACTCACTTGCGCTATTGAGCTGGCTTCTGTAGTAACAGTCACTGCCAAGCCCGCTGATGCTTGCGTGGCGGCTACCGCTACCTCTCTTACAGCTAGTTTTGTTTCTGCTGCCTTTGCTGCCGCTTATGACTCCAGCAAAGACGCTAAGCTTGTGGCCCTGAGACATGCTGTGGCTTTCAACATCACCTATTTCTTTCTAGCTCCGCTGCTTCCGCAGTTTGGCCTCCCATCCCTTCTGCAAGTGCTGCTGTCTCCTCTACCATCTCTTCATTCTTTTCATGTTACTAAGTCACCCTCACTGCTTATGGAAGACAGCAAAAGTAGGCAGAGGGTACTCAAGAGAAGCCTTTTACTGGGCCTTATGTTATAAATGAGGGGGCAGCACTGGAGTGTGTCTCCTAAATGACTCACTTCACCATGTGAGCCAGCGAGCCTCCTTAGACAGTCAAAAAAGGGTGTTTGAACCTCATGGTAGACCTTCAACAAGAATTAAAGGTCTTGTCCCTTTTATGAGTCACAGTAATCTCTCTGCTGGGCCATGCTGGGAAGTGATTCACCTCTGTTCTGGGTGAAAACAGTTGCAAGAAAACTCGGGTGCAAACTGTTTGGAATGGTCCTGATGGAGGCTTCACCCTCAATGGGAGAACAGGCAGCTGGGATTGTTTGTGAAGTTTCCCCAACATCACTGTGAGTATTCAGAATAACACTGCGTGGTGCAGGACAGCTGAGCTTAAACAACAGCCCCTTTGCTCTGGGCAGTCAGGCTAGCAAGAAAGATAGGAACAACTGGCTATTAAGGAGTGAGGTCTGTCTCTTTCCTAGCAACTTTATCTACAGGAAAATTCAGATTCGAAGGAATGGTTACAGGAAGAACCCATCACTAACAGCAATACTGATTTTAGAAGTGCATGATATTTTTCCCTGATTTTAAGACTGAATTAACCATACATAACATCTGCCAGGTGCTCCAAGGAGAGATGGGCCTCTATCATTTGTCTCAGGCACTGTTTCTAGAACACGCCCTATTACTATACACTGTGGAGCATTTTTTTAACCTTATCTCAAAGCATCTTTGGAGGTTGCTGTAAAGTAAATATCCTCACTCTCATTTTATAGGAAAGGGCGTAGAGATTGACAGAAAATAACTCACCTGAACGAGTCAGGAATGGCTATGACTTTTTTGACATTTTAATTTTTAAAAAGTATGTGTATCCACGCTCTGTCTGCATGTATGTCTGTGTACCATATGCATGGATGGTGCCTGCAGAACATAGAAGATGGAGTCAGAGCCCTGACTGGAGCTATGGGACAGTCGTGAGCTGACCTCTGTTGCTGAGACATAAGCCTGAGTCTTTTCCATAGCAGCCAAGCGCTCTTTATCATTGCAGAGCCATCTCCAGCCCTCAGGTATATATTCTTAGCCACAGCATGAAAATTGCATTAGGGGCTAAGAATTTTCACCCAGAAGTTCCATGTCCATCACAGAACAAGTTAAAAAAATACCATTAAGGCAATCTCCTCTTCTGTTTGCTTTTTAAATCATTTTCGAGTCACTCAGATATTTGTTCACTTTAAAGGAGTCACAAGTACATACCTGTATCTAGTCTTAACATCTTAACTTTTCAAAGCTGGCAAATCAGTCTTCACTTTATTATTCACGACGTTTTCATAATGAATGTGTGGTTACTGTTGTTGCTGCTTTCTGTGTAAATGTGTGCATTTGGGGGAGCATTCATGTGAGAGGAAGGTTGACCTTGGCTTTCATTCCTCAGATACCGTCTTATACACGTGAGTTTTGACCCTCTCACTGGGTTGTGGGACTCACTGAGTATTCTAGGCTAGTTGGCCACTGAGCCTGAGGAATCTGTATGTCGCTGCCTGCCCCAGAATGGACTTATAAGTGTGTGCCACAACACCCAACTTTTCTCTTTAATGCAGATTCTAGAGATCGATAGCAAATACTTGTGTTTGCATAGCAAGCTTGATGAAGATAGTTTATATTTGGGGAAGGGACGGAATTTTCTAATCAGCCAATCTAGCTCCTAAATAAATGAAACAGAGCTTTATTAGACTTATTAACAAGCTTTAGGCTTGATAACTGGCTGATATCCACTTATACTAATCCTCTAAGCTTGTCTGCCTACTTCCCAGTCACACCACCCCCCCAAGTTACTTACCATATTGGTCCAAGACCAGGGATGGAAGCTCTGCCTACCTCTCTTCTCTCCCCAGAATTGGCTGTCCAGCTTCTTTCTTAACCAATCAGAGATAGTTGGGAAGCAAAGTTTACATAACATTGGCCAACGGACATGGCAATATCCTTATCCGGACTGCAACCAGATCTTGAGGTACAGAATTCAGCATTTGAATACACAGAGCACCAGACCAACCCCCAACATAAGCATTTTATCAAGTGAGTTATCTCCCCAAACCCCTAATTATATTTGTTTCATCTTTTTACCGTTTTATGTCCCAGGATCCAATCTGGAATAACAATTTTCATTGAGGTATTCCATTTTCCTGGGCTTCTCTCAACAGAGTGTCTCACTTTCCTTGGTTTCAATGACCTTCATAGTTTTGATGAGGAATGATCTGATAGTTTGTAAAATGGGTGTTGATCTGATGGTTTTCTCCGGCTTATATTTTGACTCCTAAGCAAAGGCATGTGGAGCCAGAGAATGACTTGGCAGCTAAGATCTCATACTGCTCCTGCAAAAGACCCGGGTTCAGTTCCCAGCAGCCATATCGGGCAGCTTAAAAACACCTGTAACTCCAGCTCCACTGAGATCCGATGCCTTTGGTACCACCAGCACCTGCACTCATGTACACACACACACACACACACACACACACACACACACACACACACACACATTCCGTGGCCTATTCCTGCTCCCACCACATTTTTTTTAAAGTAAACAAATACATGATAAATTTAACCAAGAGAAATTCTTACATAAGTTTTCCATTGTCCTGGCTTCTGTGTACAGATGGGGAAAGGAATTCTTTGCTACTCCAGGATCAGTATTAAGGGAGGCACTTCAAGAAAGTAACTGTGTATGCAGAATTCTTTTGGATGACTGAATAAGAGACATTTGATAAGAAATTCTTAATCTTAGAAATTTCACACTCCCACAAAATAAAACCTTACTTATTTATAAAAAAAAAAGTTAGAGAAAATAATATGGTAGGTAAAGCCATGATTTCAGTTAATGACAAAATTGTCATTGCAAATAGCATGTTTGTGGCCAACAGAAACAGATGTCCGTATAACAATTTGGAACCATCCAATGCATAAAGCAATCTGTAGATAATCTCCTAAGCAGATATAGTATCAAAATGTATTCATTGTCAATTAGCCATACATCCAGGCTAGATGTCTAATTGACCAGTTAATTCCTAGGCTGTCTAGGGAGCTACTATCCTTGGTACCATACCTCAGAGAGACCTAATGTTAACAAACAGAAGAAGACATTCCCCTACTCAGGTAAGGAGCAAGTTCAGAGTGGCGTGCTCTTTCTGCAGAATCAGGTGCCTCGTCAAGCTGCTGTTGACGCAGGCAGAATAATTAATGTGATTGTGGGTAACTTATCATCTCTGTTTAGGTGCTTGCAAGGAAAACTTAGGCAAAGACTCAGCTTTCACCAAGACATGGTATTCGATACCCACACACAAGACTAACTACCCAGCTATAGTAGAGAAAGCACCCTTAACAGTGTAAGCTGCTTGTGATAGTGTTCTGTAAATTATGACTGAGTCCTGGCTAGTTTAGTGGGTGAAAATAACCTTGTTTAGTTTCTTCCCCAAAATAACTACCAAAAAAAAAAAAAAAAAAAAAAAAAAAAAGAAATCACCTCTCAATCTCACCAATGAGCCAGGCACATTATCTCTTAGTTTGATAACTGCAGGTAACAAGAACCACCGAAAAATCTTTTTTATTTTTATTTTTTTATCTTTTTCGAGATAGGGTTTCTCTGTGTAGCCTCGGCTGTCCTGGACTGCTTTGTAGATCAGACTAGCCTCGAATCCACAGCGATCTGCCTGCTTCTGCCACTCTGAGTTTGGGGTGAAAGTCATACCACCAAGCCCAGTTTCGTTGTCTTTTTTATAAGAGGGAAGTTTACTCACTAGAAGAAATGGACTTGTAGGTTTCTAGGACCCTCTGGATCCTTTTATTTTGCTATTCTCCCATGCATCTCTCATTTAGAGTCCCAATAGGATGTCCTCCTCTCTGCCCCAGTTTCCTGGTAAGTGAAGGCTTTCGTGGGACATGCCCCTTGGGCTAGTATGCAGATATAAGTGAGTATATACCATTTGATTCTTTCTGCTTCTGGGTTAACTCACTCATTATGATCATTTCTAGCTCAATCCATTTATCAGAGGAAGGACAGCAGGTTGCCAAGAAGAGACTTGATACCCTATGAGCATATACAGGGGGAGGTAATCCTCCTCAGGAACAGTCATAGGGGAGGGTAATAATGGGAAAATGGGGGGGGGGGAGAGGGAAGAATGGGAGGATACAAGGGATGGGGATAAACACTGAGATGTAACAAGAATAAATTAATTAAAAAAAAAAAAAAAGAAATGGACATGATTCATTCCAGAAGGGCTGTGATAGAGCAAAGGAAAACTCCAGGTGAGTTTTCTAGCTATATTGCCAGTCATGGCGCCTCTGTGCACTCCTTCCTCTACCTCTGCGTCCCACTTGCTCTTCGCTCCAGTCATATTTGCAATCCAGGAACATAGCCAGAGAGGGATTTGGAAAAAGTGGGGGAGCTTCTGATGTATGGAAAACATAAAGGCTTTATCTTCAACTAAAGGCTCTAAATTTTCTTTGTGGGACTTGGAATTTGAAGGCCCTTATCGTCCACAAGGCTGAGCTGCTTCGGGAGTTGTGGGTTCTTTGTTATGGATTGCAGCTGTGTCCTTGTTTGGCAGAGAAAGATGAGTCTAGGAAGTAAACATAGTTCTGCTTGGCAAGGGCGCATGGCAGGTGAACAGCAAACAGGAGAGACGCCTGGAGGCAAAGTTACGTGCTGTGGAGACAGAAGCCACAGTCTTGGGATCGATGCATGCCTTGTCTTTTAAGAGAAGCCTCCATCAGAAATGATGGGAACTAAACACACCTCCTTTGTTTACCTGAGAGCATTGATGTTTAGGGTGTGTGAATTCAGTGTGGTGGTGTATGTGTGTGCCTTTACCAAACGTTCACTGAGCTTATGTACAGCTGAACTGAAACTACACAGAGGTGTTTGGGAAATTACTTGGATGTAGTAACCACTCACAGATTCTCTAAAAACCTTTACTATGATGGCCTGATTTGTTGCTTAGACTACATTTGATGTGTGTGTGTGTGTGTGTTTTGAGATGTTTATGCCATAAACATTAACTTCTAACTCATCAAGCATAACTCCATCTTCTGGTAAATGCCATTCTGCTCTTATCTTCCATGAGATCAATGTTTGTAGATTTCATACATGAGGTCATATGGTATTTGTCTTCCTGTGCCTCACTTACTTAACAAAATGACATCCAGTTCCATTAATAACATCTCAACAATAGCAGCTAGTCCTTTCTATGGCTGAATAGCATTCTGCTGTATATATGTGCCACATTTTCTTTACTCATTAATAAAGATTTTAGTGTTGTTTCCAACCTACTCCTCTATCTCTTTCTCTCTCTCACACACACAGAGACACACATAGACACACACACACACACACACACACACACACACAGAGAGAGAGAGAGAGAGAGAGAGAGAGAGAGAGAGAGAGAGAGAGAGATGCATACCATATACACATATGTTCACACACACACACAAATACATGAAAAAATATTTTATAGAAAGTTAATCATGGAACTATCAAATACAACAAAATTTAACCATGGAAGTGGGCCATGGGGCTGAAACTGAGGGTGCTAAGTCAAAGCTCAAGCACAGTGTCTTCAGTCTCTTTATCTCGAGAGTAAGTGTATAAACACAGAAGATGAGTGCTCATTAATGAAGAGATTGAACCATCAAAAAGACTTAGAGATAATGATATGCAGAAATCCTGCAACAAAAAGCTAACACAAAGCTCAATTGCCCTGTGGTGGTAATTGCCAGTCCACAAGCCCCATCAACACACACAAATTAAATGTTTAATTTCTCACCCAAGTATCTCCTGACATTTGGGAAAAAATCTTCTTCACAAATGACTGATCCCAAAATAATAAACCAAAAAAAAAAAAAAAAAAAAAAAAAAGGAACTGGGATGAGCCTATAAAAAATGGCAAAAACCCGAGGATATTCTCTTCTCCTCCCCTCCCCTGCCTTCTTCTCTCCCTCAACCTCCCCGCCCCATCCCTTCTCTCATTTCTTCTGCTCTCTCCAGCCCTCGGGAAGATACAGATATATACTGCATTCTTGCATCAGAAATAGAAAAAAATATAGATAGGAATATATACACATTCTTAGAATTAAGAGAGCATGTGGTCAAACTTAAAATTTCATTCAGAGTTTTTAAAGTAAATTTGATGGAACATTCTAGAAGAAAAAGACAATGAAAATTATAGCAAAATTCAAAGGAAAGCAGAAATCCATGACAACTTCCTTTTCTCAATCTATCAAGCAGAATTCCAGAAGAAAAAAAGCAACAACAGAGGAGTCAGATTATCAAATAAATAGACCATGAAAATTGCCAACAAGTAAATTTCACTAGTTCCTACATTGAATTGGCTCCTCTATAAGACAGATAAAGTAAAACTCACACTAAGACATATTATGATGAAATTTTAGATGCTGGCAGTACAGAGAAGATCCTAAAATAAGAACAAAATTCATCTTCTCTAGAGAAACACGAGATCTAGCCAAGAGGATAAAAGAAGGAGATCACATGCAGGATGAGAAAACAGATCTTCAACTCTGAATTCCAAATCCTGCTAACTCAATTTTTAGATATTCAAGGAATCCTAAAACTTACCTTCTTGGTCCTGACTTAGAAAAGTAATTAAGAGATAGTTGCTTGCTAAGAAAGTAGTAAAACAAGATGTATCATGATTTCAAGAAATGGCCCATGAAGCAAAAAGGTCAATTGTAAGCAAGCTACAGGACTAGGAGAAAGCTGAGTTAGAAGACAGCTGGGCAAACTCCAGTAGGAAGATGACATTCTAGGGCAGTGGTTCTCAGTCTTCCTAGTGCTGGGACCCTTTAATACAGCTCTTCATATTGCAGTGACCCACAACCATAAAATTATTTCATTGCTACTTCATAACTACAAATCTGCTATTGTTACGAATCATAATGGAAACATCTGATGTGCAGGATATCTGATATGTGACCCCTGTGAAAGGGTCATGAGCCACCCACAGGGGAAGGCCTTATGTGATGTTACATATAGTCATGAAACATAAACATGCAGCATGAATTAATCTAAACATGCGGACAGAAATGTTTTTGAAGGACAGGCATGTGTGTCAGTGTTTGTGAGGAAGCAAGCTGAGTTCATTCAACAAAATATACTTTCAACAAAAAAAAACTTTCAAACTGACGCATGAAGAACTGAATATATTATAAAATTATGTGTGCTTTCTAGGAAAAACAATAGAAAACCAAAAGAGATTGCTACTGAGGTGTGAATGCTACTTTATAGATTATACTTTTTTTTTTTTTTACTAGTGTTTGGATTTTTGATGTTGTTTATAAATTGTTTTGACAAAAGTCAAATTTAATTTTAGAACAACAAGCCCAGCTCTGCTTTGTCATTTGATATTTGTGCTGTAAATATCCTTCCTGAGAAAAGCATCTTACTGGGGTGAACTGTAGTTAACAGAGAAAGCCATACCTGGCCAAACTGCCAAGGATAAATCATGGGGGAGTGAGTGGTCCCAATTGGGACAGCTATATCAGTCCTTCCCAGGTTCTGGAAACACTGAAGAAGGAGAGCAACCAGAATGTGAGAGCCAGAAAATGGGGAAAGATTTAACTGCATATGTTTGAGTCTGTCAACATTTCATCATGGATTGGGCCTCTATCCTTCTTTGAGGGATGATTAGCAACAAACAGCTTTGTGGGAGGGTGTGTCATCTTCTTCAGTGGTGTAGCTTGGCTAATTAACTCAGTGGGATAATACAAATTCCACCTTCTATAGGAGGAGGTCTTGAGGAGAAGTGATCCAGTAGGATAGGGTAGGTGTGAGAGAGGGAATGGGATAAAAGGGAAACAAACAGACAAACAAACCATTGTATGAATAAGTAAAATGATCAGTTTAAAAGAGAAGAAGAAATAATAGGCATTGATAATAGCTCTGAAAGTGTTCAGAAGAGTGTTACAACGGATGGTTGGTTTTAATCCAGAAAATAAAAGCCTTGGGAAAAAATTTAAAAGTAAAATGTGTAGCATTAAAACGAAAATAATAATAATAGAAGTTTTGTTTGAGAGACCTGGGGAGATGGCTCCATGAATAAAGTACAATAATGCATAACCATGAGGAACTGAGTGTGGGTTCAAGTACCCACACAAAACCGGGCCACGGAGGCATGTACTTTTCATGCTGGGGCTCTGATGGTGGCGAAGGGAGACTGTCTCAGAGACAGACAGATTCTGCTGGTCAAGTGACCTAGCTGAGTTGGTGGTCTTCAGGGTCAGTGAGAAATCCTGCCTCAAAAAATACACTTAAGAGCAAAGAGAAGGTACTCAAAGTTGACCTCTGTGTACACACACACACACACACACACACACACATACACACACACACACAGAGACACACAGACACCATAAGCATGCACACATAAACATAATTTAAATTTTTTTCTTTGTTCAAGTATATTTATTATTTATTATTTATTATTTATTATTTATTTGCAGGAGAAAATGTTATAAATTTCTTTTCACACTGGAAATTCTTGACGTTCTTTGACTATATGCAAGTCAATTTCTAAGACTCATTGACCTAAATTCAAATGAAGAAAGCAAGTGCATTTTAGGAGATTTCTGGCATCAGGAAGAATGTCTTCCTTTGCTGAGGATTCTTCAGAGATATTTCCCTTGGGCAGTTTAAGTCTTTGCTGATATCAACCTCAGTGACGATCCCAGGGAAGATCATGGAGAGAGACACTGGCAGCTGCTTCTGTGTCTCAGTTTCTAAGAAGACCGGTTAAAGCAGTCTGGGTTTAGGGTGTGAGTGAAGGGGAAGAGACTCCCTTCACCCATGCTTGACTTTGATGCTGCCTCTGAGGAATGCAGCCACTGCTGTCTTAAGCAGGGTCCACACTTGCTGGCCACCGTGGCACGTGCATGTAATCCCAGCACTTGGGAGGCAGTGGCAGGCAGATCTCTATGAGTTCGAGGCCAGTCTGGTTTACAAATCGAGTCCAGGACAGCCAGGCCTACACAGAGAAACTCTGTCTTGAAAAAACAAAAACAAAAACAAAAACAAAAGAGAGGGTAAAAAGCAAGAACTCTTCCAGCATGACTCGGCAACTGTCGAGATAAAGAAACTTGAAAAGAACCCAAACTGACTTTGTAAAGGAGCAAAGGAAAAAATAATCCCTCCCCCGTGCCCCCCCCAACACAGTTAAGGTGAATTTATACCACTTTTGAAAAATTTCTGACCCTTGTTGCAAAAGTACTGTTCCTCAGCGAGCTGCCTTCCTTGTTTGACTTAGGCTGCACAGAATCTTGAGAGAGTAAACACAGAGGGCAGGTCGCCCATCGGCCTCATGAGCAAAACTTAGGGATACAAAATTCTCCTTAGTATTTTGAATGGATGGTGACATATGGCCCCTTTACAACCACCCATTATAATTGCCCCACCCCCATTATAAAAGGACAGAGCTGGTCTGATAACAAAACTGACAGCAGGTCCCCATTGGTGCATGTTACCATCTTTGCAGGTTTCCGGAAAGTCACCTCCCCCACTCCCAGAACCTGCTCCCTTTCCTAGTGACTACTCAGAGCCCCACCCCCACCCCAGGTGAGGTTAGACGGCATCTAGCACCCCAGGGAAAAGGACAAGCAAATCAAGCCGCAGCCTTTTGCTGACATTCTAGAACACAAGGGCCCTTCCATCTCCGAGGCATGTCACCAGGGAGAAGAAATGCCAGCACAACAGGCTGGAGGTCGGCAGAAGGCTCTTGTTTGCAGATTTATGCAGGGCTGGTGAAGCACAGCTGCTGGCCCTGTCAGAGCTGAGATGACACATGAGCCCTGAGCAGCAGCTGGGCCGTCTCTTCTTGCAGGAGACCTAGCAAGCATCTCCGCTTCTCTCTCCTTGTGAATCTGGTTGCTCCCCCACCTCCACTGCCTCATTCTTGAGACAGATGCCTGGCCCAGCAGCGCAGGAAGACTTCAGAAGCTGCTTTCCTCTCCTGTGACCAATGATTCTACCTACGTCATGGGATTCTTATAAAGGCCTAAATAGCTGTTAATTAAATATAAGATAATTAGAAGAATCTGGTGCAATGAGTGCCCATTATCACTGTCTGCTGTCGTCATGGTAAATATATAAAATAAAACACAAGTGTGAGAGATGAATTTACAAGTTACCCTGTAAGGAGGTAGATGGGCGATGGAACTGCTTTTTATTACATGCTTGGAGTATAGTGAGGCTCTGATAGGAAGTCAGCTGGTACGGGAGAAAGAAGGGGACTGTCCATGAGCCCTGAGATAAATTATGTCCAGAGAGGTCCCAGATACTGAACCTATACAGGGTTGGAGAGCAACTGAAGACTCATAGGGTGTAAGAGAATTAATGCTGTGTGTTGATTTATTCACGAGAACATTTGAGCCT
Source organism: Acomys russatus (assembly GCF_903995435.1). Classification (NCBI taxonomy): domain Eukaryota; kingdom Metazoa; phylum Chordata; class Mammalia; order Rodentia; family Muridae; genus Acomys; species Acomys russatus. The sequence continues at coordinate 30,611,356 of NC_067153.1, forward strand.
TTGGGCCAAGGCCTCCTTTAACAGTTGAGAAAATGGAGAGGCCAAGAGGTTATATAAACTTGCCAAGAGAAGAACGTTTAGTGGGAGGTCCCTGAGACTGCTTCTGTCCATTTTTCCTGCTGTGTGTCATGCTATTGGGAAGAAAGACCAAAAGACAAAACAGAGAACAAACAAACAAAAGCTAGACTCAATGGTGTACACCAGCAATCCTAGTGCTGGTGAGGTGGAGACCAGAGAACCAAGAGTTCAAAGCCAGCCTCAGCTAAATACCATATTCAAGGCCAGTCTGTGGTTCATGAGACCCTGGGGCAAAACAAGCAAACACGAAAACAGCAACAACAACCAAAAAGAAAAGACTAAAAACTGTAGTCAGCTTTAAGCCTTGCCATCCATGCAAATAAGAAAAGGTTTGGGAGACTAGAGATCTGGACAATGTCAGTGCACAGCCCCAAATCTGTAGGGCATCCCAAAATGCTCTGGTAGCACTATTAAGGCAGTCACACAGCAGCCTGTGTCTGCAGAGCTAACAGCAACGGCCCATGTTTATTTCTCTTCCATCTTTGCTCTATTTCTTTTTCTCCTTCTTGAGTTACTCTCCTTGTTGCTTCTTTTCCTTATTGTCATTCTTAGTCGTAAGTGGCCCATTGTTATTGTTGCACTATTAGATTCCAGAAGAAGGCTGCAGTCCCACCTGGTTTGGGAAGCTAATGCACTTTGGTGGTGAAAGAAACATAGATCCATGTCTGTGCATTATGAAGATGACTGCTCTAGGGTAAACATATTTTCCTGCCAACTTCATAGAAGCCAGATAGATCCAGGAAGAGTCAGGAGAGTGCTGGGAGGACAAATGACTGACAAAACAACTTAAACCAGGGCATTTATTTTGATTCATAGTTTCAGGGAGCACAGTCTCTGCTTGTTCAGTTCGAGAGACATGGACAGAGCATCAATGGCAGAGGGAGCATGTGGCATGAAAGGTTCTTACCTCATGGAAGACAGAATGGGGAGAGGGCCACAGAGCCAAGATAACCTCAGGAACCCATCCTTAGTAATAGCCTTTAGGTTCTACCTCCTGAAGTTTTTAGAATCTGCCCAGGCTGCAGCACCAGTTGTGGGCCGTGCTCTTAACACACGAGCCTTTGGTAGACATTTCATACTGAAGCCATGGTGGAAAGGGAAGATGGTAACAGAAGGAGGGAAAGGATAGGCAGATAGAATCTGAGGTGACATACCCACAGTGCAAAGAGTAAGAACAGGTCACTTGCCAGAGTACCTTGCCATGTTATTGTGTGGTGAGTCCCTCTTTAACTGTTGCCATACTCTAGTTGGTGACACTGAATAGCAAAAGAGTACTTCAAGGAAACCTGCTCTTGTCTCCATTGGGTTCACACAATACAGAAAATCTAAGTGTAAAAACAGATTGAAAAAGGCAAGGCGTGGTGGCACATTCCTTTAATCCCAGCACTCAGGAGGCAAAGGCAGGCAGATCACTGTGAGTTCAAGGCCAGCCTGGTCTACAAAGTGAGTCCTGGACAGCCAAGGCTACACAGAGAAACCATGTCTCGAAAACAACAACAACAGATTGATGAGTGAAGATCAAATAGACATTTGAAATAAGATAGGTGGTTTGACACACACCAATGGATGAGCTGGATAGAGTTTTATTAGAAGCATCACACACTTAAGGAACTCAAGATGTTTTTGGGGGGTGGGGTAGGGCAGTGGAAGGGGAGTAGCCACATTGTTTTTACTGTGAGTTATCAGAAAGTCCATCTAGCAGCTTGTTTTCAAGGGCCTGAAGGCGGTGAGAAAAGAGAAAATGTGGGGCACTTTGGAGAGACAATTTTTATCAGATAGAAGAAAAGGCTGAAGTGTTGAGCTCAGTGGCTGGAGACAGTGTTGGGGTGGATGGCCAGGGTGAGGAATCCAGCTCCTGGAAAACCCTGAGCTCTTCCGAGCTTCCACCATCTCAGGAGAGAAGAGGACAACTCCTCTTCCCCAGTGCCTCTGAGCATGCGTCCTCTAACAGAAAGAGAGTGCAAGTGCTGCCCCATCTGTGTGACCTTGAACCAATTGCTTATCTCCTGGGGGCTCAGCTTCCTATCTGATTAAGTGAGTGACAGAAGAATGAGCGGATCAGGTTAATATCCCCCCCAAGGACAAGGACAAAGGGGTGGGTGAGAGCAGAAAAAGGGCTTTACCTAGGACTTTTCTGTTACTTACAGTGGCCATGCATAAGATGTCCAAACAAAGGTTTTCAAATGGAGACTGAGAGCACCCTGGCTGTGCAAGCTCTAGTAGCATCTATTCTGACTGATTTTTTTGGTTCTGTCTCCCATAGGGTGACAGAAGGCTGTGTTGTGTTGAAGACATGATGACAAACGTGTCCAGGCAGAAATACATTGGGGAAAAAAGTGTGTGTCACAGATATCAAGGTTCGGGGTGACCCTCAGGCCTTGCTTAGGAAATTTTGTGGGACATTTCTATCTGAGTGAAAGAGGCCGTTTCTGCCTGCTGACTTCACATTGACAGCTCTCAGATGTTAAATTGATCTTTCCTGCCTCAGAGTCCAATTTGAATCTCCTGTTTTTATTAAGAGTCTGTTATGTGGTCTGTAATTTAGTTTAAAATATCTCTCCAAAGACTATGATAAAAATAAGTGCTGTTAGTTGCCCTAATTTGTTTACACGTTCCAGGAGGTGGTTCACTGGCATTTAATCAAAAGGCAAAGTACAGCAATGGTTACTGCAAACACCCAGCTTTCTTTATCTTCAGTGACACCAGAGGTTCAGATAGTAGCATGTTTTCATAAACAGGCTTACACCGATGAAACTGCTGGTATTCAAAATATGCAGATTAGCTGTGAGTATTATAAATATTCAGATTAGCTATATTATGGAGACAGACTTTTCACTTTTATCCAGAACCCCAGAATGTACATTGTAATGGAAAATTCCTTAGTTTTTATTGATCAAGGACCAGTTGAACTTACCAAATCTATCCTACCAGTTAAGAGCAGCTGAGCCAACTTACCAACTCCTCCAGAAGGCCCCCAATCAAGTTACTTCTATTTGTATATTGCTTTGTGGGTTATTAACAGGAAACATGTAATTTCCCACATCAGTTTGAATTCTAACGTGTGCTTAGGAGTCCTGAGCCCCATAGACTTTGAGAAAGCACTGCTGATTTTAGCTGGAGATGCTATCCTAGGAAGCTGGCAATCTGCAGCCTTCTGGAGAATCCAAGGACTGAGAAATCAGGCCACATGACCATGTTCTGCTATGTGAACAGGTAGCTACTGCAGCTACAATGATGATATGTAACTGAGATGAGATCTGGGATACCATGTTCACTGTTTTATGTCCTAGCGCATGTGTGCATGTGTGTGCATGCATGTGCATGAAAGGAACAGAGAATGAGGATAGAGACAGAGAGAGACAGACAAAGACTCAAAGACAGAGACAGAGAGACAGCAAGCATGCACAGCATGCAGGCATTGGTTAGATTCTGCCCTTCTACCACATGGATCTAAGGGGCTAGACTCAGGCCATGTGGCTTTCAGCGACTCCCTTTCCCTGCTGAGTCACTTCATCAGCTCTCTTTAAGGATATCAAAAAAAGCCAACTGCATAATAATTGGGGACTATTTTTAAAATGAAGACTCCTAAATCCAAAAAATTCTAGGTGTCATAATATGAGAGAGAGAGAGAGAGAGAGAGAGAGAGAGAAACAGACAGACAGAGACAGACAGACAGACAGAGACAGAGACAGAGAGAACGTGTGAGTGTGTTAGAGATTCTGGAGGTTGAACCCAGGCCTTTAGGCAGGCTAGGCAAATGCTTCACCATTGAGACAACCCCCCCCCAATTATTAAACAACATTTTAATAGATAGCCCAATTACTCTTTGTGATAATAAATTATAGAGCTATAGTATTTTAGTGAGATTATAATTTATTCGTTTTGACCAGGGATAGAATAAACGGAAACAAACACTCCATTGCATGAAGAATTAGTACATTGCAAACGACAATAGATTAGAATACTTTTGTAAAGTTACTGTGCCAAGACTCAGCATGCACGCCTGACTTAAAACCAGGTTACCTGTGTAAGCTAGTCCTCTCGAAGCCCAATAGTGATCTATAGCATTTTCCAATCTCAGTGTTGTCAGTTTCCCCACAGTGGCTAACACATGCTACTAACACAGCATCTCTGAAAAAAGAACTAGGACGGCCATAAAGAATGTGCTCCAGAGAGCCTGTGCCACCTGGTAGCACTCACTCACAGAGGAACCCCTCACAAAGCAGGCCCAGAGAGAAATGTAAACACAGAACGATGACAGCACTGCAGAGACGGACATTCTATATAAAGGAATTATTCCAAATCTATACTAACCAGAAGCTTATATCAAATCTTAGAATAGTGGTCTCTGCCCCCAGCCCCCACAAAGTCTTAAATGTTTAGACAGGCTGTGGTGGCACAACTCTTTAATCCCAGCACTCTGGAGGCAGAAGCAAGGGGATCTCTTTGAGTTTGAGGACAGCCTGGTCTACAGAGTGAGTTCTAAGGTGACACAGAGAAACTCTGACTTGAAAAAACAAACTAACCAAGCAAAAATCCCAGAGGATAGCAGTCTAGATAGTTAGGTTGGACTAGAGACTAGATAGAAAACTGCCTTATCTAAATAAAGTAGGTTTGTAGATGGAATTCTTTAGGATCTTGTTAAAGCGTATCTTCTAGTTCAGCACACTCTAGTGTGTGCCCTGAGAACTGGTGCTGTTAACATGCTTCCTGTGAGGCTAAACATGCTGGGCTGTGGGTTATGCATGTTGGGCTGTGAGCTGCACTTTCATAATCTGACTAGACTGAGAGTGAGCTGGCCCACTATGCTTTCATTTTTTTGAGCCCTGGCCAAAAGCCACAGAATTTACTAATATAAAGGATCAAGAAACAACACCCTACTTAGCACCATTGGAGGTGGAGACAGTGTCAGACACTGGGGGACTGTCCTTCTATCCATATGATCAACTCAACAATGTTCTGCTGGGATTGGGTGACAAAAGTCTTGGTGGGCTGGGGAACTTCTCTTTTGCCTAGAAGCCAAAAACAAAACAAAACAAAAATGTGCAGATTATGTAGGCGACTAAGATTGTGAAATCTGCTTTATTATGGATGATCATATACACCGTAAATCAACTGTCCAACATGGACATCATCAATCTATGATATATAAAAGCTATTCCAGCCAAGGAAACATAGCCACTGAAACCAGGGCTTCTGTATGCTATTGCTGTTTTAGAAGTACCATGTAAGGATTCAGGAAACATCCTTGAAAGGTTAGATCTGGCTCCTGGGAATTATGAAAGCCAACCTTAGTAATGATGACAAATCTCCCCTTGTTTACAAAGTGATAGATAGCATTGATATTAAAAGTTGTGGTCTGTGCCCACTAGAGAAAGAACTGTCCTGTTTTCCTCCTGTGGACAGAAGGCTTTTATTACTTAAATTTTCACATCCATTTCTTTTGTATGTGCGGGTGGTATGGAGTGGGCAGATGTCCATGGGTATGAAGACCAGAGGAAAGTTTATGGTAAATGGTTCTCACTTTCCATCATGGGGGTCTAGGGACCAAACTCAGGCAATCAGCTTCGTGGTAGGGGCCTGAAGCCACTGAGCTTAGGTTTATGCCTTTAAAAGTATTTTGATATATGCTTAAAGATTCTGATAAATATCTCAACTTTCCCCCAGCCCCAATCCTGTGTACACTGGGTTTTATTGTTTTTGTTTTCAAATAAAGCAAGATCTCAGTGAGATGATATAACATACCCAAGACCAAGGTGCAGGTAAACTGAAGAATAAAACTGTTTTGTTCTGTTTGCTTCTTCTCTCTATAAATTGTGAGTAAGGTTGGGACTCCTCTCTCATCTTCATTTTACCTTTGGATAGCTAGGTAGTAGGTATGATTGCATTTGTGTGTGTATGTGTGTGTATTTGCGTATGTATGCAATGGGAAATGCTAATTTGGTATATGAATATGTTTTCAATACACATTATTTGTACAGTTATATGTGAATAAAACTCAATATGTTTAAAGTAATTCTAACACTATCAAGGAAGATATAGTCTTCTATAAGTAACTGACAGAACCCATTAAAGTGGTACACAGGAAACCATGTATGAGCTATGAAGTGAGAGTGCTTCTGGGTCACTCAAAGAGACACCAAGAAACAGGAGAGAAGAATGGAGACAAAGATGTTTGGTGCTGCAGTGGGCACAGGACTGAAGCACTGAAGTCACCCAGGTGACTTCACTCAGAAGAAAGGCTGGCCAGGCCAAGTCTATGTTCATCTTAGATGCTTATTCTTCTTCATACCACAAGACTATGGAGTCAGGCCAGAAAGGCCTAGATGCCTCTAGGTTCCCAGAGGGAAGACTACCTGGGTCCCTAGAGACCTTAAACTCAACTGGTCCTTAGGAAAAGGAGTCAGTTCCCAGATCTGTAGCCATTCTTGCAGGCAGCCCTTGACTCCTCGGCTTAAAAAAAACAAAACAAACCAACAAAACAAACAGAAAAACCACTGATGTTAAAAACTATTGGTTACAGCTATGACAAGAAAGGCTACCCCACCTCTTCTTCTTTGTTTTGAACTAAAAACATAAGGTGAGACTCAGTCCTGCCAAACTCTTACTCTGCAGCGTGTGCTGGACTTTACTGTCATTGGACAAACTAATTACATTTTCTTCCCTCACTTACTTCATTCCTTCTTTCCTTTTTGGCAGAGCAACCTCCAACAACGGTGGCTAAAACATCCTTGTACCTGACAGCACCATGGCTTTAGGTATCTATGTAGTTCATGTCTGTCAAATTAGGCATAATATATCTAGTCTGTTGGTCTAATATCATAGTTTGTCTCTTAGGTGGACCTGGATAAAATTTCTATTCTTAACAAAAAGAGAAACTGCAGGAAGATAAATTTCTATTCTCTTGAGTCTTATGTTTGGTCCTAATTTATAAACAAGGGATATCTGGGGCTGGGGCTACCATCATGGAGCATGAGACTAGAAGCCTGTAGACAAAGCCAGCATGCCATGGAGATAGAGGTGTGAGAATGAGTAGAGCTAGAGTTCTTGATATAAATACTGTTAAGCTGCTGACCTAACCCTGGGACGTAGACTTTTAGAATCCTTGTTTGAAGAATAACAGAAGTTCAATTTGTTTGTTTGTTTTATATACCTGTGTTAGGTACTCTTACCACTAATCTTATTGCTATACAAATCACTAAATCTCTATAAACCTAAACCTTCCCATCTAAATAGTGACATGAATACCACCCAGTGAAGTGAGAGGCTGCGAATGACTTGATCTATGTGATCTGTACAGGCCACCTTGTATGATGCTGTCCACACATGTAGTTCATTAGCTATATGTGTGAAAATCTGCTTTTGGGCAACTGAAGATTGCTACAGCCATCTGGTCAACCTTCTAGTAGAGCAAGTGAACATGTAGCATGGAGCCTGGTTTTTTAAGACTGCTGTATAATCCCTTTACAAACACATGTCAGGTATGTGTCAGTGAGTGGACTTTCATTCATACCTTTTGTTCCTACCATGCTCTCATGGCTTTCTATGGAGGTATTCCTTTTTTATCTGGGGAGACAGGTTTTGCAGAGCAGAGTACATTGGCTCAGAAAGCAGCTTTCTTATACACACTAACTATATGCACTTAGTGCTGATAGAGAGCACAAACATGGCTTTGGGCTTGTTTAAGTTGCATTATCCCATTTTCCTAGCTCCATTCTATGAGTTTGTGTAAGCTTCAGTAGGCACGGACGTTGCCAGAACCTAGAAAGGATGTGCGCTGATCTAATCTGAAAACATTGTGAACTTCATTGTTCCCCCAGATGGGGGACAGCTGAGTGGTAAAGCTGCCATTCCTTCATTTCCCTTAGCTTTGTCCCTTCAAGAAGTGGCTGCTCTCACCCCCACAGGTAGTTGTCAAAATCTCCTTTATTTTTCTGCAGCTTCAAAAGCAATCAGCTTGTCTATGAAAAATCATACTCCATTGTCAAGACAACAATAGCTCTTGTGATCTCCTCTCTGTCTTCAAGTGGAATTCAAAAGGCAGTGGTCTCTTCCAAATCTAGAGGGGAAGGAAGCAGAAAAGACTGTGCTTCTTAAGTGCTGGCTAGAGTATCCTGTGTCCATCTTCCTCCTCCACAAGGTGCAGAACTGGCCCTTCGTTCTTGGGAGATTTTCAAGGGGACAGAATTGTCCACTTATATGAATTCCTCTGATCGACATTTTCTTTACAATACACTACACTTCAAGATTTAAGAAGTCTTTCTTTAGTGAAAATGGGCCACAGAGAATGACACCATGCGATTATGACATGTCACTAAATTGAGAATCAAAATGTTGCTTGAAAAATAGCTTTCATGAGTATAATGGTAACTCCTGGAGGCAGAGGATCTATGTTTCCTTTCTAGATAATTCTGTTTTGTACCTAGTCAAGTAGGGTACTCTTTCAAGAGTGGACTGACATATTTGTGAACAAAAGTCTTACAGTGACAATGGCTTGACTTTTGAATCTCTCTTCTATTACTTCTCATAAAAAAGTTCCAAGGGCAAACTATTTGACCCAGTTTCCTCATTTGTAAAGTGAGGGTTTTGATAAAACCTAGTTCATAGGAATGTCTTGTAAAGATGCAGTGAGGTAAAGACTATAAACATGAATGACACAGAAGTTAATATATGATGCCCTGTGTTTTTGCTAATCCCATGTAACCTTCTCCGAGTCACTCTTCCATTCAATACCTGTGATGTGCAGAAAATATTCCCTTTTTTGCCGTCATTTGGACTGTTTCATATACCTTGGAAGATGCATGGTGTCTATGCCAACAGAAGCCACACAGACAGCTGTGGTGAGAGTGTACCCAATGAAAGCCCCACCCTTCCTAAGACAACTGCTTTTTTCAGCAAGTACAACTGCTTCTACTACGGTCATCAAATGAAGTATGTCAAAACACTGCAAACCTGGTTTCCTGAAATGCCTACCTATCAAGCCCCACATGGTGAAGGGTTTCACTGTGTAAGTTTTCTTTGATTTGGTAGATATGTTTAGATGCTCTCGTAGTGAAAAGTCTGAAATATGGTGATTTTTTTTTTTTTTTTTTTTTTTTTTTTTTTTTTTTTTTTTTTTTTTTTTTTTTTTAGCAGAGCTGTGGTTACAGAGAAAGAAAATAGAAAGGAAGAAAGCACAAAGGCTCTCCATGGGAAATATGAGAGAAGAACACGTTAGCTCCCTCTTCAGATGGAGATGCTCCACGCTCTCTATAATCTGGTCAAAAAGGCCTTTTCAAAAAGAACTTCAGCTTTTCTACTAAGTGATTTCAGGAAATCAACTTATGAGAAAATATGTTTCTCAGATGAAAACACATCTTGTCTCTGATAAATTGATATGAAATGTTTCCCTCTCGCTGTCTCTCTCTCTCTGTGTCTTTCTGTCTCTGTTTCTCTCTCCTCACCTGACTGACCCCTTTCCAATGTTTTGGAGAGGCAAAGCTTGATAAAGTGCCATACGACAAGAATTCAAAGAAGCAAACAAGACTTGGATATGTTCTAGAAAATGGCAGTTCTTTTTTTTTTTTTTTAAATATTTATTTATTTATTATGTATACAGTGCTCTGCCTCCGTGTACACCTGCAGGCCAGAAGAGGTCATCAGATCACGTCATAGATGGTTGTGAGCCACCATGTGATTGCTGGGAATTGAACTCAGGACCTCTGGAAGAGCAGTCAGTGCCCTTGACCTCTGAGCCATCTCTCCAGCCCAAAATGGCAGTTCTTAAGCGATGCTAGGCAACTGGCGATGCTGTCAGAGAAGGCGGGATGTGACGTCGCGATGGTTCACTTAGTAGGCATTCCTACGAAGCAGGCCTGTGCTCATCTATACGATACTGCACTGACTTGATTCCTTCATTGTTTTATGGAAAATGTTCAGTGGATGCTTGGAAAGACTCAAGGTCTGACAAGTTTAGTCTTCTGGCTGTTGAGATTTTTTTTTTTTTTTTTTTTTTTTTTTTTTTTAGCCATACAGATCCAACCATTTTGTAATTTTTTATTTATGTTTTTAATCCTATGGTTGGTGTACTGGTTTAAAATGGGGTTTTGAATCCAGAGTGATGAAGATGTGAACCCTGTTTTGCTTCTTAGCTGTGTAGCCTAGGACAAGAGCTTTAACTTCTGTGGTCTTACATCTCTGTGTAGTGAGAGTAATGATGCACTTTTGTTTCATGGGTTTTTACAGAATAAATGTTCGTCCTTTGTTATAGCAACTCATCTGAGTTAGAAATTATTTTGGTATTATAGTACAGGGACATATTCCTTTAAAAAATTTATTTTATGCATATGAGTGCTCTATCTGCATGTATCCCTGCATTCCAGACGAGGGCATCTAATCTCATTATAGATGGTTGTGAGCCACCATGTGGTTGCTAGGAATTGAACTCAGGACCTCTGGAAGAGCAGTGTTCTTAACACAGAGCCATCTCTCCAGCTTACAGAGACTTATTGTAGTTTAGGACCTGGGAAGATGACTGACTGGGCAAAGGGCCCGCTGTGTCAGCCCAAGGACCTGAGCTGGGGTCAAAAGTCTCAACATCCAGCCTTGAATGTCTTCAGTGCCTCCTACACCCAGTGCAGCTGTGCGCTACTGAGGCTATTGAGCTTTGGAGACACAGGGGAGAGTTCAGAGAAGAAGGGGTATTGTGGAGAACAGCATTCCTCCTGGTATAGGGAGGAGGAGGGCAGAAGGGAGAGGTTGACCCACTGGACACTAGAAGAAACTCTCTGAGCAATGGAGGAAAGGAAAGCCCCAGTCCTGAAGTGGGAGCAGGGCAGTTCATGTTGTCTGCAACAGGTAGAAACCAAAGGGCCCTCACACGCCATGACTTAGGGCAGAGATAAATGACCTCAGTGCAGGTATGTGTGTAAATAAATCCTTCATTCTTCCTGGCTAACTAGTATCTCGTCTCAGACTTGCAATTGATGACCGCTGTATCTAAGTAGGTATTTAGACACATAAACAGCCCCTCTGCTCATAGACATCGAGTGAACACATACTTGGGTAAATAAATGTGACACAAGGGCATGAAAAAAAAAAGTGCATTGAACTAGGACCTGTATTTTCAATTTGTGAAGGTCATGTGGGAGGGTCAAAGTTGGAGGTCAGCTGGTCAACTTAGTGTGACTAGTCTCAAAATAAACCTCATAGTTGGATAAAGGTATGGCTCAGTGGTAGAGTATATAAAGGTATGGCTTAGCTCATACAAGGCATTGGAGTTAACTCCCAGCAATGAAAGGGGGAAAGAAAGAGATGGGAGTCAGGAAAGAAATAATGTACATATATGTGTGTGTGTGTATACAACAATATATATAATTACACACACACACACACACACACACACACACACACGGAATTTATGCCACTGGGGCTGACAACGGTCCCTGCAAGAACAATAGACTAACAAAACCCCTAGTATTAAGCACGAGAAGAAATCTCCTTCAGAATGGTTGGGTTGCTCAAGGTCCTCCACGTGATTCCCAAAACAATACAGACCACAGCTGTTGCCTTTGGCTGTCTCAGAGGCTGATGGTAAGCCCCTATTGCTGCAGACACCACATGCTCTTGGGGCTCAGGACTTTTGACTGTTCAAGCTAGATCTATTCTACGAGCCTCTTTTCTGCAGTTAGGGTTCCATTGTCCCAGAAAATACTAAGCTAGCTGCCAAGGGAGTGACACAATTAATAGTCCTAGCCTGATGTGACATCAGGAACCACACCAATGACTAGCATGGCAAGATCCGCATAAAGGCGCGACAGTGGCACTCATATATTGGTGGTAACAAACAGCTGTTTACCAGCACTTACGGCCTACTCAACACCAGGGAAACCATATCCAGTACTAAAAACCTAACCAACTTCCTGGGGCCGGGAGAGCAGGGGCCTTAGAAGAGAAGGGATGGAAAGGAAGTCTACTGCAAAACGGTGTTTTTTAGAAATGGCTGCATAAACAAGATCCGAACAATGGCAATATCAACAGACATGCATAAATGGGCCCGGAAAGTCTCATAGGGCCATACTCCTGGTCAAGGAACCATGGCAGGTGATAACTGGTGAGAGAGGGAGAGCTGGCCTCTCCCAGGGATGAGCATCTTAAACGGTTGTCCAGTAGTCAGCCCTGAAACAGTATACACACAAATGAAAATGGACCCTGCAGATTGTGTTATATATTTGCACACACACACACACACACACACACACACACACGTGTAATAATAATAATAATTGGGAAAGAAGAAGCTATCAATTTGAAATTAATGGAAAGAAATGAAGGGAATTGGAGAGAGGGTACTTCGGGGGCGGGCGGCTAGAAGAAGAAAAGGGAAGAACATGAGTGTAGTGTAATTATATTGTAATTAAAATGTATAAAAACAAGAAAATAAATTAATATAAAAAGTATTTTCACTTCAAAATGTTATTTCTTTTTACAAAAGTATTTGTTTTATTTGCTTAAGTATATTGCCTGCATGTAAACATGTGTACCTCATGCCTGATCCTGTGGAGACCAGAAGAGGGTGTCAAATACCCTGGGATTGGAGTTACAGATAGTGGGGAGCCATCAAGTGGGTGATGATAATTGAATTTTGGAAAACCAGTCAGAACTCTTAACCACTGCACCATCTCTCTGCCCCCCCCCAAATAATTTCTTGTACCAAGTGTGACTTTATTAAAAGGAAAAGAAAAAAAGTCTCTTGAGGCAATGAATAGAAAATTAAAAGATGATTCTCAAAATGAGGAATTGGATGCGGCTATTCACTGGATATTGGTGAGGGCACTCAAATTGTAGTGAGTGAGGACGCCTGCTCTGGCAGAGGTTCCCGTTTCTTTGGGGAGAAAAGGCACACAAGCAACCTGGAACAAGGAGCAGAGGGCTGAGAACAGTGACTGTCTGTGCGGAGAGTACAGAGATGCGCAAGCCACCAGGGAACGGTCTCAAAGGAAAGCAGCTAGATTTAAATCTTTAGGTTTTAGACCAGTGATTCTCAACCTGTGGGTCGCGACCCCTGGGGATCTCCCCAAACCACTGGGAAAGCACTGATATTTACATTCCGGTTCACAACAGTAGCAAGATTACAGTTACAAAGTAGCAACAAAAATAATTTTGTGTTTGGGGAGGTCTCCACAACATGAGGAACTATATTAAAGAATTGCAGCACTAGGAAGGTTGAGGGCCCCTGTTTCAGAAAGAAAAAGAGGGAGACAGGGTATCAGGGCCAAGGAAAAAGCTGGAGATGGTGGTGAGTGGGAAGAGGCTGGTGCTCCTTGCTGAAGGGAATTGGTGGCGGGGGGGGGGGGCATGGTTTGAGGTACGAGGAAAATAAATGAAGAAGGACAGAAGGACGTACACTTTTAAAAGAGCAATTGCTTTTTATCCCGGTAGTGATATTGATACTTGACGTGTGAATGTTTCTCCCCAGGGCTCTGTGGAGACACTGCGCAAACACTTGTGGGGTTTTGTTTTTGATTTTGGCGGGTGGGTTTATTTCCTCACTCGAGACAGAGAGGGCAACAACAACAGATCAAAGAAACAGTTCTACATCCAGCTTGGTGACTCGATCCAAGGAGATTTACAGGAGAATGCAGATGTCAGCAACTGTACCACCAAAAACCCCATGTCTACAAGGGGAAGGGCCCATGAAACCTCATCGCTAGAGACTCTTGCACAGCCTGAAGGCAGCTGTGCCCTCAGAGTCCCCCATCCCACGGCAGCCTCTACATCCTTGAGCAAGGGCCTGGTGAGCATTCTAAGTTTCCTGGGCTTCTGGGCTTCCTAGTTTCTTGAGCCAAGGAACGACTCCTCACCAACCCTACTGGATCTCCCAGGAGGGAGAGTTTAAGGATAGGAGAAAGAGCATCAAGATACCTCATCCAAGTATGCCCTTGCAGGAGCTGGGGCTGACCATCAAGTCACCTGCGGAATTTTGCATATTTAGTTCTTGTAAAGGTAAGCTTTTTTCCCCCTGAAATTTGGGAAGATTCTATTTGTCCCTTGAAGAGTTAAACAGGCTGAAAACTTTTCTTCAGAGACCAGGCACTAACCAAAATGGGGATTCAGGTTCCAAAGGCCACATACTGGCTGACTCTTCAGAACTCTGCTATGGAGCAGGCGAGTCCTCTGAACTAACGGAGCATTGCCTCTGTGCCCTGTAAGAGAACACCCCGTACTGTCCCGAAAATCCAGGAAGCATTATCAGCAGGTAAAGAAATACAAAGTGTTGGCAGGTAAAGAACCTTGCTGGGGAAATTTGACAACCGAGGTTAGATTTCTAGATCTCAAGGTGGAAGGAGAGAACCAACTCCCAAAAGTTGTCCTTGGATCTCTACACACATGTATATGCACACACACACACACACACACACACACACACACACACACACACACACACACACACACACCACCACCACCCCCACCACCCACAATAAAAATAATTTTTTTAACAGAAATAACCCAATACTTGAACAAGGTATTCATTATGAAATCTTTTGCAAGTCCAGGGAAACAAATAAAAACAGAAGGCAGTTTCTTCAGGAAACAAACACCCTCAAGACTTTGAACTCACTAGGTCAACAGAGCAGAGGACAAGCTGGCATAGGAGTCCTTCACTGTGAGCCTCGTGAGCGAGCAAGCTTGCTACTACTTAATTCAGGGCCTGCCACAGAAGCTGCATTCTGCTCTAGTTACTCCTCACCTGGACTATTGTTGGTGTCTTGGCAGACTCTCTATTCATCTGTCATGCTTTCACTGCCTATTCAAAACACAGAGACGTTTCTTCTTCTTCTTCTTCTTCTTTTTTTTTCATCCCACCAGCTGTAATTCTCAAACCACCCTTTATGTAGGCAATTATATCAGCTTTCTGTTTCATCAGAGAATTCAATTTAAGATTTTAGTGCCAGTGGTTAAAATACTTACTTGATACATAACTTGAAGTTTGTACGGCTTTAATTCACATTTATGTCTCTGTTCACACTTTGCATTCTTTAACTGATTTATTTGTTAGCTACGCCATCTGCAGACTTTAGCTACTGTGCTTTCACAAATGACTTTCTTCCCCAATTCTTAAAAGCTGTTTTGAAAACTACTTTCCCCACTGTATTACAATGAAAGCTGCACTACTTCCTCATCTTCCAGAGTTGAACATCTCTACAGCACTGTCTTCTGTATCTTTTGTCTGGCTATGTTGTTACAGGTTTGGGCATATATAGCCATAACTTTTTAACCACCGAGATGTTTGTACAGTATTAATGAAAAATCCTGAATTTGAACTTTGCTATAAGCACCATGAAAAAATTACATTTCAGTAGAATAAAGTCAGTCCATTAACTTTTGTTTTTTAGGGTTTTTTTTTTGTTTGTTTGTTTTTTGTTTTGTTTGTTTGTTTATTTGGTTTTTGAGAGAGGGATGAATATCTCATTTATGGAAGTGAAATCTAAGGGCTGTTCTGGAGTCCATATAAATGAATGACTCTCTTCTCATTTGCATTCCAGAACTTTGTAATTCTCACATCCTCACATGCACACATTGTTTGTCTGATGCTAGAGTCTGTAGTGCATGGTAGGTTCGAAAGGAAATTAGGAATCTAAGTTTACTGCCTTGACAGTGTAAAGTAAGCTGCGGCCATGTTCACCTTGGAATTGGGAACGAAGAGAAATGCATCCTTTCTTTTGATTCTACTTGCCACAAACAACGTCTCTGAAGTGCCAAGAGTGCATAGGAAGGGAGGGTCCTGCGACAGTCATGCTCTTTGCATTTGTCTAAAAACATTGCTCGTAGTATGGTGTCATCTCATTTCTGTGGGTGGTGGAAGTGCGGATGGCAAGAGTATCACTAACAAATTGTGCAACTTCAAGGATGACTCAACATGACCCCCTGAACCTATATGGTAGCTAACAACTGCCTAGAACTCCATTCCCAGCGGATCCTGTGTCTTCTTCTGGCCTCTGCAGGACACCAGGCACACACACGTGGTGCATGGACATACACGCAGGAAAAAAAAAAAACATACACATAAAACTAAGAATTAAAAACAAAAGCAAAACCTCCAACTGCCAAACACTTGTAAGCATAGTGGGTTTCAGGTGTCTGTCCCCTTTGCTCCAAACAATAGCCAGTCTCTCCTCAAGATTCTTTCCACACCTAAAAACCTAAATACAACAAGGGCTCTCATTCGGGCTTCACATGGAAATCATTGGAGGAACTGTAAAGCTCATAGAAGTCTGGATCACACCCAGAATTCTGATTTAATTGGTCTGAGATGTGCCTTTAGTATAGAGAATTTTAATATTTCCCCAGAGGGTTCTAATGTGCAGTTGAGGTTAAGTAGTGCTGATAGAATACTAAATAGTCAAACCCAGAACTTTAAATATGGTTTCATTTATTTTATTTTATGCCACTACTACTATTTTTGAGGCTTCTCCTACTAAAATACTTGCAACATTTTCCAGTAAACATCTTAAAATATTTTTTTTTTCAGACCCAGTGGCAGCTCACCTGGAAAACTTGATAATATGCAGATTTTTAGAAGTCCACTTTCGTTTCTGATTCAGTGCATTTGTGGTAAATCCAAAATATGCATATGAAAAAGTAAAAGCCCAGTGATTGTTGTGTGTGCTTGAATACTGCTTCAAAAACACATCTAATGAGAACATGAAAAAACAGCTCAAGTAGGTCTAAGAGCAAACTGCTACATGGTTTTGTATTCCAATCATTAGAGGATTAACACACATTAGACTACAGAGAAAATAAAGGTTTATTCTATCGATAGTTTTCTAGCATTTATTTAAATATATAATACATCTTGACAAAAGTGAGACGGCGGGGGGGGGGGAGAAAACAATGAATCTATGCAACATCAACCTGTATAAAACATAAATTAACAAAATACTCAATAACCCAGTAACTTTAATTCTTCAGTTTAAAAAAAGTAACAACAAAAATTCAACATTCTCATGTTTAAAAAAAATATGCTCACCAAGAATGTTTTCAATTTGTTTGAAAAAAAAATAACCCTTGACACTTTTGTGTTTTAGGGGATTAGAGAAAAATTTAAAGTATCCAATATGTTAAAACAATTTAAGGATGCCTGGGGTAGCTTACACTCTCAGGCTTTAGGATAAGCACATATTTTAGTTTAAGGCTAAAAATCCCCTGTCTAGCATATGTTGCAGTGGGAATTCAGGGAAAGAAAATGAATCACTCAAGCTGGAACTACATCAAAATGTCAAATTAACACATTTCGGCTTGTAACAGTGCCGCAGATGTGATGTCTGAATGATCAAGGCCGGAGGTTGCCAATTCACTTAAAGATAATGTCCTTACTAGTATGCTGGAGCTTTCAGTTTTTTTTGTTTTTAAACTCTGTCCTGTCTGTCTGTCTGTGCTTTAACCCACCTCTAAGGAAAACCTGACTGTAATGAACTGAAACAGCTGCAAAGAAAACAGCTGCAGAGAAAAATGCTAATACACAAGTCTACACACACACACACACACACACACACACACACAAAGAAAGGAAGAAAAGAATGAATGATACATTTGGCTTTCTGTAACTGTTTCGGGGTGGGTTGAAGGTTGAATAACTTCCATTATTGTGTCTGAGGTGTCTTTTCTTTTCTCTTTTTTCTTTTTCACAGAATGTTCCTGTCTGATCCTCTTTTCTTCTATATAAGCCTTGTTCCCCAAAGAGTGTCTTTTTCTATGACATCTACACCCAAGTCGTGGCTACAGATTTATAACATGGGTCAGTTTAATTGCAGTGCCCATGGACACAACAGATCCATTTGTTGGTTTTATTAGGTTTTGAGTTTAGTGTGAAGATTTTTAACTGAGGAGTGAATAAGCCTCTCAATCTCTGTTGTCAGGACACAGAGGAGCATCTTTCTCACCATTTGGAGCATCCTTGTCTTTACTGAAAGAGAACGGAGCACACCTAAGTAGGAATCTACGGATTTGCTGAGAAATCTAAATCTTGGAGCCATCAGATTTAGGCTATAATTCCTGGTGCTTTAGTTACTGCAGGTTTTTGTTTGTTGTTGTTGATCTATGACGTCTTTTGTCACATCTTCTCTCACAGCTTTTATCACCGGAGAAACTAGTAAATCCTTTTTGTAGGCTTAACCTGTTTTGAACTGAATTTCTAAAATTTGCAAGCAAAACTCTAACCTAGAGAATAGCATCAACCAATCTCATACATCAGTTCACAGGTGAGAGAACAGGCTCTCTTGCTCCGGGACACAGATTGCACTAAAGCCACCTTCCTTTGCACTTTAGTCTATTGGTGTGTTCTCTCTAGAAAAGATGGAATGGGAGAGCTGGCGAAATCTGCATTTACAATAGCCTCCACCAGTCACAACTGATCACATGGAAACCTGAGAGGCCCAGAGCATGTGCGGCTGCCCATAACTTGGGCAACAGCTCTATAGCGGTGTAATCACACTCATTTTTGCTCTACCAGAGACATTCTGTATATACTCAAGACCCAAAGCTTGCAATTTCTACCATCCTGAGAATGGCTTTATGACACCATGGATGATCTAAATGGCTGAGTAAGATATTTAAGCCAACCAAACCCTAGGGCAAAAGATTTTACTACCATAATGGTTGTCATGAATGAAACACTAAATTAACAAGTGTCATTACCAGTGGTCAGCGTGTGCATTTCCTGGTTCTTGACATACTATTCAAAAATGAAAAATCCAACATAGACTGGAAAGTTAATTCAAAGAGAAGCAATAGAATTCACCAGAATACACTTGAATAAAGACACCCAATGGCCTTGATTATTCGACTATTTAGACAGATCTGGCCCCCTCCACATTCTTGGTAAAACTGAAGAGTCTAAGGAAGATGATAAATACAAGGAAGTGTTGGAAATTGGTCTGATGTATTCTGATGCTAATTGCTGGCTCACAAGATCTTGTTACTGCCCCAGCTTTGCCTACCTGATTGGATGAATAAATATACCTGGGCAAGGCAGAAGTAAGTGGTGGACTGAAGGCTCCTCAGGCTTTGAGAGAAAAACTCTTTTGGGAGAGAGGAGAGACCGGGAAGGAGGAGAATCGCTGTGGGATAGGAATAGAGCCACGTGGGCCCAGAGGAGGAACTCTGAAGGTCCTCATGGAAAGAGATGCAGAACATCAGCAAGTATTTTGGGATTATGAATGGGAGGTAGCCAACATAGAAAGTATTAGAAGCAGATGGAATGGGTTGGAGACTGGGAGTTATTGGAGGATGGCTTAGGAGGTAATATCTGCCTTGCCCCAGGTAAAGGCACATTTGAAAATACAACAGGTGTCTGTGTTTTCACTGATTGCTAGTGGGTTAGAAAATGCCCCCATATTATTATCCTAATAGTAAACATTTATTAGGCCATACTTCTGAGAAACTTATTCAATAATTTAGAGATGATGAAAGTAGGGGGTTCTATGTTTTTAACAGGTTGCAAGGCAAATTGTTTAAAGGGAAATGCATGCCCCGTATGTACAGGTAGGTTTCAGATTGCCAAGTATTTTGTTCAAAGAGGGGTGTGTTTAGTCCAAGTCAAGTGGAGCTCCAGGTTAATACTATCCTCTATGCACGCATGCCTCACTATCAGCAATAGTACAATAGTGTACTAAAGTCACAATGGCAAATGCCACACAGACTCTGCTGCACATGAAATCCTACAGAAATCCTACAGGACTTAACTGTAGTAGTCTCAGGTCCTGTGGAGAACCACACTAAACTAGATCTTTGTTCTACATTTTTCTGTCACAGGGTCACACAGTTGCTTCTGCCCTGCAACCATACTGAGCTTTCTCTATGTTCTCGCCGACAGTGGGCTTGCTCAGACTGCATCAGCAAAAATGAACTGCCGTCTTCTTGTACTGTGTCACCTGTTACCACTGGCAATCTGCATAGCTCAGCACGAAATGTATGGTTTTGCTCAGGTAATATTTGCATAGGTTATATATAACATTCAGAAGGTACAAAAGTGTAGACAAGGAAAGGTCAGCATGGCCTGAACTCTGACCCCCAACTACCCCTGTTCCCTTTCCCAGGAGAAGCTGGTTACATGTTTCTTATGCAATCTTTTGAAAAAAAAACTTAATCTATAAGCAAGAAACAAATAGCAGCACTTCCCTAGTCAGGTTAGGCCACGTTGGAGCTTGTGACACAGGCTGGAAAGCGCACCACAGACAGAACTGCAGACAGAAGAAGTACTTGTCTTAAAGGAGCAGTTCTCAGCTTGTAGGTTGTGACTCCTTTGGGGGTTGAACAATCCTTTCACAGGGGCCGACTAAGACCATTACATATTAGATATTTACGCTATGATTCCTAACAGTAACAAACTTACACTTATGTAGTAGTAAAGAATTGAATTTTATCGTTGGGGGTCACCACAATATGAGGAACTGTATTAAGGGGCCACAGCATTAGGAGGGTTGAGAACCACTGTCCTAAAGAATAGTCTAGATTAGAACTCTTCAAAAAGCACTGATTCTAGACATAGTTAGGCCTAGGATATCTCTGACAGGTAAGGTCCCTGACACTGGGCCCAAGGCAGGTTACAACTAAGCATGTATCTGTGACCAAATTGTACCTTCTTCAACTCATCTCTCTCATTTCAATCCAGAAAAACATTTTAAGAACATGATAAAGTAATTTCAGAACAACAAACTATTTTCTTATCTTAACTGTTTTGAAAATAAAATTTAATTAAAAACTGACCTGAAGTTGTAGTATTTTTAAAATTTTAGTTAATTTCCTTCAGAGAAAAACTTTGGTTAGTATTTTCAATATGCTAAAATATTTATACTTTACCTCTCTTTAAAAGGGCTAACTAAAACAAATAAAAACACTGTTTATGTTTTTATTTAAAATTTTTTTAAAACATTTAATTCATGAAGATTAACCAAAACTCACACCCTATCAAGGGCTATTACAATAATCTTTCATAAAACCAACAACATTTTAAAAAGGGGAATGCAGTAAATACTTTAAAGTGAAAACAGAAACTTTAGTGCCAGCCATTAAAATAAAGAGATAAATAATCTTTTCAAAGGAAGGAATACTCCGGGGGAGGGGCGGGGGGGGGGGAATCCAATTGGATCACTTGAGAAGAGCAGAAGATTTAAATATCAGTTTAGTTCCTCATTGCCAACATGGCATTTATGTCCCAGATGAGATTCCGTAATTGATCCATAATCTGCTTCAGCTGTTGATTCTTCTGTTTGAGTTTCTGTGAAAACAAAGGGATTTACAAGCAATGTGATATGAAATATATAGACTATGAAGTTAGAAGAAGCATAGCACGTTAGGACCCTAATGATCCAGACAGAAGCGAACCCAAATATTCCTGAAAACCAAAGGTCTCTGTCTTAGTTACTTTTCTATTGCTGTGAAAGGACAGCATGACCAAGGCAACAACTTATAGAGGAGTTTAGATGGGGCTGACAGTTCCAGAGCGTTAGGACCCATGACCATCAGTGGTGGGGAGAATGCCAGCAGGACACAGACATGGCACTGGAGCAGCAGCTGACAGCTCACATCTTGAGACAACCACTACCAGGCAAAGAGAGGAAGGGGGTGAGGCGCAGGCAGAGGTGCAAAAAAGGCAGACAGAGAGAGACACTGGGAATGGCATGAGTCTTTTGAAACCTCAAAGCCCACCCTTAGTGACACACCTCTTCTACCAAGGCCATAGTGCCCAAACAGTTTTACCAACTAGGGACCAAGTATTCAAATAAATGAGCCGGGGGCGGGGGGGGGGGTGTTTCATCCAACGCATCAGTTTCCACCTTTTCTGATCCCAATCTCTGACAGATACCTTGATTTCGAACTCGATTCCACAAGACCCCTGAGTCCTTCCTCCCATTCCATCATAAAGCATGTGACACAGTTAATTGTGATCAACCTAGTAGTTAGCTGCTGTAAGGGCAGTGGTACATAACTGTTGACACTACACTGTCCATCCAGATGCTATGAGTGATTGGAAGTTCAGCTCTTTACCAAGTAGAAATGGAGGACACTGGCTACATTGTTTTACCTCACAGCAGAAGGATGAAGGTAATCTCTGAGTCCACTCCTAAGAAGTCATGGGAGAACGAAAATGTTTGCTTTGTCTAAAATATTACAGTTGCCTGACACCGAATTAAGCATTTGACACATGTTGATGACAGGCACAGAATGGAAGTTGTCAATATAAAAAACATAAAGCATAATAAAAATATGGTGGTTGGTACAAAATTAGTCTTCCAGTAATGTAGCAGAAGCTACTGTCCTAAGATGAGGAATGGCCTCATCTAGAAGTGAGAGTGGCCTGGTAACAAGAAAAGTTCCCCGCAGTAAGATTTATGAACGCCTTGCACATGCCCCACCTCTCTATTTCCAGGTGCTACTAGAATATGGTCCACACATATCTTCAGAGTCCTGTCTTAAAGTTCTATGTGATAAAGATCAGTGTAGATAACACGTGACACAGGCAGACATTGTGGTTAGCATCTTTACCAGTTCTTAGGAAACATTAGATTCAGAGACACAATTCTTAATTAGATTATTTTTAAAGGAATGTATTTAACTGCCTCCAGGTAAACTATTATATGTATACTAGGAAGAGGTCTAAGATCTTGTTACTTTATTTGAAAAAAAAAAAAAAAAACAAGCTAAGATTAAGCGAAGTGCTTTTATTACTTGTATCAAAACTCAGAAGTCACAAACAGGAAGGTCACTAAAGGGGACATTAAACACATTCACTAGGAAGCAGAAAAGCAATTACAGACACTTTAATGATACTAATAACACTGATTTAAATTAAATTCATGTTTGAAAATAGGATAGCACAAGACTCAAGTCAGATGTTTCAAACACACAGGACTGACTCTCTCAGAACACCTAACTGTGCAGCACTCAGGCCTTGACTCTCAGAACACCCAACTGTGCAGCACTTAGGTCTTGACTCTCAGAACACCCAACTGTGCAGCACACAAATCTTGACTCTCTCAGAACATCCAACTGTCCAGCACTCAGGCCTTGACTCTCTGAGGACTTGAAAGGGTCTTTGGAAAAGAGGATTTATATATTAAGTCTCTTAGACCAGGTTTTCAGATAACCCATCTCACAGGAGAGTGGTATGGTCACTATTTAATGAAATCTACCACCGTTCTGGGACAGAAGAGGATGCATTCCTACCACAGAGACCCAGAGAAGGTCACTTCACATGGATGAACACCAAGCATGGCATCACACTGGTTGGCTGGCAATCTTACTCGCTGTCTTTACCTCTGTAACCTGTCATTTGATCCCAGGCTAAATTTTTCCCTCAGTTTCCTCACACACGAATGGGCTGGAGGTTTAAGGTCCTGAAAGCTGTACTCTCTGCCCAGCCACACAAAAAGTGATAGCTACACAAATTTGTGACTGAAAAGTACTGAGTTTGAGCTAACACATGGCTTCACAATGGTTCCAAGGTGGCTGGTCTTTAGGGACACTTAAGTGGCACATCACTGAGTCACTACTGCTGGCTGTGAATCTGGCTACCATAGTTTCCTTTTAAATTCCAGGAGCAATGTAAAAAATCATTATTGAGAAAGAACAGAAGGATGAACAGAAATATGAGTTGAAATTTTTAAAAAACTGATTTTGAAAGTGGGCGTGGTAGCTCACAGCTGCCTTCCCACCATCTGAGACACTGAAGGAGAATGAGGTCAGCTTGAGTTACAAAGTGAGTTCCACACCAGCCAAAGCTATATCATGGGACCCTTTCTCAAAAAAAAAAAAAAAAAAAAAAAAAAAAAAAAAAAAAAGAAAGAAAGAAAGAAAGAAAGAAAAAGAAAAGAATCATTTGAACTAGTACGTTGTAATATTACCTTGAATGTGATCACTTTGCTAAATTCAGAACCACAGTATCCAGCAGGAGGAAGGCACAGCCAGACTGTCCCCAGGATGGTGGCTGGTAGAGGATAAGGCAATTCAAAGGCAGATCCGGCCTCTGACAGAAAAGGCCAGCAAACCAAAGATTCTGCTTGGGATCTCAAAAAGCTGGTGGGGAGAAAAGACTTCAAGGACTTGGCTGTGATGATGGATAATGAAGACCACTCAAAGTGCTGAAGGGCAAACCATACAGTGAAAACAAAGTGCAAAGGCTGACTGCAGGTGTGATGATGTCAAAGCGGGCAGGATCAGGCACTTGGGTTTCAGAAGCAGCAGAGAGCCATCCAAGACAAAGCCTGATGAACAAGCCCAGCCTCCACACTGTCAATAAAAACTAAGGAACAATCCTGATCTTGGGTAGTTAACATCAGACGCCATTATAATCAGTACCCCAACAGCATCTGTAGAGGGCTCCCTCCATGGCACTGGCACAGGGTGTGAAGCCTGCCACTTAGATGGCTTTCAAGAAGAGCCATTTGTTGAATAGATTTGGCTTCTTTGTCAAAAATCAAGTGACCAAATGTGTTATTCATATCTGGGTCTTCAATTCGATTCCATTGATTCACCAGCCTATTGCTGTGCCAGTACCATGCTGTTTTAATTACTGTTGCTCTATAGTACAGCTTGAGATCAGGTATGGAGATTCCTCCAGAGGATCTTTTATTGTATAGGATTGTTTTTGCTATTCTGGGCTTTTTGTTTCTCCATATGAAGTTGAGAATTGATCTTTCAATATCTTCAAAATATTTTGTAGGTATTTTGATAGGGATTGCATTGAATCTGTAAATTGCGTTTGGTAAGATGGCCATTTTTACTATGTTAATTCTCCCGATCCACGATCAAGGTAGATCCCTCCATCTTCTGATGTCATCTTCAATCTCTTTCTTCAGAGGTTTAAAGTTTTTTTTTCGAATAAGTCCTTCACTTGCTTGGTTAGAGTTACTCCTAGATATTTTATATTGCTTGTGCCTATTGTGAAGGGTGTAGATTTCTTAAATTCTTCCTCTGCCTGTTTGTCATTTGTATATAGGAAAGCTACTGACTTTTTTGAGTTAATTTTGTATCCAGCCAATTTGCTGAAAGGTGTTTATCAGCTGTAGGAGTTCTCTGGTGGAGTTTTGAGGGTCACTTATGTACACTATCATATCATCTGCAAATAGGGATAATTTGACTTCTTCCTTTCCCATTTGGATCCCCTTGATCTCCTTTTGATGTCTTATTGCTCTGGCTAGAACTTCAAGAACTATATTGAAGAGATATGGAGAAAGTGGGCAGCCTTGTCTAGTCTCCAATTTTAGAGGGATTTCCTTGATTGAGTATCTCTCCATTTAATTTGATGTTGGCTATTGGCATGGTGTATATAGCCTTTATTATGTTTAGGTATGTGCCTTCTATTCCCGATCTCTCCAGAACTTTAAACATGAATGGGTGTTGGATTTTGTCAAATGCTTTTTCTACATCTAAGGAGATGATCATGTGGTTTTTCTCTTTCAGTTTGTTTATATGGTGGATTACATTGATAGATTTCCATATGTTAAACCATCCCTGCAAAACGATAGCATCTTCAACAAATGGTGCTGGTCTAACTGGATGTCTACATGTAGAAAAATGCAATTAGACCCATATTTGTCACCATGCACAAAACTCAAGCCCAAGTGGATTAAAGACCTCAACTTAAGACCAGGGACATTAAATTGGTTAGAAGAAAAAGTGGGAAGATCCTGGAACACATTGGCACAGGAGATACCTTCCTGAACAGAACACCAACAGCCCAGGCCTTAAAGTCAACAATTAGTAAATGGGCCCTCATGAGGCTGACAAGCTTCTGTAAGGCAGGAGACACTGTCAACAGAACAAAGCGACAGCCTACAGACTGGGAAAAGATATTCACCAACCCTTCATCTGACAAAGGTCTAATATCCAAAATATAAAAAGAACTCAAGAAATTAAACACCACCAAACCAAATAACCCAACTGAGAAATGGGGCTCAGAACTAAACAGAGAATTCTCAACAGAAGAATATTAAATGGCTGAGAAACACTTAAAGAAATGCTCAGCCTCGTTAGTCATCAGAGAAATGCAAATCAAAACGGCACTGAGATTCCATCTTACACCCATCAGAATGGCTAAGATCAAAAACTCAAGTGACAAAAAAAAAAAAAAAACTCAAGTGACACCACATGCTGGTGAGGATGTGGAGAGAGAGGAACACTCCTTCATTGCTGGTGCGAATGCAAATTAGTACAGCCACTTTGGAAATCTACCTGGTGCTATCTCAGAAAACTGGGAATAGGGCTTCCTCAAGACCCAGCTATTCCACTCCTTGGAATATACCCAGAAAATGCTCTACCACACAACAGGGACATATGCTCAACCATGTTCATAGGTGCCTTACTCATAATAGCCAAAATATGGAAACAGCCTAAATGCCCCTCAGTAGAAGAATGGATAAAGAAACTGTGGTATATCTACACTATGGAATACTATTCAGCTATTAAAAACAAGGAATTCCTGAAATTTGTGGACAAATGGATTGAATTAGAAATTATCATAATGAGTGAGTTCACCAGAAGCAAAAAGAGACAAATGGTATATACTCACTTATATCGAGACACTAGCCCAAGGGACAAGTCCCATGAAAGTCTTCACTTACCAGATAAGTGGGTCAGAGGGGAGGACATCCTATTGGGACTTTAGGTGAGAGAAGCATGGGAGAATGGGGAAATAGAAAGATCCAGAGGGTTCTGGAAACCTACAAGAACAACATAATGATGGGCAGATCTGGGTCCTGGGGTCCTGCTCAAACTATGGCACCACCCAAGGACAATACATGCAGTAAACTTCGAACCCCGACCCAGACGTAGCCGATGGACAGGACATTCTCCACCATTGAGTGGAGAGTGAGGTCTGACGTTCATATGGACTCTGATGCCCTATTTTTGACCATGTCCCCTTGATGGGGAGGCCCAGTGGCACTCAGAGGAAGGATAACAGGTCACCAAGAAGAGACTTAATACCCGATGAGCATATACAGGGTGAGGAGGTCCCCCTCAGTCACAGAGGGGAGGGGAGTAGGGGGGAAGCAGGAGGGAGGGAGGAATGGGAGGATACCAGGCATGGGCTAACAATTGAGATGTAATATGAATAAATTAATACAATATTTTTTTTAAAAAGAGCCATTTGTAAATGAGTTCTGATATGCTGGTCTTACTACCTCCTGAGAAATAAAGTTTGCCAAAGAATGGAGGATATTTCCAAGCTAAAACCAAAACATGGGCAATATTTTTTTAAGTGTAACACAAGGTATTTGGATAGTCTTACTAAGAAATGGCAAAGTTTTAATTAAAAAAAGTAGCACACAAGTGAAATATCTGGACTCAAAACACGCCATCCGACTGTCAACAGTGAAACTGACAGTTATGCTTATTAGTGGCTAAACTGTAAATACATTTTCATGACATAAGGTTTAATATATACAATCTTGCCACTGATTGATTTTAACAGAGGCTGACAGCTGCTATTTTCAAAATCCATCAGCTGTGCATAATTTGTTCCATTAACAGGTGAGTGTGTAAGGAAGTGGATCTTTACAAAGTATGTTTATGCTAAGCCATACCGTGTCATCTAATATTCATATAAAGGCTGTGACACTTGATATAAAAATGCTTTGGACTCAATTACATGTCAATCTTTTGATACAACCTGGGTACCTCTTTCAATTTCATTTCCCATCAATGGAGCACTATGAAGCAAAATGAAGCTCAATTCTGATGTTCCCAAAGTGGACAGTCCCAAACAAAAACTCCTCCTTTGCTTGGAAAACAGGGCTCAAGGATCACAAAAACAAGATGCAAACAGGAAAGTGTTGAAATAAAACAGAATCTGACCATTACAACTATGCTATTTCCTCTGCAGATGATTTCCATTAAATACTGAAGACCAAGTGCACGGCTCAAGGCTTCCTAGAACGACAATGGGACTGCTAAAAGATGCCATAGCAACCAGACTCACCTAAGTCAGCCTGCTGCTCTGCAACCTCTGCTACATGATGCAACAGCTGAAAACAAGCAGCCAGAGTAAAACCAGCCAGAGTAAAAAAGGCTACTATTTTGTTTATTTAGAATAAAGGCCATGTGTTAGACTGAAGTTCTGGATGTACTTTTAAGAAAGTTGTTACTGATTATACAGACCCATGAAGCATTATTTACAATATATCAAAATAGGGAACAGTACTTAGTCTTCTCTTTTTGTTTTTTGTTTTGTTTTGTTTTTCAAGACAGGCTTTCTCTGTGTACCATTGGCTGTCCTGGACTCACTTTACAGACCAAGCTGTCCACAAACTCTGCCTCCCTGAGTGCTGGGATTACATCACTGCACCCGGCTTCGAAAGATTTTGTTTGTTTTGTTTTTGAGACAGGTTGTCTCTGTGTAGCCTTGGCTCTCCTGGACTTCTTGTAGGCCAGGTTGGTCTTGAACTCACAGATATCTGCCTGCCTGAGTGCTGAGGTGCAGATCCCCATGCTTGGCTACAATATTCTTCTTTCTGTAAATATTTTCCTGCAAAGAGTGGCAGCTTCCTTTAGAGTTGTAGAATCTTAAGTTCTCATCCAACACTGGGTTACACACGGCAGGACTTCTGGCAGTCAGCAGCACATGGCATACAGCAGGAGCTCAGATACTTGACTATTAAAAGCAAAGTTAAAAATACATCCAACCAAGATGTTTTCTTCAAGGCTGTCAAATCAAATAGCCAAAACACTAAGACTGTAACATTTATATAATTCCTGATTTTGTCATGGTTCTTCTTGCTATAGGTAGTTTATTGTGTGTTTGTGTGTGTGTATAAAATAAATGTGTATGTAAAAATTTTAATTAAAAAAAAAAAAGAAGGATTCAGTTGGGAAAGGAAGGAGTATGTAGTTAAACATGGTATGAAACACTTTCTTTAGCTCTACAAAATCTTGGTCTGCTTTAACACTGATATCTACCATGAATATTTATAATTACTTATGAATATTGAATAACTTAGTGAAAACAAAAAGTTATTCTAAAGCCATCTCAAATATTTCAGAATGATTTTGGAGAGAACTACTTTTAGACTTTGAACAGCCAAATAAATCACAGCACAAAACACTGATATTTCCAAAATGTATACGTCAGACTCCTATTGTAAAACCAAATACTAGTGGTCTAACAATATAGAATAAAAGGACTCCTAATGATCTTTGGCTATACTCATATGCCAGTGCCTTATTCAGCTATGATCAGAGAAGTTTCCTCCTGCAGCAGATGGGAACAAACGCAGAGTCCTTCAGCCAGACATCATACAGAGAGATAGAGCAACCTTGGAAGGTACACCTCTAAATGAGATGTCTCCATCAAGGCCCACCCCTCAGAGCTCAGGGAACCCCACCAAAGAGCAGGCAGAACCAGTGTGAGAGCCAGAGTCGATGAAGGACACCAGAAGAAGCTCTAGTTCAACACAGTGAAGCTCAGACAAACTAACTGGGACTGAAGCAGCATGGGGGGCTGACCCGACTCCACACCAGGTCCTCTGAGGATACACTATAGTTTTCAGTTTAGGATTTTTATGGAACTCCTGAGTGTGCAAACGAATGTGTCTCTGATTCGTTTGCCTTCTATTGGGCTTTTTTTTTCCTTCTATTTGTTTCCCTTGTCCAACTTCATTGTATCGCTTTGTTTTACCTTAGTCTATTTTACTTTCCTGTGTTTGGCTGTCATCTTGTAAGCTTTTTCTTTTCTAGCAAGAGACAGACACGTAGTGGGTCTGATAAGATGGAAGGCATGGAGGAACTTGGAGGGTTAGAGAGAGAAAGAAAACTGTAATCAGAATATTTTTATGAGAAGAGAACCTATTTCAACAAAAGGTAAATATACTATAATAAAGTAATGCTAAATAAAAAAACATATCCAACAGAAAACTTATAAAACCTCAGAGATGAAAACTTAAAATCCTTGGCAATCATTTCAAAACTTGTTCTTTGTGTTTTGCTATTGCTATTGTTGAATGCTGCCATTCAGCTTTAAAAGCAGACATGGCTATTATTTTAAAGTATTCGTTTACATGCTTCATAGCCATAATAGGCGGCAATAGTTAGCATGCTCTAGTATTACCATAATAGGCGGCAATAGTTAGCCCGCTCTAGTATTACCAGTTACAACCGTTCAGGTAAGTACCTGCCAAAGCCTCATGTGCTGAAGACTTGGTCCAAGGCCCTGGCCCTCATGGTGGAGAGAACCAATACCCTCACCCGCCTCCCCACCCCAACTGCCCTCTGACCTGGACATCCTTGCTTTGCAGCAGTGAGTTTTACTCTCTTTACCTTCCTGGCGTGAAATTGAAGCTAACCAAATTTTAGTCCCTTTCTTTGGCATCTGGTCACCATCATTCACAGGTGCCCAAAATTTACAACAGGGGCTGGAGAGATTACACAGTGGGTAAAGGGTGTGCTTTGTAAACATGAAGATCCATGCCTGGCTCCCCAGCACTGACATAAGTCAGGCGTGTCCCGGTACATCTATAACCCTAGTGTAGAGGTGAGGGTCTCATGGGCTTGCTGACCAACTGTTCTAGCCAAAACATGAAGCTCCAAGTTCAGGTGGCCCTGCCACAAGAGAATAAGGTAGACTGGGCATGAAGGTGTACACCGCTAATC
This sequence comes from Acomys russatus, assembly GCF_903995435.1. Classification (NCBI taxonomy): domain Eukaryota; kingdom Metazoa; phylum Chordata; class Mammalia; order Rodentia; family Muridae; genus Acomys; species Acomys russatus. The sequence continues at coordinate 30,642,058 of NC_067153.1, forward strand.
CCAGATCTCAGGAGGCAGAAGTAGGCAGACCTCTGAGTTTGAGGCCAGCACAGTTTATAAAGAGAGTTCCAGGACAGCCACATCTACACAGAGAAACCCTGTTTCTGCTTCCCAAGTGCTGGGATTACAGGCATGAGCCACCGCGCACAGTTCTTTTTTTCTAATTTTTAAACATAATTATTAACTCTGAATATGCAGTAGTGTAAAATTAGTTAATTCCCCCAAACTTTCCATTTCTAAAGATTAATTTTCCACACAATCCCTTTCCTGTCATATTAAATTCTCATATTCATCAGCAAAGCTGGTTTTTTTGGCTATTATTTTACCAATCTGTTTATTCCTGGGCCAGCATTACATGCTTATGTATGCCTTTATAAAATGCTTCACATTAAATTTTAATTTTTGAAGCAAAACAATCCTGCATTATTAATCTAATTTATTGGATTTCTGAAGTGTATTTTTGTACATTTTCAGAAGAAATTTTTCACTTTGATTTTGATGTTACTCATTTTTGTCAAATATTGTACTAAAAGTTTCCTTTTCTTTCTTTCTGGTTTGTTGCTGTTGTTGTTCTTTTCACACTTTCATGTAAAGTATCACTTGGATTTGGATTATTCTGCACAAAATTATGAAGTAATTAATACTGGTGTTTTTATAGTATTTATCGCTCTCCCAAGAACTCTATATGTTCATTTTAATTATTAAAAAATTATTTGGTGCATCTTAACAAGGCCAGTTACTGTTACAGTTCCTCCCCACTTAAGTCTGCAGCAACCGTGACGAGAGCTTCAAAGGGAGTTCTATGGCTTACAGCCCTGGAACTGCATGGTTTTAGTCTGGTCTGAAACACTTACTTTACAGAACTTTTTATAGACTCTACTTGTTTACCAGGTGAGTTTTTCTGAACATGCTAACAGGCTTGTGGATAACTCCTATTTTTGAGCACTTGTTTGTTGTCTTTTTGAGTGAGTTATAACTTCTACAATAGTTACAAACACACTGGGAAATTTTATTATATGGCATTCTAAATAGGAATATGTTTATACTATACTTAAATAGAAACTATGGCTATTTATGAAAAATTAAAAGGGAAAAAGAAAAACTTTGTTCTTGTTTCAAATACTGTGTCAGCACAAGTGTACTGGACTATACTAAACGGTCTTTTAGCACCTGAGAGCAAACGCTTTCCAAGGTACCTGACAGTCTATATTACGTACATGAAGCGAATCACCTCTCCCCAGCTCTGTTTAGCTCTGGTAGATTGTTAACACCTTGGTAGATTCTATCAAGGAGAACGAAGATGTCAGGGTGCTCTGTGTTTGTACGTGAAGGAGGGAGGCTGGTAGCTTACTCAGTAGCTTTTGGTGGGCGAGGCCACATCTCCACCACAGAACGAACCCCCAACTCTCTTCTACTGTTCTGTTTCGTGAGAACTATCTGAAGTTCAATTCTCAGTGAGACCCTCTTGGGCTGGAGGTAGAACAATGTTGTCATAACGCCTGTGATTTCTGAGTCACAGGCCGAGGCAATCACGCTCCCTGCTGGCAGGTTTTCATCATTTGCTGTCACACAGAAAGGCACAGTTCAGTTCAGGGACATGAACAGCCTCTCTGAGGGCTTTGCTGAGTGACTCCACGAGACTTCCCTACTCTTCAGACGCTCACCTTTCATCTCTGGCCTTGCTCTGAACAGGTGCATCTGCCACAAAAACACCACCACCAGGCAACTCCAAAATTCAAACTATGTTTTAGAGTTATGCTAGGTAATTTAAGAACTCTGAAATATAAAAATTGTGCAAACTAATAACTTACTTTATTTACTTCCGCAATTTCTCGTCTCTCTTCGCTAGCAAAGCGAGGTGGGCCAGTCCGGTCATCATTCTTTGAGCCATCCTCATCCACATATGGAATAAGTTGCTGGAAGTGACGAAGAGAAGTATAAAGTGCAAGCCAGATATGTGAATTAGACTACGAGAGAGACCACATCAGCTTCTAGTCCATGTGAGGTAGACTGCTACAGAGACTGCTTCAGCTCAGACTCTGTTGTAAAACATTTTTAGTGCTTTAAAAATAAATTATTTTCAGACAAAGGCCTGAAACAGCAGCTTTGAAAGCTTATCATTTCAGTGTATTTTATGAACCAGATGTCAGCTTTCACTAACAAAACATCATATATACAAAAATTAAAGGAAGAGGGCAGAGGTCATGGATTTGAGGGGAGGCAAGGCCAGGGGTGAGGTGGGCACGTGAGAAGGAATGGGGGGAGGAAAAGGAAATGGGAAGGTGATGTAATTATATTTTAACTTCAAAATTAAAAAATAAAAATAAAAAGATTAACCTCCAAAAGACCTTGGTTTCCTAATAAAATTTACTGTTAACTAAAAATAACAATAATAACAAAACTCACCCTCCCCTCAAAGGAAAAAAAAAAACCTAGTGGACGTCACATATTAGGTACCACTCTAGTCATTCAGCCAGCAAATATGCAATTGCTAGGTGCTGGCTGAAACACTGTAAGTAAGATGGAGCTCCTGCTCTCAGTCAGTCCAGTTAAAAAGCAAGTCAGGCTTCCTATACACTACAAGAAAGGACATGTGTATGCAAATGTCACTGACATCACTGAGAACTCCAGTGGCTGCGGAACTTCTTATTGGTCTGAATTTCTTTTAGTTGTGAGAATTTTTTAAATAAGATAAAAAAAATTTACAGAGCAATGGCACTTCTGGCAGAAATCTGGCTAATTATCTGTGGCCTTAAATGTGGCTGACATTAGGAACCAGCCAGTCTTCTGCCATCACATTTTGTCCTGAAGAAACAGTCAACGTAGTGTCCACATGGCACATGGTTTTTTGTATTCTCGGCCCACATATCGACCCAGATGACACGCGTCCTCTCTCCTCGGCTCCTGCAGAACTCTTTTTAGACAGCCTTGTCCTGACTCTTCTGCCTCCTGTTTATTCCTCCAACTGCTGCATATGCTTTTCTTCCTCTATCGCTTTCCTATGTTCTGGCCTCTAACATTTGGTGACAAACAACAATGTCTCAACCCTTGATTCCATCCCCTTCCCAGTCACCGCCTTCCTCTCACATTTAATATATAGTTCTTCAAAGACCGATCTCCAACTGCTGGCTTCAGCTCATTACTTCCTGTTTAATCTTAAATCTGATGTTTAGCTATGACCATGTCGATGAGGGTCTACTCAAATACATCTTGTCTCAGCAATGGTAAAAGCTGCTACTAATAACTAAATATTTCTTCTAACAATAATAAAAGAAATCACTGTCATTAAAATCACAACACAGAAACATGGCTACCAGCCTGGAAAACAAATGCTACAAAAATCATTAATGAAAAAAAAAAAAATGCACATCTATATTCACATTTTCATCTCTTCTCAGAAGTAAAGAAATAATAATAATATTAAAAATGAGGTACATTGCTAAAAGGCGAAAGGGAGGAGGAATTACAGACGTAGTGACCATTCTGGGCCTCTGACGTGCATGCCCCTGTCACAGAAACTCACCTCAACGGGAATGGGGTCCATCCCGCCGCAGTTCTCATTACATTTGTCATAGACCAACCGCAGCTTCCTGAAGAGAATAGACAGTTGGCGAAGATGGTCCTGTAGCTTTGTTAACCGGTCTTGGTAAGTTCCAGTATGGTAAGTGACACCATTTGGCAGCTTGGCAGGCAAAAGAAAACAAAAATATTGAAATTTTAGAAGTAGCCCATATGTATTTATTAGCAACTTGGCACACATTAATTAGTCCTTTAATGTCATAAATGGAGAAATTTAATACCACTAATCACATAAAAGTAGCAAGCTGCACGTATATTATGTATATTATATACGTGTATCTAGAAGCTTAGGGTTTTGTTTTGCAGAAACAGAAGAATATGTTCTTATATTTCTAAAAGCATTTGTAAAATATCTTAACTATAACAATAAAGAGAGTAAGATGTGCAAAACTACAAACTAAAATATAAACCACCAAAGTTTATTTAAAAAATCATTAACAGACGATGTGGGTACAAGTGAACATAGACTCAAACATTATTAATACATCATTGCAAATAACAAGTACGATGATATCTATCCCTAGTCAGCCAGGCCTGGTAGTGTAGGCCTGTAACCTCCCTCAGAGGGGTCACATGTTCAAGGCCAGCCTGCTACATAAAGCAAATTCAAGGCCAGCTTGGGGAAATATATAAGACCATGTTTCAGAACAGAAAGTGAAAGGCAGGCAGGTAACACAGCTCTGGTAAATCATCTGCCTCATATACACAAGGCCCTAGGAACAATCGCTGGGGTATAAGTATTGAAGCTAATTAATTAATGACATTTTTTTTCAAAGTAGTCATAAGTATTCATTCAAATAATAATAAAGTGGCATACAAATGGAATTTGAGTAGGCTTGAATAACTTGTTTCTCATTCTCAGGGTGCCTTTTGTAATTGTTAGTTTCTCAGTTCAGAGACAGCTCTTTTGAAATTGCTGAATTACTTATAGTTTTATGCATCCTCAACATTAATATATTTTAAAATGCCTCAGTGAAGTGTGATGAAATTGCAAGGGCTTTTTGTTTACCTTTTAAAATAAGACGGCATTAGAAGGGCTCAAAATTCCATATAGTGTAGAATTTCCCCTAAGAGCTCTGTTTACAGAGGTTTACAGGCACCAACAGCAGAGAAACAGTTAGAGGGCCCTGCTTTGCTCTCTGAATGATAGTAAGGTTGTGACGATTACATCTCACTTAGAGAAGCACCAGGCTCCTGAATCGTGGCATGCTACTGAGTTTGCAACTTTGCTGTACGTAGGAAAAACTGGAACTCCTCTTTGTGACATACTTAGGACATGGGTTTTAGTGTACAGTCTGAATAATTTTAATGAGCATTTCACAAGTCTGTGCTTGTGTGTTCATGAGATGTGCGTGACAGGGACAGAAAGACTGATGGGTCTTATTATGAAGAAAAGCAATCTTGTTGAAATGCAAAGAATTATCCACCGGAAATCTGCCGACTTAGTAAGTTTGGATATTAGCTTTTGTATAACATCAGCTTACTACTCACCTTTCGCACGTCAAGCATTGCTCTGGACTTGAGAGTGGCAGTAAAATGAGTGATGAGGCTTCCATACTCTACAGAACTTATGGTAATAGCACCTAAGATTCCTTGCTGCATGCTGTGTGTAGCTACTCAGCTGGAAAGCTCATCAATAACCATCTCCCTCATGAATATGGATGAAACCTCATAAATATATCACACTCCCAGATACTCAAAATGCATTCAACTAAATTCATCATCTATTCTTATAGTCAAATTCCCCATATATGAAAAACATATTTAGGTTATAAAGTCAGAATCATGATTGATGTGCAGGCATTGGAGGAAGTCCCACTAAGGTCAGGAACAGAAAAAGACAGACATTGAGAACACAGTTAAGGTTGAGGCATTCTGCTGCGGAGGAGCTAGCCAGGGTAACCAGAGAGGAGAAAGGCGGAAACACTAACAGTGAAGCAGTACAGCAATCACTGTTGACGTCATAACCAGCCACTGATGGTATACCAATTCCCTAAGGAGGGAGGTATAAAATTAACAAAGAGGAAGGTATAATAGCTTTGCTTTCATTTCTAGAAAGAAAATGAAAAATCAAGGACCTATTACAATAGCAATAAAAATAAATAAGTAAAATATCTAGGAATAAACTTAGGAAAAAAAAAAACCTTAAAATGCGAACAAGAAAAAGGCATTCCGTGTTCTTGGTTACTAAGACTTAATGTAGCAATATCAGGGTTTTCTATGCCGAAAAGCTAATGATACCACTGACAGATTTTTCTTGTTTTTCTGGATCTAAGATGTATATGGAAAAGTAGACAAAGAACACTTATTCTGTAATAGAATATAAAAACGCCATAGAAACTCGAAGAAGATATGAGAATAAGGAACAGATCATCAAAGACAGGGAAGGAATTAACACCCAGACAGACACATCTGCAAGAAGTTGTACCTGAGCCAACAGAGGAGCTGGGTCAGCTCGCTTGCTTTCTTTTTCTTTATTCTTCTCACACACAACACATCCCGACCACAGCCTCTCCTCCCTGCACTCCTCCTAGTCTCCCTCCTCACCAGCCCTTGACACCAGATCCACTCCTCTTCCTTTCTCTTCAGAAAAAAAGCACGCCTCCCAGGGATGTCCACTGAACATGGTTTAGCACGTTACCATAAGACTAGGCACAAACCCTCATACCAAGGCTGAACAAGGCAGCCAGTGGGAAGAAAGGGTCCCAAGAGCAGGCTAAAGAGTCAGAGACAGCCCCACTCCTGTTGTTAGGAGGGCCACAAGAACCACAAGCTAAGCAAGCACAGCGTGTGCGCAGAGGACCTAGTGCAGACCCATGCAGGCTCCGTGACTCTCACACTGTGAGCCCTGCTTAGTTGAAGTTAGCTATTTCGAAAAGGTCCTCATCAGGTACAGTTGCTCCTCTGTGTGGGACATTTTCATTTGTTCCAGCATAAGAGTGAGAAATGTAAAGCAGCATAAAGGCTCTAAGTATTCCATGCAGTTGAATACTATAAGGTATAAAAAAGGGAGTATTTTCCATATACATATGAATAAGTTCCAAAACATCTCAAATGAAAGAGACAAAGTACAAAATAGTATGCACATCATGCTGTTATCTGTGCAAACCGGGCAGGGGTGATGGGATGACACATACACAGACTTGATTAAATATGCAAAGAACATTTGGAAGATAACTATAAACAGTGGCTAGAATCCTTAGCAGCCATTGCTTTCAGAGAGGGATTAGGTACCTACCAGACAGGGAATAGGAAGGAGAATGCTCACTGCAGTGTGTTGTTATTCCTAAATTATGAATATATTTATGTAGCCAACATATGAAATAAAAGATTAAAAGGATAATCAAAGCAATGCTATTTTCCACAGGGATTCTTAATCTGGGATTTAGCAATATTGGGCAGATACTTCTTAACACCTTGAAAACTTTCTTCTCAAAATGTACTTAGTATTTTTTACCCTAAGGAAAGTCTACAGTTTTCAGAATCTTGAGCAGCTAAAGGGCATCTACTACAAAAAGAGCCATTTCTCTCAAGGAAACCAACTTTAGCAGTGTGTAAGTATGCTGCGTCCCTTTCATGGACTAATACAGACGGGATGAGGTCCTCTTCATAGGCTTTGCTCCTGTGAATACAGAGTTTCCTTAACTCTAAAATAGGAATCAAAAATACCTATTGAAATTCTCCCTACAACGAGGTACCTGGCCAAGAAAAGTAATTGATAGGTGTTTAATGATCTATGACCATACCTGCTTATACAAGCTTATACAAGCTCTAATTCAGATGCTGGCACAGGGCAGGCTGCGTGCTATATCCTGAGACAATCTGTAATACACACTCCAGTCATTTTCGTTATGAATCTGTTCACCTGAAACCGCCAAAGAATTTCAATCTTCTCTTTTGAGTCCATTTATCACGATGCTATCTTTGTATGACATTTCACACTAAGTTACTGGCACAGCACTAAAAGATTCCCACAAAACAGAATCACTTTTATAAAAATGGGAGATAAACATCTCAACTATCTCGTCTTAAAGCAAACAAACAAACAGACAAAAGCAATAAAGCACTCCTCAGGGCACCTGTAGAAGTAAAAGTTGCTAGGAGTCTTAAGCCATGGCTTCAGTTATACCCCACTGAGTAGCTTTGCAGCAGTCAGTTTACCTTGATGATCCAGAGAATCCTCATCCGAAGGACGAAGATGCTTTCTGCATCATGCAGTGTTGGGGAAGGCAAGCACTGATAATGACTTCCTACCTGTACTCAAACAGTCTGGCTATCTGATGCCAGAAGATGGATGTAGACCCAAACTCATCGCATTTATCACCCCTCCAGAATTTAGACAGATTGTAAAATAAGGGAAACGTCAAAGAGTAACACTTCTAGAGAAAATAGCCACTGTTTTGGGGTTACAAAAAAAGAATTTTAAGGTTGACACCAAAAACAAGAGCCATAGAAGAACAAAGCAACAAGTGAGGTCCCATCAAAATTATAAAATGTCTGCTCCTCAAAAGACGTTTTGACAGGGCGTGCTAGTGCACGCCTTTAATCCCAGCACTCAGGAGGCAGAGGCAGGTGGATCCCTGTGAGTTCAAGGACAGCCTGGTCTACAAAGCCAGTCCAGGACAGCCAAGGGTACACAGAGAAAGCCTGTCTTGAAAAACAAAACAAAACAAAAAGACGTTTTGAAGAAAAGGAAGTCAGAGGCACAGACTGACAGAAGGGCCCAGCAAAGTAAAAAGACACAACAGTAACAAATGATGGTGAACACGAGAGAAAGCAGAGCCCTCAGATACAATTGCTGATGGAAATACAGGTGGATCAGCCACATTCAAACAAAACAAAACAAAAAACCCTTAACAAGTTAACAGATATATAGGTGATTCACTAACTACCATGTACCATCTGAAATACATGGCCAGACAAAAACAAATGTTGACAATATTTATAAGGGCAGCCCTGTTTCTAAGGGCTCCAGAGTAGAAACAACCCAAACATGCAGCCACAAGATGAACAAAAGCAAAAGCTGCCATGTACTCATTCCACAACATAGTAAGAATGCCATGTACTCATTGCACAAAATTGTAAGAAAAAGAAATTACATATAAGTGTGTGCTGAAAGAACCTCGACCTACCGCGCTCACACGCTACGGGGTTTCTATCAGATAAACCGGAAAATGCTACCTTTCAGTGGCTCCATGGGGACGGAGGTAAGCATGGTCACAGGGATGTAAAGAAACTTCTTAGGTAAAGGCTATTTTCATTACTGTGACTATCGACTAAGTCACAAGTATATTCCTAAATATGTCAAAGCTTCACATTAGCGCAGCTGACTGTAATCTAGGCAAACCTAGAAAGGAGGGACACTATTGCCTGAATTCTTTAGCTTCTGCACATCCCTTTCAGGAGAAATTCTGCTCTGAAAAATTTTAAGTAATTTTAAAAGGCAAGTATGGTGTGACTCATTTATACTCTGAAAAACGCAACGTTCATAAAATACCCGCACAAGGCGTTCCAATCTAGAAAGGGTGCCTTAAATACCACCAACTAGGTCCAAGATCTTTGGGGACAGGCACACACTAGTGATACTTTGGGGGTGATGGTAAAGGTTATCACATCTGATGACTCCGAGGTAGGAGGATGGGACAGACACACGTTAATGACATTTCTGGGGGTAATGGGCATAGCCAGTCCAAGAGTAGCCTGGGGTGAGGGGAAAAATGGGGGTGACCATGTCTGGAATCGCTCAGGCCAAGAGGCTGACTCATCCCCCCAGGGTGGGGGTCGGGGGAGAGGGGTACTGGGTGTAATGAGGGTATCCATCTGAGGTATCCCTGGGCAGGGGACAGATGCATGCTGGGGACATTGGGTGTAAGGGGGTGTGTCCATACCTGAGGGTTTTTCCAGGGCATGGGACAGACACAAGCAGGGAGTACTAGGGATAGACACTTGGTGTCTGTGTACATGGGTGCACAGGGGGACGGCCACCCTGAGGTCTTCCAGGTCAGGGTTAAGGAGTGGTTCACAGCTGAGGTCTCCCAGGGCAAAGGACAGACACCTAATGAGAAACCTGGGGTGTAGAGGCGACGTGACCACCCTCACCCTGAGGTCCACCCGGGGAGGCACCCTTTCACTAGCTCTCTCACTCCAGGTTCCCACCTGCATGTTCCTGAGCAGCTGGAAGATCTCCATAGTGCGGTACACGATGTCCTGCACCGTCTCCTGCCCGATGCGGCACAGCGTGGCCGTGTTGACCTCGCGGGCGGCCTGCTGAGCCTGCGGGCCGCCGAAGGGCCCGGACGCCATGCCCCCGGGCGCCAGCGGAGGGGTGGACATGACACGCGGCGGCTGCGGTCCGGCTGGGGGCCACTCAGCCGATTTCAAACAAGCGGCGCCACTTCCGCCCGCCGCGACGTAAGCGTCGTACCGGAAGACCTGGGAGTCCGTCACCACGCGAAGCCTGACGCGATTGGACTACGCGCTCCGGAGAGGCAAGACGGACATGGAAATAACCAATCAACAGTAGAGTTTTGTGCAGGGGGCGGTACCAGTGATGGCTGGGATGGGCTATCCCAGAGTTCTGTCTGCTGGTAGTCTTTGAATTACGGGTCTAGGTGGTTCTCTGCTTTTGTATTGGGTTCTTGCAGATCTCCCCCCCCCCCCCTTTTTTTAATAACAAACCTAGGGGGCGTGTCTAATTATTGTTCTTTGACAGATAGGACACAGCTGAGAGGGCTTGAGGTACTTGTCAACTCTATATAGCATGTGCTAGCAATCTGTTTTTCTTCTTTTTTCTTTTCTTTTTGGTTTTTCGAGACAGAGTTTCTCTATATAATAGCCCTAGCTGTCCTGGCCTCACTATGTAGGCCAGACTCGCCTCGAACTCACGAAGATCCCCTGCCGCTGCCTCCTGAGTGCTGGGATTAAAGACGTGCACCACCACGCCCGGCTGTAATCTGCTTTTCAAAGGCAGGGGAGAAAAAATGATTTCTGTTCTTGTATACTTCATTGTAACAGGAAACCCACCCCCCCAGGATTGCTTTTGTTCCTGCTCAAATATTTCCGAAGTTTCTCTAAGTAACACCTATACACACGTACCACTTTCTGATTATGAACCGTAGCAATGATCCCTCATAAGGAGGACCCCAATGCAAGTCCGAAATTGCAGAATATCGAACCCCAGTTACTTTCACAGCTTTGAACCATAGTTGAGTTATGCTACATAAAATCGTAAAAAGTGAAATCTCAGGTAAAGAAGGGTTGCTAGATTGCCTAATACTGTGGTTTTGTTTACTTTCTAATTTCCCCTTACTCCCTGAATATGCTAAAATGCAATTTCAGTAAAAATAGACTTGCTCTTTTTTTTTTTTTTTTTCACTTCCTGTAGTTTCAGGATGTCATGATTGGCATACTGAAATGGCTCTAGAAGTAACTACTAAATGATTTTTAAATAGTGTAAAGACCGCAAAAACAATTATAAAAAGAAAAGAAAAAAAATACTTACTGCACATTTCAAAGGGAAGGCAGCCATTCCGTTTACTACCTGCCTCTAAATCCAAAACACCTTTGACACCCAGCACACAGTGGCCTTGGAACTGTTGAGACTGATAACTACAACCCCTAAAGGTGAGAAAAGTTATTTCTCAGGATCTGTACCTGCAGCTCCCCTAAGGCCCTGGCCCCAGGACATTACCAGCTCTGCCAAGCTTGTCCCTGGTTTTGAGAAGGAGCTATGTTCCATCTCTCTCTCTCTCTCTCTCTCTCTCTCTCTCTCTCTCTCTCTCTCTCTCTCCCCCCCCACCCCCCGATGTGTGTGTGTGTGTGTGTGTGTGTGTGTGTATGAGAGGGGGGGAGATATCAGCTCGGAATGGCCTGAGTCAAACTCTCAATTCTCACCTCTAATGGCACACTTCCTCCAATAAGACCGCACCTCCTATCAGTGAGTATATACCATTTGAGTCTTTCTGCTTCTGGGTTAATTCACTCATTATGATCATGTCTAGTTCAATCCATTTGTCGAAAATTTTCAGAAATTCCTTTTTAAAAAAATATCTGAGTAGTATAGTATTCCATAGTGTAAATGTACCATAGTTTCTTTATCCATTCTTCTACTGAGGGACACTTAGGCTGTTTCCATGTTCTGGCTATTATGAATAAGGCCGCTATGAACATGGTTGAGCATATATCCCTGGTGGCACTCAGGGGAAGGATAGCAGGCTAACAAGAAGACACTTGATACCCTATGAGCATATACAGGGGGAGGAGGTCCCTCTTAGTCACAGTCATAGGGGAGGGGAGTAGGGAGGAAGCAGGAGGGAGGGAAGAATGGGAGGATATAGGGATTGGGATAACAATTGAGATGTAATATGAATGAAGTAATAAAAAGGAAAAGAAAAAAAAGACCGCACCTCCTAAGCACCCCCAAAGAGGTGCCAGTAGGGTTCACATACAGAGCCTTTGGGGATACTCTATTCATTTACCACAACAAGTTATCAGAACTCTTGGAGCTACAGAAGTCTTTCAGTAGGGCGGGCTGTTAGTTCATCACAGGTTTGGTCAGCCCAGCAGCACTCTGCTGGCAAGGTTGCATTGCTTCTCACAAGTCCTGGAGAATCTTTCTGCTCACACCTCTAGAAACCCAGGGCCTTGTATTTATACGATGACCGCTATCCACATTTGCTCACCACTTGTAAGCCAACCTTGCTTCTGGAAACCGTTACATTCCTTGTCTTATAGCCCAGCCCTCCACTTGCAAAGATAGCCACCGCTGTGGAGTCTCTTTTATTCTTTAAATATTGCCTGCTTCTTCTTTTATCACCTTAGTCACCGATTTCTGACATTTCACATTTAAGGGCCTGTGTGATTAAATTGGGGCTGACCACATTATTTCAGATAACCTCACCATGTCAGGTTCCTTAGCCTTCATCATGTCTGTAAGATCTCTGTTTCCATGTACTTCATTAAGATGTTTATGGTCTTCACGGATTTGTAACTGACATCTTTGTGGGGCCACTACTCTACCTGCCGCATAGCCTTCTGCATCTCTCTACCTAATTTGTTTTGTGTTCACTTTCATTGCTTATCACAGGCTGATTCTGTCTTTGTTTTACAGTTTATCTCCCTAAAGAGACAGTAAACTTCATCAAGTCAGAGATATTTCCTTTTGTTCACTTTGGCAGACTTGGCACCTACAACATGGCCTGACTGTGGCAAAGCTCAAGAACCAGCCGAGGAACTGTAAGTTCACTGGGATTTTGAGTTTAAATATTTGGGGGCAAATGATAAAGCACCCCTTGCTGCACTCCTCACATTGTGTGTGTGTGTGTGTGTGTGTGTGTGTGTGTGTGTGTGTGTGTGTGTGTGTGTATGTGAGACATACTGGGATAAAATAAAAAAATTGGTACTACTCAGTGACATTGGTACCACTCAGTGATGAACAAAAACTGTATTATCTTCCATATAAAACGTAGGAATAAGAATGGTACCTACCTTTGGGGTTGCTAATAGGACTTGACGAGATGCTGCACGGAAGGCATTTATGGTTTTCTTTCACTGTGCTTTACAGTAAAGTGAGAAAGTTTTCCCAGGACAGAGCCATAGGAACACTAAAGGACAGAAAGAAGAATATCAATAATAACAAAAGTTGGGACCATCTGGAAAGATCCAAGGAAAATCATGCCGTGAAGGACAAACTGCTCTAAGAAGTATCTAATGCTGGAGAGTGTCATAAAGTAATGAAGATTAAGGAATGTCAGAAGCACAACTAGTGCTAACTGTCAACCGGACAGGGGCTAATATCACCTGGGAGATGAGCCTTTAGGCATGCCTGTTGGGGAATATCTTGATTAAGGAAATTGATGTGTGTTGCAGGATATTTGGTTCCATTGTGAACCCAGAGACTGTGAACTGTAAAAGCCTGTTTCTAGTTGGGGAGTGGCTTAGGCCTAGCACAGTCCTTTAATCCAAGAACTTTCTGTAAACAAGAGCTAAATAAAGTTAACCTTAGTTCAAGAGGGGAACAAGAAAACAGCTGACAAGGATTAAAGAGGAAGGAAGAACATTGAAAGAAGGGTATTTAAGGCAGCCTGAAGAAAAAGAAAAGGCTTTCAGCTTTTATTACTTTGGCTTCTGGGCTTTTGGCTTTTGGCTTTTGACTTTTTCCTTCTGGGATGTGGGCTGAGTAGGAAGGTCAGGTGGATGTGTTCTCTTCCTCTCTGAGCTAGTAGGCTTTCAAGCCTGCAGTTGTCTCCTGAGTCTTTATTGGTAAAATTAAATGATTGGTATTTTCATTCTTTTAAACAACAGAGGTGGGAAGACCGATGTTAATTGTGTGTTGGGATGACCCACATTGTACTTACTGGGCTATGAAAAAGTGTGTCCCTGTGTTGTCATTGTTAATTGAGCTGGCACCAGGCTAGTAGGATATGTAAATATTGCTTCCCCACCTCCCTCAAAAAAGAAAGGGGAAGGTCATGTAGCCCCCAATGTCAACTGTATGAGTAAGGAGTATAATTTTTGCATAATACAGGGCTGTCTGGCAGCTTGGAGCTGGGGCAGAAAGACAATTAGAATGACTGGATAGAGTCACAGAACAGGGCAGGGATATAGACAGAGGGAGCCATGTGGAGAAACACAGCGGCGGAGAAGTTGGCTTAGCTAGATGGGCTAGCTGAGAGACTGCCCCAGCAAACAGGACAACTTTAAACTATATGGATATCTCCGTGTCTTTCTTATTATTAAGCTTCAAGTGGGACCCAGAAAACCCTGTAATAATTGTCCCGGGGCAGGACCCTCTGAAACAGAAAGTGAGCTAAGCACATGCATGCACATATTGAGTCCTTCTGGTTTCCTGATCGTAGATGCAATGTGACCTGCTGTTTCAAGCTCACCTTGCTGTTGTGGTGGACTATACATCCTTGAACCTCGAGCTAGAGTAAACCAGCTCTGTCTTGAGTTGTTTTTGTCAGGGTGTTTTATCACAGCAACAGGAAAATAAGCCAAGATTATAAATATCACCTTCATTTACAAAGGGCAGGTTTTCAGCAAGAAATTCTTACCCAAATTCCCAAAGACAGTGAGGGAATAAAACAGAGCCTATAGAATGCATCTGCAGTATCTTTTCTAGAAGGAGAATACATGGTTTTTATTAGGACACCTGAGGTGAAAGGCATATGGCTCAGCCTTCTTTGCATCTTGTCCAGGCTGTTTCATTAAGGTCTGCCCAGTGAGCTATGAGTGACGTGTGACCAGTGGTGATAGGTTATCTCCCCAGATGAAATGAGTCAATTCAAGCCAAAGTAGATTATATAAATGCAGATGTATTGGGGGCAGCTCTCAGGTGGGTTGATGGGGGGGCAGGGAGAGAGAGACAGAGAGAGAGGGGGAGAGAGAGAGAGAGACAGAGACAGAGAGGGGGAGAGAGAGAAAGACAGAGACAGAGAGAGACAGAGACAGAGGGAGAGGGAACCAAAATGTCTGTATTAAATAGGAAAGAGCTTCTGGGGGGGGGAGAGGAATCGCAGCCCCTGGGCTGGAAAGTTCATGGCAGAATGCAGGTTATGCTAGCTATGGCCTGTAACACGTAGGAACTGAGGGATGCTGGGCGAACCTGGGGCCAGGTCCAATTTGTTTAAATGGGTACCTCAGCTGCTTGTCCCAAGTCTGAATCCCAACAATTGGTAGTCATCCTTAATGTAAAAAGAAGCCCCCTGTTTCTTTCTACCTATTAAGTGACTGTATCTCAAGTAAACTCTTATTTAGGGTTTTTATGCTACTCGCAACTAAGTGTACCCCTTACTGCTGAAGACAGCAGTTTGGTCACATTTGTCCTAAATGCCACATGCTTGTATCTGAAACAAAAGCCACTTCCTCCAACAGTGATTCCTGCCTCGACTCAAGTTACCCAAAAGGTAAATTGTGATCTCTTTTGCCCACTCCCCATAGCAGTACCTCTGGCTCTTATGTAACTTCAGGTTAAGTCAGCCGTGTGCATGCCGTCATGGGAAATGCTAGCCTTTGCATTTTCTGCACCTAGGGAATATATGAACAATTCTGACATGGGTTTGTGGAGTCAGGACACTGTGAAGGGTGATTTTTTTTTTTTAAGGCCATAGGCCACCATTTGTTTAAACCCAAGAATCAGTATTTGAAAGTACACTGAGTGGAAAGTAGCAGCCTTTAGGGATAAGAGAGGACATGATAAAGTGAAGAAAGTTCTAAAAAACAGAATGGACAGGAGCCACCCCACAGGTGACCATGGTAGCTTCTACACTTGGTTTGTCGTTTTGTTACTTCCTTCTCTGTTGTCATGCTAAGATGCCATGACCAAGGCAACTCATAAAAGAAAGCATTTGATTTGGGGCTCATTGTTTCAAAGGGTAGTGGAATCTGTAACCATCAAGGCAGGACACGTGGCAGCAGGTAAGCAGGCATGACACTGAAGCACAGGCTGAGACCGTACATCTGATCCACAGATCCATAGGAAAGAGGCAGAGAGAATAGAGGGGCGGAGGCAGGGTGGGGAGACTGCTAATTGCCAATGGCATGGGCTTTGGAAACCTTAAAGCTCACGCCCAGTGACACCTTTCCTCTAACCAGGCCACACGTCTTAATCCTTCCCAAACAATTCCATCCAAATACATGCGCCTATGGATCCATTATCATTCAAACCATCACAGTTATTAAAATGGTTTGGTGTTCTGGACTGACTAATAACCCAAATACTATCTTTCATGTTAAGCTCTTGCTTTGTTAGATGCCATGTCACTCACACACACACACACACACACACACACACACACACACACACACACACTCCTTCAGAATTATCTGCATTCACCAGAACACATCATTTACAGGGCCTCATTTAAAAAAAAAAAAGGGTTGACTGAGCCATCACTGGTCCTCTAGTAGTTGTGAGAAAATGCCCCAGTTTATTAAAATTTATTCATGGCTAATAGCTTATTTTTTTTTCCAATTCAGCCACTCATAGACTGTCCCTTCTAGACACAGAATTATTGAATTTTAACAAACACGTATCGGCCACCTATAATTGGTCAAACTAACGAACACTTAGGTTGATTTAGACTATTGCCTAGACCTAATTAGCATTCCAATTTAACAAACTGCGCTAACTGGTCCCTGAAGGTCCATTAGTGAAGGTTTCCTTTGCTCCCAAAAAGCTTACTTAGAATCCCATACTTAAGACGCGCAAGATTTAAATCACAACTTCACATTCTACAACAGTTCCTCTTGCTAGTGCTTTCGTCAACCGTTTTGGATAATTTAGATGCCCAACATCTTTCCATTAATGTCATGGTTATTGCCAACTGAAGTTCAGTATTTAGAAACACTTAGCTGGGATCAAAAGATATTTGAAACCAGCATTAATGAGGGCATCTGATTTAATTAAATAAACATGGTTTGGGATGAAAGGCGACTCACTGCATGGGAATTCGCCTAGTGTTTGTGGTTGATTTATGTTGTAACTACATATCCCAGTACGTGATGGGGAGGGGCTCTCCGTTATGCTGGAAGTCAGTTCCCCCATCCTCTTTTCAAACTTTTACAGACATCAAAAGAACCAGTAAAAAAACAGTAAGCTCTTGTGATGGCCGATGTTTCAAGAGGAGAGGTTTTTGAGGCAGTGTAAAGCAAACAATCTATGTGCCAGAGTTTCCGCTGTGTTCCTACCTGTACCTTCCTGGAAGTTTCCTGATCTCATGACTTTTCATAGAGTTCTTTGTAAAATGTGCCGGGCATTATTGTTAATGGCTTAGAGAGCAGTCTTAAGATTTTGTAATGCAAAGAAACTGTGCATTTGTTTAAAAAACAAACAAACAAACAAACAAACAAAAAACCTTTGTTGCCTACACTTCTCTTCCAAATCAGACAAACTCTACAGCTTTTAGTATGTAAAAGATGAGATTTGGTATAAACATAGTGGGCTCTTTAAAAACAGAGGCAGTTAATTCAAAGAATATTGCTTTACTGGTTTTATGTACATAGGGTAGCAACGTTAGGTAAAATTTGTAATGTATTTTCATATTCTGAGGGATAAAAAGTAAAGGTATGATAAGTCAAGGGGTTTTTCACAGGAGGACCTCAAAAAAAAAAAAAAAAAAAAAAAAAAGAACAAGATTTGGCTATATATTTTTCCTTCTCATTTTTGGCAAACGTTCTTGCAGGGTCGTCCTTCTGCCTTTCACCTCCTGTGTGACCCTGCACCAGCTTCTTCTGTGCTGGGACGAGAGCTATATGTCCTCACCTTGGGCTTAGACACACTTTGGAGAGAGGAGTTGCTGATAATGATGAAGAGGGAATATCCTCTGTATTGGCAGTGGAGGCAGCTGTCAAATCAAGTGTGGGAGGTCAGAGGTATTCAAGACGCAAGGAGCTCTGTATGTGCCACGTGCCAAGTTGTTAGGAATAAGCTGCCCAGGCCAAGAGCTCCTGTTCATCACTTATACCCCACCGCAACGCCAGTGAGATGACTATAGAGTGAGGCTAGAGTCCCCAGAAGTGGGCTACAGGATAAGCCCCCTTCCTTTTATCCTTCATGTATCAGGAGCCTTGGAAGAAGAAACCAGAATTTCTATGATCATTATCCTAATGGTTAAGAATGGGAGGTGTATGATGCAGAGTTCTGAAGAAAATACTGGGGGACTGTTAAGGTCCATTTTCTTTTCTTTTCTTCCCTTCTTTTTTTTTTTTTTTTTTTTGTATTCAAATTGTTTTTATTACTATAGGTGCAAATATGAGACCTTTAAAGTTTTACTGTAAGGTACAAAAAAGAGATTTGCCTTTATGAGTCTATAGCTAGATAAGAAATGGTGGAGGAGTATTCTCTGAAATAGTCAGTAAATTAATTTACCATTTGTATTCATTGATATTGCTGCATTAAAAATAAGGCCCAAATTTTTCATTCTAGAGCGACTATCATTATGTTCTCACATGGTTTCTGAGATTAGAATGCAGGCACAGGTGTCTTACGTGGCACTGGCCCAGGGCTTTCATGAGACGGAAACCATGTTCTTGGGCAGAGTCAAGGCTGTGAATGCCAGGAGCAAATTCTCCACCATTCCCTTACCACTATTCTAAATGCCTGATCCAGTCTCTAATGCTGGCTCCATGTCTCAGCTTGCAACAGAAAAGGCCTGGAGCTGAAATGGAAGTCAGCTTCCGCGCTTGCCTCCAGCTCTTCTCATCCCACTCCAAGCGCGGTTGCAGCCTGTTCTTCTTGGATCTGCTTTTAGTGAAAGAAACACACTGATATGTCTCATCAAAGATGAGACCCCCGACCTTCACCAGGACCACATCCTTGCTGTAGGTCTTCACCCTGTCAGTTGTTTTCTATATCTTTCTCATTATCCTAGTTTTCTTCACCATTGCAAAGTTCTTTTGCCTCTGTGATTTTTCCTTATGTTTAAAATAAATTAAAAAAAAATTAAGGTCCATTTTCAACCATAGTTCTAATGTGCTTTTCAATTAAAGCCCAAACAGGCATCTATGGCACATGTTGTGCCTTGAACACAACATGCTTTTGTATGAAAAAAATCATAGATGATGATGAGGCTGATCAAAGTTACATTTACTATTTTGTTAGATCAAATTTTCTAAATTCAAAATTATTGTCTTTATATCAAATTTGTAGAATTATTCTATCTTATTTATTGGCCATTTTATCTTTACCACATGGGTATATATAGATTGTGAAGATCTTTTGCCATTGCTGTCATATTTTAATAGTTTTAAATAGTTAACTATTTTAATAGTTTACTTCTACTGAGATAAGGTAGATATGTAACAAAACCATAAATATAAGGCTTATAGTTTAAGAAATTTTAATTTTTGTGTGTGTTTTAAGATGGGTATTGATACATAGCCTATGCTGGGCTTGCCTTAGCCTCCTTATTGATTAAATTGTAGAAGTTTGGCAAACACTTACCAGCACAATCAAGATGCCACACATTTCTACCACTCCCAAAAGTTTCTAGGTACCTTCGTACTTCATACCAGGAAACCACTGATCTATCCTGTCATTGGAGCTATATTTACAATTTCTAGGTTTCTAAAAAAAAAAAAAAAAAAAAAAAAGGGAAGTATAGAGAAGGCCCTCCTTTTTGCCAGTATTCTTTTATTTGATGCTAAAGTGATCTGTGTTGAACATCTGTGTTGTACTAGAGAGGGATACGTCTTGGCTATTGGTTATAGTTGTGTTATATGATTTCCACCTCTTTTGTTTATCTAGTCACTACTGGCTGACATTTGTTTTTGTCTTTCTTTTTCTTCCAGTTTTGGATGGTCACAGAAATGACGCCTTGAACATGTTTGCAGTGCCTTTATGTGCCTGTCTGAAGCTGTGCTGGGCTGTTTTACCCCTTATGCTCCCAGCAGCAGTTTATTAGGGCACATCAACCTCAACATTGGACACTGGTTAGTTGGTTAATTTTCATTATTCTAAAAAGTGTTTAAGGTAATTTGTTTTCTTGTTTCTCTTGATGACAAATGATGGACTTCCCCCTCTTTTTTTCCCACCATTTCTTAAGACAAGGTCTCTCACGCTGTGGCCAGGCTGGTCTGGAACTCACTACATATCCCAGGATGGCTCCAGAGTTGGGATTATCTCTCCCCTCCCCGACCTCAGCCCCGAAATTCTGAGATTTCAGTTTGGGCAAATTCCAGGTGTAGGAAATCATGTTGGCTTTGACCTTCTTTTTCATGTGCCCATTGTTCATTCATATATTTTCTTTGTGAAATTTCTTTCAAACCATTTAGATTATTTTAAATCAGAAAATTATAAAAATTCTTTATGTATTCTCAATTAAAGTCTTTTGCCTGATATAACTTCAGAATATTAAGTGCAGTTTCTTACAGTAGAACTTCAAGTTATTAATAGAGCCTTTTATGTTTCTGGTTCTTTTTGTTTTGAATGAGATTATAGTCTACTATAAGCTGTCACGACCCCTGCAGTGGAGTCTGTGTGACAAACATTACTGCAGAACCCGAGGCAACGACCCGTATCTAAGGGAGAGCCTCCTGGACTGGGTCTGATGTTCCTGCCAGGAGTAACTAATTACAGTTTTCCTTCTTGCTACTCACTGTTTTGGAACATTCTGTCTAACCTGCCTTCTTATCAGAACTTTTCAAGTGTAACTGTGTTGCTAGGAGACCCCTAACTTGGGACTGCAGCCAAGGGTCACTCAGGCGATTTTACCGCAAGTTCCATTCCACTTGTTAATAAAAACATAGCTAAGGACTAATCATAGTTTATATTATGACTTACAAATAAAATGTTTAAGAAAGCTCCAGATAGTGATGGAAGAGCTAAGAAAAAAATTGTCTTGACTCACAAATGTTTGGCATAATGAGAGAACATTGACCTTTGATAAAGAGGGCACATGCACTGATAGCGATCTAATGACTTAATTATGATTATTCAAGATTGATGACAGCATTATTATTCTACATCTTGCATTTTGAATTGTATGAAAAAAATGTAATCACAAAAACCACTCCCCGTTTCAAAAAAAAAACATGTATAAAAACCTAGCTTGCTTGCCTACAAAATACACTCAGATTCAAACACTACCCCTGGATTGTCTCTGTTTGTCACTTGCCTATCTTTGTCCACCAATGCTTTGAGAACCCCCATTCCCAAGGACCTATACCCGACTGACACGGTCCTTGACAATAAGCATTCTGCTAATTTTATTGTATAAGCTCTAGATTCCGTTATACTTCTCTAGGACAGTTTATCGTTGTCCTCCTTCTTTCCCTCATCTCTTTCTCTGTTCTCCCTTCCCCTTTCCTCCTTTTCCCTCTCCCTTAAGCTCCCCCTCTTCCTTCCTTCTCTTCCCAGAGAACGTGGTAGGACAGAAGCTGTGACACCTTAGTTGCCTTCTGTGGATAGTAGTTGAAACCTTACCTCAATTCATTAAGCCTGTGCTGTGTTGCTTTAAATCTGCTCTCTATTGAGGCATGCTCTCGATTCTCAGATATAGAACGAAATCTGCCTCTCTGTTTTTCTGTCTTCTAAGAGTCAATCACTGGTATCCTGTGGTTTCTATTGCTATGATGTTATTTCTTAGGTCCTCTTCTGGCAATAGTGGCATCTTATAGTTTAGCTTCCTATGCTACAGTGAGATTCTGGGACCCCAACCCAACTCTCTGGGTCAAAGCTGTAAGGAAACACCAAACATAAGCAGCACTTATTCAAGTTCCTGGTTCCTTCTGTACTCTGCTACCTTGCTCTTCAAAGTCCTTTAGTTTGGGTTTTGTTAATGATCTGTAATTGATATGAGAGGACTTGTTTCAGAAGGAGTGACATTATCGTAATGTAAATGGAACTACAGTAGTATTTTATTGTACTTCCTTTTCACTCCCATCTCTTTGGAACCACAGCAGGGGTTGAGAGATCAGGTCATAGTTTTTTTCCTATTTCTTTATAACTATCTGTAGTCAAGACAAATGAAAGAGTTCATGAGAGACAAGAAAAAATAGGGGGGCCGGGGTTGTGGGTGGGGAAGAGAAAAGACGTCATGGTTTTCTAAACTCCTCCGAACAATAGGAGTCTTGAATATGAGACTGAAAATGGGTTATATCTAATCTTTATGTATTTTCCATGATACCTGCCATAATTGAGCAGCTACTGTGTTTGGTGCTTTATAAATGGTATATTTAATATGTATGTCTATGGAAATAAAGTGTGCTATTTTTAATATTTTATATCTGAGGTTATACACGGTATAACGTCAATTGGTATAAGGTAGTGGACTTGTAGACATAAATCTGTGCTTTTTCCAAAAATTTGTTTTACTTTTAATTATGTGCCCAGGTGTGCATTGAGGACAGGTTATGGAGGTTATGTACACATGAGTTCAGGTGTCTGCAGAATCCAGATGTATCAGCTTTCCCTGGAGCTAGAGTTACAGGCTGTTGTGAGTCACACAACTTGGATGCCCGGGACCCAACTCAGGTCCTCTGCAAAAGTATCACTTGCTCTTCCCACAGAGACACCTTTTTAGTCCCTATAAATTTGTTCTTCTTGTCGCTTAAGCACTGCCTTTTGCTTGTGTCATCAACCTACCTCTCAGGCACTAATTGTAGAATAGCATTTCTCTCTATTATTATACATGGCATCATTTAATTTTGATGAGTTAGGAGCTAGGAACCCTGCAAATGATACCCATTTATGCAGTGCATTTCCAGATCTCACAAACACTGGAGACTTATTCCTTAGGCAGTTTCCTTTTATCAAAATGTACACTCCAGGTATTTACTGCTTCAAACCTTGAATAGATAAATGCTTGTTGAAGTGAACTGAGTCCTTGGAAAAGTATTAGTGAGATCAAGTGAATTGCTGAATGAACCATGCCTGTTCAGAACTGTACAGAGCTTAGATATATTAGTTCCTTCACTTGTACCTTAACATGGGCATTGCAATGACTTGGAACTCATTAGGAGCTTGTTTTCTGTCTCTGATGATCAATGGTTTGCCTTCACCTACAAGATTTTTTTTTTTTGCTCCGTTTAACATAAGAAGTGATGAAAACTAATGGATAAACTTGTCAAAATCAGGAAGTTTTGTACAGCCTTAAAATAACTACTGTTTTGTGGAGTTCATTTTTTTTTGTTTTTCTGTTAGATTTTTATCAATATTAAAAATATTATGACTTTCTTTATATTATTAATGTAATACTGTATTTCTGTTTGTGCCTATAAAACTGATTAGTCCCCAAATTAGCTTGTTCTTTCTTTCTTCCTTTCTTTCTTCCTTTCTTTCTTTCTTCCTTCCTTTCTTTCTTTCTTTCTTTATTCTTTCCTTCCTTCCTTCCTTCTTTTCTGTTTGTTTTTCTTTTTTTGAGAAAGGGTTTCTCTGTGTAACAGCCTTAGCTGTACTGGACTCACTTTGTACACCAGACAGGCCCTGAACTCACAGAGATCTGCCTTCCTCTGCTTCCCAAGTGCTGGGATTAAAGGTGTGTGCCACCACGCCCTCCTTTTATTCTTCCTTTCTTTCACTCATTCAGTGCTCATTTAATAAACATTTACTTAGAATATAAAAATGTGGCAGGCAATGTTGTGGGCCCAGGGTCTAAAGCAGAGAAAAAAATAAAGAAAATCATTGTTGCCCAAGTGAGTGGGGGAAGCAGACAATAAATGATTATATACCTACAATAATAATCAGAAGAGTAAAATATATATTGATTCAGTGGTAATAGGGATATGGAATCAGAAATAAAACTTGACCGTGTCATTTTAAATAAGGTAATTAATGAAGAGTTTACATTCATAGCACATAAGCTTTGTGTAAAAGGACTAAAAGATATAAGAGATCAAATTCTGGTGTGTTAGATAAAAATGCATCCCAGAGTACTGTAAGGGCGCTGGCAGTTTACTGTTGTCTTATGTAACCAATGGCTTGAAGAAGTGGCTCATATAATGTAATGGCCTTGAGTAGAGAGCTTCAGAAGGAATTTTAGTGGCAGTAGCACTCAGCATGGAACAGAGCTGGGGGGGGGGGAGAGAGAGAGAGAGAGAGAGAGAGAGAGAGAGAGAGAGAGAGAGAGAGAATTCCAAACCACAGAAAACATTTACTTTGGGTAAGACATGAAGGTGGTTTGAGCCTAGAGAAAATAGACGGTCTAATTCTTATTTAGTAAGATTGCTTGAGACATGAGAGATTGTAGGAAACTGAGATCAGAGGGGGAAAGCAGGTGAGGCTGTTGAAACAATTGTAATGAGACATCTTGAACACTTGGGCCCAGACAATGATGGGGGGCGGGGAAGATGAACGGTACTCACACAGTGGTAGCTTTTGAAAGGAGGAATGGAAAGACTTGCTGGATGGGTTATGAGATAATAGGAGATGTCAAAGATGAATCTAAATGTGGGACAATGCAGCAGCCACAGCAGCAAGAATATGGTTGCCATTCATGAAGACGGGGAAGGCCGTGGAAGAATCATGCTGGGAAAAAAACAGTAAGAATGTAACATTTACATGTGAAGTGTGAAATGGCCTACAAATACCCAAGGAGAAGTGATGAGGTAGAAGCTGGGTACAGCTAGCCAGCATTTAAGTTAATGACTGGGTTAGAGATATAACCTGGGCATTTTCTGCACATAGGTGTCATTTAATACCATGAGTGTGGTTATGTGTTGTGGTGCTTTGAATGAGAATGGCCTGTGTAGACTCATATTTCAATAGTTTGTGAAGTCGGTGAAACCATTTAGGAAAGATTAGAAGGTATAACTTTGTTATAGGGGGTGTGTCTCTGGAAGTGTGCTTTGAGGACTCAAAAGGTCCATGGCATTCCAGTTAACTCTATCCCTGCCTTGTGGTTGTTGTCTCAAAATGTAACCTCTCAGCTACTGCTCCAGTGCTATGCCTGCCTGCTACCAGGATCCCCACGGATCTAACCTCCTAGAACCATAAGCCAAAATAAATGTTTTCTTCTATAAATTCCTTGATCGTGGTGTCTCTTCACCTCAATAGAATTGTAACTAATACATGTATACTACTTGTCCCAGAATGCTATAAAATTAATAGGCCCATGAGATGAGGAGCATCAGTGAAGCATGCTCTGAGGAGTGTGGCCTGTTGGTTGTCAGAAGCAAAGGGAGACATGGTCATGTCCTAGATCCCAAATTCAGAAAAGACTTCAAGTGTTGGCAGTCAATGTACCGGTGACCCTAACAGATCAAACAATGCAAGAAACACCATTGTGGAAGCCACTGGAAGTCCTGGTCATGTGACATCAGTTCAATTGGAGTAGAGCGTCCAAAAGACTGGCTGCGAACTCTTTCAGAGATAATCGAAGGAAGGAGACTGCTTTTTGGACCTTTTTCTCTAAAAGAAGGAAATACAGAGTAACTAGAGATAGACGGACACTCAAGACTGTTCTTCCTATTTGGTAAGATGGGACAAGGCACAGCACTTCTGTGTGCTCCTTAGATTAATCCAACAACAGAAAAATGACTCAGGAGAGATGATGGATGTTGACTGAACATAAGAGTGAGAAGGAAAAGACTGGTACACAATGGGGGGCCAGATAAAGGGGTGGATGCTGTAGTCAGGGAAGTGAGAAGAGGCATTATATTTTGGCAGAGAATACTGGATTTCTTTTCAATTACCAAAAAAGTCTTAGTAAAACGAACAAAGTTTAAATGTAAAGTGATTTGGCACATCATGCAAAGGTATAGTAAATATTACTGATCTTACTGAAAAATGTAAAGCTGGAGGAGCTCAAGTCTTTCAAGTGAGGGAACTGGGGCCAAGAACTTATCAGCTAGCTGTTGGAAGAATTAACAGCAGAACATCTGGTTTACATCTCTTAACTTTGCACTTTAAGCTCACTGCTTTTTATTTGTTGGTCATTACAGAAGTTGCTGTTCCAACAGGCAGACATATTGTGACTATTAAAAAGTTTTTTTTTTAACTGTATGCATGTATGTGGGTATGTGCACATGACTACTAGTGCCTATAAAGGCCAGAAGGGGGTGTTGTGTGCCCTATTAGGCTGATGTTTTAGTCCTGGTATATCTCAATACTTACACACTTCATTTTGGCCTTCCTCTATGTGCCTAGGCCATGCCACAAAGGGGAATTGACATCCCAATGCCTACTTACTTTCCTTTTCTTGATTCTCTTCTTTTAATACAGGACTAGGTTTCATAATGTAGCATAAATATCCAGTCATTGATAAATCCCCTTTAAATTATAAAATACATTTGAGTGTTTTATATATGCTTGGCTTTGTGCTATATTCTAAGTAACTGTAGTAAATAAAAGAGATTGTATTCTCCTATTTAAACAGTTTGTATGCTTGCAGTGCAGCTCCAGACAAACTCCGTTTTGAAAAAGAAATTCCATTTTGTGTTAAACCTGGCCAAGGACTGAACCCAGATACCAGGAAAACCACAAACTAGTCTAAACAGAAAAATATTCCCTACCAACACAAGCTCACCTCGGGAAAGTCCAAATATACTCTCTGCTGGTAAAGATGACCAGCAGATGGTCTGGCACATAGCAACAACTAATTAGGAGAAGCCAAGCAAAGTTTCTAAGGTCCCCATGACTGCTCCAATAAATCTTTTCTATAGGCCAAATTGCCCTTACACCTATTACCCAACCATGAAATTCCAAGGCTTGTAACTCTCTGCTTGCAGCTTTTTTGCCCATATGCCACTCAGTCATATACTGTAAAACCATTTCTTTGTCTAAAACCTATAAAAACCCCTCTCAATTGAGACTCAGGGCCACTTCCCTGTATCTGCTGTGTCAGTGCATAGGAGGTGTGGCCTGGGCTCAGACCTGCAATAAAGACTTCTTTGCAATTGCATTTGGACTCAGCTCCTGGGTGGTCTGTTTGGGGAGACTCTCAAAATTTGGGCATAACAGCCGTTCTTTGTAAAAATCTGACTACTATAATGTTTCAATTAGTTTTTTTTCTTTTTTTTCCTTTTTTCCCCCATTTTATTAATTTATTCATATTACATCTCGATTGTTAGCCCTTCCCCTGTTTCCTCCTATTCTCCACTCCCACTTCCTCCCTTCTCCCCTCCCCTATGTCTGTGATTGAGGGAGACCTCTCCCCTCTATATATGCTCTTAGAATATCGAGTCTCTTCTTGGTAACTTGCTATCCTTCCTCTGAGTGCCGCTAGGCCTCCCCATCCAGGGGATGTGTTCAGAAAAGGGGCACCAGAGTTCGTGTGAGAGTCAGATCTCACTCAACACTCAACGGTGGGGAATATCATGTTCATCGGCTAGGTCTTGGTAGGGGTTCGAAGTTTAATGCCTGTACTCTCCTTGGCTGGTGCCTTAATTAGTTTTTTTAATCTAAAAATTGAGAATATGTATAGGTACTCTGCAAGCATTAATAGAGAATGTAACAAACAACAATAACAAAAAAATCCTTACAACCACATTTCTTTCTTTTTTTTTTTTTTTTTTTTAGCTTTTCATTGGTTTTTTTTGTTTTTTTTTGTTTTTTTGGTTTTTTTTTTTTTTGTTGTGGATTTCACATTGTGGACTCCAGTCCCACTCATCTCCCCATCCTTCCTTCCATATCTGCCCTCCACCCTTGCAACTTCCACTCCTTTCCCAAACAAAACAAAGAGACAAACAATGTTTCATCATAGAAGATGATGTGTGTCACACAGTATAACCTCTTGGCTAAACAGCTTTTCTTGCAAATATTCATTGCTGTAAATCACTGTTCTGGTTCGAGGTCTCCATCTTTTGCCACTGTAACAATGCTGGACCCTTACTGGATTTCTCTTAGGTATTCTGTTGTTGCCATGTGTCATGGAGATCTTGCAGCTTTGGTTCTGGTGGAACATCCCTTCATACTACAGACCAGCAGTTTGTAGATGTTGGGTGAAACAATTCAAAGCTTTAGATCAGGCTCTGGGTGGTAGCTGAGTTGGCCAGCCTGACAGCTCTACTGTGCCACCCAGGTGAGGTGCAGGGCCACCTTCTGAGTGCTACAGCTAGTGCGGGGTGGGGCCAGCTCTCCCAAGCTGCCCAGGTGACTAGTGGAGCCAGCTCTGCACAGCCCTCAGACATTATCATGGCCCCAGGCAGCAGCCTAGCCTAGGGACATGGGCATGGTCTTTGGTGATAACATGGGCCACAGTCATCAACACATATCTCCCACTACTATATAGTCATGGACCCAGACATGGCCCTTCCTCTGTGGCAGAATGAGCCAGGACCTTCATGTCTACATTTCACTCTCTCTTCATTGTGCACACACCACTCTGCTCCTCCTTCTCTTGTATCTCTCTACTACTTACCTCCTCATCTTAGTGGTGCCTGGGGTCTCTGGGTGTCTTCAGCGTGGCACCAGGTGTGTGTGTGGGGGATCATCTCTGGTGTTCTCCCACAATCACATTTCTATAAAGCGCCAATCAAATAGGAATTAAAGAACTTTCCCTTTTAAGTAGACAAGTATGCTATCTATTATAGTAAATTTCAGGTGTTGCTAATATGAGAAGGTATAAATACCCAAGCCATTTCACACAACTTGAAATTGTGGGGACTGCTTGACTTTAACTCTCACCTTTTACCCAGGGTTTCTCCCATCGCACAGAAAAGCTGCTATTGTGGTTTGGAGGTGTTGCTGCCTACATTTGTGGGAGAAAAAAAAATCACTTTTTGCTTTTTCTTTCACTCCTTAAGAAGAGACGTTTTATGTCTGCTAACAACAGTAAAAAAAAAAAAATTAGTTCATCTAAATTAGGGTAAAATCTGTAAAAGAAAGGTAATGGTTTAGGAAGAAGAAGAGGAGGGGAGAGAGGGGAGAAGAGAGGGGAGAGGAGAAGAGGGTGAGAGTAGGAAGAAAAAGGGAACAAGAGGGCAACATAGGTGAATATGGCCAAAGTACACTACAGACATCTATGAAAATGTGATGAAACATAATTTTGTATAATAACCTATAACAACCTAATTCTAAGTATTTTCCATTCTTCTTTTCCCTAACTGTTTTCATTGTTAGAACCATTGTTGGTTCATGAGGATGAGTTCTTGGACGCAATAGGTAGCATTGATAACTTAAAAAATTTCAACATTGTTGCTTTAAGATGCATGGTTAGAATGAACAAACTGACTTGAAATTAATGATTTATACAAAACTCGTGTGTGTGTGTGTTGTACATATGTCCATGTATAGTTTTAATGTGTGTTCATATGGAGGCCGTAGGTTGATGTTGGGTATCTTCCTCAATCACGGTTCATTCCATGTTTTTTGACGCGGTCTGTCAATGAACCTGATGTTCCCTGATTTGAATAGGTTGGTAACCAGGGAACTGGGTCTTCTTCTTCCTCCTTTCACAGCGCTGGTGTGATCGGGCATTTTCTATGCCTGCCTCTTTAAACAGGTGTTGGGAACCCAGGCTCAGCTCCAGAACCTTACCAAATGTCTATACCAAAGTCTGTAAACATTTATGCAAATTTGTGATATGTAGCATCCTTATACAATACAGAAAGCTCTTGGAGTCCTGTTTCTGGTAAGTGAGAGAAAAAGCAGGAGGAGCACACTTGGAGACAGGACAAACTAAGTTGCTACCAAAACTGAACATATATATATATATCAGATTAATGAGGGGAAATTCATAAGTATTTTACTCAAGACATACACAATACTATAACTTCAGGACCACTTGGGTAAATAACAATTTAAAATGTAAAAGTCCCCCAATCATAGCACTGTGCAATTACAGTCTTAATAAGTAACTACAAACTTTAATTAACTAAGCTGTGAAATGCAAACTGGCCTAAGCTACAGAAACATTGTATGGTAAGTGGAACTAGCCATGTTAATTCTAGTAATCAAGCCAGTGCTTATAAGATTTATTGAGTATTGTCTTTTAATACATTTTATTAACAGTTCTTGTGAAACTCACTCACATAAACTATGGACTTGCTTCCAAATTATGGGCTACAGTTCTAATTGAATCAAGAGGAAATAAACACCAATAAAAAGCAAACTCTGGGAGAGAAAACAGTATATATGACTCCAATATAATGACATGGAGTTGTTTGGTGGATGTATCAGTTGTTCATGTTCCATAATCTTCAAACCAATCCTGATTTCTATCTTTACTGTGAAAGTTCAGAATTGATTCTAAGTATAGTATGCTTAAAATGGTGCAATTGAACTCATTGATAAGTCAGAACATCTCATTTTTCCTTTATAATATAATTTATGTGTTAGTGTTTCAGTATAACTCATTCTGACATTACAGTAAGGATGTTGCCAAGAATACAGCAAGCATTTAATAAATATTCATAAAACCAAATTCAGTCCTGCATGTCTCCATCCAGCTCTCTGAATCTCCTTTCTCTTCCCTGTCTCTGGAGTCAAGCCTGCCCATAATGTACGATGATGGGCTACAAAGTCCTTAAAACTTAGCATATCTAAAGAGAAAGCCATTCTTTTTTCCCTTTATCTGACTCACGCCAACAACATCTGTTTGGTCATGCATGCCAGGAATCCTTTAAGTCAATTTTTTGTTGTGTATCACTTTCAATCTCTGTCTATATCTGCCATGTATGTCCCTTCTGCCCCCTTTCACAGCCTCTTACTTAGTTCAGAGTGCCAGGTCTCCAGGAGCAGAACATGCTACAGGATGGTACTTGACATCTGTGTCCACCCATGCTCCATTTTTCTGCTAGGTTTTACATGATTTTTTTTTTTTATTATTTTCTTCTTGGTTACTTCTGCACACACAGATGATGGGCCCTAAACTCTTCAGTGTAAGGGAAGAGAAACCCGCTTTCTGGAACATCCTTCAAGCTCACAAAAACTCTAGAGACCTCAAATTGTGCCAGAAACATTTATGCAGCTGTTTCTCATTTCACAATATTTTCCAGGCATGGATGAATTTCTGTTTTTTTTTTTCCTTAAAATTTTAGTGCAAATGCCACTTTCACGAAAGATTTCTTTAATTGACTAAAACAGGGATATTCTACTTTTAAAACTATTACTCTGCATTTTATTTTGATATTTGGTCAGATAACTTTTACTAGGAGTCACTGTGGCTTTCAGATGAGTTCCACCAATGCTCACTTCTGAAATTCCTTTCTTGGAGTTTGGACAGAAGAAACAGGATCCATGTTGAAGTGTTGCTTATAAGGAAATCCTTTGGTTTCTGTAGTGCTTTGAATAAGAATGGTCCTCATAAGCTCATGTCTTTGAATGCTTTGTTGACAAAGAGTGGAAATATTTGGAAGAATGAGGAGGTGTGGGCCTGTTTGAGGAGGTATGTTATAGTGATGTGGGTGGAATTGTAAAGCTCCCAACTACTTCTTCAGCACCATGCCTGCTTGTCCACCCACCTGCCTGCTTACCTGCCCACCTCTCTGCCTACCTGCCGACCTGCCTGCCTGCCTGCCCCCTTGCCTGCCTGCCTGCCCACCTGCCTGCCTGCCACTGTGATCTTCCCCCATGATAATAATGGACTAAGCCTCTGAAACTGTAAGCAATACTTCAGTTAAGTGCTTTCCATCAGAAAAGATTTGGTGGTCATGGGATCTTTTCATAGCCACAGAACAGTTGCTAAGACAGTTTCAGTCTTGAATGTACACTTTCTCTTGCTTTCAGTTTTTGAAAAGAGATAACTACTTTGTTGTGTGTTGTGCACTATGCCCTATGTCACAAGAAACTGAATGAAGCCTCTGGCTGAAGGCAGTGAGGCATTGACGTCTTGAACAGCATGTGAAGAACTCAGTCCTATGCACAATCCCTTGAAAGAGCTTAGAAGAAACTCCTTGCCAGTAACAGATAATACCTGTCTCCTTGATATCAAAGTACATACTATGTAATATTATTATTTTGTTTGTTTGTTTGAGACAGGGTCTCGTGTATCCCAGGCTAGCCTTGAACTTGACATGTAAAAAAGCAGTTATTTATTTATTTACTTTTAAAATTTATTCTTCTCTCATGCAATACATCCTAACCACAGACTCCTCTCCCTCTCTTTATCCCAGTGCCCTCCCCACATCCTCCCTTCTCTAAGACCCACTGCTCTTCCATTGCTGGTGTGGTAGCCAAGGACTTTAAACTCTTGATCATCAAGCCCCTCCTCCACCCCCAATTCTAAGATTTTAGCCATTCACCACTACTCCTGGCTTATGACCCTCTCCTTAAAGTTTCATCTGAATTTTGTCATGTGATAGCCAGGCATTAAATTACGGAAGAAGTTCAAGACTAAAAAGGAGGTCTTTTCTTGTTTTCTGCCTGTTTTTCTCTAGAAAAGTTACTTCCTGTCTGTCTGTAAGCATGGTCAGATCTTCCCAGTCTTGTACAAACCACAATGAAACACCAAGACCACTTCTCTCAATTGATATTTTCACAAACGCTGATCTTTTTTTTTTCCCCCAGCACAAGAGGGTTCTTAAGACAAAACAAAACATTCTCAGTATGACTTGGACAGAGTAAAAAGAAAAAGAATATAGGAGACAGAACTAGGGAAGGCACAAAAATGGGCCTGTGGGATATTTTAGGCCAGCATAGAAACCTTGGTTTTATACCAAGCCTAGCATAAGTAGTGGTGGCCTAACAGCCGCTTTATCCATTAGGCATCGTGGGGTCAGCATCTAGATGAGTCTACCACCTTGTCAATGGAATTTTTGAAATGTGGAAAAACATACATTGGCTTGCAAATTGGGAAAAAGTTCTAAAATGTTGAAAGCAATGCAAGTATAACTTAATGCCCACAGAATGTAATACTATGTAAAGTGTATTTCAGTCCATCTGGGCTGAAATGAGAACACTATAAATGTCAACCACGAGAATAAAATAAACATTTACCTTCAAGTAATCTCATATTTAAAATTTCTGAAAAATGTCTAAAAATATAGAGAAATTATGTTTAAATCTGATGTGTTTTATGTTTGAGACTATATAGAATGGAAGATTTTAAACTATAATGCTGGGGGACTAAGAAGTCTCAAAACTGACATAGATATGCTTAGCAATACTTAAAGAGAGGAAAATCTCTCAGGGGACAAGAATGAATTGCGAGATAAACTGTCCTCATGTATAATGGCCTGCAGTTCTCTGGGATAATAAAATGTGCATATATGTAATATAGGTTATTAAATAGTCAATATTATATGCTTCCCAGGCAGCTATGTTTTTCTTCTACTTCTACATGAGTAACATAGATCCAAGACTCCAGCTCTATAGTATATGTCATTCGTGTATGGTTATGTCCCCTGAGTAAGGATCAAGTTTATTTTCAATGTCATAACAAGCTGTGTCTGGCAGTTCCTACAACTAGATCCAATAAATATTTACTTGATATTTCCCTTGACAAGTGTCAGAGAATGTATTTCCTAGCAGACTAGCAGACTGGTTTACTTTTTCTCCTTGTTAATTTTTATGCCATATTGACTAGACACACATAAGCCATGCACACTCATGTGCATAAACACATACCAACACACACACACACACACACACACACACACACACACACACACACTTACAAAGATCAGGCATCTCCCATCCCTCAAGAAAATTAAAGTAAATTTTTTTCTTTTTCTTTAGGTTTCCTATATAATTTGGACCCTTGCCGGCCGCACCAGAATTGGATACCATCTGTGAAATTAATTTGAAATTCACTACTCTTAATTTGCCTGCCTCTAAATCTGCCATGGCATCCCTCCAAATTTATTTTTCTAACTATAGACGTTCATTGCATTCCAAGATCCTTCTCCTGAGTATATTTTGGTCACATTCACTAGAGAACTGTCCATTTTAGTCATTAACCACTCATATTTCCTATCTTTCCAATATTTCAGTCAGTCATTTTCATTTGATTTTTTTTCCTGTGTAGTTAAGGAAGAAGAATGCCTTTCAGTTTAGCAAAAAGTGACAGAAAGAGTTCTCAGTCATTTATATAAAAAACATTCATTACCACTTTTAATATATATATATATATATATATATATATATATATATATATATATATATATATATGACTTTTAAAAGTTGGTAATTTCTGAAATCCTTGCTCTTGGTTTGGAAGTTAGTGATATGTGATGAACTATGAGAAGAACTTGTCGAGGGTGTCTGAGCTTTCTATGATAGATGGATCCTTAAAGCATTTTTAGGGATCTCTGTACAAGCTTTCAGCTTCAACCGTTCTATGTTCATTAGTGGGGTTGCATGGTTGCAGGTATAATGGTATAATTATAACTTCCGTGTTCTGACCACAGAGGAAACTTCTCCAGGAAAATGGTTTATTTGATCTACATATGACATATACTTTCATACAGTCTCCTTTAATGCGCTCGAAAACCAGTAGTCAGGAAAAACCATTTCTGCTTGATCTTGCTTAAACATCATCTAACTCAACTTGATAATCTTTGCACTATGCAGTAGCTGACATGTACAAGAGTTCTCTATCCTTTAAAAGTAAAAAGAATTATAACTGTCAACAGATCAAAGCGCCAGCCTACAGACTGGGGAAAGATATTCACCACCCCATCTGACAAAGGTCTAATAGCCAAAATATATAAAGAACTCAAGAAATTAAACACCACCAAACCAAATAACCCAATTAAGAAATGGGACTTGGAACTAAACAGAGAATTCTCAACAGAGGAATATCAAATGGCTGAGAAACACTTAAAGAAATGCTCAACCTCATCAGGGAAATACAAATCAAAACAACTCTGAGATTCCATCTTACACCCATTAGAATGGCTAAGATAAAAAATTCAAGCGACATCACATGCTCGTGAGGATGTGGGGAGAGAGAAATACTCCTTCATTGCTGGTGGGAATGCAAACTAGTACAGCCACTTTGGAAATCTATCTGGTGCTATCTCAGAAAACTGGGAATAGGGCTTCCTCAAGACCCAGCTATTCCACTCCTTGGAATATACCCAGAAGATGCTCCAGAACACAACAAGAAAATTTGCTCAACCATGTTCATAGCAGCCTTGTTCATAATAGCCAGAACATGGAAACAGCCTAAGTGTCCCTCAGTAGAAGAATGGATAAAGAAACTGTGGTACATATACACTATGGAATACTACTCAGCTATGAAAAACAAGGAATTCCTGAAATTTGTGGACAAATGGATTGAGCTAGAAATGATCATAATGAGTGAGTTAACCCAGAAGCAGAAAGAATCAAATGGTATATACTCACTTATATCTGCATACTAGCCCAAGGGGCATGTCCCACGAAAGTCTTCACTTACCAGATAAGTGGGTCAGAGGGGAGGACATCCTCTTGGGACTCTAGATGAGAGAAGCATGGGAGAATAGCAAAGTAGAAGTATCCAGAGGGTCCTAGAAACCCACAAGTAGAACATTATGATAGACAGATTTGGGCCCAGGGGTCCCGCTCAAACTAAGGCACCAGCCAAGGACAATACAGGTGGTAAACTTTAAACCCCTACCCAGATCTAGCCAATGGTCAGAACATTCTCCACAGTTGAGTGGAGAGTGGGGTATGACTTCCACACATACTCTGGTGCCTCATATTTGACCATGTCCCCTGGATGGGGAGACCTGGTGGCACTCAGAGGAAGGACAGCAGGTTACGAAGAAGAGACTTGATACCTTATGAGCATATACAGGTGGAGGAAATCCCCCTCAGGAACAGTCATAAGGGAGAGGAATAAGGGGAAAATGGGAGGGAGGGAAGAATGGGAGAATACAAGGGATGGGATAACCATTGAGATGTAACAAGAATAAATTAATAAAAAATTTAAAAAATAACAACAACAACAACAAAAAGAATGAGCCTGATATTTGAATGCTTAATCGGCAGTGGCACTACTGGCACTACTTGAGAAGGAATTGGAGGTGTGGGCTTGTTAGAAAAAGTTTGTCAGTAGGAGTGGGCATTGAGGTTTCAAAAACCTGGGCCAGGCCCAGTGGCCCTCTCTTCCTGGTGCCTGTGGATCTGGAAGTCGGATTTTTAGCTATTTCTCCAGTGCTCTGTCTGCCTGTGTGCTGCCATGCTCCCCACCATGATGATAATGGAATAAACATCTGAAACTGGTAGGCTGGCCCCAACTAAATATTTTCTCTTTGAGAGTTGCCTTGGTCATGATGACTCTTCACAGCAATAGAATACTAACACAGTGTGTATCTGACAGAATCTATTCAGCATCCTTCAGAGAAGCTTGCACATCCCTGTTCAGTGCAGCACTACTTACAATAGGCAGGATTTAGAATCAATCTAGATGCCTAGCAACAGTTATTTAATACTTTCTTATTTCACATTATAGTCAGTATCTATCTATCTGTCTATCTATCTATCTATCTATCTATCCTCTATCCATTCATCCATATATCATCTCTGTTTACATGACATGAAAGCAGAAAAAGGACTATTCAGAGGAAGGGCATATTCAGAGGTGGCCATAGAAAGTAAGGGCACAAGGGAGTAAATGAGAAAGTATAATGATACACATCTATTAAAATGTCATGTTGACTCGACTATGTTGCATGCTAACTAAAAATATAATGAAAGAAACAAAGGACTTGCCATCAAGCACAAAGGGTGTGATTAGCTGATAGTCTTCAACTGTCTCCTTCACTACAAGCTATCTCACCTCTATAGTACAGTTTACCTAGTTCCCAGGGGTGCTCCTGACGAATGGCTGAGTCTGATGTTACCAGAGCTTGTTCATGTTCATCATTGCAACAGACCTCAAATGAGTGATCTTGGCTCGGGATATGTCCTTTGGACTGAGAAATTTGTAGGATTTCTTTCTGAGTGTACTGGGTTTCCTGACCATACCTGTTCCCTTCCTTTAGCACTAGTTACTTTTCAGGAAACTTCTTTTACTTCATACATCTGAGCCTCTCATTCTTGGAAAGTCCATAATGGCACAGTTGGTGCCCAGAGTAGTTAGATGGGATTTTGGAATGGATTACTCACTGGATCACTGCCAATGATGAGCAAGTCCCTCACAATATAAAGTGGTTGTTTGCTTGTTAAATGCTCACTCATTATGAGAAGAGATGTTTAGGAAAGTGGTACCCTCGAAGAAGATATGTACTGGGCAAGGAATTCAATATATCTTAGAATAAGAAGGATCAAGAAAATGGAATCAGCTGGCTAAATTTCACTAAATATTTGTGCTCCCTAAAGAAGTCCTTAGCTTATATAATAGGTACATAAAAGAATGGCGATCAAACACAGGATGGCTAAATCCCAAAGATGGTTGAATGTGCAAGTGAGGAAGATCAGTTACGTGAAAGACAAGACCCTAGTTGGAAACACCTAGCAACTAGGCATTTAGTATGGAAAAACTTGGCTGTAGATTTCATCTGATCTTCTGAGGATGTAAAAGTTGACAACTTCTCTCCTAAGGCTCAGTTTATCTCTCCAAAGTCAGGAGACAAGATAATAGAAAGCACACTTAAGAAGACACTTCTATTGCTTTTCTGCCTCCAGGTTAAGTGAACTTTCATCTGATAAGGGAGAGCAGGGACTCCACCCAAAAGAAATTGTGAGTCTTGAGTACAATGTTGCAGGAGGGACCAGGATGAAAACATGAAGTCTACAAATCCTACATTAAGGAGTTCAAGACCTAGGACTGGCTATCAGAAGTTTATTTACTCCAAGGAAGTCTTCTGGGATGTAGGGGTTTAACATCCTAGAAAGATTCCAGAGAATGATTCAAACTTGTAGCTGGGATGGCTCTCAGACTCCTAGAAAAGTGATGGCCCACAACGAGTTAAAAAGTTGTTGAATAGAACCTAATAAAGAATTGAAATGTTGAGTAAAGCTGACATCCTGACGAGGCCAGAAGAAAGAACTGAGGATTATGCTATATAGGTGTCCCTCAAATCATATGGTCACCTGGACACAGGAGTGCATTGTTGAAACACTAGCATCATTATAGAGTTCAGCACTTGTGGACTAAGGCCAGAGGTAGAAGAAACCATTATAGGACCTGGCTCACTGAGAACAAAGTATAGAACAGATTCCTAAACCAATACAATCAGAAAACAGTTCTTTTTTTTTTATTTAACACTAAATGCCACAATATCATTATTCTTTTTCAAGAAGAAGACAAAGTCAAAGTGATAGCCACTGGGCCTTGGCCTGCAGATAACATGGAGGTGTATAATGAGCATGCGTTCTCACTGGCAAAATAGATGAATTGCAGTAAAGGAAGAACAATTGCTTAACAGATGGCTGAGGCCTGTTACTCAAATAAAGCCATATTTTAAAAATAAGTTTTGGACCCAAGATAGTTTGAAAAGTAAGATCTACTCAGTGAATAGGATAGGGAGCTTTGGGGGACAGTCCCTGTTACCTACCACAAGAATCATTCCAGTCCTTCTCCGATGGACCCAACAACCTAGATGTGTGGTTTATATTGAAGACAGCATAATGTTGAACTGTTTTGAGACTGTTTGGATGGAGGGTCTGTATTGACATGGAAATCTAATAATGTAAAACGTCTTTATGTTACAGAGGAGCATAATGGAGGCAGGTAATAAATCTTCATCAATTATGGCTGCTGTTGATCCACTAGATCTGTAGGCTCCTAATGGTCACCGCAGGTCCCAAATGTATCATTGAGATTGACATAGTATTTTGATGTTTATAATTGAGATAGACATGTGGTATTTTTTTGCATTGCGTCTTGGTATTATAGCATACAAACCACTGTATTGAGTAAGGTAAAGCTTCTCTTTATGCTTTTGCCATATTCATAAATGAAACAAGTACCCTACCTAGGGGGCAGATATTGATGATACTAATTTTTAAGATTTACAGAATTCTGTGGTTGTGGTCTCAAGCATATCCAGTTTCATTCCATTCTCCCCATAGAGAAATCACCTGGATCTTAGGAAATAACTAGTCCCCACAAGTCAGTCACATTGTAGCACTGATTGTAGCTACAGTACATGGTATTGTTTCATTGCTAGCAAGGATGGATGTAGACTATTTAGAGAGCACAGATCCATCGATATAATTAGTATATTTTTGTTTATCTTTTATGCACAAAGGTGGCTAGAAACAATCCATTTTCACAAACACCCAGACACCCTATTTTACCTATCATTCTGCCACAAGATAGAATTTTCTCAGTCCCTGTCATGGTGAAGGTAGCAGCACTCTAGCTCATATGGACATCCTTCAAGACACAATGTCAGTCATTTACAAGATGGGGTGTTGATGAGTAGGCACGCTGAGCAAGAAAGGGCAGCAGTTGGAGGACTTGGAGGGCCACTATGCACAGCCTAGCACATGGAGTCAGGAGACAAGGAAAGCGATGGAGACAGAATGGCATCTCTCAGTGCTCATCTGAAAACATGACCACTTTCTCATAGGTTATCTCCGTAGCCACCAATTTCATTAAAAAGTAGTGTGGGGAGGGACTCTAGCATGGGCGCATTCATAAGGTCATGTGGGTTGAAAAAGACTAATGGATAAGGAAGATGAGCCAATTATTTCTATTTTCTCACTTGGCTTCCTTCTCACATTTACCTAAAAGAGGGTTTGGAGAAAGGGCACAAGCTGTGCTGCTTTTGTCTCTGTTTGATTTAGAGCTGATGGCTGCCTCCTCCCTTTGGACCTCGGCTAATTTGCTGTGAAGCAGCTACTTTCCTCCCTCCCGTGGAAGGCTGGGAAATGGTTTATACCAATGCCTTCATAAATGCATAGATCCACATGCACCTTGCATTTCTCGAGTAACTCATCATGACAGAATTTACTAGGGCACATGATAAGCACCACATTGTCTGTAAGAGCCTTGAGTTCCCTCGAGACTTATGTTATTTACTTATTTTTGGTAAATCTTTTAGAACCTTTAAGAATTATTTGATCACAAAGGTACTAAAAAATTATTTCCTAACAGGAGAAGTGATAAAATTATTTGTAGGCCTGCCTTAGGTAGACAGCAATAATATTTCTAAATGGAATTACCACAACAAAACAAGACGGGCCTTTTAAAACAAAATTTTGCTTTTAGCATCAGGATTCCTGAGTTAATTCTTTGGTCCTTTCAATAGTAAGCATCTGCGGAATTGATGGAGTGGCTGTACAGTTCACTTTAGAAAACACTAACACTGTTTGCCAAATAAGCTTAAGCAGATGAAAAGGCTTACACTTTCCTCTGTAACATGTAATCACAGACCCAGAGGCAGCTTTGTGTGTTGGTGGTACTTGTATTTTTCTTAAGCATAGGAAAACAAAGTCAAGAATTTCAGTGTTCTCAGACTGAGGCCAACTGAGCTCTTGAGTAAGAGCTCCCTCCGCTGGAGTCTGACTTTGACACCCAGTTCTTACCTTCCTTCACCATCTTCTCCTGGACCCTGCCCAGTGCTGGACAGTGCATCAGCCGAGCCCTGAGGAACGGCCTTGGGAAGCCCATTTGACAACCCAAGGAGGCCGAACTGGAGAGAGAAAGAAACACTCTCGCAGATCTCTTCCTGTCATTCCTGACACTGTCAGCGGTGTGGAATACGTTCTGGGAAGCTGAGAGCCTAAACAGACTGTAATCACAGCCCTCCAAGGCCTCAGCCAGTTTTTCATCAAAGGCACATTTTGGTGAATTATTGCTTTCAAGGGAAAGTTGGAAATATACACCTCAAAAAAATATAAATAAATAAAACAACTAACCCAGGGTTGCTCTGCTTTCCTACAGCCGCTTACAAATTTGGGCTGTATTTCTAAGCCATGGAAACTAGGATCTTCAATACTGTTTTAGGGCATTTAGGTTAATCAAATATCCTGGCTAATCCTGGGTGTCCCCTTTTATTATACTTAGATTGCATATTTTCAGTGAATTGGAATAAAATAAAACTGGATAATTAACGCAAATGGTGTAGGGCATGTTCAGCTATTCTTATGAGGTCTAAAGTTCACCATTATGAATATGCATTACTGGCTGCATAACCTTTGCTAAGTTAGGCAAGCATTTTGAAAATGTTTACTCATCTAAAAATGGGCCTGATATAATGAATATGAAAGTGTTTTTCAAGTCCTGAAAACTGATGGTGGAAATTGGCTGCAAAGCAGAGAAATGCTTGAAGAATGACTGGCTGCTGTATCACATGTGGAGTTGATACTATCATTTGGGGGATATATTTCATACCAAAGGCTGTGGAGGTTTTGGTCAACAGAAGTGGCCACAAAAATGACATTGGAGCCATTAGAGATAGAAAGTCATTGTCTCTCAATATAATGGATGACAAAAAGGAATAAAACAATAACAACAACTACAAACCCCAAACCCCCTTTTCCTCCAAACTCACTCTTCTTGATTTATTAAAAGAAATGTAAAAGGTAAAATTTCATCTTTTGAGGATTACTGTGGTTATTTTATTTGAATGAGTACATCCTTCAAAATTATGCTACTGACAGAGCCAGTGACATTTGAGTATTTTTTAAAGTTGCACCATCAAAGCTTATACATGCCAATTAATTCATACAGCCTTCCAAAAATATTAGATTAGAACCACAGTCCTTTGAGAATGCAGAGATCACTCTGAGAATTATTTGACTCCACGCCACATTTTGTCTCTACCCACAACAAATCCAAGCAAATTGGTGGGAGCTCAATATCTCTTGGAATCTTGGAGGAAGATATTCATGATACTTACATATGGTAGAGATATTAAGCCCCAGAAAACAAATTTATATATGGTTATTGTTCAAATACAAAACCAAACCAGGGGAATATTACATATAAACAACCAAACTATATTTTGGAATGTCTATGGAATACTTATTTCTTCTGAACTAGAAATTATTCTAATTTGTTGATTAATGTTTGTTGATGATGATATATTAGAACTTATTTTCTTTCCTGTGACCAGTGAGGATAAGAAATAAGCAGTCCTTAAAGGTTGGGTTTCACAGTAGCTCACCACCTCCTAGTTTCCCTGTTTCACCTAATAGAATTCTGGGCTGCTTTTTGTGTGTGTGTTCAAATAATTCTTTGTATGTTCTATTTCACATTTCATTTTCCTTACATCTATTTCAAGAAGACTATGAACTCTTTAAAGGTATAATTTATATCTTTTGTCTCTAACACAGTGTCCGTGGTCACCACCATAAACTCTAAATATACTGTTGCTGTATAATGGGAGGGTAAAAAAGAAAAATAGTTTGATTTTCCTCTCTACCTTGTTCAAGTCCTTGAGATACAACAACACCCTAGCCTCAGGAAATATTCATAAGCACAGGAACTACCGTTCAATTTAACAATTGGCCTATAAAATCGATGAAAACTCCTGAACTTCCCAGAGGAGAAAAAGTAAACGATGATTTGGGGAGTTTTTTTGTTTTGTTGTTGTTTGTGCTGGAACACTTGAAGTGAGCATCTGGGACTATATCCTCCTTGCACTTTGTTCATACGTAAGGAGAAATGAAAAGTCTGGAAAGGCATCTGTATTGTAAATCAAAATACATTGCTGAAATCAACGTTGAGTTGACATTCTGCTTGCAAATATTCTTTTGAGATTGGTGCTTGTAAATCTCTTTCCCATCTGGTTTTTATGTCTGCTCTGGGACTTATATGCACAGAGTTGTCTAGGCCCGGCTCAGAATGTCGAAATAAAATGTGTGCTTTTTAATAAACGGTTGGATGGCGTGGAGGAAGATACTGTCTTAGGCATATTTAAACTGCTTGTTTATATTGTAAACTCAGCTAAACTTTTTAGAAACTTTGGAAATTGGTTTCTTAGAAAAAAAGACAGCTTATTTGAAGTCATGAACTACTTCTGTCATGCAACTGATATTTTTTATAGAGAACCTTTGCTGGAAGGATATCTTTTATTGCTAATCACAGGAAGAGGGAACAGCAGAGAAGTGTTTGTGATTGCAATTTCTTTGATTTCCATAATTGCACCATCCCCGTTAAATTAATGTTGGAGAGAGGAAATACTGTTTATAGAAAGGGGGTTTCTTTATTGAAAGCTAGCTAATTGGGGGAATGTTAATCTCTTCTTAAATGGCAAGTTCAGTAGAGGCCAGGAGAAATACTCCATCTGAAATGTGTCATGATACGTGAGCCCAGGATTTTGAATTAGCATCTGGAATTGCTATCTGTCCCTGAGCTTTATGAGGGAATGGTTGCCTGAGTCGGGAGAAAATCGCCACCACCACGATCACAGTTTACTCAGCTCTCATCTTTAATCACAGGCCATCTATCTGCTAATCGCTGCACAGGAATCTAGAAAAGAGTCATACAAGA
This sequence comes from Acomys russatus, assembly GCF_903995435.1. Classification (NCBI taxonomy): domain Eukaryota; kingdom Metazoa; phylum Chordata; class Mammalia; order Rodentia; family Muridae; genus Acomys; species Acomys russatus. The sequence continues at coordinate 30,685,329 of NC_067153.1, forward strand.
AACGGAGTCATCATCTTACTCCTTGGAAGCATGAAATTGGCCCTTGTTACCATATGTTACTCTCTCTCTCCCCCCTCCCCATCCCTCTCTGTCTCTCTGTCTGTCTGTCTGTCTCTCTCTTTCGTGTGTGTGTGTGTGTGTGTGTGTACACGTTTCAATGGCAGATGTGAAAAAAGGAAGCTTGAAAGCTGCAGGTCATGACTCTGAAGAGCCTACCTTTTGAAAACAGGTGTAAGTAGCGCTTCTACAGCTGGAAGCTTCTCTGTAAGGATGGAGCTAGGTACCTGGTGCTGGTCATTTGCCTCTATGTTGTTTATCACTCACACAGCACAGATTAAGGAATCGTGGAAAGAATAAGATTATCTAAACTTTTACTTCTTACGATTGATTCTTCAGAGGTCACTGTTGTGTCAGGTTCCCCAGTGGAGTCTTCTCATTCTTGCAATTATTGTCCAACTTCTTTCCTCTAAGACCTCATAGGAATTGACAAATCTGTCAGCCTACTACTACTCCATGTTCAAGCTTCAGATTTCATTTTAAAACAGGATAAGGAAAGCCGTTAGCAAAGTGGAGCATTTCTAAACTCCTTATCTGTCCCCCATTAACCACTAAGGCTTTCATAATTATATTTAAAAATTGGATGGTTTTCAGGGATTGGCATCTGAATTTAGAGTTCCCCTTTCTTTCTTTAGTGTAGATGAGTCATTTCCAAAACCTCTGCAATCCACAACAAAGAGATTGTTTTCAAGGGTAATTGTTTATGCACACCCTTTTGTGGTCTTATTGGTATGAGACTCTTACTGCTGCTTAAACTACAACTCCCTGGAATCTGCTCCCTTAGGCCTTGACCTGGTGCAGGCAGTTTACTAGAACGTTCATTCCATGCACTTCTTAAGGAGAGACTGCTGACTCTGTGTGCCATGTGAAATCATAGGTCCTGCAGCTCTCCACACTGTGTTCATATTCTTCCCAAATGTGTGTGACAATTCCTCTCAAGCTTTACAGGATCTCAGAATTGGGTGAACATGTCATTCTTTTGATTTGATTTGATTTGATTTGAGACGGGGTTTCTCTGTGTACCCTTGGCTGTCATGGAGTCACCATGCTGGCCTCGAGCTCACAGTGATCCATCTGCCTCTCCCTCCCTGAGTGCTGGGATTATAGGCGTGTGACACCACACCCAGCTTGAACACTGCATTCTTGAAGCTGAAGACAAGGATATCACCATTTACACTACATCCCTTATAACTGGGTGTTGTGTGACAAAATTTTTCCTGGGGAGATGTAAGACACTTGTCTACTCACCCCAAATGAGGATCCTATGGCAGACCAAAGTAAGGATATGACCAAAGTCTAACCAGTCAACTAATGAGTTTTATCGGGGTGATTTACAAGAATATAGGTGAGGGGTTGCTTTCAAGAGCAGAAATGACCCAACGACATCTGCGTCACCAAGGCCCAGGCCAGCATGGGTGACAGTTCACAAAGACGGGAAACTGGAGTAGACTGCACAGCCTTCAAGCAGCTCAGTGGGTTGGAGATTGTGTTTTCCAGATGTGTCAGTTGGCCTAAAACTCTTCTAAGAAATTCTGTTTTGTTTTGTTTTGTTTTGTTTTTTCAGGCAGCTGGTGTGATGTGAGAGTCTTCTTTGCAGCTTGACTCTGCTAGTCTGGAAGGTACTCTTAGCTTTTATCGCTTACTCTGATACAGAGAGGCTTGGCGAATCTGGTCAGTTTCAGGGACTTCCTGAATCTATTTGAGTTGTTTACCTTCCTGCTTAAAGAGCTTCTGTGCAGGATGAAGGGCTTCAATCTCAGAAGAATATATACAGAACTGAGCTAAACAATGTAACTTAAAAGCATACTCTACAAAGCATACTTCTTAGATTGTGAATATTTTCAATTAAAATTCTTCAACATTATGAAAGATCAAACTTTGTAGCTAATGAATGGCTATTCTTTCTGACTCCTAACCACTTCTGTTCCATACATCTTTGACGAGACCAAACTTTGATGTTGTGGGACATTGTAATTCTCCATTATCAATGTGTTAGCCTGGTGCTAACTTTGTAGAATATTATATGTGGTCCTCCTCCCATGCTTCGTCCACCATGTCACTTGGAGGTGTCTTTAATTTTCTACTATTCATTATAAATCATCTGCTCCTTGCCCAATGTTCTGTAACTTAATAAAGTGACATTTGGAAGGAACTACTCATGGTTCTACTTTGTTCTATCCTTATTGGTTTATATAATAAGACTACGCATGAGTTTCAGTTGCAATCAATAAATATTTGGACGCTTATATATGTGTGTGCATGCCCACGTGTATGGAGTGTTCTGTTGGTATGTGTCTACATGCTTATTAGCGATGCTCTGGGACAAATTCCATGCCTGGCCATCTCAGGAGTTATTTGCTATAGAATTTGCACAAACAAGTCATTTTAATGCCAACTACTTTCTCTATTACACTGAGGCATTGCCCTATTAAGATGGCTGTAAAGACAATAAAAGCCAGCTTAGCATACATCATGTCACTTCTGAAGTTGTCTCTGAGATAATAGGAGCCTCTCTAGCCTATAGAGAAGAACCATCATGCAATATAAAATGATGTCAGTAGCTCACCTCTCTTCTGAAACTAATCTATTTTTTAAAAAAATTATACAGCAGATGCACATCCTCAAACAAGACAGTGTAAGGACTTGCTTATAAAGTGGACCCACTTGGGAGCTTTGCCCATATGAGTGAAAAGGTAGATATCCTGGCCAACTGAACCTCAACAATCTAGGAGAATTGGGCAGATTGGCAAGAGTTAAGAGGTAAGCGATTAGTTGGTCATTCTTCCAAATAGTTTCCAAAGTCATAGATTGCCATCTGAGAAGCCAGCTGCCACAGCATTTACTGTTGAGCAGACAAAATAATGATATATAACAGGAAATTAATAGGTGGCTCATTAGACAGTTAGGGCGACATCAAAATTAACAGCATAGATACAGGAACTCTTCACATAATGCTTGTTTAGTTGATATTGCTGTCTTTATCAAGATTCTGTTAGTAAAGATACGAAGGACACCCCTTCTGCTAGATTGATCTGTATATTAGGAAAAGGACAACACAGACCATCTCTGTAATAACGTCTGGAGGGCTCATTCATCTCCTGTCATGAAACATGGTATCTGTGAGCAAAGCAGCAGTAAGGAGGGGAACAGACAATAGAGCAGGGGTTCTTTAATGTTCTCTCCTGCATCAGGCCTGATGTGGTACTTAGGTACTTTGCTAATGAGGGGTTTTAAATCTTTATTCGAGCACATGTTAAAAGTTAAAAATAAAGACAAACACTTAAAATAGTTCAAAAAGTGTGCTAGAATGGTTGCATTTCAGGTTCTCTGTATATGTATATGTGTGAATACAAACGATCATGCAGGTCCACGTGGTTGCTGTTCTACGGACTTAAATTTTTTTAGATTAAAGGCAGCAGATAACCTGGCAGACTGCCTGCAGATCCACTCTTCTTCCTCTGTTTACCTAGATCCTATACCCCAGTCTTGTCCCCAGCTCTGAGGCAGAACCACTATCCTTGCCCCTGCTCCCATCTCCTGTAGGTACCACAGTGTTCTCTGAACATCCTTGCCCCCATACACTTCTCTGTCCCAGCCCTTGCCCCCAAACACTTCTCTGTCCCAGCCCCAAGCAGCAGCAGCCACCCCCTCCTAATCCAAGGGCTGCTCCAGTCTGGGCAACAAGTAAACTGACACTGGATCCACACCTCTCCTTCTTTTCCCCCTTATCGAATCCCCAGTCTGATCCATAAATCTGTAGCAGAAAACTTGCTGTAGTCTCCCTTTACTGTCTGACCCCATGCCCAATGGATCTCAAAGGTCCTCTCAACCTTCCTTCCCCCAACTCATTTCAGAATTCCAGCCTCCAACACCAGCAGGCATTCACTGGGAAAATGCCAATTGAGCATGACCAGGGAAATAGGTAAGCCACCTGAAGACCTTGATCACTGCTTCCTCCCCTCCAAATGCAATCTCGAGTATCACCCACACATCTACAGCAGAGCAGCCTTGGCAGCCTTCCCTGGACCCTCCTGGCATCTCCCATGGATCTCACAGATCTTCCACTTCCGTGGATCTCACAAATCTTCCACTTCTAACCACGTCACCACTTCTCACAATATCCCAGTCCCCAACCCCAGCAGGTACCTTTGCTAACCCACAGGCCGTGCTTGCCAGAAAACCAGGCAGGCTGCCTGCAGATCATCTCTTCTCCCTCTGATCCTCAGATCCAGTTCCCCAGATTCATCTCCAGCTCTCTGGCAAAACACCTTCCGCAGCCCCATTTACCCCTCTGCCCACATCTCTGGTGGGTCCCACAGACCTTCTCTTCCTAGCCTTCCTTGCCCCACTTTTTGCTTTATCCCTGCCCCTAACTGCAGCAGGCAACTCCCACTAATGCACAGACTACTCCTGACAAGAAAGCAGGCAGACTGTCTGTAGACCTTCCCCCCTCCTACTGTTTGTCTGCACTCACCACACCCCTATCCCCAGCACTATAGCAGACCCACTGAGGTAAAGTCTCTTCACTCTCTTCCTCCAGTCCAAGGAGAGAATCAGCATATCCTTGCTGAACACTGTTTGCCTCCCTCCTGTGGATCCCCTCAGACACCTAGCCTATCCCCATTCCCAAGTGTGAGCTTCTGAAAACAAGAAGCACATTTTACTTGGATCCCTCAGTGGACACAACTATTAGGCCCAAAGGAAATTTCTCACCAGGCAACATGCAGACATCACACTCTATCAAAATCCAGAGAGGAAGCAGGAACCAAGGAACAAAACACCCCACCCAATGAAGACAAACCCAGAAATAAGCATGTAGGCCTGTAATCAAGCCAATCCCAGATGCTTACAAACCAGCATGAAACACAATCAATAACATCCAGGGCAATATGTCTCCTCCAGGTCATGAATATTCCAACACAGCCAAAGCACAAGGAAAATAAAAACCCTTAGAAATACCTATATGGAGATGACAGGAATCTAAAGAGGAAATTAATAAATCCCTTAAAGAAATCCAGTAAACACAGTTAAGTGATGAATAAAACTGTTCACAATCTAAAGATGAAAATAGAATAAAGAAAGAAAACACAAACTGAGGGAATTCTGGAAATGAAAAATTTAAGAATTCAAACAGGAACTACAAGAGGCAAGCTTTACCAACGGAATGTAAGAGACGAAAAAGAGAATCTCATGCATTGAAGATACAATACAAGGAACGGATAAATTGGTCAAAGGAATTGTTAAATCAAAAATCTCCTGACATAAAGCATTCAGGAAATCTGTGACACTATGAAAAGAAGAAACCTAAGAAAAATAGGAATAGATGAAGGAAAAGAAACACAGCTCAAAGGCTTAGAAAATGTTTTCAACAAAATCATAGAAGAAATTTTTTGTTACTGAAGAAGGAGATTCCTACAAAGGTACTAGAAGCATACAGAACACCAAATAGATTGCACCAGAAGAGAAAGTCCCCTTGAAACAGAATAATGAGGCCTGGTGGCATTCAAAGAAAGGATGAGCAGGCTACCAAGATGTGACTTGATAGCCTATGAGCATACAGTGGGGGAGGAGGTCCCCCTTGGTGACAGACCTAGGAGAGGGGAAAAGAGTGAAAATAGGAGGGAGGGAGGAACGGGAGGATACAAGGGATAGGATAACAACTGAGATGTAATCTGAATAAGTTAATTAAATAAAAAAAATATTGATCAAGAAAAAAAAAGAAAACATTAAATGTATAGAACAAAGAAATCATTTTAATAGCTACAAGGGGAAAAACTCAGATAACATCCAAAGGCAGACCAATTAGAATTATACCTAGTTTCTCAGTGGGGACTCTAAAATCCAGAAGATCATGGGCATATGTCCTGCAGGCTCTAAGAGACCACAAATGCCATCCCAGCTTCCTAAACCCAGCAAAACTTACAGTCATCAAATATTAGTGTTTCCCAACCTATGAGTCGCCAAACGTTTGGCAAACCTCCATCTCTGAAAATATTTACAATATAATTCATAAAAGTAGAAAAACTATAGCTTTGAAGTAGCAGTGAAAATAGTATTTATGGTTGGGATATTAAAGGGTCACAGCATTAGGAAGGAGAATCACTACCATAGATTGAAAAAAAATAAGATATTCCATAATAGAGACAAATTTAACAATATGTATCTACAAATCAAACTCCATAGAAAGTGATAGAAGGAAAATCACAACCTAAGCAGGTTAACTATACCCATGAAAACACAGGCAATAATCTCATACCAGCAAAATCAAAAGAAGGGAAGCACACATACCACCACCACCACCACCACCACCACCACCACCACCACCAATACCACCACTACCACCACCAACAAAATAACAGGAATCAACAATCATTGGTCACTGATATCTTTCAATACCAATGGCCTCAATTTCCAAATAAAAATATACAGATTAATAGAATGGATGTGAAAACTGGATCCATCCTACTGTTACATACAAGAAACATACCTCAACATGAAAGATAGACATTACCTCAAGGTAAATGGTTGGGTAAAACTATTCCAAAAAATAGACCTAAAAAGCAAGCTGGCATAGACATTTTAATACCTAGCAAAATAGGTGTCAAACTAAAACTAATCAAAAGACATAGGGAAGGACATTTCCCTATAAAAGGAAAGATCCACCAAGAGGACATTTAAAATTTTAACATTTATGCCCAACACACAGGGACCCAGGTTTGTAAAACAAACACTACTACAGCTTAAATCACATATTGGCCCTCACACATTGATAGTGGGAGACTTTAATATAACACTGCTACCAATCATCTAGACAAAAACCAAACGGAAAAATGCCCAGCTAATAGACATTATAAATCAAGTTCAACCTTATAGATATTTACAGAACATTTCACCCAAACACAAAAGAATGTGCTTTCTTCTCTGCACCTCATGGAACTTTCTCCAAAATTGATCACATACTCAGTCACAAAGCAAGTCTCAAGAAATACAAGATATAGCTCCCTGCATCCTTTCAGACTACCATGGATTAAAGATGGACATAATTAGTGACAGAAACAACAGACAGCTTACAAACTTATAGAAACTGAACCATTCTCTAGTAAATGAAAATTGGGTCGAGACAGAAATAAAGAAATATAGACTTTTGAGAATTTAGTGAAAACAAATACACAGCATTCCCAAACTTATGGGACACCATGAAATCAGTGCTTAAAGTAAAGTTCATAGCACTAAATGCCTTCATTAAAAACAAAAACCAACTAAGCAACCAAACAAACAAAACAGAGAGATCTCATACTGGCAACTTAACAGCACACCTGAAAGTTCTAGAACAAAAAGAAGTAATCACATTCAAGAGGAGTAAACCATAAGAAATAATCAAACTTGGTGTTGAAATAAAAAACAAAAACAACACTATAAAGAATTACTGAAACAAAGAATTGGTTCTTTGTGAAAATAACAAGATAGACAAACCGTTATCCAAATTAACTAAAAGACACGGAGAGAATATCCAAATTAACAAAATCAGAAATGAAAGGGGAGCATAAAAATTTACAGCTAGGAAATTCAGATAATCGTAAAAACATACTTAAAAACATGTATTCAACCAAATTGGAAAATATAAAGGAAGTGGACAATTTTCTTGGTAGGTACTACTTACCAAAGTTAAATCAAACTTAACAGTACATAGACCCAGAAAGGTTATGTAACTGCGGTCCTCAACTTGTGCCTCATGACCCTTGGCAAACCTTTATCTCTCCAAATGTTTATATTACAATTCATAACAGTAACAAAATTACAGTTATGAAATAGTAACAAATATAATTTCCTGATGGAGGGGTCACCACAACATTAGGAACTGTATTAAAGTATTAAGAAGGTTGAGAACCTCTATAGAGGAAGAGACTAGGTGGGACTCATGGATTTCCCTGGGAGGGGAAATATAATAGATTTTATGAATAAGCTGGGGGGGTGAGTATGGATGCAATTCAGAGGATCAGGTGGGAAGGCAGAGAGAATGGGAGATAGGGTTGAGGGGGGAATTTGGGGAGCAACCAATAGAATTGAGGGGCATTTGAAGGATGGCATGGAAACCTAGTGCAGAAAAAAAATCCCTAAAATATATCAAGGTGATTCTAATGAGGTCTCCTAATAATGGCAGTGATGAAGTCCCAGCTGCCATCTCTTGTCACCAAATGAGGCTTCCAGTGCTGGAACTGGGTTGCATTCAGTTGAATTGTTGGCCAGGGCAGTCCCATGGAGATTACCAAACAACCCAGTTTATTGCTAAGACAATGGTTTGTTCTTGCCAAATTGACTGCAGAGCTCCATAGCTGAGGACAATACTCATACAACTCATTGAACGTGGAGAAGTTGAACTGGAGCCTACATGGAGCCTCCAGCCCTACAATCTAGGGTCTTCGGTATGGGAAGGTATTCTGCAGGCTACTAAAAGAGACATGTGAATACCAACTCAGCCACAAAACATTTGACCTACAATGAGTCCTGCCTGCAAGATATGCTAGGGACATGATTCAGAGAACCAATGTCTCAGTGGTTAAATATACCAGTGAAAAAAGGTCAGATCTTTATTTTCAAACTATAGTGTGTTTTTAATGTAGAAAATAGGTTGGGAGAAGCTAGTGTGTAATTCTTGGGAAGTTCTTTGTAGATGGTGGTAGCTTGATCTTAGGTGATAAGAGTGCAGTGACTGAGAAGTGAACAGATGTCAGGATGTGAGATGTGGTTAAGAGGCAAAACTGAAAAGAATCAGAGAGAGAGAGAGAGAGAGAGAGAGAGAGAGAGAGAGAGAGAGAGAGAGAGAGAGAGAGAGAGAGAGAGAGAGAAAAGCATTGAAGGCTAAGACCAAACCTTAAACAACCTCAGAATTTAAGACAGATTGTGCATAAAGTTTCCAAATGAGTCTTTTTGGAAGCAGAGCAGGAGAACGTGTTCTTGGGGAAGCCAAGAGAGTATTTCTAGTAGGAAAAGTTGATAAAGAAGCACCTATGAGGAGGATTGGAAAATAACATTGGATTTAGTAATCTGGATGGAAAGCAGATATTTATAGCCTTAGCAAGGACAAATTTAGTTGAGTCAAGGCAACAGAAGCTAGAATGAAGCTACCTGACTGTAGCTTGATCTTGAGTGAAGAGACCGGAGGCTCTGAGAACTTTGAGATGTGATCAAGAAGTAAAAGTGGAAAAAAAAATAAGTTGACAAGATTGAATGTAAAGTTGAAAAACGGGCAGATGCCAGGCTCTGGGTTCCTTGAATAAAAGTTAGATGAATAACATTAAACAAGGGAGGAGTGTATTCGTGATTTGGGTGGGTGTGATACAGAAATGATCCTGCTTGGAAAGACACAGAGAAACCTTGTCTCAAAAAACACAACAACAGGGGTTTGGGATTTAGCTCAGTGGTAGAGTGCTTGTCTAGCAAGCACAAGGTTCTGGGTTCGGTCCTCAGCTCTTGGGGGGGGGGGGGAACCCACCACCACAAAAACAAACAAAAGAAAGACACTCTCAGAATACAAGTTGTTATTCCATGGAAAGAGAGGTCAGTGTCTTAAGAGGCCACTGGGGGGCTGCTGTTGTTACAATGATTTTTAAAATGGGGAAGCAAGCCATTGTAAATGTATGTAATGAGTGTCAAGGGGGAGTGATATTTTGAACATATTAACACATTGTAGAGAAAACACACAAATAGTTGGCAGGAAAACAGATGTCAGGATGACAACAGCAAAATACAAGATTGCCAGGACGGGGGTACAGACACTAGAGAGACAACAAAATACTGGAGACGTGAGATGTGCTACAGCATAGACGCAGATGCCAAAGAACAGCAGCAACAACAACAACAACAAAAACAAAAACAAAAACAACAACACCCAGATGTGGCCAATAGTGCTATTTTTTTTTTTTTTTTTTTTTTAGATTTTTACATTAATTTACATAACACATGGGAAAGGAGGCTCCATGAAGGTATTTTTATGTTTTGTTCCTTGTATCCCTATGCCTACCTCTGTGCTTTCTTCACAGAATGGCTTCAAAACCAAAATGAGTTAAAGTTGTCTGTTGCAATTTTACTGGTGAGTGAACTGAGAATTACAGAGGTTGGGTAATTTCCCAATCCTGAAGGCAACGGGTAAGAAGATCCAGATTCCTCCAAGATCAAGATTTCTAGTTAATATGCCAAGCTGCCTTTGGCATTTGGAATCATATCAGATGAAGCCAACATTTTAGAAGAATTTTATGTTCAACATCTTATATACATGGTGCTAAGGATTCTGAAGTATTAACTTCAAGTTTACTAACGGTTTTAAAGGGTCAGTTTGGTAACCAGTGATAGAAAGTCATTGCCAAGCCATCCAGGCCTAAATCTGAGAAACAGCCAACCAATGTTCAAGGATTCTTTTTTTTTTTTTTTTTTTTTTTTTTCTCTCCAAACTGTAGTATGCTAGAAGAAGCCACCTCTTTCAATGTGCTTTTGTTCTGAGATTGGCATGCATTTTGTACTGTTTTGTTCCAGTCTAAGCCATCAAGATAGCCCGGCTGACCTTTCCTAACTTGTGTTTCTAATGATCATTATCTTTTTATCCTGTTGCCTTATCTCTACCTCTAAATCCAAGTGATTAAATCCAATGTAAGCTAGAAGCTCCTGAAATTGTGAAGGCTGGGGTTTTCCAGGGAGCCCTGGATTGTGCCACACTGAGACTCTCTGAACAGTCTACATTTCAACTGAGTGTGGAGCAAAAGTTGATCTTGGTGAATGCAAGTGTTCACTTTGGCATACCAAGAAATCAAATGAACTACTTCTAAAAATAATCAGACCTATGAAAAGTAAGAAATCCTAGCAAAACAAGAAGAAAACTGCTTTGTTTGCATAGGCCAGCTTTTTCTGAGGAGGAAGTCAGAATTAGGACTAGTATTTTTACTATTACTATGGTTGGTCAAATTGTAGAGTAAATGGTACTCACGCTCTTTCTCATATGTGAGTTCTACTCTCATGTGACCTTTGCTCATCTCAATAAAGGTTCACTAGAGAACCTATGCAGGTTTTGTCTAAAGGCCTTTATCAGGCTTAATCCAAGTGGCTTTTGGAGTCCAAGGAGCTTTATACTGAGCACTGTGACAAAATTTGGCACGGCAAGTCTCGCTTCTATTCAGGAGTGTTTGAATTTACTTGGGGGCTACTCTCGACTATTTTAATTCTCTGCCCTTGAGATGCTGAAAATGGGCTCCTACTTATGGCTTAACTGTGTGCATCCATAAGTTTGCATAAAAATAGCCATTCCTCACTCTCTCTTACATTGTCATTGTTCTATTCTTCCAATAAATTTGTAAAATGACAGGTGTTAGAATTTCTGTAAGATACAGGGAAAGGCTATTTTCAAAAAAATACATTGTCTTTTTCTAGCTACCAGCTAAGAATTTATATATTTTATACTTTGTGTGTTACTGTACTTCAATCCTCAGGCACCAAGTTATCCAAGGAAAGAAATAAATGACAGTCTTTGTTATCCCTAGTCAGAAATTTCAAGTTAGTTAAATGTGCAGAGCTATTTGGCCTCTGTACTCTTTTCTGGTATAACCCAATGGCACTTCTTCCTTGAACCAGAAATGGTCTCATGGGTTCCTCTGGAAGAACAAGAGGAATTCAGAGTTCAATATCAGTTCTCCCATGTGTCTGTACATAAATGACTTAACTTCCTGCAGTCTGTGCTTCCCCATTGTAAAATGAGGTTTCTAGTATATGTAATGCACTTATTCAAATATTTGTTGTATTCCTTGTAGGCTCTAAGCACTTATTTTTACCCAAGATACAATACTGAACAAGATAGATTATGCTACTGTCTTCATGGACCAACTATATGGCATATGAGAAATATAATTAATGCTCAAGTATTAAAATTACAAAACTGATATCAGTGAGAACATATGGTCCAAAGTCTCATGTTGTTGACTTTATCAATTTTTTACATCACTTGGCAATTATTTGCACTTTTTCAAATTAACAGCTAGTAATTATTTGATTCTCTATTGCCTCTATGACTTTAAATATGTTTCCACTTCTTGGGACAACACTATCTTATTGATATCTACTTTGTCTTCAAGATCCAAATTGAGCATTATCATGCAGGAAAATCTCTATACTTATGGGTTTTGTAGCATAGGCCCCTGCCCCGAGCATCCCTGACACTCCACTGCATCCTGCAGTCATAATCTTGATTCTATTTGTTTGCTGATGTCACCATCAAGAATTGAACTCATGAAGTGCAGGAATCTCATCTTTTGCTTTAGATTCCCTGAATACAGAGTTATGTTAGGCAACTGTTCAATAAATTTGATGATCACATGAACATTACCTTAACTTAGTCCCTTCCAGGTGCCAGGTGATGTGATTTATTTTGTAGGCTTTTAAAATTTTTTCGGTCACCTTGTATTGCGTTTGTACAGCTACTATCTCCCTTTAGCGACTGAGAAACCATGGCTCACATAGGCTTGGTAGTTTCTCAGAGAAATTCAGATAAAAGATAAAACATGAGTTTGAAGCTGATTTTTGCATTTTATTTTGTTTTTTAAATTCTACCATAGCATGAAGAATGCAGGTTTTACTGTATTAACATTTGTATGTGTGGCCTAGTATTTGCAATGGCAATACCTTCTCTAAGAAGTGCAAGGCTGACATTAAACAAAGTTTTCCTAAGGTAATATATGTGCATTTGGTGGGGGGGGGGGCACTTGATGTCACACGTAGAAACACAACATACTTATTTAGATGAATGAATATATATGCACAGAGCTCTCTGTTGAGTATGGTCAGGGTATGTCTAGTCTGCATCTCTCCTTAGATTACCTGTATACATACATGTATGTATATACATGGCTTATAGATATATGATCTCACCAAGACAATTATGTTTATCAAATCCCCTAGAATGCTAAGAAGAAACAGACAAATAACCAAGTGAGCTCATATTGAGGCTCTGTAGTTGTAGCAAATTTCAAATACAAGCTTTGAGGCTGTGACAATGTTGACTCTTACAAGATGCTTGCAGGTTACTGAGCGTGTTTCTCTTGACCAGATTTAAAAAGCAAAACAAACTATCTTAATTTAAAGGCAGGTACTGAAGCTCAGCTCCTTGAGCTGTTGGAAGTGCTCCCAGATTACAGTTCATGCAGGAGTTAGGGTCACAGTGAAGGGGTTAGGGGTTTTGGTTAGGGTGAGGATTAGTGGGTTGGGGGATTGTGTTAGGGTTAGGTAAGGGTCAGGACCAGGGTCAGGGTCAGTGTTAAGCCTTTTCTTTCAGAATTCCCAAACACAATTTGATAAGACAAAAACATTGGTTCTTTTTCATCTAGAGACAGTCGCATTTTATAGAAAATATTGTTGACTCTCCCATAGTGCCAACATTTGTGTTACTAAAAACTCTGACAGGGCAATGAAAGCAACAAGACTGATGGAAAATAAAGGATGCGGGAAGGCACTCAAAACCATGCAATCTGGAAACAAGAGCACTATGACAACAAAATCCCAAAGGGCACAGATTTCTACAAAGCCTCCATTAGACATCCTTCTAGCTCACTAGCTTCTGGCCAGAGAAGCATGTTGCCATCAGCAACCTTAAAGCACGGAGCGCTATGTATTCCTTGGAGATGTAAGGATCCCAGTTTGCAGATCTTTAGAAGAACTAAAAAAATCAGACTTAAAATATAGCCTCTTTCATGAACCCATCATTTTAGAGAAGGGATTACAGTCTCTTACGTGTGTGTTGGCAGCTTGCAGTGAGTTTAAGGCTGCTGAGCAGGGGGAGCTGGCCCTGAAGCTCCAGGCGAAAGGGCTTGTGAAAATGTTCTACATCTTGAAAAAGAACCTTATGCATCACTCTCATCTTATTGAATTATGACAAAACTTGCTCTGGTTTACTTTAAAATGTTAGTCACTGGGAAACAAAGCATGCAAGCCAACATCGTTTCTGTACATAATGACCATCGCTCCCTAGCCCCAAGCCACATATACGGCAAAACATACAACAAAGAACTGGCTATTTTGCAGGAAGAGATCATATGCAAACAGTGTTGGATTAGTCAGCGTAAAGCCTTGCTTACAGTGTCCCTGACCTACAGCGTGTTAATCTGTATCAGTCTTCTAGAAAACATGGGCCGGGAGAAGGCTCTTTCAGGAAAGTGCTTGTTGCCTAAGCCTGAGCACCAAAGTTTGGATCCACAGTATTCACATCAAAATAAAAAAAGCCATGTGCTATAAATCTTTAACCCCAGTGCTGGTAGGTGTGGGAATCTCTGAAGCACATTGACCAACCAGTGTAGCTGAACAGAGGAGCTCCATGTTGTGTGAGAGCCATGTGCTCAAGAAGTAAGGTGGATATGACAGAGGCAGGTCCCTGGCATTGACTTCTGGCTTCTAGATGCACATTTGTACAATGCATCTATTGTCATGCATAAACACATAAGGATAAGTACATCTCACACACACACACACACACACACTCACACATACACACACACACTGAGTCAACAAGACCTTGTTTATAGACAAGCAGCATAGCTAGTGTAGGGTTGTGTGTGTGTGTGTGTGTGTGTGTGTGTGTGTTGTTCATTTTACATCCCTATTGTAGCCCTTTCTTCATTGCCTCTTAGTCTCCCCTTGCTCCCTCATCCCCCCTCCCCCCTCCCCTAGTCCTCAGAAAGAGGAAGTCCTCTTCCTCTATCATCAGCCTATCAAGTCTCATCCGGACTGCCTGCATCCTCTCCCTCTGTGGCCTGACAAGGCCAGTCAACCAGAGGGAAGTGATCAATGAGAGAACATCAGAGTCTATGTCAGAAGTAGCCCCTACTGCCCATATTATGGGACCCACAAGGAAACTATGCTGCCGATCTACTACATCTGAGAAGAGGGTCTAGGTGCTCGCTACATAATTGATACATCAGTCTCCATCCCAGATTTCTTGGCTCCATTGGTCTCCTTGTTGAGCTCCTGTGTCCTCTAGGTCTTTTTATGTCCCAACTCTTCCACAAGTCTCTGTGTTTCACCCTCAAGTTTGGCTGTGTGTCTCAGCATCTGCTTGGATCTCCTGCTGGGTGGAGTCTTTCAGAGGACTTCTGTGATAGGCTCCCTTCCTGTTCCTTCTCTTCAACCGCTTCTGGTGTCTATTCTATTTGCCCTTCTGAATGAGAATTAAGCATTCTCCCGAGGGTCCTCCTTTTTATTTTGCTTCTTTATGTCTGTGTATTATAGTGTGGTTATCCTGTATTATGTGGCCAATATCCACTTATAAGTGAGTATATACCTTGCATGTCTTTCTGGGCCTAGGTTATGTCACTCAGGATTTTCTTTTTTTTAATATCTGAGTAGTATTCCATCGTGTAAATGTACCACAGTTTTTTTTAAATCCAGTCTTAAATTGAGGGACATCTAGGTTGTTTCCTGATTCTGGCTATTATGAATAATGCTGCTATGAATATAGTTGAGCAAATGTTCTTGTTGTATGGTGGACCATTTTTTTTTTTTTGAGTATATACCCAGGGGTGGTATAGCTGGGTCTTGCGGTAGAACTATTTCCAATTTTCTGAGAAAGCACCACATTGATTTGCAAAGTGGTTGTATAAGTTTTCACTCCCACCAGCAATAGAGGAGTGTACCCCTTTCTCCACATGACAGCCAGCAAGTGCTGTCACTTGAATATTTGATTTAGCCATTCTGACATGTGTAAGATGGGATCTCAGAGTTGTTTAGATTTGCATTTCCCTGATGACTAGGGATGGTGAGCATTTCTTTAAGTGTTTCTCTGCCATTCGATATTCCTTGTTGAGAATTCTCTATTTAGTTGTATACCCATTTTTATATTGAATTATTTGAACCTAGAGCTCATTGGCATAGGAGACAACTTCCCAAACAGAATGTCAACAGCTCAGGCTTGAAGATAAACAATTAATAAATGGGATCTCATGAAACTTAAAAGCTTCTGTAAGGCAAAGGACTCTATCAAGAGAACAAAATAACAGCCTACAGACTGGGAAAAGATCTCTACCAACTCTCCATCTGAGAAAGAACTAATATACAAAATATATAAAGGACTTAAGAAATTAAACATTGATCATATAGGTTTTAAGATGGCCTTGATAACACTAGTGAATAAATTGTTGCTAGACCCTTTTTGCACACCCAAACCATTGATTTCAGTGTTTATTCTCCACTAAATCTATCTTCCTTTTGTCCTTTACTTTCTCTTTTTTTCTTTCTTCATTTTTCTACTCTTCCACTAATATTTTCTTCTTTTAGTTTTTTCTTTAATCATTGTATGTTAAATATTTATCATAGACTAAGAAGATTGCCAGGCCCTAAAGATAAAATAATAAACAAAACCAGAGTTTAGAGTGTGTATAGGAGAAGATAGTAACATAAAATCAATCCCATAAATCAATGGGTTGTTGGCTTCACCAAGGTGAAGGACTGATTCCTTGAGGAAATGACCTTAGTGGAATAAGAGAGATTAAAAGGATGCAGAGGAGGAAAAGCCCATCCAGGTGACCAACACACTTTTGAGGTGGGGAAAGGGGTCTGTCATGGTAGACAAACAGCATTCAGAGGGGTTCTCATGACAGATATGTGAGGACTGGCTGACCGTGGCTGGGATGAAGACCTACACTTCTAACCACAGACAAATAGGAGTCACTGAAATACATGAAACCGGGATATCAGTGGCATGGCTGAAATGGCTTTTGCACATGTATCTAAAAGCACAGTACATCCGCATTGATACCTACATTTTGTATTTGTTGCAATTTACATCTTCAGCATATTATTCTGTGAGAAAAGAGCACCCTGCTGTTTGCATTCTTCTTGTCATGGTGTTGATAGAAGGAAGGCCCCGAGGAGGAACTGTACTTTGTTTCAGTAGGTTTGTTTTGTTACCCACGTTTTCTTTCTTTTCTTTTTTTTTTTTTATGAGATATTGCACCCTGTGAAATCACATCATAGCTGCAAAGCAAAGCCTACAGATAAAATAATTTGACATTTCCCTGAGCATAAGTCCCTCGTGTTGCCTACTCTCAGTCTGAAAACGGCTTCCAGTTCCTCCTGAGCCCTCATTTATAAGTTACTTCTGTTTCAGTTACATACAAGGCATTTCCAGGAGTTTCTGCCTCATTAAACTCATGTATCTTTAAGATGTATCATCAAAATGTAAACTTTGAAAGGAGAGATCACTAGATTTAGTAATAGAAAAAAATGAAACAAAGTTAGAGTTTCGGCAACAGACCATCTACCTGAGGCCACATGGAATCTTTCCTTTGGCACCCATTCCTGCTCCTAAGATTTTTTTTTCTGAATAATTCAAGTTTACCCATTTGCACCCTTTCTGAACCATCTAAGATGGCAACAACACAGTTTGTTTCTTTATGTAGGAGTTTCTGGTCAAGCTGGTTATACTCCCTCCTGCCTGTCTGTTGCCTAAGCCATGGCAATGTAATATTTTTTAAACAGCAACTGTGGAGTTCTCAGTCTTAGGTGGAATGTTTATATCGCATCCTGCAAGACCAAAAGAGCATCCCAAAGAGAAGATAGGAAGCGTCTAAGAACTGGAGAATCAGGAGGACCACTACCTCACACTACCATCGCATATGACATGGCAGCTGCATCCACAAACACACAGCAGCCGCTCTGGTTCCCTGCACAGAGCCTACACAAGACTGAGCCCTTCAATACTCCATCCTGGTTGAGCCATAGTACCCACGAGCTCCTGACTTTCCTAAGGAGCCACTGGCAACCCATGTAGACTGGGGAAGGCTGTCATTTTCTGCAGTGGTGTAGGTGCTGGTGAGTTCCAAGGTTATCCACACTTTGGTAGATAACACCTATCCAAAATGATACAATCAACCTCAGTTAAACCTAGTGGATCTAACCCAAAAAATATGACTGCAGGTGACATACTAGTTGGAAAGAAGAGCCTCGGAGGAGTGGGAGGAAGGTAGAAGGGGGTGATAGTGATGAACATAATAATTAAACACACACACACACACACACACATATATATGTATATATATAAAACACCCATTCTAAATCATCAGAGTATCTTTTTATTGTCGTTAGTTTTTCTTGGACATGTTCTCTCTCCCCCCCGCCCACACGCACATTGCATTTTGGTTATTATCACTCATATCCTTATCTCATTCCCATCCCTGTTCTCCATTATAAGTTCCTTTTATATATGTGCATATTAGAAAGAAATATATATGGAACTATATATTAATAAAATTAAAAAGTCAAAGAATAAAATTTGAGCATTTCTGAATTATTCATAAAATTTAAGGGAAACACTGAATGCATCCTGGTGAAGTTTTTATAAAGTTCTCCACCCAAGCCTGCTTTGCATGTCCTTTAACGCTACCTCCTTTCTCTCCTCCCAGAGAGCAGACTTGCTCTGAGGGCACCATCTTACTGAGGACGGTTTCTGGACCACTAATGGTAACAGTCCTTTCAGACCTTCTGTCTACCAGGAATACTGAATTCAGGAAAACATCTCTACATCTTTCAGAAGCCTGACTGGATGTAATTTTAGGGTCTCAAAGTAGGGTAGCTGGTTCAGAGAAATTGCCCTATCACAAAAGTATATAATGCAAGAATTCTTTCGATATTTGTGTCATGAACAAATCTTTGAAACTCCCAGATGATAAATGGACACCATATCACAGTATATAAGGCTCAACCTTTTTTGGAGGGGTTTAAAGCAATTTTTAATATTTGCTTTTTCACTGACCATCATTTTGTTATTCTGCCATACAATACATCCCAACTGCAGCCTCCTCCCTCCCTACTTCTCAGCTCCCCCCACCTCTTTTCTTCCCCATATCCACTGTTCTTCTGTTTCCCTTTCAGGGGTTGTGATCAATCATACTGAATTTGAAGGGTCATAAGAAATATTCTCATTGTCACACATATGGACCTGGCTAAACTCAAGGGTCACAAAAAAGAACAAAAATCCAAGAATGTGGGCAAGACACTTGTAGAGTGGTGAATAGGAGTGGGAGGGCAATAGAGGAAAGGGAGTAATCAGAGGGTGAGTTGGAAAAAAGCAAATTTAACACAAGTAAAAAAGATAGTCTCATGATTTAGAATGTGCACATACATGTAAAAACACACATGCAATTTATCAAATGATGACTAAGTGACAAGAACACAGTCTTGGCATCGACCTCTTGATAGGAAAGTACTCCTCACACATGAGGTAATGTTCTGTCATAGGTACAGAATGAAGAGGTTTGCAAACAGTTTAGAAAGTCATATATCCTCCACAAAGACTAGAATGACTTGGAAATAAGCGCATAAAGAAAAGACAGACCACAGGAATAAAAAGTGGGTAATAAGGGAATGTCAGGCAAAGACTAAAAGAACAATAAAACATGAAAAGGGAAACATATAGAAAGTACAATTTTTGGACAGAACATTCTCCACAGTTGAGTGGAGAGTGGGATATGACTTTCACACGAACTCTGGTGCCCCATATTTGACCATGTCCCCTGGATGGGGAGACCTGGTGGCACTCAGAGGAAGGACAGCTGGTAGCCAAGAAGAGACTTGATACCCTATGAGCATATACAGGGGGAGGAAACCCCCTCTGGAACAGTCATAGGGGAGGGTAATAAGGGGAAAATGGGAGGGGGAAGAATGGGAGAATACAAGGGATAGGATAACCATTGAGATGTAACAAGAATAAATTAATAAAAAATTAAAAAAAAAAAGAAAGTACAATTTTTAAAGCATCCAAAATGGTGAGGGCATTGGACTATAGAAGACTATACCATGCCTGAAAGATGATGATGAGCATCAATGAACCTCTTTATGGAGATGGCTTCAAATATGGCAAACAAGCCACTGGGCAAAAATGACCTCATTTCGACCACTGACAGAATTCTGCCTAAAACTTGGCAAGCTTGGATGCAGGCAGAGTCAACGACCAAACTCTGCCAAGAGGGAAAGCATGTCTTCAATAGTTCCTGCCTCACAAATATGTTGCTCAGATATACTGGGCCAGAAGGCTGAAGATGACGCTCCAATGTTTTAGGGAGTTTTGGGTGACTCTCCAGGCAGCATTTGTCTCTGCTTTCTTTCTTTCTTTCTTTCTTTCTTTCTTTCTTTTTTTAATTTGGAAGCTGCTAACCTGCACTTCCTGTTTACTCAGGTAATTAACTTTACTCCTTCATAAGTCTCTGATGGGGTTGAAGACCAAATAGTTTAGTTTCACAATTAAGCTGAGTTGTTTAGGGATTAAGATGTTTTTGGGTCTAGATAGATGTTTTAAGTTGATAGTGTTGAGATAGGATAGATATTGAGTTACATTCAGAATTTTAGACTCACCAAGATAGGAAAATGTTTTCTTCAAGATTGCCAAATACAAACAGCCAAAAAAAAAAAAAAAAAAAAAAAAAACTATGAAAGTAACATGAATATAATTCCTAATTGTTCTGTAGTTCTTTTGCTGTTTGTAGTTTATTTTATATATGTGTAATAATATAAACGTATATGATAATGATAAAAAATAAGTAAATAATTTTAAAAAAGAGAAAAAAAAAAAAAAAAAAGAAAAGAAATGGACCCCCAGGGAATAACCTACTCTCATTTATGATGTGTCATTTCTAATCTACTTGTGAATACAAGTTTTTTAATCTTTTCAAGAATGAAACAAAACATGAATAAGTAACTAGAAATATCTTAAAGAGGAGAAACAACTTATGATGTCAGATTACAGTGGAAGAAAAGGGAAGTGAAGAAGTCCTAAGAGGCTATGGAAATACAGGGACGTGAGAAGAGGTATTGGGTGAACTTCTGCCAATGGTACAATAGATTTAGACTTTAAGTTCTTGTGTTATAAGGCAAAATAGTATCATCATATTTAAACAGTAAAGGATCAACATCTAAGTAATTTTAAATTATCAACTTTAACTTTCTTGCATTCAAATTACATTTATGCCACACAAGGTAAAATGACTGTTGCTATTTTATTTTAGTTTCCTAATAAGACACAAGGGAAGAAAGAGTGGAAGGAGAGAGTGACGGGGGAGAGAGAATTCTTATAATTATATGTATATAGTGCTTTAAAATCTGTTACAGAATTTTGCCTTAATTATTTCTCTTGGACCTCAAAAACACTCTTATAACTTAGATAAGGCACAAATATTGATCATTTTACAGACAATTCAATTGAAATAATGTAAGTTTCATCAAAGAAATGGATACTGTACCAAAATGTAAGCCTTCTGCCTCCTATCCAGTTTCATCTCTTTCTCTAAAATGGCAGAGCATAAGCTTTTTTTGTACTTGTCAGATTTCCATAGAATTACTTATGAAAGACTTTCCCCCTAGATGTATTGAGTATACTTAACATATATTGTGTTCATTTCGTGTAGTGATTTGATACAACATTGTGAAATGATCATCATGACAAAGCTAATTAACACTTCCATCATTTCACGTAATTCCTGTTTTTGTGAGATGAGCACTAGAGACACACTTTTAGCCAGCTTAAAATACACAACATATTATTCACTAGTTCATCACTACTGAGAGACATATTCATTACATAGCTAAAGATTTGAACTCTGACCAACACTATCCCTTACTGTGAGCCTCTAGTTCTAGGCAACCACTGTGCTGTACTCTATTTCTGTAGGTTAGCTACCTAGGATGATGCCACATATAAGGAAGAATCCGTTGTCTTTTGGTAACTTGGCTTATTTCACTTAGCACAATGCCCTCTAGGTTCATCTATGCCGCCCAACATCAATTCAACATAATGCTTACTTTCTCCCGTTGACATTTTCAATGTTATAAAACATTTATGCCTTTAGAAATGCTATTTTAAGTGGAATTATTTTCTTAAGTTTCTTTGGAGAAATTGTTCATCAAATCCCTAAAACCAACTATTTTCACATTTCAATTCTGTCAAAAAATTCTGTTCTTACAAACTGGATTATAGATGATCAATAATAAAAGAAAACTTTCCCAATTAACTAGATACCAGGATCTTCTAAAGTTATACTAGTAGTAATATTAGGGCTATAATATTGTGATCAAGGGTAATTTATTATAGG
Source organism: Acomys russatus (assembly GCF_903995435.1). Lineage (NCBI taxonomy): Eukaryota > Metazoa > Chordata > Mammalia > Rodentia > Muridae > Acomys > Acomys russatus. Next base: position 30,707,495 of record NC_067153.1, read on the forward strand.
AATGTGAGATTTGCTTTTTAGGAACTGGCTAGAATAAAAACAAAATATATTTAATCAATAGATAGTAGAAAAAGAAAGAATACTCATTTACTATATTCTTAGCAAATTAGAATCGGAGGGATATTTTCCCACCAAAAAAGCCCACTTTTAAACTCTGTAGCTAATGCCATCCTCAATGGTGACGTGTTTAACACTCTTCACACAGTTTCTATTGCACTGGAGTTCCTATTCACTGCAGTGAATCTGGGGAGAGTAACATGAGACACAGAACAAAGAAAAGCCTGTTTTCATTTGCATGTTAAACAATTATTTAATTAGAAAATTGTAAGGAATATGCCAAATTTCTACAAGAATTATTGCCTGCTCTGCAAAAACATATATGATGTGAGATAAAGCTTAAAAAGCAATTATATTTTATACATTGGAAGAAAACAATTTAAAGATCAGAATTAAAATGATTCCATTATTTTATCAACAAAACAAACATAATGAAAACCTTTTTAACAAGTTTAACAAAATATCCTGAAATGAAAGAATCTCTGTAAAGAAGACATTTCGTGTGTCCTGAGACAAAGAAGACTCAAATAGAGATAGATACTACGTTCAACTATTAACAACCCACATATATGTACATAAATTATCTTTTTATTTTTTGAGATTCTAATATTATAACATCATTTCCTCCTTCCCTTTCCTCCATCCAAGCCCTTCCATTTACCCCTTCTTGCTCTTTTTCAAATCCATAGTCTTTTTTTTTCATTAATTGTTGTTATATACAGATATGACTACATTAATATTTAATATACTTATATATTTAAGGTTTCAGACTATTTTTAAATTAAACAGAATCCCAATTATAGTGATAGCAATTTTCAAGCTGATTCAGAGCTTTTATGCAAGTGAAAAGAATCGAGGATATTCTAATTACAACTGAAAAGAACCAAGGTTAAAGGCTTACACTGCATGTCATGCCACTATGGTCTAGGCACAGAAATCTACAATAAATCTGAGCAATACTATAGCCAGGGAATAGATCCTCGCTTACATAGTTATTTGATTTTTTAAAAGAAACTCGCCAAGGCAATCCAATAAGGGAGGAAAATACTTCCCAACAAGTAGTGCCAGGATAAGGAAATAGCTATACTCACACCATGCACAATACTCCTTCCTTCATGTCGTACAAAGAAAGTTAAACAAAGATTTATCTAGATCAAAATGTAAGCAGAGAGCCATAAAATGCATAGGAGTTTTATGTAGCACACAGGAGAATTACTTTCAGGCATCAGGGATTCACACAGCCTTCTTATTTGGACCGGGGAAGAAATAACCGCAATGGAAAATACCAATAAAACCTCAGCAAAACAGAAAATGTTTTGTCCAGTAAAAGAAACCTCTTAGCTGGCACACTCCTTATCTCAGCACTAGAGAAGTAGAGAAGTAAAGCAAGACCTCATTTCTAAATAAATAATATAAAAAAGGAAAATATTTCACTAGAGTTATGGCAGGTTAGCAAAAATAATAATAAAATTCTATTTAACAATTTGCTGGAATTCAAAGTATACACAGAGTTTATGCAACTTAAAAATAAAAGGACGTCTAACCTAGTGTAAAGTAGAAAAAAATTCAAAGTACATTGCATAAAATAATATATATGTACATAGTTATATGAAAATGTGTTCAACATCACTCATCATGAAATTCAAATTAAAATCATAATAAGGTGCCACTGCATGCTCATTAGAATGGCTAAAATTAAAGAGGCTGAAAACACCAAATGTTGGTGAGGATGTGAACAAATGGAGTTCTCATATGTTGCCCAAGGGGATTCCAAAAATTTGCATCCACTCTAGAAGACAGACTACTAGTTTTTTATAAAACTTAATTCATATATTTTTGCCTTTTGTTTGTTTTTTAACACAGTCTCACTGTAGGCCAAGTTGGCCTTGAACTCACAGTTATCCTCCTGGTTCACTACCCCAAGTGCTGGGATTATAGTATCTGTCCATTGCATTTTAACTTTATAGAGAAAGAACTCAGATTCCCAGCGTATACATATCTTATGCCCCCATCCTGATATGCATATGCCTGAAATATCATCATCACCACAATAAACCCGGTACTAAACAACACACCCACCACTTCCAAAAATTCCAGTGTGCTCTCTAGGAGTCTGGGGTTTGCTGAGAAGGGAGAAACATCACTTGAAAAGGTGTTCTTTTGACATATTGAAACTGTTTTGATAAGCACAGGCATCATGCAATGCAGTAAAGCTCTGAAACTTTCCCTACTCATCTGGAATCTAACACTTTCCTATTTAGGACAAAACAATTTCCCTTCCAGGTACGGTGGCACACTCCTGTTATCCTGGCTCTAAGGAGGCAGACACAAGAGGATTGGAACAAACTGAAGGTCCACCTTCTCTAAATAGCAAGCTCCAGGCCAGCTAGTCACCTAGCACCACATAGTGAGATGGTCTCAAACAGCCAACAAGAAAAACCAAAGCAAAACAGATAACTATAAAAGCAAATTTCCATTTATCTCTCTCTCCATCCCTTGTGCATCAGTTTTTGACAATTTTGGACACCCGGCATAGGTGGAATCCAGAACTGTAGTCTTCTTTTGGCTGCCTCTTTTCTCTTAGCACAATGTCTTGATTGTTTAGCCATGTTTTTGAAAATGTTGACACATTTTTGCATCTGCTGTGTAAAAAAAAAAGCCAGAGAGATTGCTGTGTTGTTATTCATCTTTCTGTGAAAATCAAAATATAGCTACCATGAAACTCAGAAATTCTACTTTACAAATTTACACTGCATGTAAAATCATATTAACAACAAACCTTGTGCATGACCATCAATAGCAGCTTTATTTGTATTAGCCAGAAATGGACACGGAATGCCTACCACCTGAAAACATAAATATATGTCAAGATCATTATTCCAAGTGAAAGAAATCTTACACTCATGATGTAAACTGTCTATGATGCCATTTGTATGAAATGCTAAAACCAAGAAAATCTAATCTATGGTAGAAGACCATCAGAGCAGGATTGCCTATGGTGATCAAATTGAAGAAATAGATTGGCGAGGAGCCTAAGGGAAACTTCCTCTGCTTTGGCAATGTTTTATGTACCCTAATAGAGGTCTGGAGAGTACAAGTATTTTCATTTATCACAATCTCATAACTATACACACAGAATTGATACATTTCATGGTGGGTGACTTTTACAAAATGAAACAAGTAAGAGAAAATACTGAAGGTTTGTTAATTGTGCCCATACAACTTGGAAGTCTGAGGTTTCTTTTAATTGGAAATTAAGAGAGATAAATAGAATGAGCATGTATTAAAATGTTGGTGGGAGGACCAAGGCCTTGTCTTCATTGCCTAGATTCTGTCACTGACATTTGCCACACGTGGTCTATCACATACTGCAGGCCTTTTAGTGCTTCACAGGAATGGCCTCCCCATGTTTTGAATTGCATAGTCCCTTGGATCAGGCTGCGACCTGCAGCTCATGGTTCCTCACCTGTATCTTATAGCAAACGCAATTGCTATGATTTGAGTGTTTCAGTTGCTCCACACTCAACGCCTAACGCATCAGTAGTACTAGGAGGTCGCCATGCAGATGAGGTTAAGTCACAGGATGCTGCTCTATAGGGGCCATGAGTGTCTTTATGAAAGGGCTCAAGGAAAAGAAGTCACTCTGTGTTCTCCAGCATCGTGGCCAGTGAGTGGGCAGAGAAGTTTGTCTTGGGAACAGAGAGTTAGTTGTATTCTCTAGACAGCGAGCCTGATGATGACTTGATTTGGGAATTATCAGCCCTCAGAACTGTGAGAAATACATTTGTACTATTTATAAATCACCCAGCCAACAAGAGTGGGCGGGCACACACACACACACACACACACACACACACACACACACACACACACACACACCATGCAACTGGAGCCTTCTCCATTTAGATTGTGATTTTTGAACCACACCTCTTGTCAGAATGACTTTGCCACAGAATTGCTCAAGAAGTCGACTATTTCAAGATATGGGATGAGGATGTAGTGGTGCTGGTCACGTAAGTCTTTTGGGTGAGTTTAGTCATGAGTATAACTACGGACTGAATGCCGTTTCCCTTAGTCTGTTTCCAGATTCAGTCTGCCATGGCTTCACATACAATCTGGGCTGCACTAGAGACAACTCAAGAAAATATCTTAGTTCACTTATTCTTTGGTTTTAGCGCTTATTTGCATAATCTATTCTCAACGTTTGCCAGTGAATTTTGTGAAATGGGGTCTGTTACTCCTACTAGGTGTTTATGTTGTTGTGGTCTAGATCACACCATTTTCTAAGTGTCGAGATCAGTTTCTCTGCTGTTTAATAGCTGACTAATAAATGCCTGTTAAATACATTGAGCAAAAAGATGCATTTAAAATGTTAGTTAGGGGACAGGCATGCAGGCCAGAGACACCTAAGGACCCAACCCGTGGAACGGATACCGGAAGGTTCACTTTTTTTTCCCTTTAACCGTTTTTCCTTCTTGTGTAAGCTAGTTGGGTTGTATAATAAAGTTTAATTGTTAAGAAACAGAAAAAAAATGTTAGTTAGAAGTGGTTGTTTCTATAATATATTTTCATAAAGATAAATCTTATAAACTATATAATATTTTAATTATCTTAAAATTACAAGTTTAGAAAAGCTCTCTAAATATCATATATTGGTATTATATATACCAACAATGCAAAAAAACCCTAAAAGTTAGCTCATAAACAATATCTAGTCTTGGTTATAGATGGCTTTTATTATATAATATATTCTCTGCAATAGAGCAAATTACTAGCCTGGAAAAATAGATGTCGTATAAAAATAAGTCATTTGTAAAAGCCAGAGATATAAATAACAATGCCTAACTTAACCAGGAATCAGATTTCCGATGATCTCAAAATGATCATAAATTCCTAAGTAAACAAAGTGGCCTGGGAATAAAGAGAACAAGAAGGAATAAATCTAATGTGCTTTATTCTAAGACCAAAATCTATAGCAACCGATTGACTTGACATGCTGAAAATTCAGCTCACTTACAGAAGTTGCTTTTATTTTAGAACATTTCAGACTATCTACAACACAATATTGGGGAAACAGCTGCATTGTTTATAGTAAGGATGAAAAGAATCTTAGTCTCAGGGTCAGTTTGGGAGCAGTTATCAGAAAAATAAAAGCTCTAGATAGAAATATCCCCAGGGATCATTGAATACAGTATAATAATTGAAGACACCAGGAAAGACGTTGGGTTATCAGTCATAGCTGAGGTTGGAGGCCAACAGTGGAGTGTTTCCATTTTTCTTCATCTTCCAGTTGCTGCTACGTCCCAGGCTTCCTGCATCCCTGAGCCAGAGTCTGTTGGAGCGAAGTTAGCAGGAAGAGTAGATGCAACCTCAAGTACTAGCCTAGTATTTTATGAAATAATATTTTGATTAATTCTTGGAGAATTTCGTACAATGTATTTTTTATCATTTTTACCTTCCTGCATTTATCCCAGACCCACCACAACTTTCCTGTTGTGAGGTCTTTGAAATTATTCTTTACTGTCTTCCTATCCTATGAATTGTCTCTTCATTCCATCTGTGGTTTTCTTCGCTTTACATTAGACTTGTGACTAAAGGAGATCCCATTTGCCAATTGATCTTATATTCTGTGCTACCTGAGTCCTATATACAAAGTCTTTACCTGTCGTGACAAATTGAAGTGCATCCCTACTTTTTCTTCCAGCATTTTCAGATTTTCAGGTCTTATGTTGAGGTCCTTAGTCCATTTGCAGGTGATTTTTGTTCAGGATGAGAAGTAATGATCTAGTGTCTTTCTTGCTTCTTTAAAGACATGTTTCCTGGTACCATTTGTTGAAAATGAAATTTTTTTCTCCAATGTACATTTTAATATATTTGTTAAAGATAATATAGCTATGGCCATATGTCATTGTATCTGGGTCCTCTCATGTGCTATGATGATTTATGTTTCTGTTTTTGTGCCAATACCATACAGTTTTGTTTACTGTGACTCTGTAGTATAATTTGCAATCAGATATGTGGATATCTCTTGCAGTGTTCATCTTGTCAGGTTACTTTGACTATCCATTGCTTTATGTCTCGGTATAAATTTTGAGATTACCCCCATGTAGGTGAGGAAAGCTCCTCATATTTTGATTCGTATTGAATTCAATCTATAGATTGCTTTTGGCAAGATGGCTATTTTCTCAAGATTAATTCTTTCAATCCACAACCAGTCTTCTGGTGCCTTCTTCAATTTTTTTTCTTCAGTCTCTTAAAATTTTCACTGTAGAGGTCTTTCATTTCCTAGGTTATGTTTATTTTCATGTATTTTAAGTATTTTGTGGTAGAAGTGTTGAATGAGATTGCTTCCCTGATAGCTTTATTAGTATATGTGCTATGTAGATGCGTTATTAGATGCATTGTAAAATCTAATATCTAGTATCTATATAGTAAAATTATATATTCTATGTTTATAGTAAAATTATGTCACATTTGGCTAGTGTAACCAGGAAAATAAAGTTTTTATTTTATTAAATTTGTGCATCAGAGGCCACATGTGAACCCCATGTATCATATTATATGATGCAGGACTAGGAGGCTAGGAGTGCTGTGCCCTTCCCTGAAGAAAGTTTAGAGGATGTAGTAACAATTTTGACTTCTCTGTATCTTCTATCTGCCCTACTTCCTCCATTATAGCTTTTGTCAAGTGGATTCTCAGCTTTCCAAATTTAGAAATCAGTCATCTCCTCTTATATACACTTTTCTCATTCAATCTTGCACACACTGATTTTTTTTCTTTTAACTTTATTGCTTTTTTTCCTCTTGTACTCTTAGATAGTATGTGACAAAAATGTTTGTTATAAAAACAAACTGATTTATGTAACAGTGCGTGAGGCAGTGAAAATGAACCTGGGAAATTAACAGATTCAATTCTGGCCTATATAGCATGTACACATGCCAGTATTCTGGATTGGGTCAATTTTATTGTGTAGGCATATTTTTTTTTGAGTATCACAAAAGTTTATTTAGCAAAAAGTTTCATACGAAAATGTACATGACCCAATTCTACGTCAGTCACACAGGCTCTTTGGGGAGGGATGTGGGCACCTCTGCTGAACATTGTTTAGACTCTTTCCAAGGCTTCTAACATAATGATGCTGTTTCCTCTGATGACCACCATGCCGATGTTGTTCTGCTGCCCGCTGGTTGCCATCTCCACACACTCATCAATCACAAGGTTCATGAAGGGGTCGAAGCCCCGCAGTATTCCTTGCACATGTCTGCCACCATTTAGCTTCAATGATAACTTCTTGTCCATAAATTTCTTCAATTCGGGAGGGTGGGCCTTGCTCATGGCGACTCCTCAGTGGGCTCCGCACGACAGCAAAAGGGATGAGCGGCTTCACAAACGCGCGCAGCAGGCTTGGCGCTGATGCTTGACATCACCGCCGTGTAGGCATATTTTTATTTTGGGTTTCTGAAATATCTTTCTCCCTACTACTTTCCAATACCCCAACACGAGGTAGGAGAGAAAGGTCAATGGGGAGAGGCAGCAGAATTTTCCTTAGCTACTTCCTGCTGTTTATGGTCGTCATGCCTTGGGGGTAAATCCAATCTCCATTTCAGAATATCTTTGTTGACCGCATCAACAACAACCAGGAGCAACACGGATAGGAGGCGGGAGGTAGGGGTGGGAGAAGCACCAACGTTCTTCTTTCCCTGAGTCCCTAGTTTCTCAGTCTGGCTTTTATCCCAACTGGCAAAGGCCACACCACTGTACAAGGTGGATCACAGCTAACAAACATCACATGCCTTCTCACAAGGCAGCTATCAGCTTTGGACAAACTGAAGAAGCCACCATTTCCCACTCCTGGGATTAAAACGAAAACATGTTTACATGTAACTCAAAACTTCCACAACATCAGTGACATTTCATCTTAATAAATAGTCACAAAACAGCATCTTGTATGGCTTATAGAGAGATTTGGATTAATGTTTCTGCTCATATTTCAGCAGTATTTCCTGTGACTCAAAATACAGGCCTTTACTGGGTAACCTTGCAGAAGAGAAGAGCTGTCGGCTTTTTCTACTATGTTCTATTTGTTCCTGTAGTGGTCTGTACTTCCATAAGAGATACTGTCCTGTACACATGTCCGCTGGCAGTATATTCCTTCAGCGTTTGCATTTACCTCAGACTTTTATTGTCTGATTTTTACTTTCAGAGGGTTTTCAAGGCTGGCAGCTCCACTTTTTATTAGGTTCCATAGTTTCTGGTCACAAGTTTACTATCACTTTTATTGTTGCTCATTTGAAGTTAATTTGTCTTCCAACCCTTAAAATTGAGGCTTACTCTTCTGTTGGTTAAAGTGATTTGAATATATTTAAATATATATTGACTCTTAAATCTTGCATGGGCTTTACTAAATGTCTTGAGCTTGGATGTTGCCTTCTATCAATCCCAAACTTTCTCAGTCAGCGTTTATTCAAACATATGGTATTTTTCTTTCTTCCTTCCTTTTTTTTTTTTTTTTTTTTTTTTTTTTTGGTTGGAACTCCCATTAGTCATATTGAGTTCATCTGAAATGCTTGTTAAGCACTCCCCAGGTTTTCTTTTCTCTCCCTGTTCTTTATAATAAACTGTTTTATAATTGAATAGATCTTTAATTCATTAATATTACCTTCTATTATGTCACATATCTCTAATGCAATGAAATTTTAATTTTATAAATTGTATTCATGCATCTTTAATGTACGTGATCTATTTTTTTCCTAATACACTATTGAAATATTTCAGATTATTACCTACTTTGTCTCCTCTTTGATATTTGTAGGAGACTAATCAGTCATTTTGAAGATTGTCCACTAATGGTAATATTTATGACATTTCTGAGTCTCTATCACTGATTTTTTTTATCTGAGTCTTTACCACTGATTGATTATTGTCTAAGTCAGGGTTATTATTGCTGGGACTAAACACCACGACAAAAGTATCTTGGGAGAACAAAGGGTTTATTCAGCTTGCACTTCTAAATCACTGTTTATCACTGAAGGAAGACAGTACAGGAACTCAAGCAGGGCAGGAACCTGGAAGCAGGAGCTGATGCAGAGGCCATGGAGAGGTGCAGTTTACTGGCTTCCTCCTCATAGATTGTTCATACTGCTTTCTTATAGAACCTGAGACCACCAGCCCAGAGATGGCAGCACTCACAACAGGTAGGCCCTTCCACGTCAAACACAAATTAAGAAAATGCCCTAAGAGGCTTGTCTATAGCCAGATAATATAGAGGCATTTCCTCAGTTGAGGCTTCCTCCTCTCTGATGACTGTAGATTGTGTCAAGTTGACATAAAATTAGCCAGCACAATTACTAGTCTTTGTTTCTTATTATTTTCCTTTGGTGGTGAGTTTTAACTTTAGAGTACATGATAAATTTTAGTGTCCCTCTGTTATGCCACCATACTTTAGAGCAGTAGTTCTCAATCTGTGGGTTATGCCTCCTCTGAGGGTCTAATGACCCTTTCAGAATGGTCACCAAAGTTCATTGGACAACACAGATATTTAAATTACTATTCATAACAGTATCAATAAAAATAATTTTATGATTGGGGTCACCACAACATGAGGAACTGTATTAAAGGGATGCGGCATTAGGAAGGTTGAGAACCACTGCTCTAGAGAGAGTTAAGTTTTACATACATAAGGGGAAAGCTGTTCGGACAAATCCTTCATCCTGATTTGCTTTGAAATCTCATTAGGTTTGAACACACAGACACACAGAGACACATTTTTTATTAACACTCTGAAGCCTTGAGGCTTCTGTTCAGTTCCCTAGCTTCTGGTTTTTCTTCAGGCAGGAGGTGATGGTTTGAGTTACAATGGACTCCACAGGATCATAGATTTGAATGCTTGTTCATTAGGGAATGGAGTTGCTTGGGAAGGATTCAGAGGTATGGCCTTGTTGGAGTAGGTGTGGCCTTGTTGGAGGAAGTGTGTCTCTGGTAATAAGCTTTGGACTTGTAATGCTCAAGCCAAGCCTAGTGGTCAGTTCTCTCTCTCTCTCTCTCTCTCTCTCTCTCTCTCTCTCTCTCTCTCTCTCTCTCTCTCTCTCTCTCTCTCTCTCTCTCTCTCTCTCTCTCTCTCTCTCTCTCTCTCTCTCCTCCCATGCTCTCTGCTTAGATATAGAACTGTCAGGTAACTCTGCAACACTATGTTTGCCTGTGTGCTGCTAAGCTTCCCATTATAATGCACTAAACCTCTGAATGTAAGCAAGCCCCAATTAAATGCTGTCTTTTATAAGTGTTGCTATAACCATGTCATCTCCTCACAGGAATAGAACTTTGACTATGACACAGGACACTGGAGTCTTACCCTATAGATGTGCGGGGGTAAGAGCTTGTCATGAGTCCTAGGGAAGATGCTTATGTAGACTTTGGAGAACCTTAACTTTGATTTCTCCTATGTAATAAAATGTCTCGTCATCTCAGAGGCTTCAGATTCTAGTCTACTTGCTGTAGCCAGTGAGACTTTTGCACTTGTTTTGGGCTTTATTTTGTGGTGTGGGTTACCATACCATGGAAAGCTAGTACAAATGAACTATTTACTTTGTTTTCCTTCTGCTTTACTGAATAGTCCCTGTGTTGGCCGTGGAACAGTGTCTGGATATGGTTATTTTAGTGTGTTGTTTACCTCTTAAACATTCCTCTTTGCAGGTTTGATACCAGATACTCTGCCTTCACAGAATCTAAAAACCCTCTTGGTATTTTCTATTTCCATGATAATTCTCTAACAATCCATGGTCTCTCATTTCCTTCCTTCCTTTGTTGTTTTGTTTTTGTTTTTAAATATAGGTTTTTCTCTTTGGAGTCTTAGCTCTCCTGAACTCACTTTTTAAGCCAGGCTGGCCTCAAACTCACAGAGATATGCCTGCCTCTGCCTCCCTGACTTGTGAGATTACAGGCCTGTACCACCATGCCTGGCTTTTCCATTCTTTCTTAACCCTTTTCTCATTCCTGGTAAGAATAAGTGGCTTACTCTCAACAGCAGAAACATTATTTCTATCTTTCCTAAGATTAGATGTCTTCAAACAAGTTATCAAACCTTCTTGATTTTTGTCTGCTCAATTAAAATTCAGATATAGTGACGATATGTACTGTGCAGTATTTTTCCAAGTGCATTCCGCATGCCAAAAATATTAGTATAATGTGGAGAAGATTGATAAGAAAAATATAATTTTCTGAGATGTTTTGAATATACTGAATCAGAATCTCACCTTGCTCAGCTCTGGAGAACTGCCTCACACCACACAGCAGGGATGCACTTGTGTAAACTAAAGCTGAGAACATGGGGATAAGACTGTTACAAAGATAAAATGAGTCATATTTTAGAGCACCAGACCTTAAAGTTTACTAAGTGTCAGCTTCACTCCACTATAGCTCCCTGAAGCATTTCACAATGATACTCCATTTTAATTTTTCTTTACTAAATTTTAAAATTTTAAAATTAATATGCAAAGTATTGGGTTGCACATTGCAACTTCTATCTATCTATCAATCATCTACTTATCTATTATATTATTTCCATTTTTCTTTGTTCCCTCAAACCCTCCTTTATATCCCTCTTTGTTCTATTACAAATTTGTGGCCTCTTTTTAATGCATTGTTTACACACATTTTTAGGGCTGAATAATTGGTATTGGGGAACTAGTTAGTGTGCTCTTCTCTCTGGAGGAACCTTTCTCCTATTCTTGGTGTTCTTTAGTTACCTGCATTTTTTGTGTAGGACTGAAGACTCCTAGGCTTTCCCCTCATCCACATTAACATGCCTGCTGTTGTCCTAGTTCATCTCCTATTTAGGCCATCATGTTGGTGAGACTATGGGTGTGGCTTCTGATATTCCTAGAAGGCTAATATCACAACAAACTGTTATTCTGGCTCTGAAAATATTTCTCCCTCAAGCCTTTTGCAATGTTCCCTGAGCCTTGGGTGCAGAACCATACTCCTCTTTTGGTTATCCTCTTGTACAATAATCCCCCCTTCTATGTTCATGTCATAGATATTCCATTATGTGCTCCATTCTTTATCTTCCCTTCTCGTGTACCTCTAGAAAGATATTTGAAACCTATGTTAATATGTGAAAACATTTGAACCTATTCTGAGAAGAATTACATATATTCACATCACTAAAATATCCCATGATCCAGTCTTTCTTGCTGGTTATTGGAACACTCAGTGAAATAGGTCATCTATAAACTTGTTGAGAAATGTAGAACTCACAAACCTGTTAGTAGTCAAGATCTGTCAAAATTTCTCAACTTTGTGAAAGGTGGTGAAGGATGGCTATTTCTTCCTTACTTAAGAAATTCTGAATAAGATACTTAAACTCGAATGGATGGTACAGTGTATATGAAAAAGGGGAGCTGAGAACACTGCTGTTCTGGGGGTGTGCTTCATCAAAGTGAATTGTAGTAAAGAAGGAATCAGAAATTAAAAGAGGCTCCAACATTATGGTCTGCACACAGTTAATTGTCCTAATTGTTACAAGTGATTTAGAAGCTTTTAACATTTATTGAAGTAAAATAAAAATGAATAGCCCCCTAAGTCACAGCCTCCTTGACTAACTGGCATACAGAATCAATTGTGTACGGCATTTAACATGCATTTTTAGAAAATTGGCTTCCTTTTTAGAAATGACATCCAAGGCATAGCTGCAAGGCAATTGCCATCAATTACCTGATTATTTCTGTTTTAGTAATGGCCCAGTTCTCCGAGGAAATAGATTGTACCATTGGCTTTAAGGGTGATAATTAATCAAACGTCTTCTGGCCTCTAGCACAAGTTTGGAATCAACTTAGAAAATGTCTAAGAGTAAGATCAAGAGGGATCAGACTCTTAGCCTTATTTTAGTAAGCATACACTGAGAAAAGTTCTTTAGATCTCAGGGGATGACTGCACTTTCTACCAGCTTAAGCCTGACTTGAACCGTGGACTTACAGTTAGACTTGCCATTAAGTAAAATGGTAACTCTCATGAGTGGTGACTGAGAGGGACTGGATACAAAACAGCATGTTCAGAATGTCTATCCCTAACCTGTGTTGGTTCATCTCAAGGAAACAGGACCAGAGCAGAAGGCGCTCCCCATGGGCAGATATGAACAAAGAGGATTGGCAACATGCAAGTCATGCCTGTTTGATTCTTTTTTTTTTTTTTTTTTTTTTACTTTATTTTAATTTTAATTTTTAAAAATTTAATTCACTTAACATCCCAATCGTAGGCCCCTCCCTCATCTCCTCCCAGTCCCACCCTTCCTCCCTCTTCCTCCCTATGAGTCATCAGAGAGGGGAAGCTCTTCTCCTCACCAACTGATCCCAGACTTACAAAATTTTACTTTAGGTTCAGATGGGAAGTTGACGTGAAGGATGCTGCAACACTTAGAGTCATATAGAAATGTCATTCTAGGATATTTCTCTGTCCTTTTTAGGACGGAGAACTATATATCTTTGTCAACCTTTACCATTCCCTCAGACCTCCCCATAATATTACCCAGTACAAACAAGACAACTAAGTAAGCTCAGAATAAATTGACCATACATAACCAAATGCTATCATCGGATTAAATGCTAATAATATAATAACATATTGTACACACACTATCTCATGTATGGGAAGATATGAATGGATACGTGCACCTGTTGTATTTCTAAAGCTGTTAAATAAATGGATACTTGTAGTAACTCCCCAGCATATATCTTGCTCAGATGTAAACTAATCTTTGAGCTTCACAAGGAGCCTGGCTCTAACAGGATCTGCAGAATTATGGTAGATTCTTCTTGTTCATATACTATTGAGTGGTAAGGTCTGGGTGATTGGAGGGTCAATGCCTACATTCTCTTACCCACCTTGGGTGCTGAGTTCTTGCTTCTAAAGCAAGACATCATATCAGAATTAACTTCTTTCTCCCAAGTACATTGCTCCCATTTTACGATATAGACGCTGAGAACAATTTCTTCTTTCCATTGCCAGCAAAGTGGCAGAAACAAAAGTGCTCTTGTGAGGCATTCGGTTCATTCTGTGTTGTACATTTCACTGAAAGATTTTGGAGATAGGGGTGGTGTTGGCAAAGTGAACAAGGTGAACAAAACACTGCTACTCTTTCACAAAGACACAAAGAGTACCAACATCATAGCCATCATGGTCCTTTCTACCCTCACTCTTCTCCCTCATGCCTTTCATGATGTCTTTCTCCAAAAACTAACTTTGTCTCCAAACTATTAGCGTTTCTTTCAGTTTTCTCCATTCTCATTCTGAAGTTTACCCCAAGGAGTCAAGGTTAAAAGTTGTGGGCCCTCTTTGTGCCTTTGATCCTTCTTCCCTGAGCTGTAAGTATGTGGGAATAGAGGTGCTGCAGAAAATGTATTTCCCCAATGAGACAAAATGTATGACGAGTATTGGATGCACCATCCATCTATTTTGGTTTTCAATATTAATATTTTGTCTTCATTAAACACAAATTGGATATCTGCCTACACATTACCTATCTGTTATCTATCTCTCCATTTATCATCTGCTCATCTGTATAATGATCCTGACCTATATCATCTACTTCTGTCTTTACATTAATAAACATTATTTCTTTCCATGTGCACAATCTTAGCACTAGCTCTGAAGTTTGAAGACTATGGCCACAACATTTTAAAGCTTTGAAGGAATTTGATTGCACTTACTTAGTTGTAGTTATATTTTTTAATCTACACTGTGTGGTTTTAGAATATTTAGCATGCCTAATCCTTGTGTGCTTAAAGGACAAAAATTTTGTGTTTCTCTTTGTAATTCTTGACATTTGAACAGCTATAACTAAGTTATTTTTATTTCACACAGAAGATATAACTGAATATAAACACAACATATTATATATTCTTTAAGACAGTTTCTGATTAGGAACTTGGTGGGCTGACTATAGCTACTTTGAATATTTGAGAGTCGGCGTGTACTCAACAAACACTCAAGCTAATTTTAATAATAAGGGAGTCCTCAATATACTTTAGAAATGAAAGATTCATAAAAAATCTTTTTGGAGGCTGGGCAGAATGACACATGCCTTTAATCCTAGCACTCAGGGAGGCAGGCAGATCTCTGTGAATTAGAGGCTAGGCTGGTCTACAAAGCAAGTCCAGGACAGCCAGACCTCAATTATACAGAGAACTCTCTCTCAAAAAACCAAACCAAACCAAACCAACAAAAAATTCTTTGGTATTTTTTCCCAAAAAAATGTCTCTCAAACCAATGCCATGATGCATTTCCTCAAGCAAGTACATTTAGGACTTCATTCAGTGCTACTGATAGAGTGCATCACATCCCTGGTGTTTGGAGAGAGAAGTCTAGAAGACCAGTCTCTAATGAATAAGGATAATTTCAGAGAGAGTTTGAAATGAGCATGGGAGGCTAGTGGAGAAAACTACCATTCGTGCTTTTATTCATTTATTTATTTATTTATTTTACTTTTAATTTTGAAGTCTCACCTTTAAATTTAACTCCTTGCTTCTCCCAGATACACTCAAAATTCCTTCAAGCTGACAACAGTATAGCAGTGCTCTGCATCACCAGCCCTAATGTAAGGTTTGGCATATTTGTTATTGAATGAGAAAATGATTTAATAAATGCAATAATTTCCAAATTAAATAGATTTAATCCACACACTCACTTTGTTGCATACGTATGGAAATTTTTTATGACACATTCAAGTCCAGCAGGCATACACCAAGTGAAGGGATTGTAAAATTGAGACACAACTGTTAAAAGAAAAGTCACAAGGTGACGGTTTTATGACAATGCCTTTACACATTTGATTCTATTGCTTAGACAAGTGAAAATTTCCCCCAGATGAGTCTTTATTTCAAATTAACTTCAGTCTCCAGTTGCAGGAATAATTATTTAGATCTGCATTTAGAGGCAGATAAAGGAAAGAGATTTTTCTTTTATGCCTCATTAGGCTGCAGAATAAGTAACACAATACAAATGTCCCTGAAAGGATTAATGATACAACTCAAGAGAACTACTATTTGTTCTCATTGGAAATATGGTCATCATTTTCTCTGATCTTCAGATCTAGGGATGAGCAAGGATCATGGCTGATCCTACAGGAACTAAGTAGGCAACTGGAAAGAGATGAAATCAGCTAAAAAATTACCTATCTCCAGTCTCCTGTTCGTCTAGTGGTCATACATTTTCCATGTTCACTTATGCAGTAGCAGCAGAACTCTTGGGGATGGTTCTAGTATTGTTGAGAGGCAAACAATTGTTCTATGGAGTACTTGAGTGAATATTAATAAAAGTTTTTGGAAATCCCTAAAGAGATGGTGGGAACCCAAACGGTTGTACAAATAGTGACAAAGTGTATTCTTATGTGATGTACTTCAATTCTTAGCCTTCCAATTTAGCAGAAGAAAGCCTTGAGAAATTTGCTGTTTAACACAATCTGTTATATTTTATAAAAGTAATAGAATGTGCGGTTACTTATGAAATATTCCAGGGAACAACTGTAGTTATGGATCAGCTATTCTGTTATCTTGTACAAGTGCCATTGACAGATCAGTGAATGTTGAAGCTTGGTCTTTCACTACTAGTTACATGACAAGAAACAGGTACTTGACATCACTGCCTTTAATTGCTTTCTTTCAGTAAATGAAGTTTATAATACTCCCTTCAACAGTCATTGTGAAAATTACATTAGTTTATTAATAAAAAGTGATTCAATATTTTGTATATGGCAGACTCTATGTCACATTACTTTTTATAGGATATTTAAACACAACAACAAGGTTTCTTTTCTGCTAAATTATTTGCTTCATTGTTAGTATGATGCACACACTAGAAGGCAGCCTGTGTGAGTATAAGACATTGCTCAAATTGATTACTATTGTACCCCTAGAATCCAGGCTGACATTTCATGGGAAGTGGGTGGCCAATAAATACTTCTTAAATTAATGTGTCAAGGAGAACCTGTGAAATTCAGATATATGACCACTCCTGAACTAGAAAATGTTCCATTCCCATAGTATAAACGGATGGAATGAAGATCCCAGGAAGGAGAACGGCCAATTTTGGATCTCACTGTAGCTAATCCACCTAAGAGCTGTATGGCCTTGAGCAGATTTATTTTCTTTTATACTTTGGACAGGATGTTGTTTTGAGAACAAAATAAATAATGCAGGTGAGGTGAAAGGAATTTGCACATAGTAAACACAGCCTTCTTCAGAAACAAAGTGAATATTCTAACATTAATATAGCACTTTAGAATTCACCAAATGCAAGTCTCATCTCATTTGTTCTTTGTAACAATAGGAAGTAATGTGGAAAAAAGAGAGCTTTTGTATGCAAGGATAATTATTCACTACATGGGACTATACTTAAAACTGCAACAAATTTCATGGTCTCAAAGGGGGAAAGGACTCAATTAAGGCCTTATCTTTTAAAAAAATAGTTAAAGTAGCAAAAACATTGTTATTCTTCTTTTAAAATGTACTTTTACTTATATATGAGTGCCAACTTTTGAAAATAATGGATTTTATTAAAGGGATATAATTTCAGGCAAAATGATGTGAGAACAGTGCAACATCCTTTCATATTTAATTAACTTACAACACACAGTGTACAAGAAGATCACTTTTGAGCAGTGGGCAAGGTTTAATCAGTTTTCCCAAGGACTTTTATTATTCTTATATTTAAATCCTTTTGCTCTAAAATTCCCACCTTGTCACCAGCTTTATCTTTTCTCTCTTCTAAGTTTTGAGCTACTTAAGTAGGCCAAATCCATGTATGCCAGTGGCTCTGTGTGATTCATACTGTTCTCCGTAACTACTCTCTTGTTGCTTAAAACTCTGAAGCCTTTCTGAGACTTAGTACTTTGTTTAACAAAGGATTTGCATGATATTTATAGACTAATGATCAAAGACATTGATTTAATGGTTGGAGATAGATATGACTCTTCAGATGGAAGGGATGTGAGGAACAGACTAATTTTATAAATGACCAACTCATTAGAGCATTAGAGAATATTTTCATGTTATGATGGCTTTTGCTTTCCTGTGTAGCCTCATTATGGTGCAGACTCATAATAAAACTGAGATAATGAGGAACCTCTGTATTATTACTGCCTTCATTTTATAGATAATTAAAATGTAACTCAGAGAAGTTTAGTGACTTAAGGCAGCACAGCAAGTAAATGTTCTCTTTTAATCCAGGCTCCTTATGGAAAGAAGCAGATAGGCGAGGGGTCAAAGGTAAATCCTCTCTCTCCTCAGTAACATTTGGATTTGTGGTTTGCTGTAATAATAAGTCTTTTCAAAGGACCCATTGCTTTGACTAGATATTAGGGCTTCTGAAGAAGCTGTGCTCTCAGACCCAGGTCTTTCCTTCCGCGGTTGAAATTGACCTCCACAGAAAAGAACTGTTGGCCCCATGTGTGAGGGTTTTTACTGGAGAAACACTGTGTGCAATAACAAACAGAATGTTGAAGTGAAAGTCTCAATGTTTGAGTGGTAGATTTCTGCCCTGCTTTTGAAAGCTGTTAAATTTAAGTATGACCACATGCATACGTTTTATATATTAATAAAGATAAATGTATTTGAACTGAAAAAACATATCAAGTTTGAATTTGGCTTAGGAAATTTCTCATTCTGAATCTAAAATGTCTTAAACTCTATGATGTGAACCCCTTGGTCACGAATAGTGTTTTCATATAAAGAATATAAATAATCTTGGGGACTGGGAAAACGTTGCAGTGATTGAGAACATTTGATGCTTTTGCAGAACATCCAAGGTAGCTTCTCAGTATCCTCATTAGACTGCTAGAAACTCTCTGCAACTCCAGCTCCAGGGCACCCAATGTCTTATTCTAGCCTTTGGAGACCCCCATACATATGCAGTACACACACACACACACACACACACACACACACACACACACACACACACACACACATTAAATCTGTCAAAAAATTCCAGAAAATATTTGCATAACATTTGTCGACCCTTGCAGGACAAGGAGGTGGTTCTATGGACTGTGCACTTGGACTATAAGCCCTGTCATGAGTGGAGTGAGACTAGAGCTCTATGCCTCCCCCCCCCCCTTGTAATTCTGCTTTTACCTTCCTTGAAACTTCAGATCTCAGCAGACCACTCACAAGAACGTAACTGCAAGAACATCAGCTCACCTTGATTTAAATCCCAAGCACAAGCAGTATTTGTTTTCAGGCTTCTAACTTCTAAAATAAAAATAATAGACAAAGACTGTTTACTGGTAAGGATTAAATTAAATTTATAAATACATGTGGAGTGGCTGTTGCATGGTAATCTTCATTACCTAGTAGCTCTCTCACACTGCCATCGCCACTGCACACAAAAGAGGAACTATCTTTGATCACTTTACTAGAAAAACATAGAGATGCTAATGATGAAGGAAAAATAGCCATTACTTGAAATGAGTTGAGATGCCTACTCATAGAGGGAGTTTATTTTAAAAGATGAATCCTGAGGCTATGAGCTGTTCTATGTTTGTCCAATTGGAAGTCCCTGAGCAAAGCATTAATATGCTGCCATCTAAGGCAGCGTCTTTTAGTGACCATGGACTTGAGGCAGCTGTTTACTTCTCTTGTTAACCTCAGAAAGCGTGTTAGTTTTGCTGGAAAAATAATGTAAGGGATCAGATCTGCCTCTGAAGGGATTTTTGAAAGTCTCATTATCTCAATTCTTCTATACAAGCCAAGTTGATAACATCTTTGAGTGGGGTTAAGTATATATGCTCTTAAAAATGGTCATGTCTTCTATACAAGTTTTGGCAATTCACCTGGCTATCTCTCATCTGTCTACCTACCTACCTATCATCTATCTACCAACCACCTATCTACCATCTATTTATATCTATCATCTCTATCTATCATCTATTTATCATATCTATCTATCATATATCTATCAATCTATCATCTGTCTATCATCTATTTATATATCATCTATTTATTATATCTATAATCTATTTATATATCATCATTTTCTTTCTATCTATCTATCTATCTATCTATCTATCTATCTATCTATCCATCTGTCATTTACCTACTAATGCAGCCACTTTGTGAAAACACTAATGTTAAACATCTTCTTGGTTCTAGATCTAAACTGAATTTCTCAACAGATTTCCAGGGTGAACAATAAACAAATATTTTAATAATTTGTCCATTTTTTCAAGTTATTTCCCAGTATCTCAATGAAAGTATTTTGATACTGTAGGAGCTTTTCTTGTTTGAATGCAGAAACACACACACACACACACACACACGAGGAGGGATATGGAGGGAGGGAGAAAGAGACAGAGACAGAGAGACAGAGAGAAGTACCCAAGGAAAAAATGGTCATACTTTACACTTTACATGATATGTGCTTTTGTTTCCCTTCTATGTACTTACATATTCTTTAAATGATATTTCTTTTTATCACAAACGCAATCCAAATGTTAGCAAATAAATTCTTTTCTCCACATTTTGTCCCTTTAAATAGAAAAATGCTAAATAATTTTTAATGGCCAATTTGGCCATAATTATCAAATCTATGGTTTTAAACAGACTTTAACTTGATACTCTGAATTTTTTCTTGAATTAGGGATAACTTACATAATAAATTTCTGGGAAGAAAATTTTTGCTGAGAACATTGATATTCTCCAAAAGGTAAGGATGTTAACTGGTGTGAAGACACCTGGAACGAATCTTTAGCAAACTGAGGACGATTGGGAAATTATGCAGAGGCACAAGTCTTATCAACAAAGTATCAGCATCAAAGTTAAAGGCAGGATAATAGAAGCCATCTCTGCTTACTAACCATAGCTCTCAGTCCATACCTGCTGCCAGAATGGCTCCTGATGAGGTGCCACTAGTGATTCAGTTTCATTGATCTTCCCTTCCTTTGATTTAAATAGTCACTAGTGGAAAAAAAAGACACCCACAAACTGCAAAGCTATCTTGTAATTGTGGTGTGAATTCGCTGTCAAATTCGCTCATAGTCTATGAATTTTTCCCCCAGGGGAATTTTGAACTCTGATGACTTGAAAGCTGGCCCTACCTGCTATACCTGGGCTAAAGTCTCTCCCACACTCATCCACAAGCTTACTCGTACTTCCCCATTAAAATTTTACTTCATGAAATTTGTCCATGTTTGGGGCATTTGTATATAATTTGAAGAGATTAAAAAAAAAAAGGCTTCTCTCTTCAGAGCTCAAATGGTAGGCATTATAAGGCTGTCCAACAGAAGAACCCAAGGCCAGGTCCATCTTTGTATATGCCCTTTTCGTCTATACCCTTAGAGTCCCTGTGCCTGTATAATGAGTCTGACAACAACAGAGGACACATCATTCAGAGTGTAAGCCCCAAGTCAGCCTGGAATTATGCTACTGGCAAGTGAACTACTTATGAATTTTGTCCTAAAATGTTGGAATATTGGCCATTTATGGCTTTGTAGTAATGCAAAAGTAGTCAAGCATGGACCAAGGATTTTTAAGCACAGGTAGAACTCAGGAGAAGTCAAGACAGGGAGAAGGAGATAGATTTTAGGTACAAGATAAGACTTGGTGACCAAAGAAATATTTTGATTTTTTTTTGTTGTTGTTGTTGTTGTTGTTTTGGTTTGGTTTGGTTTTGGTTTTTTTGTTTTGTTTTGTTTTGAGACAGGGTTTCTCTGAAGTATGAAACTCTTTGATGTTTGGATTATCTAGGTAACTATGACACCTACCTCAACTATTAATTTAGTTATTATTCATATGTCCAAGGAATTTAATAGTACTTTACTTTTTTTTATACTCATGATACCAAAAGATACACAGACCACTTAGTAGTAACTGGGTTTGTTTGTCTTGTACAAAGGCTCCATGGCGATATTTAAAATGGTGTTTCAAATATAGGGCATTTTTCTAAACTTCAAAGAGACACACTCTTGACACATAGAGTTTTGTGATAATTGGTCAACAAGTGGAAAATATTGTGTTCTCGTTAACTTAAACTGTAAATTTAGGGTTGGAAAGGAGTTTCAACTGAGGAGGCTGTCCAGATGAGTCTGACCTCTGGCTATATCTGTGGAGTGTTGTCTTGAATTTATTTGATGTTTAAGTGTCAACACCAAAGGGGAGCATCATTCCCTGGGCAGGTGGTCTGGGACTATTTAAGAAAGGTAACGAAGGGATGATCTATTTTATGATGCAGCTGCATCTGCATCATCCATGCTCTTACAAGCCCTCACCTATACTCCCATGAGTAAGCCCAGTCCACTCAGTGGTTAACTAAAATTGGAGAGGAAGGCTGGCTCAGTATGAGTCCGTGAGTGAGTCAACAATCAACATTCCCACAGTTTCCATTCCAAAGCCCTATTTGAATCCTTAGCCTGATGCCACTCAGCTATGGACTGTGGCATGGAAATGCAAGGCAAGCAAATCTTTTCCTCCCTTAAGTTTCTTCTACTCAGAGTGCTTTATCACAGCCACAGAAGCAGTATTAGGACAGTAGTCAACACCAGAGAAGTGGGTTGTTGCTGTGATAGACTTGACCATTGTGGGTTTTTTTTTTTTTTTTTATGATTTGTACTTTTTTATGGGAGAAACATAGACACAGTTGCAACTTTTAGCTTTAAAAGCCATGGAGTGCTATGGGCAGAACTTGATGAGCTGTTCTTTAGGGAACTTAGAAGATAAGAAGGACGAGAAAAGTACAGACGATGAAGGCATGGCAGCAAAGGTTCTATTGAGATGAGGAAGAGAGGCTATTTCAGCAATCCCTCTGCGCTGATCATCTGGGGCTGAAAAATCAACAGTAATCAATACAAGACCAGTAAGACTCAGCTGGAAAATCTCCGATTCATTGGAGCAATAGGAAAATACTTTCCCCAGGGTCATATAGAACCTGTGGTCCAAGAGAACCAAGGCAACATTTCAAGCTGGTAGCTGTACTCAACAGTGTGGAAGAGTTGGCCATGTCGTGCTGGTTTGGAAAGGATGGAAAAGTACAAGATTGAGGGTGTCACCTGGAGTGGCTGATGACTGGTACTGAAAGTCAGGGTCATAGTTTCTGAAGAGAGACCATGAAACGATATTAAGGAAGTTGCAGTGGCGTCCCCAAGATAGTGGAGAAGGCAGGACCATGCAATATTTGTCAAAATAACAGCTAGTTTAAGTGGTGGGAAGAGGGGTCAGACCAAGGCTACAAGAAAAACTGAGCATTCTGGGAGTGGCAGAGCTGGAGAACCCCTTTGGAACTCAGAAGATCAGGAGTGAGTATAAGATGTCAGATATTGAGCTATAGGATTTTGATTTCCATGGCAGGACTTTGGTTTTGATCCAATTGTTTTTAATGTCTGAGTTCTTCTCTTTTGGAATAACAAAGTATGTAATCTGTCTTTGATTTTACAAGAGCCCAGAGTTTCAGCTTCTAAAATGTTGCAAATTTTAACGACTTTGAGGTTTTTAAATTTTATTTTATGTTGATGTTAATATGAGATCTTGGGGGACAAACAATGGAAAGCTATGGTTTAAAGGTGATGTGTTGGTTTTCCAAGCTGCC
The DNA here is from genome assembly GCF_903995435.1 of Acomys russatus. NCBI lineage: Eukaryota > Metazoa > Chordata > Mammalia > Rodentia > Muridae > Acomys > Acomys russatus. The sequence continues at coordinate 30,731,118 of NC_067153.1, forward strand.
AAGAAGTGGAGACTCCTAGTTAGCTTTAACATGACACATCATACAGTCACCCAAGAAGAGAAACCAAATTAAAGGCTTTTCAAGAGAGCATTCTGTCCTGTGGGTATGTCTTTGGAGGTTGTCATAATTGTTAAATGAGGTAGGAGGGCCCAGTCTGCTGTGGGTAGCTCTGCTTCCTGGGCAGGAGGTCCTAGGCTGTATAAGAAAGCAATCAGCACAACTCCTTGCTTATTGCTTCAATTCCTGCTTGAATTTCTACCATCATCTCCCTCAATGAAATGGTGCACTGTGACCCGGAAGTGTAAGTGAAATAAATCCTTTCCTCCCCTAAGTTTTGATCGAAGTGTTTCATTACAACAGCAGAAAAGCAACTAGGAAAGAGAATACTTCCTTCTCTTCTAGAAATTATGACTTCTGATGTCTGCTTTGGAACTTGCAAGCTTCTTTTATAAACATCTCTTTGAATTGAGATAATTAGCTTCTCAAGGATGAGAACAAAACAGATCAAGCCAGCTTTGTTCCCAAACAATGCTGTGTTGTTGTTGTTGTTTGTTTGGGTTTTTCATTTGTTTTATTTTTGTTTTTGTTGTTATTTTGGAAGCCATACTTTTATCAATTTGGAAACTTTACTTGATCACTAACGGCTTCTCTGAAAGTTATTGGACTAGAACTCCACGGATTGCCTTTAGGGGCTGCTGGGCACCGCATATCTGCCACTTTTCTTTGACAGTCTGCAAGGTTTGAGGACAGCATCTGTAGATTCTGGATTAATAATGCTGTCCTGGATTGTTCAAGAATCCCCATGGTGGGACTGAAGGCTCAACACAGAGCATGCATATGCTTAGCATACTAGCCAGAATTAAACACCTCAATTAAAAGTCAACATTCACACACACACACACACACACACACACACACACACACACACACACACAGACAGACACACACACACAGAGAGAGAGAGAGAGAGAGAGAGAGAGAGAGAGAGAGAGAGAGAGAGGGAGAGAGGGAGAGAGAGAAGAGTAAGTTCCTAATTTTTAATTGCATTGCAAATAGGCCTGAGTGAGGCTTATGTGTAGAATTCTGTTCTGCCTGGGTTATTCTGAATCCAAATGGTTCATCTCTAGCTGCAGAATGCCTGGGGTACTTTGAAACTTGAGCCTAGCAAAAATTGCAAAGTATAATAACTAATTTATTCTTATATGCAACCATTTATTTACCAATTTAACATCCACTTTGTGCTACAGATGAAGCCAAGACTAAGCTGTATAAATGTCCTGTCCTCATGGAGTCTGCATTCTGGTGGTAGGAACTGGTAATGCTAATAAGTCAAAATATAAGCACATAAAACAAAGCATCAGTGAATAACAGTAAGTCGGACACCACAGTGTCTGGTACCATTATTATGAATGGCAATGACAGATAATGATCAGGATTGGGACTTTTGAGCCAGTGCTCTTTGGGTAGAAGGTGTAGTGAAATGACTAAGAGAACCATGGGGGAGGAGTGATGCTTTACACACACACACACACACACACATACACACACACACACACACACACACACATACACGGGAATAATGTGGATGGAATTACTTAAAAAATGAGTGTGGGTAGGACAATAAGGCATAATATAAGAGAGTAGAAGTGGACATATCAGGAAAGACATATTCTTGGGTTTTGTACTAATTGTGAATAAGAAAGCAAAAGAGGACATAAGATTTGGGAAAGGAGATCTGATTTACATATGTCAATATTGTAAGAAAGACAGAGACAAATATATCTATGGTCCAAGTCCTGAAAACTATAAAAATGTTACATGACTTCATGACAAAGGACAATTAAAGTCTCACATATAAGTAACACTGCCAACCAAACAATGACGAATGACAGAGTTTATTTTGGATGTTGAAGATGGTTCCAGAGTAAACCACAAGTGTCCTCCAGGGTAAAGGAACCTAGGAAAAGATGTCAAAGTGATGAAGTGTGAAAGGACTTAGTCTGCTGCAATGCTGCCTTTGACTGTGGTAGAACAGGGCAATGAGCCATGGAGTATGGGGAGGTTGAAGAAGCTAAGGGATCGGAAGCAATGGACTTTACACACGCATCCTAAAACAACAACAACAAACAGCCAGGCAACACTGGCTTTAGTCAATTGACATTTAAGTTGGATTTCTGACCCACAAAAATTTATATTGCATAAACTACTAAATTTGTGGCAATCTATTATAATATCAATAAAATATAAATATACTCTGGTTTGTGTTGTGGACAGAATATGTTATGCGGAAGTAGAAGCATGGGATCCTACTGGGTTACCACTTTGACTTTACAATGCAGAGAAATGGAGAGACCACACTGGGTCTCAAGGCGGGAAGGCAAAGTGGTCAAATTGGGGACACATTTTCAAGATTTCAGAAATGGTTTAGCATAGTTCTTGGAATTCTGGATTAAAGCCATTGAGATTTAACATTAAGTAAGAAGTGTATTTGCCAACTTGGGCAAGACAAGAAGAGATGCATTTGTGGGTAGAAAACAACAGGTCTGGCTTAGAAATTTCTATTTGAAATTTCCTTCTGATACCCAAGGGGAAATGTTGATCAGGCAGCTGGATAAACTAGTTGAAGGTTCAGAAGAGAGGTCAGGAGTGGGAGCAGAAGTGTGAGGTGAGAGAAGGCTTTTTCTCCTGCAGACTTCAGCACTAGTCCACCAAGACCAACTGCTCGTGTGTTAGACATTGAACAGAGAGAGGTCTTCTTTCTTGTCAAGGGTCTTACTATTTGAAATCTTCCGGCTGCTCAATTGCCATCCCAATAGCCCCCCCAAACCATTCAATCACTTTATATTCAATGTAAATTTGGATTACCAAAATTGCTTAATTTGAGTACAGAAAAGAGTGAAAATCTAGCTTATGTTGCTGAATATCCAGGGACATATCCATGAATATGTCCTGATCATATGTTCTTGTATAAACTTGCCAGTGCAAAAAGGGTCAAAAAGACATCTGTTCTTTGAGCAGAATAGTGGGTTCAGACTTTATTTGTGCAGCTGAAAATTGTCTCAGTCTCGCTCGTGTGTGTGTGTGTGTGTGTGTGTGTGTGTGTGTGTGTGTGTGTGTGTGTCTGTGCACACGCATGTGTGTGTGTGTGCTGCCGCTGAACCTCTGACATGCACTCTGGTGCCCACAATTTGATCATTGTCCCTTGGCAGGGAGGCCTTGCAGGCACACAGAGGAAGGGGATGCAGGCTATCCTGGTGAGACATGAATGATAGGCTGTGGCCTGACTGTGGGGAAAGAGGCCATCCCAACTTCCTGCCCTCAATTTTTTTGGGTACTTATACCCCCCTGAGTTGCTGATATACTGTAATATGATATTGTGATTTGCAAAATGTACACTTGAGACCTATATAAACAACTTTTAAAATGGCAAAACCATCTCAAAATATTTTAAGTGTATGGTTTGATGTTGACCTGCATTCATAGGTACTCTTGGCTGCACAGGAACTGGGAGTTGGACACATCTGAAACCTTTATAACAGTGACTAAAACCTAGAAACAAGTTCCCATGCCTTCTCACATGGAAAAACGAGGGGTCAGAAGAGGCAATCCTAAGGGCTCTTGTGTGAGTCCAATAGAACTACTGTCACCAAGTACATGAACCAAGACACATAAGCAACAGAACCCGATCTCCTGGCAGAAGTCTGTGGCCAAGCTCTTGAGCAGCTGCTTTCCTCTGACACTTCTCTCCCTTGCTTTCAGATGGCCATCACCCTTAGGACTCCTACTCTCTTCCTCTGGGTGCATCATGGTCTCTCTTAGTCCTTCACAAAGGATACAAAAAATTCTGGATGATTGCTTACCCAAAAGGCTCCATTTTGACATATATATTCGCTTCTAGAGAGAGAAATACTGTCTTCAAAACCAGTCACATTCTGAGGTGCTGAGGGGTGAGGCTTCAGGACAGTCATTGTATAGTAGCTGTTTCCTGTTGGAATGGAGTAAAGTCCTTCCTTGGTGCACCTGGCATGCCTCATTCTGCTCTCTTGGCAGAGCTTTCTCCTCTTCTCCTAGAGAACAGACCACAAGGAATAGCCAGTGAAGAGAACAGAGCCAATGATGGGCTATCCATAGGTACAAAAAGCTAGGGGCCACAGTGTGACACACATACACATTCATGCACACATATACACACACATACACATGTGTATGGCGCATGCATATAGAACTCAGCAATTTATTTTAAAAAACAAATTTGCATATTACCCAGTGGCAACCTAGAGTTTGAATGCTGGCGCAGGCTTATTTTATTTTATCTTTCACATCTGTTATTTGCGAGACATACAATGTAGTTTGATCTTGCTCATTTCTCATTACCCTCTCCAAAATCCCCTCATGATAAAAATATTTTAATGAAACTTTTTTAAACAAATAAAATGAGTGCAAAGGATGAATGGGCTACCGATTTCTAATAAAGACAGCATCAGTATTATTGGCTCTTCACTTTGCCTCAGGCTCCAGCCTGGCCCCTATGCTATGGGTAAGATCCTGCCATTATTTGCATTTTTTTATTTGCATTTTCCTCATTTGCATTTTTATCTATTGACTTCGTTCATTGTATCTGAAGTAGACACAGGAGAGAGTATCCTCCTTAGTGGTCGAACCTGCTAGTTCAGGTTCATAGACATATAGAGTTTCAGGTAGTAGGCACTTCAGGCCTCAGCAACTGGGTTTCCTTGTTTATTTGGTAGTGTAATTCCCTCAAAACCTCGCCCTCCTTAAGTCTATTTACTCCTAATCAGTTCCATGGAACAGCAGTAACAGCCAATGGTCTTGTCAAATACACTCATCAGGCATGACCAATTTAATGTTCTCTCTGCATCCTGCCCACTTTTACGCTGGGCCTTTTCCCTAAGGGACCTGATGTCTTAATCCATTAAAAAGAGATTTTTTATGAGAATGGAACATTCTTTTTAGGATGTGTGCCACAGTGTCCTCTCCCATCGTCTGGCAGAACGCACTGACTGGGGAATACATGAGTAAAAGCTCACACTGCCAGCTTGGCTCCAGTTGAGGCTCTTCTTCAGAATCGCCCGAGTAGGGATGCTGTTAAGGCCTTGGTCCTAAGACTCCAACATCAGGACTCTGCTCCAGGCCAAAGGGAAAGAAACAAAAACAGTGCCTACATACACAGTGCTGGAATTTCCTTCATGCCATTTTTCCAATAGCCAGACTTACTAGAGGTAGTTTTATTTACCATTGTCATACACAGATATGAAAACATGCAATGTGTTCCTCCAGTGGACTCAGAATGGGCTGTGATTGTCAAGTTGTTTCTGGACAAGATGTGGTAGGCAAAACCCCGTCCTCCAACAAAGATGTACACACCCACCTCTTGAACAATGTGGGCATCTTATCTCACATAGCAAAGAGGGATTAAGGCTGCAGATGAAATAATGTGACTAGTTAGCTGCTTCAGTGATAGAAAACTGACCCTGGATCTTCTAGGTTGATACATTATAAGTACACATGCTTTTAAATATGGATGAAGCACACAAACTCAGAGATTAAAGTGATTTGGCATAAGACAGACTTAATCTGCTGTCTCTAGCTTAGAGGTTGGAGGAAAAGGCCATGTGCTTAGAATGCAGGAGGCCTGTAGAGCCTGTACAGACAAGGATATAAGATGCCTCTTAGAGCTGAAATAGAACACAGCCTTGCTAATATCTTGGTGCTATAACATTATAGTCCATTTTGGGATTTGGATCTCTAGACCTGTAAGATGCCAGATTTGAACTGGTTTATCTGATACTAACTCTTGCTGCATTATAAAGTACAAGAAACATTGGGAATGAGCACAGTGTTTTACCTAATATTTTGATAACGGAATCCTAGCTTGAAAAGGTTGCAACTGTGAAACTCACTGTCTAACTATTAAGCTAATGCTGTGTATGTTCACTTCTGTCATATAATTACCCAGTTTAAAAGTACCAGATTCTTATCAATAAAACACTCTTTCATATTTCTGGAAAGAGTGAAAGTTTCTCACAAGGTAGACTCTAACCTTTGATGAGAAATAGAATAGAGTTGATGTGGGTTTTGTATGGGTTGGTAATTTAAAGTTCTCACTCATTTTTCCGCTATCTCAAAGTATTATTTGCATTTGCATGGGAGCCTTCATTATTATATTTTAGTTATTGGGATGAAGACATAATTGTAAGGCACACACCTTCTCTTTAGAGCATAACTTGGAGGTTATGTACCTTGTTAATGTATTAAGTTGGCCTGAAAGCAGCCTTGTACCACACCTAACTGCACTGAAGGCTATTAAGTATAATCAGTATTATTCTAGCCTCGTGCTGAACTAAAATTAATAGATGGTGTTACACAGACAAGTCTATGGCCATACCACCCCATATGCACACATGATCTTATCTATTACACAAACAAAAGAGGGACAATGAAAATACGAATTCCTGCTATACATTGAAAGCAATGCTGCACTGTGCAAAGGAGAGATTGATTTAACTTGTACTCTAAGTGGGAAAAACTCCTCCACCAATTGACTTAAGACCACGTAGCCTGAGCATGTCTTTGCATGAGGTCATCACAGAGTCAGTAAACATGTAAGGAGAACAGAATTATAGCAGACTTTCTCAAGTCAGAGAGTGGCAGCTGCCATAAGAACATTGACAAGTTAGTGTAAAACTCAAGTAAAACTCACGTGTGAAGACTATAACTTGATAAAAGGTTTCTACTCTGATAAGTGGACATCCCCAAGCCAATCATATGATGGGCTGGTGCACAGACTCTTTCTTTAGGTACTTTGGCAAAGACTTAACATCAAACAACCTTGTGAAGAGGAAGCTGCTAGAATCCACTGTGGATCATTTATAAACCACACCATTAAGTATAGAGTTAAAGTAATATATAACACTTATTCCGAGTATAATTGGGTCATTCTCAACCAATTCTTTTATCATTTTCATGATAATCCTGATTTTAACATTCTCAATGATATGTTATAACATACCATTCCTTGGAGTAGTTAGAACATTCATATTCCATACCGGATTCAGTATTCCCTGAAAGAGAAAACCCAGCTGGGCTGATCCACTGCAAATCTCTCGGTGTGGCACTTATGGAACACCACATTTATGAATCACGAAACAGTAGTTTCTGAGCACCTTTAATCATGTTTTTATTTTCAATCCGAAATTCCAACATCTGTGCTGAACATCATTGGCTATTTTATTACTGGCCTGTAAAGAAACAATCAAGAACCAATCTCAGTGTCATAAGACTTGGAGCTTTGCTCCCCCTCTAGCTGATAACCTCTTAACTCTAATTCAGGGACACCAGGGGGATTTTCATGCTAATTGCTTAGTTACTGACAGTCCTGCCCCCTTCAACCCTTTGGCTCCTATTCCATCATTTTTTTGTGTTTTGCTTGTTTCTGTATTAGGTCCACCCCCTTTTTCTATCTTGAAAGCTTTCCAAGCATTACAGATGTTTATCATCTCCTAAATATGGTATTATAATGTCCACAGGATGGTTTTAGTTTCAGACATCAGGAATAGGAATTCTGAAGAGCTGAATATCTATGCCACCTAGTGTATGAATATCCATGGGATGTATACTTTGTGTAGAACACAGAGAAGATTACTTCTAGTTTTTAAAAAACTTCTTTATACAAATTATACTATTCTGCAAACATTGTCATGAATTTTGTTTTCAGTCTCTCAACAATGTGTCATTATGCAGTGTCTATTTGGTACACAGATCTAAATCTCTTTTAGTTAATGTACGATACTTCATAATTCCACAGCTCAAACATATCATATTTTATTTATTGTCTTTATTTAGCCAATTCTCTTTCTTGGATATTTCATTTGTTTTTAATGTTGATTTTAGGTAATTATGTTAAAGCTATTAATATTCAAAGTTTTTTTTTTAAACTACTGAAAATAGTTCTAAGAGGGGAATTTGAATTATGGCCTAAGGAAAAAGCTGATTCGAGTTTCTTAATTTAATGTTAAACTGCTAGGAGCCCTAAAGTCAGAAGAAATATCCACAATTCTTAATTTTTTTTCTCTTCTCTTTTTATAGAAGACATAAGAGTTGTAAAGAATTTACCACCTCCACCCAAGTTACAGAATACTGACAGTTTGTGTTTTTTAATCATGTCTGTCTCATGGGTCACTTTCTTTGTCACCTTCCAGGTGTTGTGTCTTTATTTTCTGTTTTTCACTTAAACATAATTCTCCCAAGAAACCTCCAAGGACCTGAGCTCCTTTCTTCCATTTTGGCACATTCAGAACCACTACTACATAATGCAAACCATTCCTTTATAAAATAAAACAAAATGTCTTTTGCCCGTGCCCCAAAAGGCTACTCTATGATAGCACACTTTTCTTTTCAAGTATATCCTTAGAATCAGTTCAGGCCCAGGGTTTTCCTCACGATGGCAAGTGATGAAGAGCCAGCTTTGCAACCTCTGTCTGAATCATGGGCCACCTCAGGACCTGTGTACAAGTTTATGTAATTTCACTTTCCTCTCTAGTTCCCACTCTAAACACTCCAATTCTCGCCAACCCTCCTACATTTTGCTTCTTTCCCTTTCACAGCCTAATTGTCTAGTCTGAAAATCCTTCTCAAGCTATCAAGTTCTCTATGCAGTCTTTGCTCTCTGACTCACCAGGGCTGAGATTTCTCTCTCTAGACTCTCCAAGATCAAGGGGTTTATAATACATACTGTGATAGTCAGTTTTCAAAATCTAAGTCAGTATTTTATCATATCATCTTTTCAGTAAGCCTTTAGCAATGCTAAAGCTCCTTTTTCTTTTACTAATCTCTCAATCACCAGTGCCTACAAATATGCCTCAAGATTATGGCACTCAGACACATTCGTCAACCTTCCCCATTGCTTTACCAGTGGCATTGAAACATTCCCAAGCATTCAGCATGGATCAGTGGGGGCTCTGGTCTCCACTTTTCATTAGCTCTGTTTGTGTGACCTCAGCCACTGTGATGATTTGAAAGAAAACTCAGGGATTATTGATTCATCATACTTTTTTTCCCCATGAAAACAAATGCTGTTCTAATCATACTTCTAAGGAGAAGATCCTAGAACCTCATGAGTGAAATCAGAATATTTTTTCTATGTAGGTAATATGTGAGTCTAGAAATGTTTCTTTGAGTAATGTATAAGACTCTTAATTATTCTTATTGCATATGATCAACAAGAGATGACTGCATCTTTTATGGTTACAAAGTATTGTAAGAAAAATGGCAATCCATGCCTTAATTCTTACATATTAAGGTAATATGTTTGGTTGTCTCACAAGTTTTCATTGTAATTCATCTGAATATTATTTTTAGCAAGTCTTCCTTTTATGTATTACCATGTTTTCCTTCTTTGTGGTATCAACACAGCTTTTTAAGTTTAAAATGCCATATTAATTATGCCTAAAAACACATGTGCCTTTAAGCCACAAATACTATACTCTATTTGTCATTACATTTGCTGATATCATTGATCTTATAATATTTTTCTTTTTTTGTTGTTGTTGTTGGTAGAATTTCCTAATTGGATGTGGTGGCACACTCAGGGAGGCAGAGGCAGATGGATCTCTATGAGTTGGAGGCCAGTCTGTTCTACAAAGTGAGTCCAGGACAGCCAAGGTCACACCAAGAAACCCTGTCTCAAAAAACTAAAAAACAAATTCCCAAGTTGACTTTTTAGATCTTTAGGTAATGGAAACTTTATAATTCATGTAAATTATAGAGCACAGAAGTTGGTGAAGATGAAGAGTGGCAGAAATTATCTAGAGGATTCTCTAAAAGAAGAGAGAAAGGAGAGTTTGGAACTCAAATACCTATGTTTATTTTTTTTTTCTGAGATAAGTTCTCATATAATTTAGGCCCACCTATATCAGAGACATGCCTTGAACAAATAGGTATGCAACACCATGCCTGGTATGCTAATGGCCTTAACATAGTGGGGATGGAAGAAAAGTGGTACCACATGTAGGGAAGGGTTGAGTAAAAGAGCAGCCAAAAGTGGGTATTAGAAGCAATGGAAAAAAAAATAAAAATAAAAATAAAAAAAGAAAAAAAATTAAAAAATAAAAGAAAATAAAATTAAAAAAAAATTTAAAAAAATTTAAAAAATTAAAAAAAAAAAAAAAAAAAAGAAGCAATGGAATTATGGGGCATTAACAGCAATGGAAAAGTACAGAATAGCAGATGTAAAGTGAGTGTTGGTAAAAAAAAAAAAATGGTTGGCAAAGATGAAGATTCATTTCAGAATGAAAAATCATTAACAGTAGAAAGATTAAAAATGAAAAATTATTGACGAGGCTATATACTTTTGTTCAGCTATTTGTACTTTCAATACCATTTAATAACATAACCATACTGCTCACAGCCAGAAAATCTTATTAGGCAGTGGAGAATGAGTCAATGGAATTGTTAACTGACCAGATAAATGCTACAATTTCAATATCTGCTAACGCTCCTGTAATGGAAAGATTGATTCCAGACTTTGGCAGAAAGCTGTCTGGCAAAAACAATAGCGTTTCTTAGGGCTTGGCATGAAAGTCTCTCTCCTACATCTCACCAGGCCAATTCCACACTTAAAAACAGATGTGAGGAAAAAAAGAGTGATATTCAGGAGGGATTTTCTGTATTGGAAACACAAAGGGAGACTATGAAAATCAAATTTAAGGACTCATCTTTGTTAGTAAATTCCCTCATGAAATAAATAGTCACCGAATATCTAATAAGTGCCAAATGTCGCTGTGAGTTCTAAGAATAAAGAGCTTATTGATATTTAAAACATTACAGTGGGTTGGTCAAGCACTTGGCAGAGTGTGCCTGTTGGTCAAATCTACAGCTGCCTTTTTTTGAGTTTATTGGTCCACTTACTCACATGTTGTCTATATTTTATATTGCAGTTCAATGCAGAGTTGAATAGCAGGGACAGGACTGTATGGCTTTGGAAAATTAAAGAAATTATATTTATATTTGACTTTTATAATAATGACTAGATAAACTCAATTGTTCTAATGGAGTTAAATTCAAAGTCATTAAACTATAGGAGAGGAATATTCCCAGGAATATTAGTGGAAACTTCAAGAAGAGTTGATATGGGACCTTTGTTTTTATTTTCAAGAGATATAAAGGGGTTTCTAGATACAAAAAAATAAGGTAGTACTTGGATAACTACGGGGATAAAAATCATAAGAGATAAGAGGTGAATTTAGGGGTCTACTCACTGCTGTGCTGGCAGAAACATAGGTTGGAATGTGTGATCAGTAGTTGGTGGAGACAGTTAGCCAGTAAAGCCTACACTGGATATGGAATGGCCTTGTATTGAAGACTTGGTGGTATGGACCATCACTCCTGGCTTCTTCCCATTCATCTTCCTCTTCCTGATTTTGCTCATTTACTCTTTCAAGACAGTCTAGGTATATCACCAAGACAGGCCTCTAGTTAATGATCCTTCCACCGTTACTCTCTAGATTTGACCTGCACCACCACACCAGCTTACATCGACAACTTCTTCGGTACATACTGTGTATGGAAAGATATTCTGAATCTTTCTGTAGTTTTGCCTTTATTAAGTAAAACCTCTAATAGGAGAATAAATATTTAGTAAAGCTTAGGGCATAATTATACATACACAATACACTATAATAGTGAGTGAACTAGTTGCTGCTCTATTGCTGTGAAGAGATACCATGGGCTAGGCAACTATTCTAAAAGATCATTTAATTTGGAGCTTGTTTCCAATTTCAGATTTTTAGTTTATTATCACTAGGCAGGGAGCATGGCAGCACATATGGTACTGGAAAAGTAGCTGAGAGCTATACCCTGATCTACTGGCCAAGAAGGAGACTCTGAGCTTGGCACAATTTTTGAAACTTCAAAGCCTAACCCTAGTAATGCACTTCTTCCAAAAGGGCCACACCTCTTAATCCTTTTAATCCCTCCAAATAGTTACACTCCAGTGACTAAGCATTTAAATATATGGGCCTGTTTGGGACATTTTTATTTGAATGACCACAATGGAGATTTTGTTTTTAGTTTAAAAACTTATAACTGATTAATTCATCAGAAAATTAATTGATGGTAATAATGTATCCTGAAGGACAGCTGAAAATTTGGGGGTCATCTGGAGATGTAAGCAGACATGAAGACAAGAAAAACTTACAAAGGGACAGAAACTTTAAAAATGCTAACAGATGTAGGGTATAAGGAAAACTAGTTTAGCTAAATAACAGAATTTGTGGAGAAATCTTTGAGATAATATTTTATAGGAAAGAGCAATCTTGGTGAAACAGAGGGTATGGGTGAAATAACAATGAAACAGAGATAGAGGGTATACAAACATGACAGATTCTTTCCTGAACATATTGTAGAATGAGGACAGTTGGCTACTATTGGTTCTGGATTTTACCTAGGGGGCTATGAGTTCCTCTGCTGTATAGCATGGAAAAGGGGCAAGGGAAGAGACATCTACTTTCCTTTGCTTTGCTACATTTGTTGAATGGCTCCTTGAGAATTACAGTCCTGGGTTGGTCATTCAGCCCTCCTGGGATGTTATGGTCATATACTTTTTCAGCCTGATCAAAATGCAGGCCTACCTGCCTCTCTATGATAGCCAATATGAAAGGTGGAATTCTTCTGTTTGTAGTGGATGTGGACGTAGCCACCACATAGACATGGCTTCATGGTCTTAGGCATGGTTTATACTTTTTGCTGAGGCCATTCAAGATAGGAATCAACTAAGTAGATATGGTGACATGTAAATTGAGTGTGTGATGAGGAGTATCAAACCACTTATCTATATTATGGCGTAATTATCTATATTATGGTATAAATACAAAAGAAGTTAGAGTGTCTGACGGGGATATTGAGTTTTTGTTAGGAAGCGTCATGGATTTAATTTATTAGAAAACAAGCATTAGATAAAGACTTTTCAAATGGGCACTCTCTGTTCAAAGGTGTGGCATGCTGCCGTAGTTTTGGAGAGGACCTAATATAGCAGCCATGTAGAGGGACTTTAGAGCATCAGTTCTCAACCTGTGGTCCATAACCCCTTTGACAAACCTCTATCTCCAAAAAATTTACAACTCATAACAGTAGCAAAATTACAGTTATGAAATAGCAACGAGAATAATCTTATGGTCAGTGGTTGTCTTAGGGTTTTATTTCTGTGAAGAGACACCACAACCACAGCCACTCTTGTAAAGGAAAACATTTCATTGGGGCTGGTTTACAATTCAGAGGTTTAGTCCATTATCATCATGGTAGAAAGCCTGGCAGAGTGTGAGTATACGTGGTGCTGGAGAAGAGCTGAGACTTCTACACCTGTATCCCAGGGAGCAGGAAGGAAGTGTGAGCCTGGTTTGAACTTCTGAAACCTCAATGCCCACACCATAACCCCCCATGCCACATTTCCTCTAACAAGCCCACACCTTCTAATAGTGCCACTGCCTATGGGCCTATAAGAGCCATTTTCACCCAAACCACCACAGCATGAGGAACTGTGTCGTGTGATTTACTCTGTGTGCCTGGTTCTTTAAAGAACCCTATGGTGGTCAGTGTCACCTGGCTCTTGGATTTCTCAGAACAGGAGAGGATGTAAAAAGCTAGCAAAGGCTCTTAGAATATTGAGTCTTTTCTTGGTAACTTGCTATCCTTCCTCTGAGTGCTAAGAGCATATATAGGGGGAGGAGGTCTCCCTCAATCACAGACATAGGGGAGGGGAAAAGGGGGGAAGTGGGAGGGAGGAAAGAATGGGAGGAAACAGAGGAAGGACTAACAATCGAGATGTAATATGAATAAATTAATAAAATTTTTTCAAAAGCTAGCAAAGGCTGAGAGAGATTGAATAGGGTCCAGCTGGCAGAGGGTAGGGTCAGAGAAGACAGTTGGTGCAGGAAGAAAGAAGATTGAGTAAGGTTAGAGAAGGGAAGGGGAGGAGAGGGGAGGGGAGGAGAGGGGAGGAGAGGAGAGGGGAGGGGAGGGAAGGGGAAGGGAGGGGAGGAAAGGGAAAGGGATAAGAGAAGAAAAGAGAAGGGAAGAGAAGAGGAGAAGAAGCAGAGTGAAAATAGGAGAGAGTTGAAAGTGAATTGGGCTAGAAGAATGAGATGAGAAGAGTGTTGTTGTCAGATGAGCCAGGAGAAGCTGAGCTGAGCCAGAGAGGATATTTGTTAGTGGACAGACAGGAGAAGAACTCATGAAGAATCTACTCAAAGCAGCAAAGAGGGAGGGGGAGAGAAAAGCTACAGAACTGCATTAAAGGGTTGCAGCGTTAAGAAGGTGGAGAACTGCTGCTTTAAAGCTAATGGAAATGGAAGCAGGGCTAGTTCTGAGTCAGAAAACATCTGGGTGAAAGAATTAATTTGCTTGGTTTGCTGGAAGGAGACGGTCTATAAGCTTTTAAAATAGTTTCCCCTCCAGATTTCAACTCAGTTATTTTCCTCCTTGAATGAGACAGAACAGATACATTTCATCCTAGAAGACAAAATAGCCCTCAGGACTATTTCTTTTCTTCTTTTTAAAAATTATTTATTTATTCACTTTACATCCCAATCAAAGCCACATCCTTCCTCCCCTTCCTGCCCCACCCTCCAAGCCTCCTCCCTTCCCCCCCCCTCAGAAAAGGGGACCTCCCTGTCCCACTTCCCATCCAACACCAGCCATCAAGCTGCATCAAGACTAAGCACATTCTCCTCTGCTGATGCCAGACAAGCACCAACCAAAGGACAGTCTATTTCTGTACAGCAGGTGAATTTTACCTGCTTAAACATATGATCAATCATTCATCACTTAGATTATTCATATACAAAAGAATCCACTCCGTTCTTATTTTGTGATCCAGAACCTAGGGAGGTGAAGACGCAAACTCTTCCCTAGAGAAGGGGATATTGAACTGCACAGGTAAGTGGTAGAAAAAGATGTGAGGAAGATGCAGCCTCTCCACTGAGTGTAAATGGGCTCCACCTACTCTCGTACCTGTCATGGCTTAAGCGTGAAGGCCACAAAGAAAGGCTCTGCCAGTCTATCAGTGAGGAGCTAGCTATAGTAAGCTCTAACCCTCAGCCCAGGGGAGCAGAGGACTTAGCTGATGATCATTTGGTTTCAGAGAAGGAAATGTTGCAATCGTTCTTGAAAGGTTTTTTTTTTTTCCTTATGTTCTTAAGGACAATTCTAGTTATCTGTGGGATTCAGTTTCGTTCTCTATTGAGAACAGCACTACAAAACAGATATTTAAAACCATAGCATCCAGGGTCTGGTTAGTTTCAGTATGTTTGGGATTTTTTTAATTGCAGCATTCTTAAATAACATGTTTTAAAATTCAAAAAAGAATCAGTGCAATCATAGCCTCTGACACTAAAATTCTTAGATTCAAACACTGATCTTACTCTAACTAGCAAGCTTAAGTCATTTTTAAAAACATTTATGTGAGAACTAGAATAGTTGTCTTTTAATAAGACTGCTGAGAGGATTAAATAAAATAATATATGTAAATTCTTAGTGTAATTATTTTCAGAGCTTATCAATATTACTACAGGAAAGTAATCTCTTATTTGTAAGTCTTAAATCCCCAAATTCGGAAAAAATCCAAAGTTGTTTTGCAAAACATTTGGTGGCAAAACATCATCTGCGGCTATTTAGAGTCCTATGTGTCACAAGTGGGCATGCCACCTTCATCATTACCCTGAGTTGTGTGAATTGCATATGCCTCGCTATAGAAATAGGAAACTGTTTCATCGTAGGGTAAAAGTCCAGGCCAGATGCGTCTGGGTCCCTCATTTCTAGTTTAAAAGCTTCCAATTTCCCAATTTTGCATTATGAATTTCAGATTAACAGCGCATTCTTGGATAAGAGGTGTAAAGTGACAATACGGGGATTTGTGTGCATTGTTCCTCTCTGTTCTACACTTAAAGCATATTAGCATTCTTAGAACTTTGAATTTCTCTCAAACACAATTCAGTGGGCAAACTTTTGGAAGCCGCATTACTTTATGCTTCGATCTGAAGGAAAAATCCTAAGAACCTCCCCACTTTGGCTGTGTTCAGAGCCTGCTCATGTGGATAGGCGTATACATCTTCACACACTGCGGAGCTTTTCATGGGATGCTGTGTTAAGAATATACTCCTGGGATCCTGGAAACTGGTTTGGACTCAAATATGGATAACTAGGAATTCAGTGATGATCCTGCAATAGAGAAAATTTCATTAGATTTTTCCCATAAAAATTTCTTGATTTATGTCCTGGCGGGATGTATTTTAGTGTAAAATTAGACATTTCGTATTGCCTACATGTAGGGAACTAAGATATTTCCCTCAAAAAATACTATTAAAACAGGTATTGTTTAGGTTTGTGACCTCTGGTTCTTCCTAAGAAAGAGGCAGTGGAGCCATTCAAAACACTACTAAGCAAGAGCAAGTGGGTATGGTGGGCATGGTGCTTTGGGGTCACTAAATGTTGATGTTCTGTCTACTTCAAAGCTGGATAAAGCATACTGCTTTGGGGTTTTGTCCAAATAAACTGTAGTTATGAGACTGGATAGCAAACGTGTCTTTTTCTCAGCCATGTCAAACTTGGTATTAAGTGTATTTCACTCCGAAATACTTCCCTGTGTTTCAGCCTCTTCGTTTCCCCCACCTCCAGGCTCCTAGCTTCAGATATACCTAATTTCTACTTAAGAGTTTTGTCTCTTATTCTGTAAAGTCTCACAGCTTAAAAGATCATCTTGGATTTTGTCTTTAAAAGGTATGAAACACTATATGATGAATTTTTAAAAATTTAACCTGTGGCCAACTTCTCCAATAATCTTAGAATTCCTCCTTGAATATACATCAGCTATGTCTCAAATACATGCTACATTATCCCTTCCAAATATAGAAAGCTAGAAAAGTGTTCAGAGATGTTTTTTTCCTAAGAGGAGATGTCATAATGGGACTAGATATTTAAGAACATAATTTTACCCTTTATAATATCGTTTTTATGACTCAACTTTGGAGTTCACTAAAGAAGAAAATATGGTAAATATGTACACTGTAAAAAGTTTTGATGGTTTATGTTCAAGTTCCAGGTCATGTAGCAGGGTATACTTTTCTTTTTCTTGTTTGCACCCTGAATACATTGAGAGAAACAAAAGAATTATCACATGGAGATTTAAATAACCTGGTTTTTAGGGAGAATTGCTGCAAAATTAACATTGGGCATAAGGTAGCAGTGATCACCTAATACTTAAATCCATGGCATACAGTTATCCATGGCATACAGTTATCCATGGCATACAGTTATTCATGGCATACAGTTATCCATGGCATACAGTTATCCATGGCATACAGTTATCCATGGCATACAGTTATCCATGGCATACAGTTATCCATGGCATACAGTTATTCATGCCATACAGTGATTCAGCCCAAGTGTGTTGGATGATGTGAAGAAACTTCCTACCCAAAGGAACAGGGCTGTTATTATGAAACACGGCTAAGAAGAGAGGAAAGTGCACTTTCCAAAAATTAGATGAATTCAAAGAAGAAAGGGGAAAGAGGTTCAATCATGAATGTCAAGATTCTGCTGCTAAATTTACTAATCAGGTAACGTAATCGTCTTTCCATGGAGGAAGGGTCAGCAGGGATGTAGAAGTCACTAGGAATGTCTAATGAAAACAGAAAGGAAAAGAAAGTAACATCCAAGGATACCACTCCCTGATAATACAAAGAGGATGGTCAACATTAGCTGTATTCCTTCCTTTGTCCTGGCCACCCAAGGATACAGGAAGTGTGGCTTACAAGCAGTTATTTACCTTCTAGGGAAAACTTTGAAGGCTGTTCTCTGAGCAGATTACCGTCATTGCCAGGTAATACAAAGCGGGTATCACAGGCTAACATTTGCCTCTTTCAGAACCTTAGAGATGTGAGTCATTTGACACATACTTTAGGATATTAAAACATCAAGTATGTGTGGTGAATTCTGATTTTCACTAAAATCTGTTTTGAGGTTTCCAAGCGGAAACCCTCACCATGGCCCCTCCAAAAGAAACTTACACATACCTCATGGGTAAAGAACATGCAACTCATATACATGATTGGATTTCAGATCATTCTTTCAGTGTAACCGGAGCTGAAAAATAGTGTCTTGGCTTCCTTTCTTTCTTAGCACACTTCTTTAGCATTTGAGCCCCATCTACAAAATCACACAGGAAGCAAAAAGCTCAGGGGACAGTAAATGTGCTCCTAGCTCCTAGGCGGTAGAGTCAGCACCTTCATCTACCACCGCTGATACACTTCACACATAAGTACAAGCTACTACCATGGGTAACGATTCATTCTGTAAGTCCATGGAGCTTTGACCTCAAAAGACTGAGATATGTGTTTGAGAATAGTTGTTGTTGGCACGTCAAAGCGAAGATAAAGAAAGGAGGACATGAATAATTTAAAGCATCGATAAGGTCCAGCAGTAAGTTGCTAGTCACGCTTAACAGTGCCTATGAGTGTCTGTTGGAACTAAATCTCATGTGTCAGATTGAAAGGCCAGTATCTGAGCCATGTGTCTTTTCAGGCACCATAGTGCCAACCTGATTCAAGACCCAGTGTATCACGAACAAACTCCATGGGTTAGTTGGGCTCTAAAACACACCCTTTTCTTTTCTTTCATTTATGTACAGACCCTAGAAAAAGGTGAGTTTCTGTACTTTTTTTTTTTTCTGCCATCATGGTTTTTGCATAGTTTCCCTGTTTAGTTCTTTTATGTAGGTTAGGGGACTTCTCTGAAACCTAGCCAGCCTCCTCACTCTTACAAGAGTTCTATCCTATAGCTGAATCCCGTGTTTCTATCCAACGGTGAGATATTCGCAGACATCAATTTAGAGCCAATTGTTTTTAGCCTTTCAGACTCCATCAATTGCTGGTGTCTTCATCCCTGAGTGCTGCTGGTTGTCATCCACAAGTGCCTGGGTTATCTCGCTTCTCGATTCTTCAATTTATACTGCCTGTGCCTTTACAGCATTGATATCATTAAAGTATTATTCCTTACTTCTGTATAAAATATGTGAGTGGATTATTTGTGTATCACCTTACCTTCAATACCACTGATCTTCAGACCAGGACAAAATGTATTGGTCATAAAAAATAAGGAATAGGGTGAGACTAGAGGGAAGGCCACAAGACTTATCACTGAAGGATGTATAAGCCTAGGTCTCTAAAACCTGAGCAAGTGAAGAGTTTTATTTTGCTTTGTCTTTGGTTGTTCAAATTCAAACTCCTTTCAGTATTTTGTTCGTTAGATTTATTATACTTAGTATTCTCAGCTCAGAACTTTTGTTAGACACAAAATACGAAAACTGCAAAGCCCTTTAGGCCATGAGTCAGGAATTGTTTCAATTACATCTTTTCTTGCTGAAACCTAGGATATAGGTCCTGATGAAGCCTCATCAGCACTTTTTCTGTTTTCCTTCCTGAACAAATTGCCAGCAGGATTCCTGTTTATGAGGGTAGGAATTGCTGGTACAAATTTCCCATAAGAGTTCTGATAGGGAGCTTCTCCATGCTAAAACAAGAGACCTGCCCATGCTTCTGATTGTGGGCATCCAGCCAGAATAAGTCTGGGTTCCCTTAAGCCCATCAAGATACCATTCTCTTTATCTGTATGTTTGATTTGGTTTTTTAAAATGTAGTTTATTTCTATAATTCTCTCAGAAGGGAGAAGTCAAAATCAGTGTAATTATTCTGTTCATGCATATTGAGGGTTTCTCTAGTTTGAATGTCAGCAGGGTGCCCAAAGCAGGAGCTCAGTGGTGAGTTAAAGGGTTGAGACCACAAGTGGTGAGCAGTGGAAGAGGACTCATAGTGACCTGCCAGGACCCAGTCTCCTACTGCTGAGTGCAGCTGTGAGAGGCTGGGATGGGCAGAATCTGCAACAGCAATGGCCATCCTTCTTAGGCTATTTCACTTTGAGCAGAAGTATAAACGAGGAGACTTCTAACGTGGCATAAAAGGTTGGAACAATGACATTGAAGCCAAATAAGTCTTCACAAGTAGCCCACCATATAACGGAACAATTATAGTGCAAATGTATCCTGTAGTGAAGGATACTGAATGGAATTCCATGCCCTTAAATCAATCAGACATTCAGAGGTGGTAGAAAGCAAAAAAAAAAAAAAAAAAAGCAAGGGATAAGGAAGGCTAAAGCAAATTCAGAGTAAATATTAGTTCACTTAATGATGAAATGATACATCATCAAGGAAGAGAGAGAGAGAGAGGGGTGATGACGACGTAGTAGTGGCACTGCTACTAGTTGACTGATAGATCTCTTTGGGAAGTGGAACCATATCAACAGATGCAGTGTTGGTCTCTTGTTGGCAGTATGAACAGCTGGTGATAAAAGACGCTTGTTCTGCCTTGATCAGGGGACCCCACCTCCAAGCCAATATATGCACTTTATCTATGACACAACAGCTACTCAATTTATGAGTCCATTGCTTAAATCACAAGCTTTACCAAAGATAGAGACTTGCTGACATCCAATAGATGCATAGTCTTGTATTGACCTTTCTACAATAGATATTCTCTAATGGCCATTATTACTAAGAAAGTAAATGATCACTTCCATCCACTTATCCACACACTTCTTTCACAGATGCCCTTGTCTCTGATCAAGCAGTGCACTTCCTAAGCTCATATTTAAACAGACAATCCTGTGAGCACACCTAAAAAAATGTGGGAATAATCCTCACCTCAAGGCAGTTTTCCATCCATGCAAAGATATTGATAAATTCTAATTCCCAGACTTCTTCACATTTGGAGATTTTCCCTCATTTCAACTCTTAATGACAAATGGCGCTGCATATAACTAGTAGTTTCATTTAGTTCAAATGAGTAAAGAAAGAATAATAGCTCAGGGTTTTTTTTATGCTTCCATCATTTAGCCATAGGAACGCGTCCCTTCTTCCAACACATAATTAAAGCTGTAGACATTTGTTCTGGTGAAAGTATTATTATATAAAAGGACACCATCAAATAACATAATTATATCACTGACTTGGGTGTGATTCCAAATGTATCACTTCTGTCACCTAGAGCAGTGGTTCTTACCCTTCGTAACGATGCTACCCTTGTGCTGTGGTGACCCCACCCCCAGCCATAAAATTAATCTTCACTGCTACTTCATAACTGTAATTTGGCTCTGTTATGAAGCACAATGTAAATACCTGTGTTTTTCGATGGTCTTATGTGACCCTTGTGAAAGGGTCAACGCAAAGGGACCACAACCCACAGACTGAAAACAGATGATCTAGTAGACTGCTGTGTTGGGGACAATAGGCCATATGGTCAATGTTCAGCCATCTTGTCAGAGTCTGCACCTTTAAGTCTCTGTTTTTCCCAGAGCTTGCCTTCCACCAGAAACTAGCTGACCCTGTTGTGGGTCGGCAGTTAGACTAAAGACAGATAGAAATGGAGCAACCCTGTTATGGTTTAGCAGTTAGATTAGACAAAAAGGGAGCCAGATACCCTATGTGGCAGAACATTATGACCCTGCCTGGAATTCCCTGTGTTTTGAGAAAAGCCTGCAGCAGGATTACTACAGCAATATGCTCCCCTGTCTTCTGACTTATAAAATCTGCTGCCTGACTAATAAAATTTGAGAGTTTGATCAATAAGACTTGCTCTCCTTCTTTGTGTCTTGCGTTTTCAACAGGTGATCTTCCTCCCGCGTTTTAGTTGAACCCCGCAGGTCGGGTCAAGTGGCGCCCAATGTGGGGCACTCCTTGATTAGAGTCCAGGTCTGGGAGGGGACTGTTCACTGCTGCTTTGCTCATACAGTATTAGGATTAGAGTAATCTGATAAATCCATTAGCAGTTTGTGACTCCATGCTCCACCTGCACCAGGACCAGCACCACTGTAGTTACCTTTTTAAATAATCATTCTTTGCTGTAGAAATGATCTGGGCCATGTCACTTCTACTCATTTCCCAGGATTGTAGACAACATCCTCATTTGTCACAGACCCCACCACCAACCAGTTCATAGGAACCATGTTGCAGGTAGCTAGTCCTGCAATCTAGAACTACTGCAGAGATTTCCTCCATGCATATCCTCTGGACCACACTCAAACTGATGCAACTTTTAAGATGCTAGGTATTTTATTTTATTTTTTTTTTTTTTTTTTTTTTTTTTGTGTTATATTTTTTTTTTTTTTATTAATTTATTCTTGTTACATCTCAATGTTTATCCCATCCCTTGTATCCTCCCATTCCTCCCCCCCCCCCCTTTTCCCATTATTCCCCTCCCCTATGACTGTTCCTGAGGGGGATTACGTCCCCCTATATATTCTCATAGGGTATCAAGTCTCTTCTTGGCTACTTGCTGTCCTTCCTCTGAGTGCCACCAGGTCTCCCCCTCCAGGGGACATGGTCAAATGTGAGGCACCAGAGTATGTGAGAAAGTCGTATCACACTCTCCAATCAACTGTGGAGAATATTCTGACCATTGGCTAGATCTGGGAAGGGGTTTAAAGTTTACCTCCTGTATTGTCCTTGGTTTTAATTAGGAAGGTACCCTCAAATGTTATTGTGTAGCCTTCAAAATCCAAAAATGGTTCACAAGTGCTCTGGTTTCATTTTAGTAATATTAGGCACAAGATATAAAAACTCTCCGTCTTTAGACTATGCTTCTCACCGTGTCTGGAGCCACTGGACTCCTAACAACATCACTAATACAGTAGACAGCAGACAGCTAATGGTTCCTGTTAATCTGTATCAGCCTTGACATGCATTTATTCTGAGAAACTTAGAATATTTACTGATTCCTACAACTCAATGTTGTAGAGTAGCAAGGCATTTAAAAAATTATTATTGCATGTGTGTGCACAATGAGTGTGTGGGTACACATATAACAGTGTCTGCATATGCAGGTTAAAGGACAGCTTTATAGACTTGGTTATCACCTTCTGTCCTGACATAAATTCTAGAGATTAAACTCACTTAGGTTATTAAAGCTGTGTAACAAATACCCCTACCCACAGAGCCATCTCACTGGCCCCAGTATAATATTTTAGTCAATGTTCATGTAATTAAGATTCCTGATGACTACATTAGACAGATGGCAAGAGACTTCAAGTGCCCTTGAGAGGGTTGCTGAAATGATCCAGCATACAAAGGCACTTGACACCAAGATTCCTAATCCCTTTATTGCCAGGACCAAAGGGGTAGAGAAAGATTTGCTTCCTGAAAGTTGTCTGACCTTGACACACGCACCATGGTACATCTATCCTCATATATATATTTTAAAGTTGACCCTGAGAAAAAAAAGTGAATATATAATGTTGCTCTGCTCACAAAAATAGAGAGAATTTTTGATCCTTCTTCCTGGTAGAATTTGAGAAATAGAAAGAACACTGGCCTTGTACCTAAGACCAAAGTGTGTATTGATCAGTATCATAAGTACTTTAAACAGATTATGGAAGTATAACCCTACAGGAGTTCACTACCTTCTAACATAATGAAATGGCTTTCTTTTTTCAAAAGCTTTATATGTGAATTGAGTAGTAGCTATAGGCCCACCATCATTTTATCCTCTAAGTATTTGGTAGCAAGGTCAATATTAAACATCCTGGAATGCAGTTTTATCTAAATATTTTGGCCACATAGTGGAGCAATCTCTGGAATGTGCTATATAATTTTTATTCATATTCTATAGGTCAAGAACAACAACAATGTTTTGTCCAAAATTAATAATAGCTATCTAATTGGACCGTTGGAAACTGAAACCTGTCCCTGTAAGCTCAGCGTATGGTCTGAAGGACTGACATAGTTCTGAATACAGCTGGAAGAACATGGCTTTCACATCATTTGAGGTTCCTAGGTTCAATTTTGGAACCCTTATGTCAGTACTAAATTAAACTGCATTTAGTTAAGCTTAAAGTCTAGGGAATGAATTTTCCTCTTGCAAAGTTGCTCTAGAACATGGACTTGAGAAATGTTCCTTGGCTGTGTAGGTGATGACATTATTGTTGGGTCTTTCCTAAAAGGAACCAAGTCTGACTGGTAATCCATAATTTCTGAATCTAGGGTGAGCAAGATGACTCAGTGTGTAAAAGGTACTTGCTCTGCAAGCCTGATGATTTGAGTTCAATCCCCTGAAACCACAAGGAGAAAACAGAATGCCACAAGTAGTTCTGTGACATGTGCACTGTGGCATACATACATCTACCCTTACCTTTAACTACATATGCATGCACGCAGGCATGCACACACACACACACACACACACACACACACACACAGAGAGAGAGAGAGAGAGAGAGAGAGAGACAGACAGACAGACAGACAGACAGACAGACAGACAGACACAGTGGGACAATAATATTGACGGTGAGCTTGATGATTATGTAATAATAAATGAAATGAAAATTTTAAAAAGGCTCTAGCTAGAAGGAATGCAAGGAATGCATGGGTCTCCTGAGAAGGAGAAGCAGAATAGATTTTGTGGGTAGACTGGGGTCATGCAGGGATGGAAACAAGAGTGATCAAGTGCAGAAAGGAGAGACAGAGGGGAAGAGTACTTGGGGACACTACTGGAGGAGGGAGGGAGGGAGGGAGGGAAATGTGGAAACTACTGCCGTAGAAGCTTACTGGAGAATATGAGAGTGACCCTAGTGAGGACTTTTAGTGATGAAGGATGCAGAGCATGCTCTTTCCATCTTCTCTAACCAGGCAAAGTGTCCAGTGAGACTGGGGCATCAACCCAGACACAAAAGCTTTGACTTACAGATCATCCTGTCTGCAAGATGTGTTGGGGGCAATGGTGGGTCAGAGCCTATGTGAAGGCCAACCAGTAAGTGGTCCAACTTGAGGGCCATGCCACAAGAAGGAGCCAACAATGCCTGGATGGCAAGGAACGTGAAGCTTGGGGGTCCAGAGACCTAGGTTAGAACCAAGCACAATGCCAAAAAATCACTGAAATGATTTCTAATGATATTCTGCTATTCTCATAGATCGATGCCTAGTCAAATTCTAATCAAAAAAGCTTTATCCAGCAACTAATGGAAACACGCAGAGAGTCATAGCTAAACATTAGGTGGATCTCGGGGAACCCAACATAAGGGGTTACGGGAGTATTATAGGAGTCAGATGGGTCAAGGAGATCACCAGAACATGCTCCACAGAATCCACTAAGCAGGGCTCAAAGACTGAAGCAACAATCAGAGGGTCTGCATGGATCTGAGACAAATACTCTGCATATAATTTATAGTTGTGTGGCTTGGTGTTCTTATAGGACTGCTAATAGTGGGAGGGAGAGGGGGTTGTCTCTAACTTTTCTGCCTGCTCTTTCCTTGCCATTGGGTTACCTGGTTCAGCCTTGATATAAAGGTTTGTGTCTGGTATTATTGTAATGGTTAAGTTGTGTTTGGTTGCTATCTCTGGAAGGCCTGCTCTTTTCTGAATGGAAACTGAGTAGGAGTGGATCTGGGGAAAAGGGTAAGTGAGGGGGCACTGGGAGGACTGGAGGGAAAGGAAGCTGCTATCTGAATGTATTGTAGGAGAAAAGAATAATTTTTTAAAAATGGAAAAAAAAATCCCAGCCTCCAAGTTGATAATTTGGAGCCAGAAACTGGGTGAATAGTAACAAGTTTACTATTGTGCTGTTTGGCAGCATCAGCTTTGGATTTTGGTGAAATGGGTAGAGTACGGATGATATCAACTCAGGTAGAAAAATGTCCTCATGGTTGTCCATCTTTCTTGTTTCCTGTGACATTCCTAGACTTTTGTAGATCTCCTGAGGTCAAGGGAATTTGCTCCCTGACCCCGTGCCATCTGACAATCACATCTACTTTGCTTCTGAAGGTTGACTGCAATCACTTGGCCTTAGCTATTGGGTGCAATTTCATAGTCCTTAGATAGAAAGCAAACCAAAGCAGTTATGAAAATGGGATAAAAGCCTTCCTGAGCTTCTCATATTGGCTCCCCATCATCATCAGATCCTTAATTATGACTTCCGTAAGGCAGCATCTGTAGTTTCTTTGAGTATACAGTTCATGGTGCTTTCTGGCCTCAAGTGTTGAACCTCTTCTATTCTAACATTCTCGTTTCCTGTTAGCCCTTTGGCTTTTCATGCATTCTGTCCAGGCAGCCCTGGCATCTCCACCTCATTTACTGCAGTCCATTACTTTGCACAACCGTCAAGAAACCATCTAACCAGTAAACTGGGATTAGTTCCAGATCTCAATGCCAGGATAGTAAATTCTGAGTCCTTGTGCAGACTATGCTCAGACTAGACCAAAGTTATTGGCCTTGACAAGAAAAAAAAAAAAAAAAAAAAAAGGAAAGGATGAAGGAAGGAGAAGGAGTGGTTACTAGTGAGTCTCGAAAAGGAAAAGTACTGGCTTGTGTGGCATCCTCCTTATCTTCCTTGAGTGAGCCCTTCCAAGGTGTCTAGGTAATGAGATATTTCTCTCTTGTATTTGAAGTGGAATATGTTCCCTCTGCCTTGAGCACTAAGCTATGACTTGAGCATTACTTTCTTACTGTTACTTTTGCCACAAACTACCCCCTCCTCTGTCGCTTTGAGTAGAAGCTTCCTTCTCACCCTTCAGAGATC
This sequence comes from Acomys russatus, assembly GCF_903995435.1. NCBI lineage: Eukaryota > Metazoa > Chordata > Mammalia > Rodentia > Muridae > Acomys > Acomys russatus. The sequence goes on from NC_067153.1 coordinate 30,757,745, forward strand.
ACCTCTCAGCTAGGATGGACCTCACCTGGAAGAGCACACATGATTCCTGCTCCTTAATCACCCTTACACCGTAATCTAAATCGTGTTCTTCATGGCATGTTTAGAGCATCATTTTTGTGTACATTTTCTTAGTAAGTAGGGGCAGTATCTTCTGCGTGAAGTTCTATCTAAGCATGACAGAACATTGGAAAAATCAACATTTTATTAGAGATCCAAAGGTCCAAGGTTACAATGGAGATCAGTTGCTATTTGTAGGAGAATGGGTATAGGAAGGGACCTCTTGGATTTCCTATTTTCTCATTATGTAAAGCCCTTAGTATAATATGGCGCCCATAGGAAGTACTTGATAAATGTCAACTGTTAGTTACAAAATCTTTCTTGGAATTCCTTTCTTTATGTTTCCATGATGAAACCTATCCTCCTTAAAGTCTGCCTATAATTGTTTTCCTCTGGGTCCTTCACATTATGGCCTTAGTCACTGACATCACCGGTGATATTATTGTTTATGTTGACATATAGGACCTACCCTGTGGTTATTATTCAATAAATTCTAACTAATGGAAGGCATATCCTCTGCACGTTAACCTTGACCTCACCTGAAGTCAGCATTGGCTTCTTGCAAAGTGGTTTTTCTAGAGCTTAAATTGTTAGAGAAACTGCTGTGTTGCAGACATCAGACCACATAGAAAAGCCTGCCACTGAATGCCTGGGCTGCCTGTTCCTTCTCTAGGCTTTGTATGGTTAGGAAGAGGTCTCCAGGTTTAATTCTACTATCAAAGTCTAAGATTGTTAACAAAATACTGGGCTTGGAAGTAAAGTCAGCATTTTGAGTCCATGGATAGTAACTAGTGCCTTTTGAAATTTGAGTAAAGCTACTAGCAGGGTTGGTACATACCTAGCATAACTATTTTCTAAAATGTCTGTTACTATAGTCAGTCTATATATAACTCACTACATAATGTTTCTATTATTTAACTTAATCAATTAACTGCCTGAGTGCTGAATGCAACCTCCATCATAACTCTGGTCTCCTAAAACTGAGTTTCTTGACCTGTGGGTCATGACTCTTTTGAGGGGTGCATATCAACCATCCTACATATCAGATATTTATATTATAATTCACAAGAGTAGCAAAATTGCAGTTATCAAGTAGTATAGAAAATAATTTTATGGTTGGAAGTCACCATAACATAAGGAGCTATATTCAAGGGTTACCTCATTAGGAAAGTTGAAAACCACTATCCTAGAATGTCATTAAGAATCTTGCAAGTACACAAATACATACAATTCTTCACTCATCTTAGTACATATGGAGGCCAATGCAACTTTCCAGTTCTGAAATCCTGTGATTCTGATGGCCAGATAAAATTGTCTTAGTTTTCATGGGTCAGACCAGGGTAAGAGTTGCCACTTTAACCGTTCAGCAATAAATTGTGACGCTGTTAAAACCCAATGGGTGGTTCAGAAAATATATGACATAAGACTCTTTAAACTGTGCAGTGATGGCAATTTTGCCTGCAAAATATTCTAGAAGGCCTCAAACACTAGGGATCATTGAAGTAAAAATTGCTTCCTCTATACCAGTTCTACTCTGTCAGTGTGCTTGGCCAGCCAACTGCCACTTCTTGTTTTTGTATCATTTTCCCTCTTTTTAGAGTACATATCATCTGGAAGTAAGTAGCACCAGATAAGTGACTGACAGCAAATAAATCTGACAATCTCTTCCCCGCCCCCTCTCTCTTTCTCTCTCTCTGCCCCTCCCTCCCTCCTTCCCTCCCTCCCTCCCTCCCTTCCTTTCTACCTCTGCATCTCTCTGAGAATGTCATTTCCGACAGTCTCCCTAGGAGTCATCTTTTGAATGATCACACTTCCTCTGAGAATATTTGTACTTTTAGGCTTCCACCCCTCCAGGGAAGTCGTTCTTGGGTGAAAGGTGGGTTGTATAGATTATGAAAATGATTTTGCTTCAGCTGCGAGGGCACTGTGCAAACGTCAGCATCACCTATTCCTTTGTTGTTTAATGCAGTTAGTATGACCATTCATTCACTCTTTCATCATTTCCATAATCATTTTCTCTTTCAATTATAATTCAATGCTAATCAACTTCATGACATTTTGCTTGAGTTATTCAAATGTTATTTGACTTACTGCTTTCCTTAAATGTAGATATTCAAATTGATCAATGTATTTCTTTATCTGGCCTCTTGTTTGTACATTTCTTTAGGGATATACTATATCAATATATTTAGGTGTATATCACACTTTTATTGAAACACAGTTGGGATCCTTTTTAATAGTATTAGCACTGGGCCTTATATTTCACAGTAGGTCTTGGCTTATTTTCTTGAATTCTAGCTCACCATGGGAAGAATATGTCTTAGCTAACCTCTTTAATAGAGGAAATAAGAGGCACACAGAGAATTAACTGGCTGGTCATTAACTTAAAACTGCAAATAGAGTCACCCAGGCAAGCCAATGTTAGTCTAACCTAGATCAGTCAAATTTTGGCCAATGCACCATAAATCCAGCTGTGCTGTGCTAAATTGCACCAACCAACTTGCAGAAATAGGAATTAGATGTTTATTAGATTAGCTAACATTTCCTAAGGATGCCCCCCAAAATACCATAGTCTGAGTGGCTTAGGTAATAGGACTCAACAAAAAAAAAAATAGGACTCTATTTTCCTACATTACTAGAAGCTAGAAATGTGGGATTAAAGTGACAGTGAGTTTCCTTTTCTCTGAGTTCTCTTACTTTAGATTGTAGGTGGGTTTGCTTTCTTCTCACTGGGTATTCACACAATATTCCCTTTGTATGCATACATTTGTGTTATAATTTTTTTTACAAGAATACTAGACATTTTGGATTTGTCTTATCTTTGTGACCTCATTTTATCTTCATTGCTTATCTAAAAATATTCAAAATATTACTATGAAATGCTGGAGCTTAGAGTTTCATGAACACTAATCTGAATAGGCATAGTTTAACCTGTAAATGCATGCTCCCAAGAGTTTGCCTTCTACCTAATCCAGCAGTAGCTGAATAACACAAGTGAGAAGAGCCATATCTATGTATGGAGACAGGGAGACTTCTTGATATAAAAATCTGAAGAGAGTCCCACTCATTCTTCCCAGCATTAAAATTTACTGAAATATCTTTTAATGGTCACCATAGTCCATTGGAAGGGCATCCTAACCATGAGGAAAGGCAACAGGAGCTCTGAGATTTAGCTATGCAATTAAAACAATAAAAATAAAATGATTGTACCCTAATCCAAGAGGGCAGGTGTAAAGGGAACAGATGTTCTGCACCCATCCAGTCCTATCCATAGAGGTAGTAGGTTTATGGCCACAGGAAATAGCTTCTTGAGTAAATATTGACACCAATATGCTGATAAGGCAGTTCTAAATCTGATGTAAGACAGTAATGCCTAGATATAGCACCCAGGGAAGGAGACTTCTAAGGTCAAGGTCTAGTAGCAAGAGCATGCAGAATTTGTTTCTAGGAATAAATAAACACTGCAGAAGATGCTTAGACATCTACAAGAAATATCTTTGTGAGATATTTGAGTAAGAGTAATTTGGACATTTGGGGATTGCAACTGTTATAGGGTGTGCTTTGGAGTAGGTTTCTTTAGTTGGTAACATAAAGTACAACACACAAATTTGTTAGGAATGCGTATGGACAGGCCCCAAACTACACATCTTATGAAGTCAGGACCTAGATTTTTAACAAGATACCTATGTGATTCTTAGGCATACTGAAGCTTAGGGAGCATTGTTGGAGTGAACACTCTTGGTTGGAGGTCAAAGATCAGTTCTCATCCTAAACTGAACAACACACCATGACTGTCTAGTGTTGTCACAATGTCACTATAATCCTATTTTCTCTAGTATCTAACTATGTATTGGTGTGATGAGGGGCAGTTGTATGTAGTATTCGAGTTTAGAAACGGTCGAAGTTTAATTGATCAAACACCAGTCTTTGAGTTTTTTCTTCTACCATCTGCCATGAAGATTCTAAATTTCTCCTTCACTTTATATGAGTCAGGATTGTTTTTCTTTTCATGCTTCTAGTTGCCATCTGAATTTTTTGCATCACCCACTAGGTGTTGATTAAGAGGATGTAGTCTGTTTCTGAGGAGAGGGCTCCCACATGATAAAATTCATCTTGTCCAGGTCCATTTTCCTTGGTCTTCATAAAACACCTTCAGAGTCTAGTCTTGGACATACTCTTATGGTACATGCTATTAAGTAGTCAATGCTACTTGACTGATTCACTTTTCTCCTTTCCTGAGCGTAAAATACTTTCACTGAGGTGAAGAATGAGTCAATTCTAGTTATTGTTGTAGCAGCCAAGAAATGAAGGGATAAAATGTCATGAGTGGTGCATATACTGGGAAGAAGCCAAACACCTGTAAAACCGCTTCTTTTGGATAGAGATGATGCCTTCTCTAACCAGGATCTTTCGAGCGACAGTTATGTGTATTCCTCTTATAATTCTCATTTTCTCCCCAGTTCCCACCATTTTCTCCAAGATGAAGGGGAGGTAATGAACTTCAGGAGTAGGAGAAGGTGATTATTTCCAGGTGGCTTGGGCATTCAAGATTTTCAGACCCATCTACTCATCTTTCTTCATCCCATTTGTCATTGTTAAAAGCTGAATTGTTTTACATGAGTTGCTCTCATGCCTAGATGCTGTGCTTGAATCTTGGCTTTCAGTACTCCCCAGAGGTAGAGAAAGTCTTGGTGATGCCACCAAGGAGGCTTTCTAAGACTCACATTTAGATTTTATTTGATGATTAGCAATGACGATTTGATAATTATATCTTTCCCCACTCTATCAGTGAAGCTTAGAAATACTTCAGCAATAGCCCTTTAGTTTTAGTTTTTAAAGTTTTAGTTCTTCATTTTGCTCAAATTCCTAATAACTTAGCAATTAATGGGCTCTCATCAAACATAAAGCACCAAAACTAATTTTGTACTCCAGTTACCACTGGGAGTGCTGTCCTTCCTGACAGCCAGCTGGCTAATATGTTCCCAAGCTACAGTATCCTTGTTGTCAACAAGATTTTTTTTTGTAAAACACTACAGACTATATTATCTAGGAAGTAGATTCAGACATCGAAATTGTCACACTGGATGTATATGAGCAAGCAGCTTTTTATCAAACACCTTTGGAAGAGAAATGATAAAAGCAGGGTTGTGTGGTAAGAGAAATTATGCTGAGTTACACACCCAGAGATGGTCTCAGACAATGCCATAGAATGCTTAGGGGCTGAAATGGCACTTCAGTTATCTTATATTTCAGGAAGAGGAGCTGGGTTTCTGCAATCTCCGGTCATTCAGTGAGGGAAGACTGAGTGATGACGTGGTTTCCATCAGACAATGTGAAACCTGTCTTATTGTTATTATGTCTGCTGCCTCTTAGAAAGACTGTTATTTTATACAGACAGTTGCCTACATACTAAGAGATTAAAAATGCTCTTCATTCCTTTTGCTCTAATTTGATTTACAATTATTTAAGAGCTCTGACTAATATTCTTTGAGCCCCACTTCTCATTTCTTTCTTTCAAAATGTTTCCCAAGTTTGTTTTTCAATTGAATACATTTTGGCCTCAAAACTGTTTTTACAAAGCACAGGTACAGTATTCCTTGCCTTGTCTATACCTAAAACATGGACACTTGGAAGACAACATGGCCAGATATGAAATAGTTTGCTTGCATCTTATTTTTTTGAGCCCAAAAAAATGTTTAGGCACTATTGTCTGTCTTTTCATGGTTCTGTAGTGATGTCGTTTTTTTACTCCTTCTGTCAGGTCAGTCTCGAAGTGCTATTTCCTTCTCTTGTTTCTCTTGTCCTGTTTTCATTCTCCTAATTGTTAAGTGGTCATTTCATTATGTTCCCATTAAAGTAATCTGTAACACTAATATCAATAAACACAATAATTCAGGAGAAAATCTCATTAAGTCTCACCCCAGACCAAGAATTCCAGGCACCTAAAGACTGGGGGAGGAGGGAGAATTAGCCTTTCCATGGATAACCTCCCTTCTTGGTTATCCAATACAAAGGGGCCAGTGCTGAAATTATATGCTCACAAACCATGCTGAATGAACTCAGCAAGAATTCTGGGATTAAAAACCTGAACTACCAAGTGAAGGCACAACAATCAAGATGTAATCTGAATAAATTATTTAAAAATAAACCTGTGCTACCACACCCAGAATTTGTGTAAAAAATTTTTAGCTTATTTTTTTTTATCATGTTGCTTCTTGTTAGTCTACCTTTACATGGATGCCACCTATGTTTTTTAAATAAATATTTTATTTTCAAAATATGTATTTTTATAGATTAAACAGCCTTTGTATGTAAACAAAGAAATTGTTCTAAAAACACAACTATGCTCTTAATTCAAAATTACCTTCAGGTGGTGTTAAGGTCAGTTTCTGTAGCCAATGATGCTATTTTTTTTTTAAATTACGTGTGTGTGTGTGTGTGTGTGTGTGTGTGTGTGTGTGTGTGTGTGTGTGTACCATATGGGTCCTGGGGATCAAACCTGGGTCATAAGGCTTGACAACAGATATTTTTACCCACTGAACTGTCTTGCCTGTCCAATTCTGCTATTCATGTGTGTTGAGTATTTGTGGCCTTATGTATATTCTTCTTTCTCCCTCTGTCTGTCTGTCTGTTTGTCTGTCTGTCTGTCTGTCTGTCTGTCTCTCTCTCTCTCTCTCTCTCTCACACACACACACACACACACACACACAGAGAGAGAGAGAGAGAGAGAGAGAGAGAGAGAGAGAGAAGGAGAGGTTTCAATTTTCTCCCCCTTTACTTTTCTTTTTCCTATTTAAGTATCCAGAGGGTGTGCATCCATTTCCAAATTGACTCATTTCCCTGCAGGAATATTGCTTTCTTTTCTGTAAACATTTTTGTCTCTCATGTTTGATAGTTTCAAACATGAAGCTTGCTCTTTATATTTCCATCCCCAAGTCTGATACGCCAGTCCTTTGGTTGCTGAAACTCTTCCCAACTCTCTCTCCCTCTTCCATATCTTCTATGTGTGATTGTGACCCACTGACTTTAGCTAGTGCTGCGTGTGTGAGCAAAGAAAGACTCTCTCCTTGGTGATGGCGGATCACTGATGAGTTGCCCTCACTCTTGGAAATAACCTCACCTCCATGCTCATGTGGAAGCATTGCTTTCTCAACATTCTGCCTTCAGTCCCTATTTTCCAATACTTTAAGCTCATAGCATCTTCTTTTCTGACCCTCAGATGTTCAGAAATGATGGCTTTTTTTGTCCTTGATATTATTTATATCCAGACTTTTGGGGTTGGGGTGCATAGAAGAGAATAGATAGAAGGAAGTCACTAGTACTCTATGTCAACTCTGAAAAGCTGCCTAAAATTTAAACAATAGTATGTCAGTTGTAGGAGTTGAAAAAAAAAGTTGTGAGAGAGCTAACAAATATTTTTGAGATATTTTTTCCTAGCTTGGGAGCAAGCAATCCTCTAAGGCCACCTACAATTACTCACCACACACATCTTAACCTCACACTGGCTCATGAGGGGGGTGATACATAATAAAAATCACTGGTAAGGTTTTCACAATAAACACCTCTCTGGTCTCATTACTGACTGCAACTTCTCGCCTTCACACTGTTTCTCTTCCTGGGATAATATAGTGTCCCTCATATTCCTGGGCCTTTTCAATAGCTATTTTTACCCTAAGATTCTCTCTAAGTATCCTCTTGTTCTGGAAGCCTTCTCATGACTTAATGTAAGCTGGGTTCTCAGCATTTTCTGGATAAAACCACAGCAAAATATGTACACTCCCATACTTGCATTCAATATGGTCTTCCGCATGTGACTATGTATCCACCTGCTTCTGTGGATGCCTTCATGGTTACTTCTTCATCCTTGCATTTCTGTAGAGTAATTCTAGCCTGATAGTTAGCAATTCAGCATAAGGATTGGTTAGATAATTAAAAGAGTGCAAATGCTTCAGAGGTGCTTGTACTTAGCATGGTCCCAGCTAGTGGGAAAATGGCCTTCCTAATGTTTTGTTTTGTCTTGTTATGGATGGAACTCATTGGTCTCTTAAAAAAAATAGTTTTGTAAAATTATACCACTGGTCATAGGGTTACTGGAGCCTAAATAATAACCAGACTTGCCCATGGGGTTTGTAAGCGTAGAGCATACTGTCTGGTGATCTTTCTTTCTTATTTCTACTCATGTGTCATTTTGAACAAAAAAAATTGAATATATCATCATTATGTACAGCTAAGTAGTAATGGCCAAAGCATCCTCAGGATCACAATATTGTATTCATGTACAGAGAGTGGTACTGATGCAGCTCAAGCCCCTCCTTTCTTTTGTATGGTCTTTAATTGCGTTAGAAAAGAAGGTGCATAGTTCCACACAAGATATGGCAAGACTTGAAATTCCAAAGCCTCTTCTTTCTTTCTTCTCTAGAGAGACTCAGGACTGTAAGAATTACTGAAGCATATATGGAGGACTAGAAGGGACTAGAAGGGTCATCTAGCCTCAGCTGATAAGCGCTGATTTGCCCATAGTGGAATGAGAGGTAACAAAACTCACAGTCACCCTTTCTCTCTATCTCCTCTGTTTTTTATGAAAGTTGTAACAATAGTGGCCTCTCCTAGAAGACCCCTAACAGGGGGTGGCAGTTTAGGAATCTTCTGGTTACTTCACATACCATGGTTTTAACAGGTGATATCATGTAATATATTCTTTCCTCAACTTATGCCTCAAAGACTAACAATCTTGGATATATTCTATTCTTCTTTTCTTTTCTTTTTGGTATAGAAAAGGTTACAAAATATCCCTAGAAAAAAATGAAACTTAAGTAGCCCCCCCCCCCAGCCAGGCATTGCTATGGATGCTAATCAATTATCCATCCGTTAACAATTTTCTTTTCCAAATTCTTCACGGGGGAAGACAATTAGCAATGGAATTTGGAGTCCCTTTAGATAATTTGCAATCTCAAAATCCTTCCTTCCATCCTTTTCTATCTCGACGATAAAGGGGGTGATTCTATTTCCTCTGAAAGCAGAACAGTCATTCACAATCCTGGTCTAACTATATCCAAAGGTGCCTTCAAACACACAGCACTGTTAAGAGACTTTTAAAATGAGATCAACTGAAATTGAAACAATAAATTCCTCCCATATCTTCAGAAGTTGAAGAAGAAAGAGTGTATTATAAAATAGAGCATCAAGGGTGTGCTCTAATGGGTGGGAATTGTTGACCCTGAGAGAAGATGAAAATTTCTTTAGCATCAGTCATGTATTTAAGATCTCACAGGTTTTGGGGGGTGGGGAGAAAAAAACAACCAGAATAGTCAAAACAAGAAGCCACATCTAGCAAGTCAGGGCCCTCCACAGCATATCTGACAGTTTGAACACCAGCTAAGGTTTTTTTTTTATAACACCAAATTTAACATGCACAGGCTTCAGATCTGTCACTGGAAGCGGGATGATGTCAGTGAGAAAATCTGGTGTTGCTTCATTTTCACAAGTTTTTTAGGATATGAAACTGAGCTGTGGGTTGAGAGTGTCACCACAACGAGGGGGTAATAATTAGGGATCAGTGAAACAAGGCGTGCTGTGAGGTTAAGAATAAAAATCTTGCTTATTAACAAGCAAGTCTATCATAGGGAGGAGGATGTGAGGCACAGGTGTGGTATGCACCACTTTGAAGGCTCTTGTGTTTAGAAGCTTTGAGATTCTGTTTTTGGGGTCATGGGAATGATGTTACATGAACAGAGCCAAATTCACACTTCAAGGGAATGCCAGTGTAAGGCCCGGAAATATGTGATGTCATGGGCGCTTGTATCTTCCCCTTCACTGAAGTGGCTTCTCGCCTTTAAATCTTGAATTGAGAAACCTGAGAGTTCTGTTCTCTTATTTGACCTGGTGGCACTCAGAGGACGAATAGCAGGTTACCAAGGAGAGACTTGACACCCTATGAGCATATACAGGGGGAGGTAATCCCCCTCAGGAACAGTCATACGGAAGGGGAATAAGGGAAAAATAGGAGGGAGGGAAGAATGGGAGGATACAAGGGATCGAATAACCATTGAGATGTAACAAGAATAAATTAATAAAAAATTTTAAAAAAAAAAGAAACTTTTCAAATCTGGAAAGCAGTGTTGAAGTTCTGACGTGCTTTCATTAGTCTATTTATGCCTGTTCAATTCTCTGGCCCATATATGAGGGGTGATGTTCTTCTCTATTAAATATCCTTTGCCTCAACTTCATATTTAATTATCTTAGAATGGCTGCATTGCTGTGAGTCTGGAGAGTCTGAAATTGAAGAATTCGGGGTACATTCTTTAGCTACAGTTCCCCTGGGGAAGAAATTGCTGGTAGCCTTTTGAAATCAAGTGGCTCCTTTTCATTAGTAATGGGATACTGGTTTTATTTGGATGACAATGATTCATGGTTGGGAAAACTCACATTTTTTTTTTTTTGCCTTTCAGTTGGGGCTATATAGCCATGAAATTGGGTCTTTATCTTGATGTGCTAAAAAGGAAGTTACATGAAAGGTAGAATAAGACTCAAAATGGCGTGAAATCACAGACAAGTCTGCCTCCTTAATGTAACCTTCTTCTCTGTGCAATCTGCCATTTGCTTCTGATGGTTTTTGCTCCCTCAAGCTAACTTGATTGATGTAATAATTGACTTAATGTGTCAAAATCTGCCTGAACCATGGGGTATTCAGATATTGATTAGATGTTACTCCTAGTACATCTGAAAAGTTGTTCTTGGGTGTGATGAAAGGTTGGGTTGGTAAACTGAGTACAGTAGGATGCTTTTCCGAGTCTAGGTGGGCTTCAAATAATCATAGAATAAAAGGGAACAGAACAAAGGGGATGATGTTCTTAGAGTGAAAAAGAATTAATTACCTCTTCCTCTCTTAGCTGAATTATGATTATTGGAGTTTCTGGACTCAAATCAAGAAGTCTGCTCCTTTTGTGTCTGAAGTATGATGGGTCTTAGACTCATGCTTACTGGTGGCTGTTCTTGGCTTGACGACCTTACAAATGGGGATTTCTTGACCTATATAATCCCATGACCAATTCTCCCTCCATTGTCTCTTCCTATGTCCCGAAAGAGAATCTGATGAATAAAACTATATAAGCATCTTAAAAGATAGAAAGCATGTTCCTGGCAAGTGATGGAGAAACAGCTGGAGACTAGGTTTGGTCCATTTCATAGGATGATTATTCTAGTCCTAGATTGCTAAATGGAGCTTCCAAGCTATGCAAGAAAATAAAGAACTTGCTTAAATGCTGTTAGTTCTGCTTTCTGTTACTGCAAACCCAATGAGATTCTTAATTAATATCCCCCTAAGCTATACATAAGCTCAGCAAAAGCCAGAAAGAGAATGTATGCTCCTTTGTTTTTCCCTCAGTAAGTAATGCAAAGCTTTGCTCGGAGCATTAGCTGGTGAGATGTTTGTAGGATTGGTTCCTTCAATGAGCATGCGCTCACTTCCCAACCTGTGCCCAGCAATGTGCTAACAGGAAGAAACCAGAGAATATTTCTGTGAGCGCTCTCATAACAACCTTGACGTAAACGCCCTGATGGATAAACTCATGGTCCTCTTTTCCTAAAATGCATCAGCATCAGTGCCCATGGCAATTGGCTCTTGGCTCATCAGACAGTACTTTGTTTTGCCTCTGTCCTTCTGATCTCATGTGCTAGGTTTTGAGTGAGTCTCATGTATGCACAGGCTTGATGATACCACCTGAATGTGTCATTGTAATTAGATAATTATTCTATAGTCAGTATAATTCAAGTGTGCAAAGAAATGGAGTTGCTGTTTGTATAAAAGTTGGACTCGTTTCTGCAAAGTAGAACTACTGTATTAGTCATCTCTTTATTACTGTGATCAAGTATCTGGCACAGAAAACTTACAGAACAAATGATATATATATATATTTTTTTTTTTAATCACTTCTGAGAGTGCAACCTATAGTAACTTGGTTCCATCTCCTTACACAGCACGTGACATTGGCAGAAACATGTGGAAAGCTGTTCACATGATATCTGAGAGGCAGCAGAGAGCTCAGCACAAAGGAACTATGGAAATTGCTCCTAAAGTTCCACCTCTGAGGACCTACTGCTACCAGCTAAGCTCTTTTAGTTCCCATCGCCTCCCTAATGATGGGTAGTGAATGTAAGTTTGTGTATCATTTTGTAATGCTCCACTTTAAACACAAATTTAAATGAATGGACTATAACACTCTGTTACCTCTGATTACAAGCCTTTTCTCTATTAAAAAATAGTCATGGTTTTGATGTTAGGACATTTATAGCTTAGTGTCAGACTTAGATATTTACATATATAGTGATGAAATGACTCAAGGATATATGTTAGCAACTTTTAAAATACAGTTTATGGGACTTAAAAAAAATAATAAACCAGTGTCCCCAAAACCAAAATCCAGAAGCAGCAGATGATTATTTTTAAGAACATGAAACTAGTTAACGAGCTACAGAATTATCTCCAGTCTTCGGATACATACTTTTGGGACTCCATGCTGGCTAACAGAACCAGAGGCACAAGTGACATATCCATCTACAAATCTAAATACACAGTCTGAATAATTTAAGCCAGAAAGCCAGTTCATTGACTCACCATATGAAGACCAATGGTGAAGGGTCTCCAGCTTATCTATATTGTCAGATGTATTGTTTATCATTTCCTTGCTGGGTTTATTATTGCTTATAGTTGCTTTCCATAGCTTTATAAAGAAAAAAATATTTAGCTCACTTTTAGAAGCTATGAATCTAAATAGCAGGACACTGGTTCTGTCTGTAGCACATCATGATGGGAGTCTATGCATATCTCATTGTGTCCATGGTCTCTTCTTTTTCTTTTCTTTACTTCTTTACTTTTTAGACTCCAATTGCTTTTGATTTTCATAAAACCCTTTTGGCTTCACTCTTCCATGCTATAGGAAGGTTTTCTTTCTGTATTTCAAAAACTGAATATCAGCATCCTCAAGTAAGCATTGTTGTCAAGAAGAGAGGTTCCTTTTCCTACCTAATAGTTCTGATTAGGCCTGTGCTCTTAGACTAACTTCAGGAAAAGTCTATGGGTGGCCTTCGTCGCACCCAGCTCTCCCTCTCTTTCTTATTACAGTTCTTAAGAATCACTTTAGAGTGTACTGGAAATGCACTAACCTGATTTAAGAATGGACTTGGTGGAATAGTAAGGTTCTATTGCAGCACACACACACACACACACACACATACACACACATACACACACACACACACACACACACTTCCCCAGAAAGATGCCCTCCAATGCTTTAGCCCATAATGATTACAGGCTTCTGTTGCTCCATTATGATTATCTATCTGTAAGAAATGAGCATCACATTACTTGTTTATTGGAGGTCTCCTTTTCACAGTGAACCTGTTCTACAACAATTGACACGAAGAGATTTGGTTTATCTTGCTTGTCAGTTCTGACTTACAGCCATACCAAAAACATTTGGAGGTAAAGGACAGGTAGACCGTCTTCAGTCTCTCCAATGTTTTACGGATGTACTCTGCTCCACTTTGGAAATACAACTCCATGCTTCTTTAAATCTCTTCTCCCTGCGTCCCTCTCCCCCCTGCTGCAATGCTGGTACTATGTGGAGTTTTATCAATCTCTTCTACAGCTATTGGGAGCCTTTGAATTGCGCATCATTGGATCTGAGGGAATCTTGTAGCTCACTGTAATCTTCAGAAGTTACTCAGTGCTTCCAGATTTAGCTTTAAGAACATTGGATTTTAAATCCTAAATTCTACAGCTGTGACTCTATACTTTTGCTTATGCCATATTTCCATACTCTTAGAATATTTTACCAGTGGAAATTTGCACACATAAGTGCTCCCTTTGACAAACAGCCTGGCGCTCTGTATCAATCTCAAGATTCTAGGACAAGTACAATCTTGGTTGTGTTTTTGTCGTTTTGAGCATATTTATTCAAGAAAAACAAAGTCCCCATTTATAGAAACATATATTCTTCCTAACTACTTTCAAATTAAACAGAAAGAAAATCAAAGAAGCAGTGGTTACAGGAAATTGCATCAAAAATGGTGGTAGACGGAGGGAAGGAACCTAAGGGAGAGGACATGGTGAAGAGTCACCAGATCTTCTACTTTGAAGAGACAGGTGTTTGTCTCAGAACACTTAGATGGATATTGAAGTATTTTGAAATAACAGAAGAGGAAAAATTATCATACACTTCATGCTCGGCACTGCACTAAGTTCGAATTCCTCATTTTTTTTTTCAGTTATATCTAATGACATCTTTGAACGGGTAGCCTTCATTATTCAACTACTCAAGTGAGAAAAAAAAGGAGAATGCCCTTGTAGATGGGTTCTCCAGGTTAGTTAGCAGCTAATGGTAATGGCGGGGTCCCCCAGCTTTGCGCCAGAGGCTGAACTTACAGAGAACCCACTTCCTGGTTGAGAATCTTTTCTACCACATTTCTTCAGTATTGCTTCCCCACATCCTCTGCCACTGCCTTCAAGTTTCCTTTTCTAACTCTGAACCAGACTGAAGCAAAGCTCTTCATGCACACGCACGCACGCACACACACACACACACACACACACACATACACACACACGCACAATTTAGAATGAGAATGTGGAATTCTGCAAAGAGCAGCTACTTCATGAGATGTAAAGAAAATTAATGAGTTGGCTTAGAGGCCCCTACAACAAGGGGTGGAGAAAGGGAGCCTTGTTGGTACCTAAATAGTCTCTTTGGAATTTATTAGTATTTCCTTGGAAACTATTTTAAAAGAAGGAAAGAATGTATCCAGGAGGCTTGTGCTCTCCTGTAAAGTCCATCTGGGATCTCACAGGTATACATGCCAAATTATACGATTAAAATAACACTTACAAAGGGCTGTTCCTTTTATAAGTTGAAAATCTGTCTGAATTTTCACACTCTTACCAAATCAATGTCTAGGGAAAGATTTTATAAATAAAAATATGTTCCCTGTTGTAACTGCTTCAAGTAAGTTAGGATTAAGTTAGTCTAGCTTGCATTTGAAAGTTTTAGAGTTCTCCCAGCTGTGCCTGCCAACATTAAGAACTCGGCCCTCCATAGGGAAGGACAGCCAAGCCTTTTCCTCCTGCAGATTAGCAAGCCTTTCTCCACTGCTAATCTCATAATCTGTTTTTCCTCTTTCAAGATTCCACCGCCTCGGACACCCTCTCCCGGGACACAGCATCTCTCCATTCTGGGAGCTACTCTGTTCCATTGTTGTAGAACATAATAATTTCTCTACTCAGGGACTGAGAACTTCTTTAGAAAGTCGCCCATTGTTCATGTCTCTGTGCTGAGCATGTATGTAAATGATGCCCCAGACGAGGAGGTGTATTGAAATGGCTGTGGGACAAAGCTTGTTCCGGGATAAGGATGCTAAGAGGACTCTAAAGCAAAGGTATGGTCATGGATCGAAACTCACAACTGGTATTTAAAAATCAAATATGAGAACAACCACATTAAAGTCAGTGGATAACCAACTTGGTTTAGCTGAATGCCATGCATGAAACATTCTTAATTATAGAAGCCTCTGGAAGCCATCCTCCAAACCACTGCTATAAGTCATTACTTTATAGTTCAGGCATGTGGGGTTGTGGTGGTAGGAGAAGAAAATTCAACTGTCATATGAACATGGGAAAATTGTTTTTTATTATTTTGGTAAAAAGAAGATTATGTTTCATTGATGGGTACACCACTGGGAAGGTTCAAGAAAAAGAATGAGCCAAACCCCAGTAATTTTTGGATTTTTAATTCAAAGCAGTTCTTGGAAGCATTATACTGAGACCAATGCTAAGAACAGCCCTCTCATACCCACCATCGACACCACACTTCCAATCTTATTTCAAGGCTGAAGACTCTTGACCCACATAAGCAGCTTCCAGTCATAGGATGGCATTTCAGAAACATTTTCCAGACTTCACATTAGCTAGCAACATATTTCTTGCTAATTTAAATGTCAATATAAAGCAACTTTCTTGTTTTGCATTGTTTTCTAAATGTCAAGTGTTATTATAATATATATCAAAAGGCAACCAATTCTTCTAGAGTAATGTAGCCCTGTGATCAAACACATTTTCTCTAGATTAATAACATATTTAATCAACAAGGTTCTGCCTCTGCTGTTTACTATGTGATTCATCTCAGCTAAGTAACTAAACTCCTCTAAACCTCCACTCCCTCATTTGTTAAATGAGATTCTTTTACGTGATAATATGAAAAGATATATGTAAAGGCCTGGAATGTGTTAAATATTCACCTGATAGTACTGTTCCTCTCATAAAAGAAAAGCATACTTAAAATGAGTCCTATGTAACCTAATGGCCTTTACTTTTTGAGCAAAACAATTTATTTTAAATATTCTTCTAAATCACCACAACTCTCATCCTTAGTATCCTATTTATATTTGGAACCATTGGTGGATTTTTTTTTTAAGTTGCTGTGAAATTACATAATCAGAAATTCAGATGATGTTCAGCAGTTTTGATGACTCAGCTCGTTGTATTCAAAATTGAAGTAAGGGTAAATTTCACAGGTGGCCTCATTTCAAGTAGTTAATTAGTGTTGCCTCGGGGTTCAGCATTTGAGAGACCAGAGCAAACCATCTTTTTCCAAAACAACATCGACAAAGAAGAAAAGGTCTTGCCTGAGTGCTACACTTAAAACGTTATATAACTTTCCGCTTCCTTTCTGTTGAGGTCATAAAAGTTCTAGAAAAGTGTTGAGACAAACTTTTTATAAAATAATCTTCCTGTTGCTAGGGGAAGCTGGGGAGGGAAAGGGTAAGAGAAGCTGTAGGGGTAAGGTAGAAGAGAAAAGGAAAAAAGAAAGAATGTCGCCAAATCCCCACCCACTCCTTTTATTCAATCACACAACCATCAAATGATAAAGGCATGATGTCTTAGCTATACTAGATCTCAAATCCCCACCCAGTCAGCAGTTCTACTGAAGCCTGACCAGTTATATCTCACTTAACATTATGTCTGTTAGTGTGTGAGATTATAAGAAGAAAAATATCTGGGGCTCTAACACTTTGGTGAGTAATGCTGTTTGTTTTGTTGTCCTCAGATTAATCAATTCTCATTGTAGGCTATCTCTGGCCATTTCTAACTTTAAGATAATGTTTTTTTTTATTTGACAAATTAAGGATGATTTTAGGATGTTGCTGGTAAATGTAACATTTGTGCTAAATACCAGTGCTTCTACAGGTAATTAATGTCATGCCCCTTTTCAGCATATCCCAAATGGAGACAGAATATGCTATTAAGGAATATGGCTGCATGAACTGACTTCTTACCATGTGCCAGTTGGAATTGTTTGTTCCATTGTATGTTACATGTAACATACCTACCTAATTGATTTCATTTCCATTTTTAGTTAAGAAAAAGAATAGTGAATTTAGCCTATTTTCTCAAAGTCACAAGGGGATTGAGTCATAACGTTTGCTATACGTAGATTGCGAGACCCCAAGAAAACCACCAAGACTTGATACCAATGCAATATACATGAGGACCTTTAAATGACTCAGAGCCAGACTCTGACTGGACCCTAACACAGTGATATCAAGAAAGAGCCTCAATATCTGGGCTAAGGGTAAATTTATAGGTTCCTATGCCTCCCAGTGGCCCAAGGCAGGGGAGTTCCAACCTGGCAAGCATCTATTGGTTGAGTAACATAAAGAGGTCTAATGTCTTAAGTGACAGGCTACAGAAAAAGGCTCCAAGACCAGCCATGGCTTAGCTGTCTTTGTTTACTACCTTGTCCAGGGAAGTGTCTGGTTTCTTATTAACCCTATCTCTGGTAGGCAGGAAGGAATGTGGCCATAAAACTGGGTCTCTTATCAACTCTATCCTTGATAGGACCCTTTGGGTCAGTCACTAGCCAACACTATCTCTAGTGGGGCTGCTTTTTGCAGCTGGCCAGATTCTCTCCTGTAGGCCTCTTTCTTAACCTTTGACCCAGTAACCCTGAAATCTAATTTTAGTTCTTCTGATATCTCAAGTTAACCAAGTAATCTGACAACACAGCTAGACTTCTTCTTCTTCTTCTTCTTCTTCTTCTTCTTCTTCTTCTTCTTCTTCTTCTTCTTCTTGAACAACCTTGTTGCAGGATATTTGATCATACTGTAAGCTCTGAGATTGTGTTGTTTACTGGAAAAACGTGTGGTATGGCTAACCTCTAGCACACACCTTTAATCTAAGAGTTTTCTGCTGATTGTAATCAGGATTAAATAAAGTCAACCATATGTCAAGAAGTGGAGCAACTAACCAGTTGACAGGGATTGAGTGTTAGCATTCTGCCCCAGCCTGCCTGTGATGTCATTGCCTACCTGCCACTGGGTGTGCCGCTGCCCAGGAGGACTATAAAAGGACAAACCTACCTACTTCTTTTTCTCTCTTCCTACCACTCACTCTTGCTTTCACTTGTACACTCTCTTACATCTCTCTTTCTTTTTTCTATTCCTCTGTCAGTCTCTGTCTCTCTCTGGGGGAACGCCCCCTCTTTATCTTTCCCCATGTTCATATAATAAACCTCTCAATATCTTATCTGTTTTGTGTGGTGCATATTTCATATTTTATATTATATCTAATACTTCATTGTATTTAAAATTGAGCATAGGAAAAAACAGAGAGTAAGAGAAAGTCAGGAGGATGGATAGAGAGATAAAGAGGGGTTTTGAAATGGCATGAGGAAGGAGCTTTCCTTTGGGATGTCAGCTGAGGAGAAAGGTAAGCTGGGTGCTTTCTCTGCCTTACTGAGCTGGCAGGCTTTCTTCCCAGTATCTTGCTCCCAAGTTTTTATTGGTAAAATTGAATGCTTGAGACTTTGTTAAAAACAACACAACATCAACTATTCTGTGTGTGTGTGTGTGTGTTTTTTTTTTTTACTGCATTGATTTAGGTCTTAATGTTCTAACTCAGAAGATCAGTTAAATTCTCACAGGAGAAAAACTTTGCAAGAATTCTTTCACCAAAGTTTGGGAAGTTGAAGTGAGGCATATATGAGGCGTGTCATGGGTGAGTACACATAAACATAGCCCATAGTAATATAGGTTGTCCATTTCAGGCAAAGAGGCATTTCACATCCCTATCAAAGCAGCAAACACAATGTGAGTGTTGATCTTTTGTATCATTCTGGGGGAAAAAACAGTTGGTGCTGGGCTACTCTTTCAGTCTTCCCTTTCCTGCATGGAATCTAGGGAACCATGCCATGCATGATGGGACTGTGATACTAGAGAAGTCTGGAAAACCAAGCCACCATGTGACGGTGAACATTAGGGAGCCTTCTAGTCCTGTGAAGATTCTGAGCAGGAAGTAATACCTCTGTTTTAGCTCCTGTAACTGTGGGTCTATTTGTTACCACACTATGAGTTAGTCTATTATGAGTCTATTGGAGACTAATATATTTGTATTTTTTTTAAAAGGGTAATTGGAAGTCTCTGGAAATAGTCAATGCTCCTAGTGCAGGGATCCAAAGTACCCACACAGAATAATTTTTTACATTTGCCAATCCATACAACGGAGCACACTTCCTTTACACACACTGGCGAAGAAGGACTACAACAACAAGCCCCTCACCACTTCTTTCCTGGGAATGGCACTCCGAAACTTGCATATGTACTTTTTTCTTCCTTCTTTTTTTTTTTTTTTTTTTTTTTCACAAAGAAGTCACTATATTTCTGCTCGACACAGTTCAGAGTTCTCAATAAATAATGAATTTCATCTTCTAGCAGAGGAAGATGACTTAAAGCTTCAGAGCTCACCCTTTAAAACTCTCTATATTTCACGCTGGTGTCCAGTCATTCTCTCACGTGAGTAGTGTTACTTCCATACTAAGTGCCCTTGGAGGCAGAAGTATTGTGTACTCCACAATATGGAAGTACAACTCTGATCTTAGCAGAGATTTGTGGGACTCTGGTCAAGTGCTAAGGGCTGCCTGGATTTGCTTTCCTATTCGATTGTGAAGTCATTCATGTCCATGAGCTTGAACTCTTTGCCTTTTATATTTGATACAATATCTCACAAGCATGAGCATACCTTAAGAGTTTTCTTTCTAATGATGTCTGAGTCTTTTCAGACAAAAATCTTCACATCTGAGCAATGCCTCTACACACACACACACGTATATATTTACATATACAGATTACTAGTGCACACACAATTTAAGAGAAGCAATGTAATGCCTCTTAATTTTTGTTGCTTCACTGTCAAATTAGAATAATAGTACCTAATTGCTTAAATTAGTGATAAAGGTACCAGGGATAATATAGCAGAAGCCAATACACAGGAATTTCTTTTATTTTTACTTGATATCATCTTAAGTAACAAGATCCTAGATTTCTATGTTATATCTCTTTGAAAAGAAATAACCAAGATCTCATTATGTAGTCCAGAATGGCCTCAAACTCTGTCCTACTTTAGTTACCCAAGTATTATTATTGCAGGTACATAATGCCATGTCCTTATCTATTGTATAAATAAATTCTCTCCAAGAGACTAACAAAATCCCCAGCACCAGGCATGAGAAGCCTATTTTTGATTTGTTGAGTTGTTCAAAAGACTCCCCTAATATTACTGGTTATTGCTGTTGTCCTTAGCTACCCCCAGAGGTGAAAAGTAAGTCTCTATTGCTGAATGTGCTTTAGACACAGGACCCAAAACATCTGAGCTGGATCTGTACTAAATGCCTTCTTCCTCAGAACAAGCTTCCATGGTACCAGAAAATGTCACGCAGGTTTCCAAGGCAGGGAAGTAAACAACAGTCCTACCCAGTTATGATGCCCGTGAACCACAGCAGCGACCAGCATGGCGCAATAACTCCAAGAGTGCAAAAGTGGCATGCATATCTTGGAGTTAACCAATGGCTCATTTATTTGGACTCAAGGCCTTCTCAACAAGAGGAAAATCACGCCTGATACTAGAAACCTAGGCAGCTACGCAGGGCAAGAGTAGTCATGGGTCTTAGCGGTGAACCTACAACTGTCCCTTTACTAAAGGAACATAAATATTAAGTTATAAATATTTATCCTTATACATACAGGTAAGTGTGTTCTCAACTCTCCTGAAAGGAACTTTTCTTTGTAATGCATGGAGACCATTATAAAAAATAAAACAAACAAACAAACAAACAAACACACAGCCAATAAAAATACAGAAAATAAGAGACTAGGTAGTATCCAGTTCCAACTGATACACCTACAACATAATTCCTGTACCTAAAGCTGAGGACTCTTTGAAGAAGAGGGGGTAGAAAAATTGTAAGAGCCTTAGGAACAGTATGTTTGCTGTGAGATTGGGTTTTCTAGAATGCCAAAGTGGCTACACCCATGAAGAGTCATTGACATGGCTGCTTAATCAAGACCTGAAGAACACCACTAATACACATGTAACATGGAAGGAAGACAACTTTGCAGTGCTCAACCCTAGTCAAAGTACTATGGGCAACTGGGGAATGCTGAGAACAGGAAAAACGTTCTTCCTCTAAGAGTCCCCCAGTTGTTTATACAATACCAAGTGGTCATCCTCAAGATTATATCTATTCAGGTAACATTATACAGGAATAAGAAGGTTGTATGTATAAAGTTATAATTTATATTTACATGTATATATTTACATTTGGCTTATATAACACTTTTGTTTTATTTTATTTTAAATTTATTTTTCATAATTTATTCACATTACATCCCAATTGTTAGCTCCTCGCTTGTATCCTCCCATTCCCCCCTCTTTTCCTCTTCTTCCCTATTCCTCTCCCCTAGTCCTCTGACAACGGGGGCTGCCTTCTCCCCTACCATCTGACCACAGGCTATCAGGTCTCATTAGGATATCCTGCATCCCGTTCCTCTGTGAGCCAACAAAGCTGCCTTGCCAAGGGGAAGTGATCAAACTGTGGGTACCAGAGTTCGTGTCAGAGGCATTTGAGAGACAGCAAGGAGGAGCATGGGAGGGATTAGAGGGAGGAAAGGGATGGAGAGAAATAATTTAATTATAATTCAAAAAATATTTAAAAATTTTAATCTTATACAAAAAATTATTTAAAACTTCCTTTAATATTTCAGGAAATGTAGGCAGCTTCCCCATCTCCTCCACAAGTGTATTTTTTTCCTAGTGTATTAAAGTTTGCTGTTACTGTGTATTGTGTTAGCAGAAGCAAACCATGATTGCTCTGCAATAGAATGACAGTTCTTAAGGCAGAACTATTAATACTATTGTACAATTATTGTTAATAAAGTATCCAGTATTTACTGAGAATATATTACATATAATGTACTTTGATAACATAAAATATATGTACTATATATACTACATAAATATACTTGTGCTTGATCAGCATATGGAATTATGTAATTCACACATAATAAGGAAATTACATTCAGGGATCTCTCTATATCTTTCCTCTCTATGCGTTCTCTCCTATCTAGTGATGGGAGTGAAAACAGGGATTAAAGGGCAGAGGAAAAAGAACCCACAAAGAAGCAAAAAACAGCCAGCCTCATGTGGTGCTTGAAAGTTAAGAATAAAAATGGGAAATCTGATTTCAAATGTTGTAGAGAAAATAGCAGGGGAAGGAAGAAATGAATGGTTTTTCCAGGAGGCCAGTGAAAGGTTTATTGTTCCTGTTACCACTGGAATATCCCCTGCTTTTCTCCCAGAATGGATTTTCTTCCTCTTCTTCTTCTTCTTCCTCTTCATCATATGTTTTGTTTCAAAGAAAACTTTGAAAGACTGGCTGATAAGTTGGAAAAATGATGGGTGAAAATCGGAGAGGCTGAGAAACAAAAAATGGCTGAAATGGGAAAACAAAGGGGGTCACTCTACACTCTCTTTTCTAAAAGGGGTGCAGAGTTGTCTGTGCAATTGGAAAGGTTCGGTGTTGAAGTTATGTTTATAAAATTGTGTTTGTTTCTTTTAGCGTCTCTCTTTACCAGGCTTTCTCACAAATAATTGAGACATCTTTTTATTTGCTTATGAGACTTTAGAGCACAATCTTGAGCAGATTAAATCTGCTCTTAACCTTCTGTGTTAATTTGGTTTCCTCCCAGTGTCCGTTCCAGAGATACTTCCTTGCTCCAGCTCCTTCCCCTGTTATTTCCTGGACCTCTCACCATGGCTCAGTCCCCTGGCTGAATCCCCTACTTCCTCTTCTAACTCCTTCTCCCCTACCTGGCAGGAAGTCCAACCCTACTCTCTCCCCTGCTTAGTGATTGGCTAGTAAGCTGCTTTATTGATGTACCAGGGAGCATAGGGGGAACAGTGTTTACACAACATTGAGACAGGAGATTCTCAGAACAAGGATTGCAACCAGATATGGGGAGTACAAAATCAGCATTTGAGTTACACAATAACCTTATGCCTACAGTGTCAGGAGGAGAGTGAAACTCTTGGGGGCAAGGAACACCAGAAAAGAGAGAACAAAAAGGCTCAGTCCTGATGCCCGAGCAAGAGAGCAGGAGGAAAGAGGGAAAGACACTACACCAGAGGGTGGTCAGATCAGAGAGAAGCTGAAAAAGCAGGACAATATGATGAAACAGTTTTATTTCAAAAGAAAAGGGTTAGTCTCAAGCCAACCGCATCACAAGAGTGGGAGGAGGGTAAGACCAGGCTTACTAGATTACCACCAGCTTTCCAGTAGTCATATAGCATATGACTGTTAATGGTGTGGAGCAAGGTTATAATGAAATAGCATGGTGTCCTATAGAAATGTTAGATCTAAGGCATTTTTTAAAGGCCATGAATTTATATAGGATGCATTTGTCTTATGGAAAACAATCTCTAAATAACTGGACTATTCAAAATAGAATCAAGTTTTAGTATCATAAAACAGTCAAGAAGCATATTTTAACTGATACAATAAGAACCCTTTGTCTAGTCATATTTTTTGCACAGCCTAATACACATACTTGCATTTTAATGAAGCTGAACAACTTTATAATTTTTTTCCTAAGAGGCTGCAACTAGCTCATTGGAGGGGGGAGACTGACAATCTCCCCATATCAACAAGATTAGAGAGGAAATATTGCCATATATCTGGGACACAGTTGTAGTATACATTTCTGAGTTTCTCAAACACTAATATTGGGCTGTGCTGAGAATATCTAGTTTCTTGTGTCCATTATATATTTTATATACTATCCCCTCTATCAGATGTATAGTTGGTGAAAAAACAAAAACAAAACCACTTGCCATTCTATAGTCTGCTTCTTTGTCTAAATGATGGCATTCCTTGTCCTGAAGAGGCATCTCAGTTCACTGAGGTTCCATTTATCAATTGTAGATCTTAGTGTCTGTGCTAATGTTGTTATGTTCAGAAATCTTTTCCTGTGCCAATGTTTTCAAGGCTATTTCCCACTTTCTCTTCTATCATGCTCGGTGTATCTGATTTAATGCATTTGGAGTTGAGTTTTTGTAGCATGCTAAGGATGAATCTACATGCAGCCATCTAATACGTTTGTTGAAGATGCAATCTGTTTTCCAATGTGTATTTCTGGCATCTTTATAAAAACAAGACATCTATGTATATATTGATTTTTGTCTGGGCCTTCAATTGCATTGATCAATGTATTTGTTTTTGTGTCAATATTATGCTTTTTTATTACTATAATTCTGTAGTAAAATTTGAAATCAGTGATGGTGATACTGCCAGCAAATCTTTAATTACTTAGAATTGTATTAGCTGTTTTTGTTTCCATATGAAGCTAAAATTATCCTTTCAAGGCCTGATAAGAGTTGTGTTGAAATTTTGATGGAGATTGCATTGAATCTACAGATTATTTTTGCTAGTATGGTCTACTGATCCTTGATCATGAGAGACTTTTCATTTGCTTGGTTTGAGTTACCCCAAGATGTTTATATTATATGAGGCTATTGTAAAATGTGTTGTTTTCCTGATTTCTTCTTAGTCTGTTTGTAATTTTCTTATGGCTTAGAAAAGACTTTGAGTATTCTATTGAATAGGTATGGAGAGACTGGTCAGCCTAATCTTCTTCCTGATACCAGTGGAATTGTTTTGTGTTTTTCTCAGTTTTTACAGATATTGGGCTTGCTGCAGACTGCCCTTTTTATGTTGAAGTATGTCCCTTGTACTCCTAATGTCTCCAGAACTTTTATCATGAAGAAGTGTTAGATTTTTGTCAAAAGCTCTTTTTGCGTCTAATGCAATGATCATGTGGGTTTTTTCTTTCAGCTTGTTTATATGGAAAATTATATTTATTTACATATGTTGAACCATCCCAGCATCTCTGGAATGGAGCCCACTTGATCATGGTAGATGATATTTTTTGATTCAGCTTGACAGCATTTTATTGAGAATTTTTGCATCTATGTTCAGAAAGAAAAGTGGTCTCTAATTCTCTTTCATGGTTCTTTATGTGGTTTAGAGGAAAAGAATGGTGGCAAACAGGGAAGGGAAGCTGTAGCAAGTGTTTTTCTGTAGATCTGTGGATAAGACTGGGGAATTTTATCCTACCTGCTTCCCTGGCCGAAGTCACACACAGACACCCCCCCCCCACACACACACACACACGTAAATTTAAATTTCCACTTATTTATTTTCTTCTACATTTCTCATCTTATATTTTACCTATTCTTATTCTATAATACCTAGGGAAATTTTTCACAATTTTATTAGTTTTCATGTATTAGAAATATATAGATATATCCATTATATAACCACTGAAACTTTCCTTCTAAATTTGGTCTTGTAATATTTTTCCTTCTGTTTCTATTCCTAGATTTGAATTTTTCACTTATCAAACTTGTTGAAATTTCTCAAGAGGCTATGGTTAATGTCAGTAGGAGGGTGTAGACTAGGTTAGGCCTCATCAATCAGGTATTCAGTTTGCGCTGAAAACTGTCAACATGCTGCTGACAGGCACGCTAACTATTCAGACACTGTTGTGCTGTGTCTATCAGTGGGTGGCATTTTTACCATGCAAGGGGAAGCCTGCATATGACTGTGTCGCTTCATCTTTTAGAGTGATAACGCAGCAACAGCTTTTGTTAGTTTGAAAAATCCTGAAGCAGATTGAATTTTTGGCAAGACACAAAGAGAGTCCTCTCACGGGCTCAGCTTGTTGTAGTGTACCCTTATGTCATAAGTGCTGCTGGAGAGAGACCCTGTGAGCCAGCATGTCCACACTGTGAGCAATACATCACCATGCAGGCACTGTCTTTGCACCAGATTTACCTGGCAAGATGAAGACAATAGAAAAAGGAGTCATTAAACGGAGCCCAGCCATTGCTCTGTTACAAGGTGACCACCCCGCCCCTGCCCCCGCCCCACCACCACCATTTCTGCCTTCACTGACAATTTTAATAAGCATTAAATGATAGCAAGGCCTCCATTCTTTCTATTGTTCAACTTCCAGACTTGTTTCCAGAGTCTGGATACTTGTGTTTCTTGGGTAAAATGAGATTTATGTTCTAATTTTACAGACTGTTTTTCAAACCAAGAGACCAGAAAGAACTTCTGAAAACTAGGTGGACTGAACTTGAGAAACAAGCCTTTGTGAAACTGGCTGGCTACAACGATGTTAAAAACTTGTGACAATGTGCTTATGCTAAATGCTATATCATAAAAGTTGTCCTTTTGCATTAAGCTTTGCTTGCTTGCAAAGGTCATGAAGGCCCTACATAAGAATTTTCCTGCTGCAGATTAGATGTAGGCTTTGAGCTTTTCCAAACCTACTTTATTTGGGGTTCTTTAATGCCTTCACCTCCCTTCCAATCCACCTACCCTACATTGGAGAGCAGGAGAAGTAGAGACCTTTTTAGGTGCGGTTCCACTCTTTGTCATCAGGATTTCAGCAGACTCGTTAAACAGCAAACCAACAATTCAGCAAAGGTGACTGCAACCTCACCAGCCAGAATCCAGAGCAGCAGCTGGAACCAGGACCTCAAAGTATCCTCTGAAACATTTCTTTTGAGGAGAGTCTCAAAGAGGAGTCATGACCAACCAAATGATAGGAGTGATGACGCCAAGACCAAAAGCCCATTGGGCATATATATCCACAAGAGACAGTTCCTCTTTTAGTACACAAATACCGCCTGTCCTCTCACGAGTCTGTTTTCAGCAAATGAACACCACACACCCTCATACAAGGCTGTTTCACACCCCACAGTTGGGGGTCAAAAAAAAAAAAACACATTTATATCCACTACACTCAGATGCTGCTTTTCTCCTACTCCTGCAGAGAATAAGTTGTCTTGGCCACAATAAAAAGCCTTTGCCTTGCCACACTGCTGTCGCTGAGACGGCTTGATCTTGACTCTGACGCTACAGCCATTCCTCCTAAATGGAAAACTTAGAAGCAAAGAAAAAAAATCTTATAACAAATTGGACAGGTGGAGGAGTGGAGATGGGGATAAGAAAAGTTGGAGGAGGCAGCGAATATGGTTAAAACTCATGTATGAAATTCTCAATGGACTTATAAAATAAGCATACGGTGTGCTATCATTGTAGATGAAGTGATTTACAGCAAATGTGCTATCCTTGAAGTGGAAGGGAATTACAGGAAAGTTGTGTAGAATGTTGTCTGCTTTCCTTTCAGGCCTAGATGCTGGAGGAGACAAGAGGGGGCTCTGCTCTAGATTCCACACATGTGCAGGTGAGTTGAGATGGCTTGGCTTCTCTCTCAGCAGCACATTTAAAAAGCTTAGGTGGCCACTCTGGGTTAACTTAGGCCCGACACCTATCTCACTATGGCAGGTATAGGGTGTTAAGTCTTACAGATATTACCAATGTTAGAGAAGAAATGCAAGTTATTTTCTCATAAATATTTATAACTTGGAAACCAACATTATGAAGCTGCTTGTAGGGAAGAAGCATTCCAGAGTTAAATTGGCATCAGGATCCTTTTTATTTTTTTCACTGGGCTCTTCTAACTCTCAATAAGCTTTGATTTCAAGAAGTCTCCTTCAGCATGTCAACAAAGAAAATTCTTGTCAGTTTCTGGCTTACAAGAGCCATTCAGGTTTTAATAGCAAAAGGAGATAAGCTGTCTGCAAGTGACCAAAACCTCTAAACAACAACAACAACAAAAGCCAGGTCTGTGGAGTACATCAAGTATCTCAGAAGAAGATTTACGAGCTTGCAAAAAGAACTTGCTCAAGGATACAAAGAAACTGCAATTGTATCTCTAAAAGAAGACCAAGTAGTTCCTGTAATTAAACATGCTAGAAATAGTGATAGTAATATCTTGAAGAAGCTGAGAGTCAATCTGCTTCTGGGGTGGTAGAGGGAGCCCCAGCAGGATTTGTTTTCCTCTGCATAAGATCTCTCAACTCTGTGCAAAATGCAAAAATAAGATGGAGAGCAAACAAAAAAAAAGGGCAGACTCTGTAGAAATAGCAAAATGTATAAGAAAAAGAACTGGGTGGATATTCCACTGATACAGCTGTTAACATGTACCTAGCTAAAACCTAAAACACCAATTTAAAAACAAAAACCAACATCAATCAAAAAAAAAAAAAAACTTACTGAAAGAATTAGGGAACACAGTTCAGTGAAATCACTCCTGATGGAAAATAAGAAGGGATAGGAATCCCCAAAAAGAAGTTGCAGGAGAAAACAACTCATAAATTCTAAAAATAAATCCTATCCGAGTAGCTCACTATGAAATACATACATAAGACGGGTAGAGTTAAATCTTTTTGTTAAATCTTGATTTAGCTAAATACAAAGAATTCGCATAGAAGCTAAAGCTGCTAAGAAAGGGATTTGTGACTTGAAGTCAAGCAGTTTGTTTGTCAATTAAGGCAAACCGTGTGCTCACTGTTTTGAGGCATATAATGGTGTTAATATTGCCCTCTAGAATCTAACTAAGGGTTTCTTAATATTTGAAGAACTAGGTGTGGCCCACAGTGAAGAGACTAGATAATCTAGAATACACAGATTTTAAAGTGTCATCTGTGATAATGGAAGGCAAAAAAGAAGTGCTACCGAACAAAATACTAGCAGACACGGTAAAGAATGACCAAAGGAGAGCATCAGAAATGCCTAGACAACCTCAGAAGTCTAACATTTGTACGATTGGAATTCCAGAGGATACAATAAATATAGGGAAAAGGAAAATAAAGATACAAAAGTAGAAGGAAGAAACACAAATATAAAACAGACTTCCTCGTAATTTAAGCTTTGTGTACCAAAGGTTATTTTAAAGAAAAGTCAAAATGTAATTTGTAGCATAGGACAAAATGTCTGCCTAGAATTTGAAACTGTATTCTTACAACTCTACAACAAGTGATAATTAAAAAGTTTAAATGCTGGTGGGAGAGTCAGGAAAAATATATATGTTCAGCTCTTGTCATCTATTAGAGCCCTAATTGTATTAAGTAATTCTAAGTAACTGTCCTTGTTCCATCACCCAAACCATATTTATATCTATGATTCTCAGCTTTCCAATGCTCTCTTTTCTACATTTATATTGACTTATTTTAACATTCAAATATGAGATAGAATGCATAGCATTTGTCTTTATTTATCTGATTTATTTCAGCTAACATAATAACAAACAAATGACAAAATTAAAAACAAAAGAAAAATAATCCTTCCCACTCCTTTCAAGATAGTAAATGCAATTCTAAACTGAAAATAATTCATCACATCAGTATCAATAGGATAATGGTTGAACAGGTGAAGAGACATGTAGTAAGTATATCTATATCATGGGTTGATGTTCATCTAAAAAAGAACCATGTATGGTTACATATAATAATGTGGATGAATATAAAAAATAAGGTTGAGTGAGATCCAGACACAAGAGTACATAGTGCATTCCTAATTTTATATATAAAATATTCTAGGAAAAGCCATCTCTAGGAAACAAGGTTTAGATTTAAATAAGAAAGGACATGTAGGAACACTGTGGGGAGAGGATGATAATATTCCAAATTATTGCATAGACCTTGATTACAAGAAGATGACATTTTCCAACACATGGATAAGATTTCTGCAGATCCTATGTAAATTATACAGCAAATACATTAAACTCTGGGTAAGCATGTATGTTGGCCTACTTAGGAGAAAGTGAATTACTATCTATCATTTGATTTAAAACACATAAATAGTAAGGAATACGTATAAATAACTAGAGGGATGGATAAACATGGTGGAACAAAGCTAATGATGAATCTAAGTGAATTTAGCTGTGTGTACATATGTATAAATACACAATATAATACAAATAAACTGAGAAAGCATCAAATTGCCTTCTGAGTTAACTTTTTTTTTTTTTTAATAACAAATACTGTCAAGAAAGAAGCCATAGAGCAGAGGTTGAAAACGTGGATTTGGCAGAAACATATCAACCAAGAAAGTGGGACACAGAAGCCTTCTGATGCGCCCACATTTTTCTTCCCTCTCCCTGTGATAGTTTCTGGATCCTGGTCCCTGTCACATAAGTGTTCCAGTCTCCACTGACACTAAGAGTACTTGTGCTAAGGATGTAATTGCTTGTGATAGTCAATTGCAAACAACCCTTCCCGCACCTACATTTGACAATCCCCAGTGCTTTTCCCCCAAAGAAGAGATGAAGAAGGCTGGAGATGAGAGTTATATATCCTACCTGTGCTTTCCTCCGCAGACAACAGCATTTAACAAACCTAGTGGCGATTTGTAACTCCTATAGGAAGGTGTAATTGGCATACTCAAAACACATGTTTCTTATTTCCTGTACGTCTATGGTTCCATATTCATCTGTGTCTGTTAATGGCACGTTGGGCGCCACGTATTGTTTTTAAAATTGCATGTATTATCTATAGGCCCAGCTAGCGATCAATTAAGACACAGACACTTGTTATATTTTAAAGTAGCCTTAGTTAACCTGGGGCAGGGCAGATATCAGTCCTCTAAACTACCTCCCACAATAGGGCCTCAGGCATGGGATCCCTGTCTCAATCCCATGCCATCTGTTTCTAATAACTTTTATCAAGCCACCTCCCATCTATAATCCCATATACTTGCTCATGTTCTTCAGCTGGGGCAGACTCTCCATCCATGCTGGCCATGTGCTTCTCCTCCAGCTAAGTCATGGCAGCCTTTCTCTCTTCCCTTCAGGTCTCTCTCCTTTCCTGTTGGCAGTCTTTTCTTCTTCCCAGAATTTCTCTCTCTCTAAGCCCCACCTATCTCCTGCCCTGCCCAGGTGGGATGGCTTTTTATTAAGCAAAAGGTAAGTCACAGAGACAGTAAGCAGTAATTAGCATCAAAATACACCAGACCATCCCCCCAACAAGCCTCCCTCTGACTCTTTCTTACACCCTGCAAATCATGAATCATTATTTACATATGTCATATTTTAGTCACATTATAATTATTTTTCTCCTCCAGATTCTGGCCTCTTTCAATCAGTTTAATATCTCTAGTTCACTAATTTCTGAGGTGTTTATGTTCAGTTATTTGAGTTATTAATCAATCTAGTGCTTATTTGACTGTGAGATATTTTATACATGTTATGACTCCACTTTTAGAAACATATGTACTCTAATTGTTAAAATTCTTTGATTATTGCTAATTTTGAGCATAATCACTTTAATATATTTTCTCTACAATTTTTTGAATATTATTAAAATTGCTGTCATGATTTATTTGCACAGTGTTGTCAAATCTCCATATATAAGTACATCTATATTTTTCCAACTATATACATTAAAGTACTTCCAATAAACAATATGCTATATTCTGTTTTCATAGTTAATATAGAATTTTGAACTTTATTTATACTTATATTAGATTCCAAAGTCCCAATCAGTAATATATTTTGCTAATTTCTTTAATCAAAATGTTGGTTCACACACTTCATTAGATGATTTTAGACTGTTTTTAAAAGGACACTGTTTTCCAGAGTTTTTTTGTTTTTTGTTTTTTTTTTTGTTGTTGTTGTTGTTGTTGTTTTGGTAGTAGCATATAATGTTTGGGAAAGTCTATGGGACGCATTTGGCCAGGAGTTTACAAAGTTGTAACTCATTCCTGGTACTGGGACTTTACTTAGTAACATATCTAATGGAGGCATTGCTTCCCCCACTATTAGTTAACTGTATTTACATTTTACTAATGTTTATATACATTTTAAAAAGCGTCTGCTGTAGCAGATTTCCATATGGCTTTTGTTCTTAATTATCAATTCTCCATTTTATCTCTATTCTAATTTTTTCTTTGTTTCTTTATAACACTTTTTAATTTTAAAAATACATTTTGATTAATTTTGTTCCTTAACAATTATATACATGTATAGAATGCTTGCTAAGTACTCTTTCCTTACCATCCTCTTCTATCTCTCTTTTAGCCCTATCTCCACACCACAACCCTCCCAGTCCTTTCCCAGATTCATGCCTTTGAGGTTTTTTTTGTTTGTTTGTTCTTGTTTTTGTTTCTGTTTTCTGTTTTGTTTTGGTTTTTGGTTTTTTTTTTTTTGTTTTTTTTACCCATTTAGTTCAACCAGGGCCATCTGTGTGAGTGTTGGATTGGAGCTATGCATTTTAAAGTTCTTCTTCTTTTTCTCCTTCTCTTTCTCCTTTTATCCTCCTCCTCCTTCTTCTTCCTCAAATATTAATTGTGCTTTTAATTTAGGTAATCTACCTTTACCCTTCAGTTGTCCTTCTTTCGTGGCTATTATGCCCTGAGCATTTTTTAGATTTTTCTTTGTTAACTTACATTTCCATTAATATTTCATTTTCCTCTCTGGAAGGCTTTGGAAGAAATGGGAAGTTTATACATGCCAGCCTGCATTTCTGCATAGTGGAGAGCATCTTTGCATCCGTGTGCGCAACGTGTGTGTGAGTGGGTATAATGCTGTGGTAATGCACAATTAGGAGCAGAAAGCCTCTGAAATTACTGTTTGCATTTACCTACCTTAGCTCAGCCTTTGATTTGGGGTTGTTAGGTGTAATTGCTTATCACTTAATGTGTTCAGAGAGGAGGGACCACGGAGGGTGTGATAGGCCTACTGAACTTGTGTGTAGCCACCCTCTAGCTCAGAAGCCTTAGCATCACTTAAATTTCTATCGCTTCTGCCAGAGGCTGCTTTCGTCACTCTTTTTCTACTTTATAATTTAACAATCTTCCCAAGCTAATATTAGAAAGAGCAAACAACCAGTGGGAATCTGCTCCCCTGTTCCCCATCCAAATGTCTGAGCTGGTTACCTAAAACATACAAGAGGACCCAGCACATTTTCCCGTGCTATTGCTCCATTTCTGTTGTTTAGATGAGTTTCTCCATCTTTTACAATGGAAACACTTCCAGGTGTGCATCTGGAGAAGAAGCGGCAAGCAGTTTCACAGTGGCCAACTTTCCACCTACAGTACTCAGATGCGACTGCGCCTCTCTTGTCTTCTCCAGCTAAATCACCTCCAGCAGCATTTCAGAAGGAGAGCTTGCCTATCTCAGGCAAGGTGAAGATCACTCTCCATTTGCGGGTCCTTCTGTCCCTCTTACTTCATCTAAGTCAGATGATAAGAATGACTCAGAAAGTCCAGTACTTTATAATCTACGCATACAAACACGCCTTTCGTGGAACACCCTGTCCGTTCCTCTGTGGGAACCCCAGACATTGAGCTTTC
This sequence comes from Acomys russatus, assembly GCF_903995435.1. Taxonomy (NCBI): domain Eukaryota; kingdom Metazoa; phylum Chordata; class Mammalia; order Rodentia; family Muridae; genus Acomys; species Acomys russatus. The sequence continues at coordinate 30,791,386 of NC_067153.1, forward strand.
CTACCTTGAAGGAATCTTATTTCCTCCTTGAAGTTGTGATTTATCTAGTAGAAAAGACCAGGACTTAGCACTCAGGATTTCAACACGGGACACTTACTTTCATTTCTTCTCTTGTGGGTGGGTCATTTTTCTTTTCTTTCTTTCTTTCTTTTTTTTCTTTAGTTGTGCCTAACTTGTAAAACATATAAGATAGTATATAGATGTCCTGTGACGATTTTATGCAATGGAGACTACTAAAATCTTTTAAAAGAATAATGAGAAATCATTTATCTGCATCTGAGTCACCTCTTTTCTGCAGGGTTTTAGGCTTTGTCTCAACTGATTTACTAAGCCAGGTAGAATTTATCTTTTTTTTTTTTTTTCACCAACTTTCCATGGCATTTTCTTAGTAGTAGTTTTAGGGCACTTATCTCATTTAATCTGAGCTGGAAATTTAGGTAGAAATCTAAACTCTTTATTTTTGTTGTTGATGATGGAGACAGTATCTCCCATTAACTCTAGGCTAGCCTCAAATTCATGATTCTCCTGCCTCACCCTCCACAGTGCTAAGAAAGTAGGCTTATCCCGCCACACCTGGCTAATTTCTACCTTTCTCCTGAAAAATATGTGGCTGAATTTGGCATATGGTATCTACTGCCTATTATTTGTGTATAATCCACACTACCATCCAGATGCATACATTGAAATTTCACTTGCTTCTTATTTTGCTGTCCTTCGTGAAAGAATGTTGAATGGTCCTTAAAGAAGTTAAAGGATGTTAGTATGCCTCAGCCTTGGAGCTATGATAGGAAGGTCAGATTTTGAGGAAATAACCTAAATGTGCCCATTAGCCAATGGAGTGAAGGTAAACACTACTGTGTCCATCTTCTAAGATCAATGTGCCATGATCTTTTGGTTTCCCGTGCTGCTCTAGTGTATTAGAGCAAACAGAGTGGCATAAAACTGTAGGTCTTTACTCCTTCACAGTTCTTCATGCTGGAAGTCCGAAATCTGGAGATACTGGGGTGGGGGCAGGGAGTCTATTTCTTTCTTTCTTTCTTTTTTTTTTTATTAATTTATTCTTGTTACATCTCAATGGTTATCCCATCCCTTGTATCCTCCCATTCTTCCCTCCCTCCTACTTTCCCCTTATTCCCCTCCCCTATGACTGTTCCTGAGGGGGATTTCCTCCCCCTGTATATGCTCATAGGGTATCAAGTCTTTTCTTGGTGGCTGGCGATAGTCCTTTGAACACCTAAGCTTATTAAGCTGTACTTCTCCCATTATCATGACAATGACACCTGTTCTTCTAGCCATGTCTTCTGTTCCCACATCTCTTCTAAGGACTTTTATTAATTGATTTAGGTACCGCTGGGTAACTCATGATGATTTTATCTCAACATTTTAAACTTAGCTATGTTTTTATAAGACTCCTTTTCCAAATTAGATAACACTCAAGGGTTCTCTAGGAAGTTAAATGCAGACCTGTCTTTTGCAGGATTCATCATTCAATCTGAAAACATCAAAGTGGGGATATTTTGAATTTAAGACTCACAAGGGTGCTTTTCCTACCTCTTCCTCTTACCTCTCTTCTCCCCCTTGCTCTCCCTCTTACTCTCTTTCTCTCTCTCTGGGCCATGCCCTTTCTTTCTCTCCCCATGCTCACATAATAAACCTCTTTATATGATAAAAAATTTCACAAAGACAAAAATTATGTGTAAATTTACAGTTATTCTACACAACAATGCCTGATATTTAAGCAACTTTTGATGTCTTTTAAAAATCTATGACCGCAGGTTCTTTATTTCTAAGTATTATGAAGAAATTCAAATTTGGCTTTACTCAATGGCTGAAATCCTGATAAAAATCCTCATTTAAAAAAAACCACATACCATAAAACTTAATGATTAATCCTGGTGGTTTGGACTGGCAATGCTTAATCCTTGTGGGTTTATTTTGGCTGAGTAGAGGCCAGAAGATGACCAAGGCATTATTCTGGGTTCTGAGAGAAAAACTTATCTCCCTTATAGCTACTATAAAATGTTACCGTCCAGTGGCTGGTAAGAAGATATTTTTCTGATAAGGCATCAGCAAAGAATGATAGATTATGTTCTTTTGGAAATGTCCACCTTCAAAAGACCATACATTTTTAAAATCAAAACAATAATAGCTCAGTTTTTACCAATATGTTTCCCATAAAAAAGACAGTGGTTAGGGTCTGAGAAGACCATCCATTCTTATTTTCATCTGTTGATCTCTCAGAGATGCTTTGATTAGCTGACATTCTCTCAGAAGGTAAGAACTGCAGGGAAGCCCAGTGATTAGGACAGGCAACACTGAAGAAATTGTCTGAGTGGCATTCTCTGTGGCCTTCCAAGAGACACTTGACCGCTCTGTGTCTCAATTATTGGCAAATTGGGGACAGTGGTAACAACACTTGCTTACCCTATGGGGGAGGCTGTAAGAGCCAATTAACTGGGGGCAATGTCACTGGGAGAGTGATGGATGGGCACCATTATGTCGTTACAGAGCGTTATCACTGTAGTGTGAGTGGCGAACGGAAAGTGGAGGCTTAGGGGGAAATTCATGAGTCTACCTTGCAGCAGCCTCCTGACAAATTGCCAATAAAGCTTTCCTAATTTATCTCATTCTGCCAGTGTGGTGACTTGTCCCTAATCGTCTCCGCAGAAGATGAAGAGGAAGAACAAAGAAGCCAAGTCAAGTACAAGACATTGACAGAATGAAAGCAGGTAACACTGAGGTTTCCACTGAAGCCGAATTTTAACTCTTCTTCTAAATTACATTATATATATACCTAAATTATATATCTAAATGTAGACTACGGAGGGTATAGAGGAGGAGTTTAACATGAAATTGGAGAGAAGGGGATACATTTTTGAAGAAGCTCTTTGCCAAAACTAGAAAGCCAAGGTTTTTTACTAGAGGCCTGTGGCATTTAGATGGGTACTTATTACCTTGGCAACCTCTGGTGAGAAAGGAAATTACTCAAATGGGGCTGATGGTTCCGAGTATGCACTCTGGCAGGGTGTAAAGCCTACTTAGGACATAGCCAGAAGAATGACCTTAAGATTTGAAGTTACGGCCCAATGAGATTGCTCAGCAGGTAAAGGGACTTGCTAACAGGCCTAAAGAGCCAAGTTTGATCCTCATGGTGGAAGGGGAGAACCAACTAGTGAAAGTTATGCACGTGTCATGTGACATGTACATGACTCCAGACATACACAGACATGTGTGCATGAACAGAAACATTCAGAATAAATAAATAAGTAATAAATAGTAAGAAAATTTTTCAATCAACAAAAAAGCTATCAGCACTTATGGAGCTGCAAGTTTGGCAGTTTGCAAGAACAGCCTGGAAGAAATGAAAGACTGTCTTTAAATCCAAGACAATCTGCCAAGCCCACCTGGGGAAAGTGGCACTGAGCCAGCCTTGATGTGTTTATTACCAGCTCCTTTGGATGAGAAAAGGAGAAAGGAAAAAAAAATATAGTCTTGCATAAGAAAATTAGAAAATAAGAAAAAAAAAAAAAGATCTTTAAACACTGTAAGACCCCTGAGTACTGGGAAAAGGACATCTGTTCCACAGGCATTTCATTCTGCCAGCTGACCAAGAAGGAGGTTTGAGGATTAAAGTAAAAATCCTTAAAACTGGAGTAGCGCAGAGCACTAATACGTTGAAGATGATTGGCAGTGAAGCAATCGTTTAAGCATAAGAGGAAAGAGACATACTTCTGGGGAATGAGAAGGAATGCTTCTCATTATTACTTGACTTTCACTAATTCCTTCTTCCTTTATAACCACTGGAATTGCTGTTCTGGTCTTCTTCTTCTTCTTCTTCTTCTTCTTCTTCTTCTTCTTCTTCTTCTTCTTCTTCTTCTTCTTCTTCTTCTTTCTCCTCTTCCTCTTCCTCCCCTTCTTCTTCTTCCTCCTCCTCCTCCTCTTCTTCTACAAGACAAGGTTTCTCTGTGTAGCCTTGTCTACACAGAGGGAATTACAGGCATGCACCACACCTGGTTATTGTGCTCTTATTATAGATGGACGCTGCATTGAATGGCTTAGATATGTTGGGGAGCTTCGATGCTTGTGGAAGGCAATTAGCTCATGGGCATTCTCTATCAGCCATTTTAGGCTGAGAACAGTTGTTTGAATCTGCTTTTCACCAACACCAAAGTTTTCCATGAGGGTGCGGATCATTGTTGCCCTCTTCATGCCTAGTATGGTTCCTGACCATTGACTGCAACAGTGATAAATATAGTTAACCTTTATTAAATTTATGATACCTGCTAGGTTATGATACCTCTCTCTGCCTCTCTCTCAGTCTCTGTCTCTGTCTCTGTCTGTCTGTCTGTCTGTCTATCTGTCTCTGTCTCTGTCTCTGTCTCTGTCTCTCTCTCTCTCTCTCTCTCTCTCTCTCTCTCTCTCTCTCTCTCTCTCTCTCTCTCTCTCTCTCTCTCTGTGTGTGTGTGTGTGTGTGTGTGTGTATCTATATCCTCAAAAAAATCCTATGGAAGAGTTATTTACTTGATCTTTGTTTTATAATGAGAAAACAAAGGGAGATTGGCTAATAGATGTCCATTTTGTGTTCCTGGTAGAAATATTGCACTGGATTTCTAAGAGTCTCTAGCAACCCAGTTGTTGTTTTTTAATCTGTTTTGTGGAAGTAAAATTTATATGAAACATAATATTCAAAATGTACTCATACAGTTTAATGGGGGTTGAGATCTGTGGTTATGCTAGTACAATAACAATGATTTTTAAAAATATATATTGTTAGTGTTTTCTACATGTCTTTTTGCAGACTCATTCTTCACTAGTTATGTTCTAAACATTAAACTCTTTTCTGTGTCTAAAATTTTGTTTCTTCCAAATAGAATTACATAGTGATAGTATTGTTGTGTTGTATCTAAATACTGTATGTTTATCCATGTTGAAATGTTAGTAGTTCATTATTTTCACTTGCTAATGCTCTGTTAGGTGGATAGGAAGACCACATAGCCTAAGGAGGTAGCCATTCGTATGTTGTCTCTGTTTTATGTTCAAACATCTGTGTGGATGTATGTTGACATGGAGAAGTGTTTGCCACACTGGAGACACTACCAAGTTTCGAATCCTAGTGTAGTCATTCCATTCAGTGCTTCTGTTATCGGTGTATGAGAGTTCAAGGCTCTGTGCATCTTGGCCAAGAAATGGTGTGTTCAGTCTCCGATTTTTACTAGATGTAGTTGGTAATGTATATGTGGTAGTAACTTATTATAATCCCATCTGTATTCTTTAATAAATAATGATTCAGAACACCTTTTTCTTGTGTTTGTTATCCATTTGAATACTTTGAATGTATTTACATGAAGTCTCTGTTCAATCTTTCGTCATTTTTATTGTCTTGATTGTGTGTCACTGAGGTATTAAAACTCTGTATGGGTTTTGGGCACTGCCCCATGTTTAGGAGATGACATTGTGTTTCTGCCCTTTCTATCTATGTGCCACAGTTTAGAAGATACCTGTTGCTCTCCTTTCTATTTGGCTACTTTTTTTTTCTCCTGAGAGTGTTTGTTTATTTGGTTGGTTGGTTGGTTGGTTTGATTTGATTTGTTTCTTGAAACAAGGTTTCTCTGTGTAGTCCTAGCTGTCCTGGAACTCACTCTGTAGGCCAGACAGGCCTCAAAATCATGGATATCCACCTGCCTTTGCCTCCATAGTGTGTAAATTTGATGGCCACTATAACATTGTTTAGTTTAATTTCTTTATTAAAGAATAATTGTTGAATAAAATTATTAATATTTGCGGTATAGATGTCATGATTGAATATGTGTATACTTTGTAAAATGATTACTATAATCAAGCTAATTAACACATATGTCACTTACTTATATGTCCTCCCTTAGTAAATTTCAAGTAGTAATGACTATAATGCATTATTATAAACTGTAGTCATCCTGTTTTACATTGTTTCTCAATAGCTTATTCAACTTATAATTGAAAAGTTATACATTACCTCATTCCCAAGCACCTAGGCCATAGTAACTGTCATTCTGTTCTCTTTTCTGATTCAACTTACTTTTAGACTGAACACACAAATGAAATCATAAGTGTCTGTCTTGTGCTTAGTTAATTTTACTTAGTATAATATTTTTCAAAGCCTCTTTATGAGTGGGTGTAATTCCCCCACCCTCTGTCTCTCTGCCACTATCTCTGTCTGTCTGTGTCTATGTCTGTCTGTCTGTCTGTCTGTCTGTCTGTCTGTCTGTCTCTCTCTCTCTCTCTCTCTCTCTCTCTCTCTCTCTCTCTCTCTCTGTCTGTGTGTGTGTGTGCCATACTTCTTTCATTCATCTGTCAGTAAACATGTTTCTGTCTTACAGAAGATTCTGCAATAAATATGAGAGGTGGGAGGGCAGACAACTTCTTAACATATAGATAAAACTGATTCCTTTTGATTAAATGTAAACCTGAATGTACAATTGATGCATCCCATGACAATTCTATTTTTAATTTTTTGAGGAACCTCCACACTTCTATGCATGGTGGCTGCATCAGACTGAATTCTCACCAACATTGTACAATGTTTCCATTTTCTCTACAACCTCAACCACACTTAGTAAAATCTAAACTTTTCATAGTTGGTGTGAAATTATGTATCTTTGTGGTTTTGCTTTAAATTTTGCAGGTGATGGAGTTATAGTCTTCTTTGGCATGTTTATGTCTTCTTCAGACAAAATATCTATTTGTGCTTTTGGTTACTTTAAAATTGTCTTATTTCTGCCACTAAATTCTGAGATTTTAAAAAATGTATTTTGGATATTGGTCAATTGTAAGTTACATGGTCTACAAATATTTTCTGTCATAGCTTCGCCTGTTTCTTCCCACTGCTACCTCTTTCCCTTGCTGTATTGAGGCTTCTCCCTTTGGTATAGTGAAATCTCTTCACTTTTGCTTTTGTTGACCATTCCTGTAAGGTCATATTTCTCCTCAAAATGATCATTGCCAACTCTGGCATCCAGGAGCTTTCTCCTCATATTTTTTTCTTTTAGAGGTTTTAAGAATTTTATGTCTTACATTTAAATCTTTCATTCCCTATAAATTGTTTTGCACAAGCTGTAAAAACAAAGATCAAATTCAATGTATTTCTTGTGGCTATACAACTTTTCTAAGCAATATTTATTAAACAGACTATTCTTCCCCGTGGGATACTTTGGGCACCTTTGTTAAAGATGAGCTGATTACGGGTTTCCTTCTGGTCTTTGCTTTGTTCTGCTAGTCTATGCATCTTTTTATGCCAATGATATATGCTTTGATACACTTTGGCATTATAATATTATTTGAAGTCAGGAAGTGTGATGTCCTCAGCCTTTTTTCTTCAGTTGGCCATTCTTTGTCTTTATCAATCCTTTTCTTATCATTCAGTAATTTTTTTCTATTGTTGTGAAAATGCTCCTAGAATTTAGATAGTGTTGCATTGGATCTGTAGGCTACTCTGAGTGGCTGGACTAATCACTATGGAAGTGAGTAACCACTTTCTTCTCTGCTCTGGATACTCTCCCAACACTCATCTGCCAATCACCATATGGAGTGGGTAAAAAAAGGAGTGAGTGGCACAGCAACATCACGCATGGCCAGGGAAGCCCTAGTTCACTCACTGAACCCTCACTTCTCCCTGTGGGTAATGGAAAGGGGACCTCATGACCTGAGTCAGCCTCTTTGGTAAAGGGTCAGTTAAGGTGAAAAATGAAACTACCGTTCTTCTCTGTGTTCAATCTCAGGATATTTTATTCCATCCCTAGACTGGAATTTCCCTGCCGGTCTCCTGAATCTCTTCAAGGGTGTCCAGGTGGAAATGGTGGTAGAAAAACTCCGTTTTGGTCTCTTGCCAATACTCTCTACCATGGTTTGGACATTAGTGAAGAGTCACTATGGCATTGCCACTAACTACTCTTGCTATCTAGTTTGTCAAAGTTTTCCTCAGTTACGTTCAAGTCAGCTCAATGATTTGATCTGTGATTGTCTCATAGCATCCTGCCTTGTCACCCCCTTTCAGCTGGCCTCCTACGTGACACTCCTCTGGTTTGTGAAGCTTAACATGTAGTCAAATAACTATGAAAATTACTGTAGTGTTTTACATTATTTTCTTCCTCAACTTACTTGTTTCTGGATCCTTCCTCTAAACCTTTCATCTACCTTAGCTCCCCAAGCTTTGATCTGTGTCACATAAACTGAGCTAAATGACCACTGTAGTGCCTGAACACCTCTACTCCTGTGGTTTAACCTTTCTTGGCCATTTATGTGTGCTTTACAGTGGTAGACACTTTTGGAACATCTACTTTGGGAGTTTCTTTCTCAACTGGGAATTGATTTTCTGGGAAAAAAACAAAACAAAACAAAAAACAAACAAACAAAAAACAGACTATTATTTCGTCTTTTACTCAAAGAGAAAATAAAATAAAAAATTTAGATATCGGGGTATTATTATTTTACTATTATTTCATCCCAGATCTATTTAAATTAGTTACATTTCAGGTGACAGAGACAGGGTTTGTTTCTGTCTAGAATAACACTTATAGGTTATACACTTTTCTAATCTTCACTATCATTGCTTCTTTTAATGTGTAGTGTACATTAAAATCTAGACAGTTTTGCTGACTAAAAATTTCCAAGATTTTCATCTTTGCTAGTCTATGAAGAAGAAGAAAAAAAAGTGGAAATCTCACAGTCCCTTAAGTTGGCTAACCCTTATTTTTATGGTAAAGTCAGAGGATTATCCGTGTACCTAATCTAACCGTCGGCTTTACCATTATCTCAGTCTGCCTCCCGTGTGGAACATGAAGATTCGAGTCTGTGGATGAAATGTAAAAGCAGCTAATGGATGTGTTCATAGACCTTGGGCAGGGCCTGAAGGAGAGAGTTTTCTCTCTCACTCTTCTATTTGCCACAATATTTTTCTTTCTTGTATGTTACATTGTGTGAGAACACCTAGACAGTGCCATCTGTGAGGGACAAACTTTCACAGGACACCTGCTGGAAACCTGTCCTTGGATTTCCCAGCCTTCCCAATGCTTAGCAATGAATCTGCATTCTTTACAAATTACCCGGTCTCATATATTGTGTTACAGAAACACAAATAAAGACACATTTCCTGTCTGCATTCACATTTGAGAGTATATTAGAAGGCAAGGTAAGAAAAAATTGGGGTGTGAATTTTAAACTTGAACTTGAACTTTGTGTAGCTTGGCTCAGCTTTTCATTATTTATAAGAGAAGAAAGTATCTTGTCAAATGCTTGTGATATTTCCAAGACTCCTTGGAGAAATGTCAGTGCTGGCTACAGTATCTAGACAGGGCACTTTTAAAGCTTGATACTAAAACCTGCACAATCTTTTCACTATCTTTCATCTGTACGGAAAACCCATTCTGCCCTGAAATTAATTAAGCAGCTGTGAATATTAGAAGGAAATTTTTCGTGAGTCAGTACTCTGGGTAAAGAAAACTACCTTCACTTATGTAAATGGGCATCAATCGATTTCTTGGATCAAAACAAATCTGAGAAAACAGGAACCCTCTGTCTCTGCTTCAGCTCACATCTGTCACCTTTTGCCCCTCACTGAGGGTATGTCTGGATCTCAAACTACTGGACTGAGAGTTAGACTCATATCAGCTCCTCAATTCTCCAGCATTTGGAAGAAACCACTGGCTTTTCTGGCTCACCATCCTATAGACGACAGCCTGTGGGGCTTTTCAGCTTCTGTAGCTGCTTGAGCCTATGCCCATAATAACTCCTGCCATATGTGCATGTCTGTCTGTCTGTCTGTCTGTCTATCTATCTATCTATCTATCTATCTACCTATCTATCCAACTCTCTCTATCTCTATCTCATTTATATCTATATATTATGACTTATGTTTCTCTGATTAATGTATCAATGAAGATGGACTGAAAAATAAGATTATCTTCTTTCATCTTAAGGAATTTGTGGAATATTGATCAGCTTTTTGAAGGATCCACAGATTCACTCACTCATTCATTCATTCATTCATTCATTCATTCATTCATCACAATGGCACGTGTAGAGTTTTGAGGTTGCACTTTCTAGTACACTTCCAGCATTTTGAGTCCAGCTTCTCCAGTAAACCTAATGTCATGCCCAGCAATGAAACAAAGCCAGTGTTTATAAATTACAGTAGCACAGGCAAGGGCAGAGTAACAACAAGAAGCATGTGCTTGTGTGTGTGCCAGTGGCGGAGCTCTACTTGGGGATTTATCTAATATTCTGACCAATTAACCCCATTTTCTGATTCCCCGATTCCCACAAAGGCATTCTCGATGCTCGCAGGACACAGCAAGGCACTGTCACCTCCAGATCTGAGGTTTGAAATGCTACAGCTGATTGTGAGCATGGCTTCCTGCAGTCTGTCCCTGGTGTGTCTTCTCCTGTCCTTTGGCGTGCTCATACATACCACTGTACCGGCTTTTTCCCTGCCGTCCGCCCTGGTTTCAGTCTTATCACTTAATCCCATTTCTCATGTCTCTACATCTGTCTCAAGCGTTGGTTGCCTTATCAGGCTCCTCTTGAAAGCCCCACTAAAGGAGGCCAGCCCCAGGAGTAGTACCATGTCACATCTTCAAAAAAATTCTAACAAAGCAAGAATGTGAAGACCGGGCCCCTGCAACGTCTCTCCTCTTTGATCCTGTAAAATAGATCGTAAGTGCGACTGCTTGGAATCTTCCCTGGAGGCCCCTCACTGTTGGGTGCTCATGAGAGAGTGAAGAAAGGGGGCAATAGAAACAAGTGGAATAAGAGCCACATCAGAGTCTTTCCTCACGTGTTGTCTTTCTCCCCTCCCTGGCAGGGTGTGAGAAGTATCTAGGAACATTCCTCCACCCGTACAAGGCAGGTGTCTGACAGCTTCTAGAACTCTAACCGGAGTCTCGAATATTATTGGCACACTCTTTAATTTGTCCTCAGGGATGTATATAATTAAAGGTTATGAAATTCGGGCAATTATCCAGCCTCTTTCTTCCTAATGGCAGACAGCAAATATTAAAACGGCGCTTGGCATTCGCCGCTGCCGTCAGCCGCCTTGCTCTCGTTCGCACGGATCACATCCCTTCATGCCACACTTAATTGGGAATAAGAAAGGTCTTTCCTGGTCCCGTTCAGCTCTGCGATTTTTTTTTTCACCTCCCTTTCTGTTTCTTGAGGGGGGCCTCTGATGCATTCTGTGTCAGCCATCACTTCAGTGCTGGATTCCTCTGTCCTATCATTTAACACATGGAGATTTTGCATTCAAGGAATTGTGTGGGCAAGCAGGCCTGTTCTAGGTCCTTCTACTTTTGCATTTAGAGAGATCCTTTTGAAGGTCCGGCCTTAGGGGTTTATTTTCTTAGAGAGTGCGTGAGGCTTAGGCTTCATCATACGTTGTGATCCTCCTGAACTCTGCAGCAAGGCTCTGCTCCCACCCTCTTTGAGGACCACGCTATGCCTACCACCTGTGAACTCATAAACTGTTTGTAAACCACTCAAGGGAGTGCCTACCTTGCAGACAGATTCTCTCCTCACCTGTTCTTGGTGGGTTTTCTATACCTCATCAAAGGTGAATGACAAAAAGTGACTCCAGATAATAACTGGACCGATATCTCTCTATTTGCAGCCACTTTTTTTTTTTTAATTAAGCCTGATGGTCATTTAATAAACAAGGGCACACCTGCCGTTCTACTGTTCTCAGTTGCCCTGGTAAGAAGAGGTTGGTTGTCTCTATTTTACAGATGAGGCAAAGGACATTCCAAGGCTAAAAGGACCATACAGACAGGAGTGTGAACTGAGAGTTGAATGCAGTGACTTGAATGGGATGTGTATGCTTCGTCAACCATAAGATGACAGACTGGAGCGGCTGACATTTTCTAATAATAACCCAGAAGGGATTTTTCTCCTTATTAAGCATAGCGGGGTTGAAACTTACTCTTCTTGACTCAGATGTGCAAGATGAATGGTTACTTTGTTTCTTGTAAAATAACAGGTTTCATCCTGCTTTGAAATTCTCATTTCTGACTGTGATAATGGGACGTGTACATGGGGGTCTATGAATGAGGCAGAGTGTGAGGTGGGGAGAGAGTGTTTAATAAAAGTAATTTCATCTTTTTTTGTTTAAGATTCTTTGGTGACTATACACACACGCATGCATACCCGCTATGCACATACATGCATCTATCCATCCATCCACGCATGCATGTGGTATGTATGACAATGTGCCAGTGATCTGTGGTTAGCAGTCTGCATTCCAGGTGATGCAGCACCTTCAGTTTGTAGCATCTTCCAACTTCCATGGTGTAAATGCACTCCTTGTGGCTGATTTTTGGCTACCAACACAATGTCAAGATGCAATGCACAAAGTAAGCTTTTACTGGCACTAGAAGGCAGATCCGTCAGCATTCAGACACACATATAAAACCAAAACTCCATAGCAGGATTGTGTTGCTCTTTCAGGAGTCTGTACTTGCTCCTTCTGAGGGACCTTTGTGCAGATATGACCCAAGAGCCCTCAGATCAGCAGAAGAGTACCATTCAGCGGGCAGTGATTGTCCTCTAGCTCATCCCTAGTCCCCACTTCTTTATGTTTCCTGATCCTATATCAGTGTCATCAGATGCCAGCAGATCAACTTGGTTGAGTTTTACTCTGCCTTCCATTCCTTTCAACTCCATTCGTAGGACCTGCTTTTCTGCAGCCTCATTTCCCCATTCCTTGGTTCCATCAGCCCTTTCCAGGGATTTCTCACTCACTGTTCCAAGAGCCACAACCTGTGAGGCATCTTTGGGCCCTTCTCTAAGCCCTTGTCCTTCTGTGCCATGTCAGTATGGCACCTTCTGAGCTTTAAGTCACTGTGAAAGGATTTTGCTATCTCTAAATTCAAGAACATGAAATACAACCTACCCAGAATCTAAATCCATGTATTAGAGCTAATTGTCCCCCAGAATTTAAACTCCACTACCAAAGGTATGAAGAAAATAAAAGTGAGGCCATGTGTACTTGACATCTTTCCTATAACTCCTTCCCCAAGCTTAGCATCCTTCCGTGTGTTACACATCCTTCCTGTGTCCTGTGTCATCTTTTGGTTCCGGGCCTGTTCTTGTCATCCCTGCTGGCACTTCTCCACTGCCTGGCGGATGTGCATTCTGAACTCTTGGGGGGGTCTGAATTAAGCTTTATTTTTCTTCTGCAATGACAGAGCATTTACTTTTTTTTTTAAAATTTTTTTCTTTTTTTTTTCTTTTTTTTATTAATTTATTCTTGTTACATCTCAATGTTTATCCCATCCCTTGTGTCCTCCCATTCCTCCCCCCCCCCATTTTCCCATTATTCCCCTATGACTGTTCCTGAGGGGGATTACCTCCCCCTATATATTCTCATAGGGTATCAAGTCTCTTCTTGGCTACCTGCTGTCCTTCCTCTGAGTGCCACCAGGTCTCCCCCTCCAGGGGACATGGTCAAATGTGAGGCACCAGAGTACTTTTAAACTACTCCGCTCTGCATCAGCTTCATGCTGGAACACACCGCCTAGTAAACAGTACCGCCTTTCCATGAGTGGCTCAATGCCGTGGTTTTAATGGGTATGAAAGGACAGGGCAGCACATTTTGCAAGGGTCAGAATCTATCCACTTAACATTCATACAGATATTTTTGCCCTCAGCACTAATGAAGATGAGAGCATATCACAGCGAGTCGCCCCCTTCCCATCAATTTGATTCCTCTGAATTTTTAAAAGTTTAATTAAAATATAATTACATCATTTTATCCTTTCTTCCTTCCAACCCCTCCCTTCTCCTCCCTCCCGCTCTCTTTCAAATTCATAGCTTCTTGTCTTTTGCTTATTATTACCACATATGCACATAAGTATAAAATTACAACCTACTGAGTCTGTTTACTGTTTGTATGTGTATGACTTGAGGACTTAATAATTGGTACTAGAAAGCAGATTAGAGAGCTTCATGTCTGAAGAACACAAATTCTCCCTCTCTCCGGAGTCAGTAGTTTCCTGTAGGTCTTTGTCTAGATGCTCCATGAGGTTTTCCTTTCCATGTTAACATGTCTATTGGTGTCGTCATCTTCCCGTCTTGTTTAGGTGGTCTTGCTGTTGAGGTATCATGGATGTAGTGTCCCTGTCGTTTGTAGGAGATGCAGTCTCACAGTAGACTTCTGATTATTTGGCTCTTATGATCTTTTCACCCCTTCTTTGTGATGTGCCCTCAGCCTTAGGTGTAGATGTGTTGGGCACCTTAAGATCCATTCATCTCTGCATTTTGACCAGTTGTGGTTTTCTACAAAGGTCTCCATCTGCTTCTGAGAGAGACTGACTTGAGGAGGGTGAGAGCGACAGTTACTTGTGGGTTTACAGAAAGGTTTAGAATTAGTGTGGTATGGTAAAGTGGCTGTAATATTCACTCCTCTAAGGCCCATGACTAGTTAACTCCTGGTAATTTACAGGATGGATGTCATACCTGGTACTGGACAGCTAGTCATTGCTAGCTTTTGAGAAGGCAAGCAAGCTAATGATTATTTTAAAGTGACCAAGAATGATTTAATTGCATGTGAAAAACTGAGGGCTCAGAGCTGACAAGAGGAAGACTTTACTAATGAGGCTTCAAAATATGCTGGGTGACAGTGATGAGTGGCTGGATTCCTTCAGGCAAAGAGAAGTGCACCCTAAAAACTAGCACCTCACATAGCTCTTAGAATCAGAGCCTTATCCTCTCTTCTCTGCATGACTTGACCCTCTATTGGCCATGGAAGTCTAGATGGGGACAGCCTTGTTTACCTCAGCTCTACAGTAGCAGATCTAAGGGAGTTAGCACTCGTCTTAATTACTGTTCTATTGCTGCACCGTGGCCAACACAATGAAGAAGAGAAAGCATTTAACTGGGGCTTTACTTCCTCCACACAGTTTCAAGTCATGAGTTCACTACAATCATGGTGAGGAGCACGATGGCAGGCAGGCATGTTCCTGGAGCACTGGATGTAAGCTGAGGGCAGAGAGAGAGGGGGGGAGGGCTAAGCTGCTGCCTGGCACAGGCTTTTGAAACCTCAAAGTCTACCCAAAGGGCCACACCTCTTGAACCTTTCCTCAACAATCTACCCAACTGGGGAACCAAAACTTCAAGTATATGGACCATTGGCTTCCATTCTCATTCAAACCACCATGGTCACATAGCGTTTGCAGAGTGAAAGTCCCAAAGAACCAGGTGAGGACTCTGAGATGATTCTAAACAATGCCTCACTGGTTATAAGAATTTAAAATAAATCCATTATCTACAGTAAGGAAAGAGGAGAACATGACACTTCAGAGGCAGCTCAATACAGAACAGGAGGAAATTGGGAGCCCCCTCTCCCACCTCAAACCAAAATATTATCTTTATGTGCCTGGAATTTTCAAGTTGTCTCTAGACTCAAATGGGCTCTACTCTCATATCATAGGATCCTGCAAAGTTCACATAAGACGTAGAAATGCAACTGTCATGCTGTAATAGATGAAGGATTTTTATGTATATTATCAAAGCCAGTTGAATAGGTCCCTCAACATATGATCTGAGCAGAAAGCTGATTGTGTCATCACATGTATTTACATTAATACACTGGCTAAAATATTTCCCCAGAAGTATAAATTGACTATTTCTACAGAACAGAAGATGAATTTTCAAGTGTATGTGTGCTTAAGGACTTTTTTTTTTTTTTTTAATAAGTTGGACTAAAATCAGGAGAAAAATCTCTGGTGGAAGTTGACAGATGCTGTCTTTCTTAAGGGATGTCGGTAGGGGGAGCTCTTGATTCATCCTGGAACCTTGAGCCAGGCTCCGGGGAAAATGCAGATTGATTTTAAGAGAGGAAGAGATTTTAAGAAAAGCTTGGGGGGTAGGGGTGAGAGGGGTGCTGGGGTGCGGGGGAATTGGGGCGGGGTGGAAGAACAATCCTGTACTCCTATTTCTTCCGAACATTATCACTTTGGTTCACCATGCTTCGAAGAATGAAAAATGTGTGCTGTCTAGAACAAAACCTCAACTATCAACCTTGCCTTCCTGCCCCACGCCCAGAATACCTTTTCTGTATGTGAAACTGCATCTCCTAGTGTAGCATGGTTGGTAGTGGAGGTACAGCGAGACGCTGCTTTCTCTGACATTTACCAGTGAAAGTCTAGATACTGACCTGGTACCTTTAATCAAATGTGCCTCTAGAGAAAAGATACATGACAAGGAGACACAATCAGAGCTGGCTACGTAGTATGGAGGTTTCACCTGGACATCGCGGGAGGAACAGGACGCCTTTCTTGGGTCCTGCTGTGGGGAGTGAAGCACAGTGAAGTGTGCCAGATTGATGGAAGAGTAGGGGTGTGTGTGTGTGTGTGTGTGTGTGTGTGTGTGTGTGTGTGTGTGTGTGTGTGTGTGTTACAAGTTTGGGTACATGTGTATGTACATGTGCCTTTTGAATATCTGTGCTCTGCTCCAATGATTGAGGCCAGTTGGAAATCCACAGTAGAGATTCAGCCAATTGGACCATCGCTCAACGCTTCGCCCCTCCCCCCGCCCCCCCACTCCTGCTCCAAATACTACATGCCTGCCTCAAACGTGAGGAAATCTATCCAGAGGGGAGCCATCATTGTTTCTTCCTTGATATAGTGAAATAAAAGAATGAACGTTTTTCCCTGAAAATGGCTTGCTGTGCAGTTCTTTTCTGTAAAGTGATCATTTCAGCTGTTATGGATTAAAGGCTGTGCTTTAATGATTAACTAGAATTAGAACAGAATTGTTCATAGTTTCTTTTGTTCCCGAAGTTCATTTAACAAATAGCCTGCTGGTTTAATGTGTGGCAGTTTCGTTGTTGTTTGTTTGTGTGTGTGTTTGTTTGGCAGGATAATGGGGGGAGTCCTGCATGTTCTACCTCATATGGGGAATCTAGCCACCACTGTGTGTAGCTGTGTAAACAAATGTGGGTACCGTATGCATGACATGTACAAGGGAGAACAAGAAGGCTAATTATTAGAGGCGAGGAAGGACTAAAGGCAATAAATAGGAACTCTGAGAGGGATCTAAAGCTGCTTTAACTCTGTTAATGGAATTTTCACCTTTGGTGAGAAGATTTTAAAGAGTGAATACAATTTATTTGAAAATGGTGAAAGAATAAAATCCAGTGCGGAGCTGCACAGGTTCTGTTTTGAATGGTTACTATAACTGCATAGAAAGACGGTTGTGTAGACAGTTGTGTGGTGTCTAGGTCTGGTTAGTTTCTGCCTTTTGTTTATTTGAAACTTTTTATAATAAAATTTAAAATACAACTTAAATGATGGTGCTTAAGAGGTGTGAAGGGCTCTGCCTACTGCATTTACAAAGTTTTGTTTTTAATTCTGTTTTGTTTGTTCGTTTTGCTTTCCTTTTGTTTTGTTTACCTGGGGGAACTTTTCTGCACCCCCCTCAGCCTACCTGGTGTGGGTTAACTGTTAGAGCGTGGTGCCATCTTGTGGTCAGACTAGAAATTAAGTCAAACTATTAAAGAGCAGACAAAATAGCCAGTTTTTTTGTTTTTTTCTTTTAGGGTCTTTAAGATTTAACAAAACACTTGGGAAGAACTGGTCGAGTCATAGTCTCTCTCTCCTAACCCTAGGGCTCTCCAGTTCAAGCTTAGTACTAGATGGGCTTGGAACCCTCACACTGACACAGAGAGCTCAGCCTGTCATCTACGCACACCAGTAAAACATTCCTTTTTGTTGCTGCTGCTGTTGTTGTTGTTAGAATCGGGGTTTCTCTGAGGGCTTTTAAACATTAGTCTATCAAGTACTGAGTGAAGCTAAGTCATATCTTGTCAGAGTTTCTGAGAAGAGAAAAATGATTATCAGGAATCAGGGAAGGAGCACCAATCATATTTGGCCTGGGATGGAGATGAGTGAGAAAACTGGATTTTGGGCCAGGTTAATTTCCCAAGAAATCTTTGAAACGCAATCTCTTCAGATACTGTTGGGGGCGCTGTTGCCACGTGGACCATTTAGGTTGGCCTCTTTCTGGTCGGTCAGCCTGTTTTTATTTTTTCCTTCTTTATTTTTTTATTTTTTATTTTTTTCTTTTAAATCTGAAAGCAGAACCACAAAGTTGTTCTTTGTGACCTGGTCTATGAGCAAATATTTCAGACTGGTTCTTATTAGGGTGTGTTTCCTAGGTGTGTTTATCTAGTGAAATGATGTTTATCGTCCTATCCTAGACTGGCTTTCTGGAAGCAAATTATACTAAGAAATCTTTGGAGAACGCACCCTGTCCTTGTGCACAATGCAGGTATCTTTCTGGTTTGTTCTTTGCATTGTAAGTGAATGAATTTGAAGCTAGGAGACTTGTCTTTCATCAGTAAAAATTATTTTTTTTCATAATAACACCAAACGAAGAGCGATAAATCAGTGTTTATCGTCATTTAAGATGTATTCACGGAGAATACAAATGCACCTTGTCATTTTTGGAAAGAGGAGAGATTGATACATAGGAGATGACTCAGGGTCAGATAAAACTCATTAGAATCTCGGCTCAGCTACTTACCAGCTGCATATTTCTGAATAAATTATAAAATAATGTGAATTTGGGTCTGTAAAACTGGAGCAATATTCCAATCACGGAAGGCCTCTGTGATGATTAGAGGAGACGATGTGAATGGGATATTTGTCAGATCTTTATTACTAGAAGAAAATAAATCCTCTTCAGTTATTGGATGCTCATTGCCATGTTGGTCTCTAATAGACGATGACCCTAGAGAAAGCTCAGACACCCTTTATCGCCAGTGAGAACCATCAAAGAAAACAAACGGCATTTACTGTTGGTCCAAGTTGTGGGAAATCGTTTTGCTTTCAGTATACAAAACAGGAGGACATTTGTCTACAGAATTGGTACAATCCCCATCAAATTCCCGATAACATTCTTCAAGGGCTAAATGGCAACAGAATCCCAAAGTCGATACAGAAGCACAAAAGATCACAAGTAGCCGAAGCAACCTTTAACAGAAAGCGGTACTGGAGCTATTGCAGTATCTGAGTACTACTCAGATCACGCCGCAGGACCATAGCAACCGGCCACAGGAACTGGCGCAGAAACAAACGTGTGTGGCAATGAAATAAAGCAGGAGAGGCAGAAATGAGCCCGCACCTAATTTTGAAAAGGGTGTCAAAGCGCACATCACATAAAGGATAGTTAATGCTAGGAGGAAACTGGATTTCTCGTGAGAAAAATGGGACTAACCTGTGCCTCTCACACAGCGCAAAAGTCAACTCAAAAGTAGATTAAAGAACCGAACTTAAGACTTGAAAACTTTGAAACTGCTAGAAGAACACATAGGTGAAACGCTTCCAAAGAAGTGCTTTGTGAACAAGAACCCACTAGTATAGGGAGTAATCCTGAGAATAGACAAATGGTTTATGGGAAAGTAAGAGGATTTCACACAGCAAAGGATGCAATTGCTCAAGTGAAGAGTCAGCCTGTATCTTTCCCAACTGCAAATCAAACGTGGTATTAACATCCAAAGTTTATAAAGAACTGCAAAATGTATGCACCAAACCCTACACCACCCAGTCTACCATCTGATGCTTAAACACCAAAGTGGAATGAGTAAAAATCTAGTAGATTCTTTACTGTTTATGTTGTATTACTGGTTTTTTAAAAAAACTGGCTTGGCTATTTCATAATTTAGACTTGTGTAATCACAGTTGAGTACTTTAACTTGAGTCTGTGTTTACCCAGCTACTCATTTCCCACCTGTGCTCTATTTTTTAACCCTTTCCCCACCTCAACTCTAGTCCAGTGTGGTCTCAGCAAATTCTTAGGAAGCCCAAACCCTAGAAGAACCCCCATGTTTTAGGGTCCCTCAAAGACTGCATATAAGCTGCTGTAATAATCTTAGCAGAAGGGAAGGTAGCGGCTGTCTGCCTCACGCTGCACTGAAAGCTTCAGCAACACACACAGTATGGTCACACATCCATCTCAGGTGGCTGGAATCTTTCCTTGACGCTAGACTGGTATTGACCATCTGACTGATGGCAAGAGATGCAATTGACAATGGGCCACTAATGTTCATTTCAAGTTTTAGAAATATTGGTATAATCAATGAAAAACTCTTTACATGGAAATGCTCACCCATCTACAATAAAAGTGATAATATAATTTGTGATATTGTTGGTCAAACTGTGTGTGTGCACTTACACACCAGTGTGAGCATGCACACATGCAGTGGGTGGGAACGGGAGGGGAATTAAGTCTCCCTTAAGATTTCCACCAACTCTAAGACTTAATTTTTAATTATTTATAGGTGCAGAACATGGAAGCTCAGAGAATTAAAAAATTCCACTGCTCTTATAAAATCAAGATTGTGTCAGTTATCTAAGTTCAGGTGGAACCATAACTAGAATTTAATGTTTTTCTTTTTCTTTTAAACTGTATAAAGAGCTACCAGCAGAATCTTTTCTTTATGTGGTTTAAAGTATCAGAGTAACTATGGCCTGGTAAAAGGCATTGGGCAATGCGCCTTCTGCACTTATCTCGTGGAATAATTTGAGAAGTATTGGGGTTCACTCTTCTTTGACAGTTGGGTATAATTCTGCTCTAAACCCCAGCTTTTTATGGCTGGGAAAATTTTAATTACTGCTTCTATTTCAGTCTATTTCACTAGGGTTTATAGGTTTGTTTAAATTGCTTATCTGTTCTTGACTTAACTCTGGTATATATTGAGATAATTATCCATTTCTTTTAGATTTTCCAGTTTGACGGAGTACAGGTTTTTAAAATGTGACCTTATAATTCTCTGCATTTCATCAGTTTCTATTGTTATGTCCCCCTTTTCATTTATAATTTTGTTAATTTAGATATTCTTTAGCTGTCTTTTAGATACTTTGGATAAGGGTTCATCCATCTTACTAACTTTCTAAAAGAACCAACTTTTTAAAAATTAAATCTTTTTATTGTATTTACCTATGAGCATTTGACATTGTCCCATTCAGAAGCCTGTTCTCTCTGGATAATATTTGTGTTGATGCTCAGAACACTTCCTCTATCTCTGCTCACTTTAAGTTTATTCAGGATTTTCTTCTTCTATTTTTTATTGTTTCTATTTCTGAATATACAAGTTTGAATCCAGGTAATTTCCTTTGTCTCTCAAGAAGTAATTTTGCATTCAATCTGGAAGGTAAGGAAAAATATGCTCTGAAGTCACATAACCTTGAAAATACTCTGTGTCCTCTCTGTTGGGAAGACATCCTATTTGTTAATAAATCAAAGACCAGTAAAATCAGATTTTTTGAAAATCTAATAACTTTATAACTTAATAAGCTCTGCCCACTTCTGTTCCCAAAATAAAAATACAAAATAGAAAATGATGAAGATGAGCCAGGTGGTGGTGGCACATGCCTTTAATCCCAGCAAGTGGAAGGCAGAGGCAGGCAAATTGTTGTGAGTTTGAGGCCAGCCTGGTCTACAAAGCAAGTCCAGGACACCAACGCCACACAGAGAAACCCTATCTTGAAAAAAAAAAAAACAAAAAAAAAAAAAAAAAAAGAAAAAAGAAAGAAAGGAAAGAAAAAAGAAAGGAAAGAAAGAAAGAAAAGAGAAAATGATGAAGATTAGATGATACATAGTCCATGGAAGTTAGGGATGTTAAACCTTTCTTTTTGGAAATATTTAAATTTGATTTTTGAGGCTCTTAATCACTTTTTTTTTTTTTTTTTTTTTTTGAGACAGGGTTTCTCTGTGTATCCCTGGCTATCCTGGACATTGTAGACCAGGCCGGCCTCAAACTCAGAGATCCACCCTCCTCTGCCTCCTGTGTATTGGGATTAAAGACATGTGCTACCATGCCTGGCTCTTAATCACTTTTGAGGGTGAATTTTTTTGCCCAGTTTTCTTTTTGGAAGCATCCCCACATTTTTATATAATAAAACTTTAAAAAGGTATTTATCCTTATTTTTTTCTTTTGGTTGTGAGCCTAGCCTTTAATGGCTGAGCCGTCTCTCCAGCCCAATTATTTATTCTTTAATCTTTCACTCAAATAAAAAATTTTATGTTAAATATATTATACTTCTCATCTCCCCATCTTCATTTTCTTTTTTCCCTCCTGTTACTGTTATTCCTCTTTGTCTTTTTTGTTTTGTTTTGTTTTGTTTATGCACTCTGCTTTTGTTGGGTACCTAGGTTGTCTCCATACCTTAGTACTGTGAATAACAGTGACAGGTAGGCGCCTCAGGAATATATTGATTTGGACACTTTAACTCAACACTCAGAAGTAGTGACACTGGGTCAAATGGAAGTTGTATTTTGCGTTTTTGAAGAATGTCCATACTAAGGTGCGTAGTAGCTGGACGAGGTCACCTCCCCTCCCCCCACCAGTAATATGTACAGGTCTCTTTTGTCCATATCTTTAATAACATTTGTTGTTGTTTTCTTAAATACTGGTATCCTGACTAGGGTAAAATGGCATCTCACTGCTGTTTTGATTTGCATTTCTCTGACAGCCAAGGAAGCTGAACTTTTCTGCATCTTTATAGACCAAAGTACTTCATCTTTTGAGAACTGTTCATTCATCTCAATAGCCCTTTTATGATTGGATTGTTTCATTTCTTATTTAGTTATTATGAGAGTTCTTTTGCACATTCTATATATTCTTTGCCAGATTTCTAGCTAGAAAATATTTTCTTTTATTCTATAGGACATCTATTCACTTAATTAAGGCTCTTAGTTCCATGAGATCCCATTTGTCAGTTTTGTTGCCATTATTTCTTGAGACTGGAGTCCTGTTCAGAAAGCCCATGCCTGCGTCCATATCGTGAAGTGTTGCCCCTCCTTTTTCCTGTAACGTTCTGGTCTTACATTAAGGCATTTGATTCATCTGAGGCTGACTTTTGTGCAGGATGAAAAACAGACATTGTCCATGTGTGGATACCTTGATTACCCAAATCCCTTTGTTAAAGAAGCTATCTTTTTCTCCAATATGTATTTTCAAGTTTCTCCTTTGTCCACTTTGAAGTTCGTGTTGGGTAGTCTGGACAGTTTTGAAGGTTAGCAGATAACCACGCAGCTACTAAACACCTCTTGGGTTTTTTTGTTTTGTTTTGTTTTTGCCACAAACTTGGCAGTTTCTAAAAATTTCCACTTACTTTCATATGCTGATAATCAGCTGTCCTCTAGATAAAACTCTCAACTGTCTTATTTTTCATCCCTTAACACTTTTTTTCCTCTCTTTTCTCTTTCTTCCTCTCACTTATCACTTGCCAGGTACCCCAAATACAAGCTCTAATGAGAGTATAGCCATTTTAAGTAGTCTTTATCTCAGCCAGAGTCATCGGGTCTAACTGAGAATCACATCAAGACTTTGATACAAAAGATCTTTGTAAGCTTGGAATCTCGCCTGACATTCTTACTCCATCAACCCTTTCAGGCCTGGACAGGCTTGCTCTCTAGTAATGGATTCTCCTGGACACCTGGAACCTTCTTTAGAAACGATCTTTAAGGATGTGGTGGAGGCTCCTAAGATGGCAAGATTAACCTCGATGCTTTCAGGTGTATCTCAAACGTAATCACGCCTGCTCTGATAAGAGAAAACAGGACCTGGGGTATATACAAAAGACAAAGGCAGAGATTGCTATGGAGTCCATAAAGAATGGTCTCCCCTCCTGGCATATGTAGGAATTTTGCCAAGTGAGTATAATAAAACTCTCCAGACATGCAGTCTATCTTGCCTTTTTCTTTACTATCTGCCACCTGGCGGTGTTAAACTAAACCATGATACATTTCAGCGTTTTTACTTTGGTCATGGCAAAGACTCAAAGAATCAGTTTCTCTATTCAGGATAGTGGCAACAACTACAGCACAAACTACTGCAACTTAAAAAATAGATTTATTTATTTATTATCTATATAGTGTTCTGTCTGCATGTGTGCCTGCACCAGATCTCATTATAGATGGTTGTGAGCAACCATGTGATTGCTTGGAATTGAACTCAGGACCTTTGGAAGAACAGACTGTGCTCTTAACCTCTGAGCCGTCTCTCCAGTAAACCTCATTAAAAAAAATTTGACAACAATCAGAAGATTTTTCAAAATTTTCTGCTTTAAACAATGATCCAAGGGACCCTACTTCTTTCATTCCATAGCTATTGCATGTTCAGTCCTGTGAATAAGCACAACCTGCTTGATACAAGGCATAGAGAGAGAGAGAGAGTAAGTAATACGGAAGGGTTTATTTAAATACATGTATATAATATACACAGATATATATGAATAAATAACATACATACATGATATGTGTATATATATATATATATATATATATATATATATATATATGATAGGGCATGTAATGTAAACTTTTTGTCTGAAATGTTTTTATTTGGTTTAATTATTTTGAGATCTGTCTATGAGATGTTCTTTATCAATAGTTTTTTTCCCACATCAGTTCTTAAAATCCATGTATACATACTCATAGGGTAGAAGTGGGGAGAGAGGATTTTTATTGAGACTTCATTAAAACTATAAATCTATTGGGACAGGATTAACCATTTAATACTGGGAATCGCAGTGTACAAACATGTCTGTTTACCTATTTATGCTCTCTTTAATAGCCAGCGTGTGGTACCCAACAAACATGCTGCACACATACATCTTTCACGAAGTTTATGCTAAGTATTTCATATTTTCTGATAACACTATAAACAGCATTGGGCTTTAATTTCACTTTATGACTTCTAGCTCGTGGAAAAGGCAACGGATTTTTGCGTATTGATCTTTATGTGCTCAGTATTACTACTCACTTTATTTATTAGTATTAGTAAATTTTGTGAATTTTGCAATATTCTTTACATATGATCATGCCATCTGTTAATAAAGTTACTTTTTCTTTTATTGCAACTAGCTTACATGCAGTATATTCTGATTACAGTTTTCTCTCCCCCTTCTACTACCAAGTCCTCCCCCACTCACCTCCCATGCAGACTCACTTCCCTTCTTACTCTTAGGGAAAAAAACCAGACATCCAAGGAATAATATTAGAACAAAATGAAATATAATAAAATCAATGAAAAACCATTTGGAATATTAAAGATTAAAGAAGAAAAAGGGCCAAAGAAAAAGCACAAGAAGCATATATAGGTTCAGAAGCACACATGTAACAGGTGGGCAGTTAGATCTTCATGTGGGTCCCCTAGTAAGCTGAGTGAGCGCTGTCTATGGCATGCTCTGCTTTTTGGTGACTTTCCCCTAACAAGGCTGCCTTGCCTGGCCTCAAGGGGTAAGGATGAGCTCAGCTCTGGGGCAGCTTGATGTGCTGGGGTGGGTTGAGGAACCTCTACTTTTCTGAGGAGAAGAGGAGGTGAGATAAAGGGGGAAGGTCGGAGATTGGGACCCAGAAGAAAAGAAAAAGGGGGCTACAATCATGATCAGGATGTAACGTGAATATATACATTCAAACTAAACAATGACAACAACAACAACAAAACTTTTCTTGTTTTGTAGGACACTGCTTTGTTCAAATTATAGTGTCCTTTGACGTGCAGCAGATTTTCAGTATCATGAGGCCCCATTTATGAATTGTTGTTTCTAGTGCCTGTGCTGTCTGTGTTCTGTCCGGAAAGTCTTTTCTTTGACTTTTAATGACCATCTCCCACTTTATCTTCTATCAGATTCAGTGTATCTGGCCTTAATGCTTTTTATCCACTTGGACTTGAGTTTTGTACAGGATGATAAGTATGAATCTATTTTCATTCTTCTACACGCAGCTATCCAATTTGATCAGAATCATTTGTAGAAAATGCTGTCTTTTCTCCAGTGTGTATATCTGGCTTCTCCTTGTTTTAATCAGGTGTCCATAGGAGTATGGTGTTATTTCTAGGTCTTCAATTCCATTTCATTGATCAATATCAGGGGGGTTTGTGTGCCAATATCATGCTTTTTATTACTATAGCTATGTGGTTCAATTTGAGATAAGGGGTATTACCTTCACCAGATATTTTATCATTCAGGAGTGTTTTAACTATTCTGGATTCTTTACTTTCCATATAAAGCTAAAATTGTCCTTTAAATTTCTATGAAGAATTATATTGGAATTTTGATGATTGCTTTGAATCTTTAAATTGCTCCAGGTGTATAACCACATTTACTATGCTCATCTTACTGACCAATGAGCATTGGAGAATTTTCATCTTCTAATACCTTCTTTGACTTCTTCAGTGTCTGAAAGTTCTTGTCATACAGCCTTTCAATTGTTTGATTACAGTTACTCCCAAGGTATTTTAAATTTTTGGACGCTACTTTGAAAGTTGTATTTTCTCCGTTTTCTGTCTCAGTCCATTTGTCATTTGTATATAAAAAGGCTACTGATTTCTGTGTGTGTTGTATCCTCAGAATTTTCTGGTAATATTTAACAGCTGTAGAGGCTTCCTGGTGGAGTTACGGGGGTCACTAATATATACTATCTTATCATCTACAACTAAAAATGATTTGACTTCTTCATTTTCTGTTTGTCTCTCTTGATATCCTTCAGTTGCCTTAGCGCTCTAGCTAAGACTTCAAGTACTATATTGAATAAATATGGAAAGAAGGAACAACCTTGTCTTGTTCCTCATTTTAGTAGGCTGTTTTGACTTTCTCTCCATTTGATGTTGCCTATGGGCTTGCTGTAAACTGCCTTCATTGTGTTGAGGTATGTTCCCTTGTAACCTGAGTTTCTCTAGGACTTTTTATCATGAAAGATTGTTGGATTTTTGTGAAATGTCTTTTCTGCCTCTGATGAGATGACTGTGTGCTTTTGGTCATTTTACGTGTTCATGTAATGGGTTACATTTATCAATGTACATATGTTGAACTACCCCTACATCTGTGGGATAACACTTACTTGATCATGGTGACTGATCTTTTTTTTTTTTTTTTTTTATGTGTTCTTGGATTCACTTTGCAAGTATTTTGTTGAGGGTTTTTGTATCTATGTTCATAAGGAAAATTGGCTGATCAATCTCTTTCTTTGTTGGATATTTACGTGATTTAGACATCATAGTAATTGTGGCCTCGTGAAATAAATTATGCAGGGCTGGAAAGATGGCTCAGAGGTTAAGAGCACTGGCTGCTCTTCCAAAGGTCCTGAGTTCAATTCCCAGCAACCACACGGGATCTTGTAACCATCTATAATGATTCTGGTGACTTTTGTGGTGTGCAGGCGTATGCACATGCAGGCAGAACACTGTAAACACAATAAATAAATCAGTCTTAAAAAAAATAAAACAAGTTATGCAATGTTCCTTCTTTTTCTATTTTGGGGAATAATTTGAGGAGTATTGGCATTAACTCTTTTCTGAATATCTGGTATAATTCTGTGCTAACCATATGGTCTTGGGCTTATTTTAATCTGGAGACTTTTAATGATTATGCCTATTTCACTAGGCGTATGGGTTATGGGTCTGTTTATGTAGCTTCTTTGATTGTGGCTTAACTTTGGTAGGTGGTATATGTAGAGATAAAAGCATTCATTTCCTTTGAGATTTCCCTGATGTTTCTGCTATATTACATTTCTCAGGGATTACTGTAGAAGGGTTGCTGGGCTTTAGTGGAGACATATTGTGTTTATATGCTGGTGTCTAGGCATCTGGGATTGGGATAATTGTAATTCTTGGTGCTGGTATCTGGTCTTGTCCTTGTTGGGTGAGTGTTTAGTTCCTTGGTTTCTGTTGCCCTTTCTGGTTTTTAGGAGAATGTGGTGGCTGTGAGTTACAAGGTAGTGAATTCTTTTGAGTTCCTAGGAGGGGTGGCCACTAGAGGTTACAGGTAGAGCATGTTTCTTGGTATGGGGAGCTGCCACTTCCAGATGGAGATGGGCTAAAGGGTAGGGGCTGAATGACCTCAGAAAAGAGGAAAACAGGGTATGCCCCCAAAGACTAGGGGTCAGAGAGGGAGGAGAGGCCACAAGAAGTACTCTGTTACATATCTGGCAATTAGACTCTGAGGAGGAAGGAGAGAGAGTGAAGGTCTGTAAATTGCCTACCTCCTTCCCTGGCCAACATGGCCAGTGGACTCCCAGGAAGTGGCTGCAGAAGTTGACAGTTTCTTCTTATTTTCTTATTTTACTTGCCTGCCTGAACAGGCTACCACTTGTATGAGAATCTTAAGCAGAGTAATAAGAATGAATGTCCTTTCTTGTTCTTGATTTTGATTTTTCACATGTTTCCCTCATGAATAGATGCAGTGTTAATCCAGTTTGTTCACAGGTGTACTGTGTCATGGTGAGGAAGCTTTCTTCTATTCCTGCTTAACTGAGATTTGTCATCATGGTGGCCAGATTTTGTTAAGTTTTGTTGTTGTTTTGTTTTGTTTTTTGAGACAGAGTTTCTCTGTGTAGACTTGGCTCTCCAAGACTCGCTTTGTAGACTAAGCTGGCCTTGAACTCACAGAGATCCACCTTCCGCTGCCTCCCTGAGTGTTTGATTATAGGTGTGTGCCACACAGCACCCAGATGTGTTCATTGTTTGTTTGTTTTTATATACAGGTTAAAGCTGTCACCTTTGTTTGTTTGTTTGTTTGACTCTTAGTCTGTAACATGGTAAATGTTTTAGTTTAGTTTCAGTTGCTGTGATAAGGCACTAACCAAAAGCAATCTCTGGAGAAAAAGAGCTGGGTTTACAGGTTACAATCTACCATTAAGGAAAGGCAAGGCAGGAGCTCAAGGCAGGAATTGAAACAGACATCATGAAGGAACACTGTTTACTGGCTTGTTCTTTATGATATGTTCAGCAAGCTTTCTTAATAGCACCCCAAACCCCATGCACTGGGTAGGACTGCCTACAGTAAATGGGATACTCACTCATCAATTATTAATCAAGAACTTGTCCTTATGGACACGCCCATAGACTGTCTGATGGCAGCAACTGCTCAGTTGTAGTTTCTCAGCCCATGTGACTCTAGTTTGTGTCCAGTTAACAAAAGCTGATTATCACAGTAAATTACATTGAATAATATTTTTCAAATGTTATACCACATTAGAATTAGTGCATACTTTTACTTCTTTTTCACTTTTAATCTATTTGTGTCATTTTATTTAAGAAACATTTCTTGGGCTGGGGAGATTGCTCAGAGGTTAAGAACATTAACTGTTCTTCTGAATGTCCTGAGTTCAATTCCCCACAACCACATTGTGGCTCATAACCATCTATAATGTGATCTGATGCCCTCTTCTGGCACTCAGGCAGAGTGCTGTATACATCATTATCATCATCATCATCATCATCATCATAATAATAAATCTTAAATAAAAGAAACATTTCTCAGAGGCAACAGGTTGTTTGATTCAGACTTACATGTATGTATGTACATATGTATGTGTATGTGTGTGTGTGTGTGTGTGTGTGTGTGTATATGTAGTGTGTGTGTGTGTGTATGATTATATAGACATTAGAACACTCCTCTTAGAACACTTTTGTATTTTTGTCATTTTGCTTTATTTTCTCTGTTGCCCAATTTTGTAAAATATTTGTTTTTGTAGTTATTGCTCTATGGTTTCCTAGCTACAACATTGTCTATTCAGAGGCTGTGTTCATAATATGGTCCATAACATCCTATATGGGAAACATGTCACAGTGTTTTCACGTAAGCCCTTTCTCCTTTGTTTAATACACACTTGATTTCTGTATGTGTGTGCCTGGCAGCTCACTATTATGTTTAAACAATAGTTATCTTAACGTTGTATTTTCACTCATGCAATTATGTAGTCTGCTCTTCTTCAATTTGGGGTATTTTCAGATTTCTATTTCATAAGTACTTTTTTCCACTTAAAATATTTTATTTTACCTTTCCATTATTTGAAGTCTATTGCTAATAAATCTTTTCAGCTTTTGTATGTATCATGAAATCTTTATTGCACAGTCAGACTTGAAAGGCAGTTTCACTGGGAATAGAATTCTAACTTGAAACTTTTCCAGTTTTTGAAGATGTTGCTCCACTCTTAGGGAGATTTCCCTCTGCCATTTTAAATTCTCTCTTTTTAAGGTATTTCTTAATCACATATTTGAGTCATGCTCTTATCATGTACCTTGGAGTAGTTTATTTTGCTTAAGGTCACAGGGGATCCTGCATATGTGGGTTCTAAGGTTTTCATCAAATTGGGGGAGTTAGCATTATTTTGATGTTTTTTTTTTTCATTACTCCAAGTTTATAAACTCCAATTACATCTTCACTGGTCATCTTAATCTTGTCTATAGCTCACATTTGCCTCTGTCCCTATCAACTTTCTCGCTTTAATATTTGGTAGTTTCAATTTCTGTGTTTATTAACATTTTTCTTATGCCACTGATAGGATATTTTACTATTATTTACTTCAGATACTTTATATTTTCATTTCTACAGGTTTATGATTTTTCTATCTCTTGTATCTCTGCTTTACTTCTCGTGATTTATTCTGCCATTTAGAACATCAGATATTGTTTGTATACATGTTTGAATAACGTTGCCTATCTTAGGATTCATGTTATGCACTTTCATTGATCTTTTTTTCTCCTCACCATGACCATATTTTCCGTTTGGTTCTTTGCCTGTCTCATAATATTTTAGGCTTCTGGGTACTCTTCATTTTACATTGTTTGTTGGTAATTCTGTATACTTTAAGATTCTTGGTCTTTCTTCTAGTAAACAGGTTGTTTGAAGATGGATTGACTTTTTCATTTTCTCTCCCCCAATGTTTTGTTTATTTTATTTTATATTTAATTACTTACTTTACATCCAGATCGTAGGCCCCTCCTCACCTCCCTTCCTCCTGGTTCCATCCTCCATCCTTCTTCCCCCATTTCCCCCTCCCTAATCCTCAGAAAAGGGGACACCCACCAATCCACCCAAGCATATTGGTGAAATTGGAAAAGGCTTTGGTCCTGAAGCAATGCCTTTAAATGATTTTCACCTAAGTTATATGCTTTTTCAAGCATAGCTAGAAACCAGCCCAAGGGATATTCCTGTGTCCCTTCCTTCTGGTGTCTCAGTTTTCACATATGTGTATGCTGAGCACTGTCTACTGCAGTGTGTAGTCATGATAAGTACATGGCAGATCTTTAGTGCTCTCCTCCTGGTGGATTCTTCTCTCCATGAGGCAATCTTTTTGAGGGGAGAGTTCAAGACAGGGTTTCTCTGTGTAGCCTTACCTGTCCCAGAGTCACTCTCTAGACGAGGCTGGCCTCAAACTCACAGCGATCCATCTACCTCTGCCTCCAAAGCGCTGGGATTAAAGGCATGTGCCACCACACCCGGTTCCGGGAAGCAATCTTACCTGTGGTGGTTTATATAATTTAGTGCTACTTTGAACTGCCCACAGGCGGAGACCAGCCTTTACTATATCAAGGAGACCACTGTGCAATGCTTGGATTTTGCTTCCTGCTATTCATCCTGAGTACTCACCAAGCACTAAGATGGGAGATCACCAAATTCATTGCACTTGCCTCTCTTCCTCTCACTCTTCTACAGTGCCTTTCTCCAATATCTGAAATGCACTATTTTGTGTACTCCTTTGGATTGTTTATTTATCTTTTTCACAAGGGGATAGTGCCAATCCTTTCCTTCACCTTCAGTTCTAACAAAACCCGGAAGTTTGGACGCAGATCATGGCTATCACTGTTTTGAGCATCATGACAGAGTAGAAAATGCCCCTTTATAGAACGTTCCCTAGAATTGTAATATGCATAAAAATTTTAGCCTGTACATGATACATACTTGAAATTGTTGGAAATACTTAAAAGTCAAATTATTCGCTTCTAGTTACTCTTGCTGGAGGGTGAGTTCTATTTGAATGTTTCTTGTGTCATACTTTAGTTCACATTTTGCAGTATGAAATCGCCTTTGCTCAGCCTGAATTGGGCTGATTGCCAGCCCATTGCTTGGATCACTGCCTGGCTCAATTTAGCTGTAAATGTAACTAAAATAATGGTTTCACACATGGTTATTTTGGACATTATAATATAAGCAGATCCAATCTGCTGCAGGCTAAGTATTCCAATGGTCACTGCTCACCATAAAATGTCAGTGTGGTCATGCTTTATAGTGATGACCTTAGTATACATAATTGAATTTTTTCTGTCATTCAGAAATGGAGCACATCTACAAATCACAGCTGGCAACTTCTCGGATTAATCTAGGCATAAATACAGCTGTGCCAGTGAATAAGCATTTAAAAGAAAGAACGTCCCAAAACAAGTAAACAAAGCAGATCAGAACAGAGCTAGGGCCACAGGTCAATATAGAAGTTTCTGTTCACTAACTCATTTATTTACTCAACATCTTGTGTTAAGCAGTAGCATATAGGTCAGGTCTAACATAGCACATATGCAAAATGGCACTTAGCCTTTTCATGTCTTGCTTTTCATGGAACAAATAGAATATTGAAGCAAATAGTCTGCAGTGTTCTTTTTCTTGGATTTATCTGTAGCTCTGGCCAAATTACCCATCCCATGCCATAGCTAGAGCTTTCTATGCTCAATCTTTAAACATAGTAAGCATCCAGATAGACAGAAAGTTTCCTGAGCTCCTGAGTCTCCAAAACTAGATAATTAAAAGAAAAATAGCAAGAACAAAGCTCCCCAGGTGACACTAGGAAAAAAGGTCCCCAGAAAAGAGAGAGTTAGAAACTAAATATTTTGAGTAAGCACTTGAGTTTCTGGGGAAAGAGGTTTTGGATTTTGTCATAGTCCTTGCTTGATGACAGAGGGAGAAGGTATCTGTGCTAAAGAGATGGCTGTCTCCTTCTTTGTAAGATGCAAGAAAAGGACCAAGTGTGTGGAGCAGAAACACTGACTTTGAAACATGCCGAAATGTGGAGTTGTTTATTGTCCTCCATCCCAACAAGTTGCCTATGCTTCAGAATAATTTTTTCATATCTGAGACTAACTCATGTTTCTGTTTCCTTCAGATGAAAATAATCATGAGCTTCCATAAAAGAGTAGCAAGGAAGTAACAGACTCTGGACCCTTGTTGACATGCAGCAATCTGAGAAAGATAGACCTCTTCAACAGGGAACCATAGAAACAACAACCCAGGAATAGAGATGCTCTGATTCCCCCAACCCTCTTTTACTATCTTTAGTTTGAAAAACTTTCAAAAGCCAAACAAAGTTCTTGAGGAAGGATAAAACATAAATAGATGGAAATATACTTTTTCTGCCAGTCAGCAGATTTATAGATTTATAATAAAAGTGATAAAATTGATATTGTCATAAAATGTTAAATTATTTTATTGGATATCTGAATTTGGAGATTAATATTTAAACCAAGGATACAGTAGAACTTCATGTGATATAGCTACACTTACTATTTTTCTGGGTGTATATGTTTTGTAAAATTTATTTACCTATTAAATATACACACCAGAAGAGGGCACCAGATATCATTATAGATGGTTATGAGCCACCATCTAGTTGCTAGGAATTGAATTCTGGACCTTTGTAAGAGCAGTCAGGGCTCTTAACCGCCATCTCTCTAGCTCCCACAGATGTATCTTATACCAGCACTCCAGAATAGTTCCTTCAATAAATCTTGGGGTGAGATGCAAGATGCAGTCAGAATACAAATCAAAGAAAGGGTACAGGATAATAAAGATTGTCCTCAAGTTCATACTAAATTAATATACCGCAAAACTCAATGGCCAAAAATGGCCATTATTTTCACATAGCTGTCTTCTGGGTAGGTAGGAGTCAGACATGGCTTGACATGGCTTAGCTTGGTGGCTGTACAGATCAGCCAGGGCATCCCCACTTTGTGTGTCTTTCTTCCTCCTTCTTTGCACATTACTGTGACAAGTATGTATTTTTCTTAAAGTGGTTGTGAAGCAGCAATGGGAAAATAGAAATACATATTTTTATGGCTACATTTCAGGATGGGTGCATCATTGCTTTTACCTACAGTAATCGGTCAAAACAAGACATACTAAGCAAAAGCACTCTGAACAAAACAGTGTGGATTCAATGACAGATAAAGAATTGAGTCTAATAATTCAATTGGCCACAATAAAGGAGAACTTTCATTTTATTTGTTTTATTTTTTATTTTTTGCATTATAGCTGTGCATTAGTTACATTTCTAATGCTGTGTTAAAACACAATGGCTAAAGGCAACTTACGGAAGAAAGAGTTTACTTTGGAACCCAGTTTCAGAAGGCTGAAAGTCCACTGTGGCAGGGATGCATGGCC
Organism: Acomys russatus; assembly: GCF_903995435.1. Lineage (NCBI taxonomy): Eukaryota > Metazoa > Chordata > Mammalia > Rodentia > Muridae > Acomys > Acomys russatus. The sequence goes on from NC_067153.1 coordinate 30,825,564, forward strand.
GCCAGCAGAAGGCACTGCAGCAGGATGAGGAAGCGGAGATAATGTATGCCAAGCACAAAGCAGACAGGAAAATCAGAAAATGTTGTGGGGGCTTCAAACTCTCAAAGATGACCTACTCCCAGAGACATGCTTCCTTTCTAGGTTCATCCCTAAACCTCCCAAACCGTATAACCAACTGGGAAGCACGTGTTCAAATGCCTAAGCCAATGGGAGACATTTCTCTATCAGACCCTTGACATGTGCTTTGCAAACTACATATCCATGTCTGCAAAATAATATACAGTTTGTGTCTTTTCTTCTCTAAGGCTCCATGAGCCCAAGTAACCTGCTTATTATGTATAGGTGATATGAGATTGGGATTCTACCATGTCACGACCCAAAACCTATGCCTTGGAAGACAATGCTGTTGGCCAGGTCTCAGGTTTCTTGATGTTCAATCAACTCTTTCTCCTAAATGACCTTGATGGTAGATGGTTGAATAGCTCTGAGGTCTTCCCTTTTCTTTTTTTCACTGCTTTACTTTCTTTCCTTATGACTTGCTAATTAATTCAATCACTCTTCCTTGATTTCTGTTAGTAGGTAATGCCATGATTGATACCATCTGGAAAACATTTATCCAAGTCTTCGGTGAGAAACGTCACAGACTAGGAGCTATAAAAGGAGACCCTCTAGAGGAGCTGCATCTTTGAAGGTGATAAATGACCAGTCTTTGGGTTTCTCTGCCAGGAGCTCTCCCTGGAGGTTGGGGAGCAGTACCCTCCCTGCTGTGGTGCCAGCTGTGTTCCTTGCCACATGTCAGTAGAGTGTGTGCCCTCTGAATGGAGTGAAGAGGGTGGAACTACCAAACTCACATAAAGAACTCTCAACAGAATCTCTTTCCTCTGATTGTCTCAAGTGCCTTCTCCCCAGCTGGCCATGCATCATACATTTAGAAGCCCAGATGCCAACAGCTGGAGTTAAAACTCCCAATTTAATAGAGGAAAACATGTTGACACTTTTAATTGGTCCCCAAAGAGAAACTCAAGGAACAATTTATTGGTTGATGGATTTGAAGCTTCCAACTAAGCAGAGCTGGGAAGCATATGCAAAAAAATAAATACATTAAAATTGTGGCTAATTATTAGAAAGCTGATTTATCTCATTTGAGTTATGCTATTCAAGTGAAAATTGGTTTGGTTTTAAATCCATTCACTTCGCATGTTTTGATGTGTGTGCTCACCTGCAAGTACAAGCAAGTATCTGACTCTTTACCAGACTCCTTTTAACCAATGGTCTTGACTTACCCAGTGGTCCTGAGTCCACAGACTTGGATCAATGAAATCTCCATTGCCAGATCTACAGCTTTATTGATTAACTGAAAAGGATCTGGGGAGACTCAGGAATGAACAAAATATCTACTCATCAAAAACACGAGAACATCCAGACTGTGCACCTACAAGAATCAGCAATTGCTACAATAACACAATGTAAAAACCAACTCTCAAATCTCAATGGCCTGTACAAAAGGCAAATATTTATTATTCAGAAAGGTGGAAGTACACTGCGTATTCACATGCTTTCAACTAAGCCCAGTACTGCTTCAGGTTAAAGGTGAGTTTCAGGCCTGCACCTTTTCCTGAGCCCCTGTCAGTTGAAGGCATGCTCTTCCTGTGGATATGCAGAGTAACACCAGAGGTAGAGAAATGCTGGTGAGTTTAGGAATATCCCCTTGGAGTAGGTAAGAGAAAGCTGAATGATAGGATGACAATGTCATGCCATCATAATAATCTCCAACCCAGGTCTCTTGGGACTTTTCTGACATTTAATGGGCACCATGTTATTACCATGTTATGCTAGTAGAGTCAAACTTCTAGGAAGTATTTGAATAAGCCCATTATCAACTAATTGTAAATGGTTTATATTGATCAGGTAGTTTTGGATGCTGGAAATTCGAATGTAAGTTGATACGCATCCATCTGATGTACCTGGGATAAGTATTGTCTCATTCTAAAATTTCACAGATAACAAGAAAAAGTGTGGTTGCACTTTTGAAGTGTGGCAGTCAAACATGTAGAAAGGATTTTTTTGGCTTTTAAATATATTTTTATATTTTTTATGTTTAATTCTCCTTGTGTGTGCTTACATATTTATGTGTATGTATGTATGTATGTATGTATGTATGTATGTATGTATGTGTGTATGTATAAAATAAAAGGCCTAACATCTGTATCACATCTCTTCCATCCAAGATCATGGCTGAAGATAGGTAGAAAAATGTAAGAGCCAGAGCCAATGGATGATTGATTAGCAGGGTAGTGAGTTTGGACACAGCAAGACAGCTGCATATCAGAACTCACTGCAGTTGTTATGGCATGGACAAGCCAGACCAAACTTAAGCCAGACCAAATCCCAGCATGCAGATGGGAGGTGGGCACAAAGTTTCACTCCTAGCTGAGGAGCTATTGGAAACTGGTGGCTGCTGTAAGGTGGGGAATTTGGGGGCCCTTCAGCAGAAGGTCACAAATTCATAATATATGAACAAAACATGATGGACTTAGAGGATGAGGAAAAAAAAAGATATACATATCAGGTAGGTAGGGAAGGGAGAGATGGATCTGGGAAAGAATGCATATGGCCAAAATTTGTATGAAACTCTCAAAGAACTAATAGAAAATTATGAAGTGGGTGGAGATGGCTCAGTGGTTAAGACAGTATAGGGCTTTCACAGAGGACCCATGTTCAGTTGCTAGCACCCACATTAACACCCATAGTAGCTGGTTTATACTCACCTGTAATGCCAGCTCCACAAAACCCAACACCTTTTTCTGACCCTCATGGGTATTTGCATATGGGCACACATGTGCATGCACACGCACACGCGTGCGCATGCGCATACACACACAGAATTTAAAAATGTGCATGCACGCACACACACACATACACAGAGAACTAAAAATAAAAAAAACACAGAAATATATTTAAAATTCTAAAAATCCTTTCTACATGTTGACTGCCACCCTTAGAAAATGCAACCATGCCTTTTCTTGTTATCAGTGAGAATCTTAGAGTTAGACAATAATTGCTTCAAGTATGTTAAATGGATGCATATTGACTCATTTTTAAATTTCTAGCATCCAAACTATACCTAATCAATAGAAATTACTTACAAATTATTTGATGATGAGTTTTTTTTTAAATAGTTGGGTGTGCTGTAGGCATTGGACATACAAAAAATAGAATATATAAATTTGTTAGAGTAGCTTAAAGTGAATAATGGATAATTTTATAGTGGGAAAATCATACTAAAACTGCAAAGGTTTGTATTAGAAGTGTTCAATCAGGTAAGTAACAAGAGGTACTATAGGAATGCAGAACAGGACATTAGAGTTATGGAAGGAGTGAAAATGTCTCTGAAATCAACTGACAAGACCCCCCAAACCAAAGCAAACAACAAACACTTGAAGATGGTCAAGGAAAGCACAAGAAATCCAAGTGACTTCTGCAGCCACCGTCTTCTGAGTTTCTAGTTCCAGAACTGTATTCTCTGTAGACTAGAGAGCTGTGCAGAAAAATCCTCCCAGAAGTAACAAATTTTCAAGTCTCGTGAGACAGTTTCGTGGGGCTGGAGGAAGATGGGGTAAAAGAAAAAAGGAGATAACCCAGGTGAATGCCTTAGATTTGTAAAGATTAAACCAATAGTGTAGCAGGAAGCTTTGCTAAATTCTTATTAGCATAGTGCCTAGTTAGGTTTATATTGCTAATAAACACCATGACCAAAAGCTAAGGGGAGGGAAGGCTTTATTTCTTTCACCTTATGACTTACAGTCCATTATGAATGGAAGACAGGACAGGAACTCAAGCTGAGGAGGAACCTAGAGGCAGGAACTAAAGCAGAGGCCACATAGGACGACTTGCTCTTCACAGATGGCTTGGCCTGCTTTTGCTACAACCTGGAATTACTGCCCACAGTGGGTAGCCTCTCCCACCCCGTGTTTATTATTAATTCAGAAAAGGCCCTACAGTCTTGTCTCAGACCAATCTGATGGTGGCAGTGCCTCACCTGATGTCTTTAAATGACTCTAGTTAGTGTCAAGCTGACACAAAACTAACCATCACTTTTAAGAACGCATGGACATAGATAAACAACAGTGCTTGGTGTGTAGGTTTGAGGCCAGCATAGGATACATAGGATTCCGCATTGACAACAACAAAAGACAGTTCAAAACAGCACCAAAAAGGAAATCCATAGCATTAAAAAGTCATTAAAAAGAAAAGAAAGTTAACATCTAACCAAAGTATAAGGGGGAAAAATTTCCACAAACATAAGAGAGGATAGTTTTAAAACATAAAAGCAGAAGATTGTAACAAAATGGAAAATATATAGTAGGTTTAATTCTACACAGAGCTGATTCTGTTAAAACAAACAAAATAAATAAATAAATCTATTTTCTTATGTAATGGAGAAATTGGAGCAACATAGAGAGGTAAATCAGAAAAAAGAAAAAGGAAGAGGAAAAGTAAAAGGAGGAAAGAGGAAAGAAAGAGAGCACAGAAGATAAGTATTATACAACTAGTGACCTCTATCCAGCAGGAGTTTGGCCAGTGGAAGAAGAGCTCACCAGACCCAAGTAAAGATACCTAAGTTTTGCTTTATTACTCTGACATTTAGTGATAAAGAAGAGAATGTAAATAGTTTTCAAATAAAAAAAGAAAAGAAAGAAAAAGAAAAGGAAAGGACATGACTGCTCCTAGGTATGGTAGAGGAGAAAGTTTCCTATAGATCTGTGGGAGAGCATAGCCAGAGGCAGACACATCTGGGGAGTACAAAGTGTTTCATGACCATGATCCAAGATGGGAGGGGAAGGGAAAGAGGGGAACCAGGAGGAAAGAGGTACAAATGGAGCAAAAGAAGGGCAGGTAACCAAAATGTCACCATTATATAGGGAAGCGCCTCTGTGGGAAGGGCAGCCTAGCCCCAGAACTGGAGAGTTGTGGGGGGGCAGGGGGGGACCTGAGGGTAGAAGGAGGGGTATGCCAGGCACACCCCGTCACAGGTAGGGACTGGGGGATTCTGGGAGAACTTAGAGGTCAAATCCACTTTGATATGTTAAATAGGCACTTCAGCAGCTTGTCCTGGGTTTGAAACCTGTTATCTTGCATTTTCAGTTTGACTAATATTTTAAAAATTATTGCCTAACTGTTGTGGAGGAAATAAAGTTCCGTTCAGAATAATCTCCTCTAGTAAAGGTCAACAGGCATATAGAATTAGGAAAGGATTGTTTTGTAAGTGTGAGGCACTCATTGGTGTGGGTGGGGCTAAACAACCACTTACCAGTAGCTTTTGGGCTCCCCCACGGATCAACATAAACATCACCCAGGGTGTTCTAGGAATGACCCTTTTGGCCCAACCCAAACTAGCTCAGCCAGCGATTCTGGGGGATGGGACCAAATGTTCTGTCTTAGAGCGATGTGTCCACGCATCTAAAGGACACCCACAGCTAAAAACTGCTTCATATCACATTGTCTCCCATGATTTCATCCCTCCAATGACCCAAGAAGGATTAAAGCTAATTCAAAGATCCCCAAGTTCCTACCCTAATTCTTGATGTTTTGTTTTTGTTTTTCACTTTCTTATTTTGCCAAGGTAGATACTTGGAGATAGTGGAAACTTCTTCATTTTGGATGTTCAACAGTGCCATCCTCTTTCTTTTCCACAGGCCCTGCAAAACGTTCTTGGCTTTTGAAACCTGTCTGAACCACTGGGGCAAATTGAGTTAATCAAAATTCTAGACTCCTTTCATTTTGATTTTCTGAGCCTTTTGTGTCCAGAAAGTTGGATAATGTTATTCACATGCTTTAAAGTGCCCTGTAATCCTCTTTAAAAAATGACCTGTATGTGATAGAAATGCTCCAAGTCAACAATCCATGCATGCGTGTATGCTTGAGTATTCATAATTTGTATACATTCCTGCAGGACTAAGTCTAAATTCCATACAGCTCCCTTTGTTGCCAACCCAATGCTGCATGCCGTAGGTTATTAAATTAATGCATTTTTTGTCATCAAGCTTCTCTGTAGAAAAGAGTGTGCTCAGAAGTAAGTGTGTGTGTGTGTGTCTGTATGTGTGTGTGTGTGTGTGTGTCTGTGTCTGTGTCTGTGTGTGCTGTGCTTTTAGTACTTTGTATTTAGGGATAGGAAGGTCTTTCCAATTCTTGGAAGCTGAATTTCTCAGTTTTCACAACATTAATTAATTATAGCAGTATGGTTCTGATTCTCATGTTTGCAAAGGTTCTTATGCTGTTTTCCAATATTTCCTCCCTTTCTTCCAGTACTATACCAACTATGAGTGACAAGCCATGTTCTTTTCTGTGCCATGTGTGACCAGCCACTCATTTACCATTCTGTTCTATTCCAACTTGCCAAAGTGATGCTCGTATGTAGGTTCATTCTAAAAGAGCAGCGAAATGGCTGGTGTTTAAAATGGTGATAGAGATGTCAGAAAACTGACGCTATGCGTTGTTCTCAATGTTCATGCTTACGTAGCAGCTGCTGGGTATGTTTACAAGGCCAGCACTGCTCATTGCTGCCAGCCCTCTCAGTGACTAATATACCAGAGCAGAGTGACCTTGTTGATTTGAACAGATGTAGCTTGCCCTCAGAAGTAGGCCTAGGACAGAGCTGACAATTTCTCAGTCTTGAATTCAGTGCTCAAGGTGTGACCTCTTTTTTGTGGTAGGCCATCAGCTTCGAACCAAATCCTTGTGCTCTACTTCCACGCCTTGAGATGAAATTCTGGGACCCACTTCCCCAAAATTTAGCCAGGTGCATTTATTCTGGATGCTACGACAATCTCAAATCTCCAGCAATATATACTTATCTTTGCTTTAGGTCAAGTTAGAAGTTAAGGTGATGGGTCTTAATTCTTAAAGATTGGCTGTGATTTGTTAGAAACGTGTACACAAAACAACAAAATAAAATGCACTCTAAATTCAAGGATAAAGAGAGCACAAAAATCTAATTTTAACCATATTGTACTCATTTATTTTTATATTCAACAAATATTTATTAAACACTGACAATGGCCTACATCAGGGATTACAAATAGGTTCCATCTTGTATGCCAACTCTGATCAACGGTGGGTTTCTCTCTGTAGCAGTCCTATTGCACAAGTGGGCTCAGCTGGAAAGTGCCAGGAGTGATCAGCAGCCTGGCCCATCTAGGAAGCATTAAAAAGCAGTGACAGCAAACACACCAGGTATTTGGCAGTCCTGCTGTCGTCTCTAGAGATAGGGATAAGGGAGATCCGTACATAGTTTTATGGGACTAAATTCCCTGACAACAATAGTCCTTGGGGGTTTATTTTACCTTTTGGCTTACATTGCTTTTTCAGGAGATGTGCCCCAGCCTCATCATTCAAGCCAGCCCTGAGCCATGCACTTGTCTGTTTTTTCCCAGTGATTTCATCAGGAAACTGCAGCATTTGCAGCTGGCCATAGCTCACCCCCTTGTTAATGCACAGACTAATTCATCTCCTGCCCACAGGAATTGGAACTGACATTACAAAGAAAAATTGCCCCCCAACTCAAGAAAAGTCTGTCCAGGACCAATCTCAGAAAGTTCAGCTCCCTACAGAATGATACAATTTGACATCCCAATTACAGCAGCCGGGAGGAGAGTCAGGGATGAAAGGAAGAGACTCACATTTCAAGCAGTAAAAGAAAACCATTTAGTTGGCTTGCATGCAGATGAAAGAGACCTCGGTCCCTGGAGCTAATTATTCACGGCATTAATTCAGGATGTGAGAGACATAGGATGCACCTTTGTAAAAATGCCCCGAGATAGTCAATTGAAGCTGATTAGCAAAAGCAAAGCTGGTAGGGAGGGCTGAACAGTGTGTGCAGGGAATCACGATTCATGGTGTCTTGTCTAATTTCCCAAAGAATTGCTAGCATGTGCATTCTATAAAAATTGATTAATCACTTGAAGCCAGATGCACCCTTTATTGAACCTGGCCCTTCCTTATTAAATATAGAGATTAAGACCAGGAATAAGGGAGTAATACTTAGAATGGTCAATCATCATCCTTATATATTTCACTGCTAATGAAGCAAAAATACATTTTTATTGAGATAATCAAATATAAAACTCAAGCGTCTCTTCAATTTCCTGATACAATTAATGGGAGGATACAATATTCGTTTCAAAGGAAGGCTCCTTTTCACCTCCGCAGTCATGGTAATTAAAGCATCTGGATTGCTACCCTTTCAGGTCTTGCTAAGGGGTGAGATCTGTCTGGTTCTACAGTCTATGTCATGCTTGGTTTGCTTTATAAAGAAGAAAAAAGCCTTTGCTGCAACAGAAATGCTTTCTTCCTGTAGTGTCTTCATTGGAGACTTTACCATCTTGTTTTCCTAACCCCCTTTCTGTTCTTCTTGGGAGAACCATTTTGTTTTCCCTCCTGGGGATGTTCTTTCTCCTCTCCATTGTAACTTTATAATTCCAAGTAGGATAGCTACGAGTACGAGCGTTCGCTGTCCTGGATCTTCCTCATTGCCGAGGGTAGGCACCTGACTTGAGATAGGTCGGTTTCTTCCTTGGCATTCTAAAGCACGGGAACAGAGTGTGATGCAAATGGTTTTGTCCTTCTGTCTGAAGTTCTTGACAGACAGAATACCCACCATGCAGCATGGCTAAGATGGAGGAGACGATGCAGGAGGAGAAAGGGAAAGTACAATGCAGAGAACTAAACAAATGGAAACTTCTGACTGACTCTCATTCCCAATACCCTTCTGTTAACTCCTCAATTAGATTAAACTAGGTGCTAAAAGAAAAATGGAGGCTCACAAGAAAGAGGTACGGCAGCCTGAAGGGTGTTTACGTACCCTGTGACTGGCAAATGCGTTCCAAGGGCTTTGTGACTCGCCACACCCCGCCCTAGTAGTCACTGCTGTATTTCCCGCCGATCTGGGACATAGCTTTTGCAGCTGTTCTGGACACTCTCCTTTTGGACGCCTCTGTTAAAACTGATCAGAGCGGGTGTTTGAGAAAAGACACGTCGTAGAGCCTGCTTCTAGTCCAGTGTTCCCTCACGTAGCTTTAGAGAAAATCAAGGTCAAGTGAAGATAACAAGACCCCGAGTCTGGACTAGATCGGAGGGTTCTGAGGACAACGCAGGAGAAAGTGCGAGTAGGTGCTGTAATTTAAGTGCTGGTATTCGTGTCTCGGTTCTGCCCGTTAATGTCTGAGTAACCTGAGTTAATCTGTTAATTAGAGTATAAGGTCCCTATCCTATAGCGAGGATTGACTAGCGATGGGTCAGCTGGGTCAAAGTGGCCCAGGAATTGTTCCATCACATCAACAAGGAAGCAGAACAGCACAGAGGTTAAACGACGGCAACTTCGCACAGCTGCTTGAGTCTAGAGTAGCCACTCGTACCTAAGTGTTGCAAGCTTAGACGTTTCAGTGCACTATAACGGACTAGTAAGCAACTTCTGTTTCTGTACATTGTCTAAAATTATTATTATTATTATTATTATTATTATTATTGTTGTTGTTGTTGTTGTTATTATTATTATTATTATTATTATTATTATTATTGTTATTATTATTATTATTTTACCTTTTCAGCATAGGGTACCCAAAAGCTTGATGGATTTGTGTACTTTACATAGCCCTCGACACCACTGACAATGATCCTGACAGATAAATCGGTGTGGACTTGCCTCCTGGGATCTTCTTGCCTGAGCAAGCATTTCTCCATCAGCTAGTTATAAGTGGACATTAAGGTCAAGTTCACAGGCTACTCTCCTTTCTCCGATGCTTCCGAGGGCGATGAAAGTTGTGAGATAATGTAAGAATAAATATCTACTTTCCCCCAAAGCATTTGTCTTACAAAACCTGCATTTTCGAATGAGAGATTTATTGTCATCATTTGACCAATAAGGAAAACTGGCTCGAAGAATTCTGGTAACCGATCCAAACACAAACATCAAGGGGCGCTGGACTCAAATCTCAGGTTAAATACTGTTAGGCGGTATGTATGACCAGAAAGTCTGAGCACTCTTTGGAAGGAGACATGTATGGCATGGGGTGGACACTCCCAATAAAAGACTATTTTGGGTTCTAGGAAAATTATCCCCAATCATTGGACAAGCCTTTGGACATGCCATTTACAGACTAGTCAAAGCTACTTTTTAAATGAAACAATATTTTAAGCTACATGTTGAATAATGGCTGTTGCATAATTAATAGAAAATCTCCAAGGCTTGCCATGTTTTATATCTTTGTGGTTTAGAGATTGTTTCTACTCTCTTTACCCCTCTTTTCTTTCTTTTCTTTTTTTTTAACCCCTCTTTTCTTAAAAACTTCATATTATTTATTAAAGAGAGTGCATGGACCCACAAAGACTAGGAGGGTGTTGGAGTCTCTGGAGCTAAGGTTACAGGAGGTTGTGGGTGCTGGGCAACAAACTAGGGTCTTCTGCAAGTGAAGCTCTTTTCATCACTGAGTACCCCCCCCTTCCATCCCCAACAAGCATTATATTCTTATGGGAAACTGCCTTTGTCATTTCTACTTAGTGATGAGCAGTAGAACTCTTCAAGAATAAATTTGTTATGATTTTTTTCCTCCTAAACTGAATAGTTCATTTATCTTTAAAAAAAAAATGAAATTTTCTTCAAGAGGGATTTTGTCTGTGTCCTGGCTTTTAAAAAATGAACATTATTGATAATAGTTGGATCTCAAAGATAACATAGGTCATTTTGTCCAGCAACAAACATGTGTTCTTGCTTTAATTCATTTTAAATTATTATTATTAGCTTATTATGTGTGTTTGTGCATGAGATGTGAGTGTGGGGATGCACGCACTCTGGCTTGCCCTGGGAACAACGTCAGGTCATCAGACTTGCACTGCAATGTCTTTAGTTGCGGAACCATCTCACTAGCTTTATAGATTTATATCGATATAGACAGATATAGATATATAGATGCATATATACATACACACATACATAGGTGATAGAAAGATAGATGACAGACAGACTGACAAACAGATGATAGACAGACAGACAGATATATATATATATGTATATATATATATTATTGGAGTATTATTTTATGCGTACAATGTGTAATTATCAGAGCTGGGACTTACACTTGACATGCTTAATATAAATCTCATTCCTCGGGCAATTTTTAACCTAAAGGTGGTTTCAGTGTCGTAAGTTTGTGTTGATCTGGTAAGACAAATATTTCAAACCTTTGAAGTGAGCAGCTCAGAAGGGTTTCCTTGGAAGTCTCTGTCTCCCTGCCTCCCTTACTCCCTCTCTGTCTGTCTCTCTGTGGTTTGCCAATTGGTTTAAACAATAACCAGGGCCTAACTTAACCCTTCCACATTTACCTACACAGAGCGAGCCTGTTTCAACATAGACTGTAGAAGAAAAGACCAGAGGTGACTAAATAGGGTTTGTAACCACTCGTTCTTCACTAGTCCCACCAGAGGGTCGCTTTACAGCGTGGGAAGCTATGCCATGTACAGAGTTGGAGCTTTTCAAAAGACGACACTGTAAATACACAACCTGCAGACTTTCTCATTACTCTCTAAAAATTCTCACTCCCAATTGTTTGGTTATTTTGCTGAGGGCTATATGTTTGTACACATTAGTAATTAACATGTATGAAATATGAACTATATTAACCTTACATCATGACAAACGAACACGTATTAACCCTTAATGCATATGTGTGCGATCTACTTTCTGCCCGAGGCCATTTATCTGCAAATATTGCTGCAGAAGCCTAAGCTAGCTGCTCCCCAGCTGTCTCCAGATCACTCCAGGATGGATTTTCTCAGGCAGAGCGTTTGCGTAGTTAAGATCTGTATCTTCCCCATATTGTTAGCTTCCTGTACAGCTGGATCTGTCTCAGTTCACTGCCCCAGAGCAAACAGAAGCTATTAATATTTTAATGAATTACCTTTGGGGCATCATGAGAAAAAAAAAAAAAAAAAAAAGAACAAAGCAATAAGATTGCCAGTTTCCCTGAGGGCTTGGGAAGCCTGGGGCAGTTTCATCTCCTGTCAGCCTTGGTCCTTGAAATGTTTCCCTCGTGAAGTCTCCACACTGTCATGTCTGACTGGTACGTCTAAGGTGCCCCATTCTCAGCTCTTGCTTTCGGGTTTTGTAATTATCTATTTTGCTGCTGGAGAAAAAGAAACTCTCTAGGCGGTATTTGTAACACATTTTGAACCATTTGGGAAAGAGGCAAAAAGACATATTTAACCCAAGGTAAGCTAAAACCACTTCCTACTTCCCCATGAAACAAAAGCCAGCGTTGAAGTCTGATATTAGGCTTGACTGATACCATGATGAAAGATTCATATTCTATTCGACACCCGTCAAGACCCTCTTAAGTGTCCCTGAAAAAGAGACCCCCACTCGACTCCACCCCACCCCAAACCACTGTGGGCCTTCCTGCTGCTTTTTCTTCAGGCTTGAGCACTGCATTAAATCTTGCTCTGGGGTTTTCAGGTCTGTTGAAAACATTTTTGCAAGGTGTCACGGGACCACTAGATGGCAGGAGCACACCGCCTAAGATGAGCCATCGCTAAACCCGTTGCTCCAGCCTCCCCTCCAAATCCAGGCAGATGTGGGGGAGGAGTTGCAGATTATTGATTGGTTCACTGACCCCTGTCTCCTCCTCTTCTCCTCTGGCTCTAATTGCAGCCCTGGATGCGGTTCTCCCATGGCTCCTCAAGTGCTCTGTCAGGGTGGGTGGCTTCCCAAACTGTCCTGCTGGACCCTGTAAGTGGCTCTGCAAGATGACGCAGCCTCTTCAGTTCAAGGTGGTCTGAATATCTTTTAACTTATCCAGCTCAGGAACCCTGAAAACTGTCAGAAAAGAGTCCTAAATATGACCCGGACTGGTTTTTTTTTTCCTTCTCGTAGGAATAATGCGATGGGTCAATAAGCCTGCCTCTGATAAACACACCTGGTTGTCTACCATCTTTGGCTGCTTGTTCATTTTCTCTTTCATTAAATGTGTATGTAGTTCCTAGCATGAGTTAGGCGTCAGGAATACAGGCAGGGTGGGGCATATTCAGAACCCTCAAGAAGTCTTCTGCTTAGGTACCAGAGATTTAAAAAGTCACTCTCTAGACAAGTGATGGTTGCTACGGTAAGAGTGGATGCAGGGCTTGTTAGCACCTCTGTGGTAGGCATAAGGAATACAGAGGGCTGGAGAGATGGCTCAGAGGTTAAGGGCACTGACTGCTTCTCCAGAGGTCCTGAGCTCAATTCCCAGCAGCCACAACCGTCTATCTGTAACATAATTTGATGCCCTCTTCTGGCCTGCAGGTGTACATGCAGGCAGAGCACTATATACATAATAATAAATAAATCAATCTTAAAAAAGAAGAAGAAGAAGAAGAAGAAGAAGAAGAAGAAGAAGAAGAAGAAGAAGAAGAAGAAGAAGAAGAAGAAGAAGAAGAAGAAGAAGAAGAAGAATACAGAGACAGTAGGGACAACTAAGAGTGAGCCAGGCCAGGACTGAGGGAAGTAAAATCCCAACCTAGCATCTAACTAAGATACTAGAAGAATCTGCAAATGAGATGGGAGACAGTGCTGTGCTGTAAGTAAGAAGTTATCTGGGTAAATTGAAGCCTGGAGTGAGGGCAGTGGATCAGGATTGGAGGCAAGCCAGAACCAGATTGAGATGGTCTCCTGGTCTCCTGGTCTCCCGGTCTCCTGTGCCATGACAAAAACATTTCTGCCTGAATTTCCTTTGTCAGTGGAGATCAGTGAAAGGTCATGTAAAAGGCAGAGCCCCGAGAGACAGTACAAGGACCACAAGTAAGGTCACAGGGAGGGCACACAGTCACATAATAGGATATTCAGAAGGTTATTTAGAGATTTTTTGCATATATAGAATGAGAAAACTGCTGACTCACAAGTTATCTCTTGACCTTTCTCTGGGGTAATTACAATGACCGAGTAGAGGAGTAGGCAGGAAGTTGACAGTGAATCTCAATGTGCAGTGTTCGAGTAGAACAAAAGTGCAAGCTTGTAGTATTCTTTCATCAATTCACCCATTGGAGCGGCATTTGTACATGGCGGGCCTTACATAACGCAGTACCTGGTTGATACACAGCATCAGGGTAAATGAGAGCGCCTGTTTCCTAATCTTCTGGGGGCTAAGAGATCAACTTTTTCTCCTTAATAAATCCCTGCTTCGTGTTTGTTTCCATTGCACATTTTGGGTTTGGCTGCACATACTATTTTTCAAAGTCTTTTAGCATACATCTCAGTAAAGCTAGAAGTTGCTCAGGGCGAGTCAGCAAGCACTAAATTGATGGTAACACAGAAAGCATTTTTAAAAATCTGTGTTGAATGAAATGTGTTTACAGTTCTTAAAGGTACTTTTGACACACAGTATGGAAGTTTTCTATGATCACCATTACTATTAGGATTGAAATAAAGGGGGGAAGAAAAAAAAGGAAAAAAAGGAAGACAAATGTTCGAGTCATCTGAACTGAACTTCTGCCTAGTGACATTTTAAAAAACACACAAATCAACATAAAAAACAAGGAAGCATAACAGAAGAGAGCCAAGAATTTAGAGTCTAAAATCTGGTAATTGGATGGAAGGTCCACACACTGACATACTGTAAACACCTGAAGATCTATAGCGTTCTGCAGATTCAGGCGTCAGCCAATAGCCTATGTCCTGACTAACTGTTTATTGGCCTTTACTAGGCTGCAAACAGGGCTAAGCGATACAGGTGCCTTCCTTCTCATTACTCTTAAGACCCACTAAGGATAACAGATCAGACAAGGAAACACAAGTGCAATGTATTGCTTTAATAAATGTGAACCCGCCCTAACTCTCTGGTATTTCCCTTTCTTGTGATTGTGCGTCCTCCGTAGGTGTGCCTGTGCTTGTGACACAGGGTAACTGAGCCACAAGGACATAAGTGCATTGCCTCCATCATCACTGCAGAGCCAGAATTTCTCTATGGTTGCGTCTGCATGAAATGAGCACCTGCTGAAAAGAGACAGGTAGTCTCCTAGCTCCTTAGAAAAAGCTGCTGCTGAGAGGTGAGGCGTGTCCTGGGCTTTGTCTCCTGTATCAGCACACACTGATTGCAGTTGGCTGCCCTGCCGAGCAGTGTTAGCAGGAAAGAGGGATTGTTTTTCAGTTTTGCAATCGCTTAGGAAAGGAGAGTAGAGGCACATAGCATATATTCCTTAATCTTTCACTATTGCTTAACCAATATTATTGATATATTTAAAGAAAGGAGACATAGAGGAGTTGAAATGTACTGTTTAAAACATGGGGGATCATAAGCCATAGAGTGGAGAAGGCTTTCTGCTGTCTTGGAGACAGTGCCATTAACACCTTGGGGCAGGTAAACACTGTTGAAAGATAAGCCTAGCTGTTATGAATTTGGAATTATTGAGAATCCATTTTCAACAAGGCCTTTCTCTATTTGTTTACGTGATTTCAGTTGCATTTTAATTAAAAAAAAGTTTTTTAAATGTATTTCTTTCTAGACAGGGTTTCTCTGTGTAGCCTTGGCCGTCCTGGACTTGCTTTGTAGACCAGGCAGGCCTCCAACTCATAGAGAGGCACCTGCCTCTGCCTCCCCAAGTGCTAGGATTAAGGCAGGTGGCAGTATTGTCTGGTTGAAAAACAATTTTAATCACCACACAATAAGATGTTTGTAGACCACAATGGATGGTTTTGATATGAGTAAAAATGCAGTGATCACATCTGGATAATTTGCATACCAATCATGTGGAACATTTATCAGTTCCATGTGTTGGGAATGGTCAGTTAAGAAAGCCTTTTAACTTAGCTTCTATGTTCACTAAGGCTGGGAAGAAACTTAGCAGAGAGAAAGTGTAGGGACACCGGAAACAGTGACAATATTGTTTCTACAACTATCCGCCTGAAGGCTGGGTTCCTGGTCTTGAAGAATTCATTTTGAGATCATGCTCCCTTAGTATTTCTTGCTGCTCTTTCCAGACTGCTTGGAGAGAGACACAGCTTGGAAGTAGCTTCCTATGACTTTGATGAAACCCACGCCTGCTAGCCAATAAATGAACTTATAAAAAAATAATAATAATAACTGTGATTTGACAGCACATCGTTCAAAAATCTCATGATCTATGTTTGGAGCAATACAAACTTTCAAAGTAATCACATGTGGCAATTAAAATACATGGATTCAACTCTAAAGACTTTGGAAAGAAAATGCTGCTCAGCCTTGCTTCCTCTGGCCCTCTGAATGATAGAGGGAATAACGTGTTTCCATAACATTTCCAGATTCTAGAGCAGGCTGCTACTTGCCTGCTGTACCTTCCTCCCTGACTTTGACACCTTTTCCCATCATTTCATCTCCTCTGACTTGGACTCTTCTGCTTTCCTATTTACAAAGGCTTTTACAGTTACACTGGGGCAATTGAATGTCTCTTTCTCAGGATCCTTAACTTATAATTCCATTTGTTAGGTAAAACAATACATCCACACTCACGAGTTATGGAGGGGATGGGATCACAGACGTTTTTATACTGTGGTCTCCTTGCTATTTTTATAGTCATGACATTTGAAGACTCCTCTATTCCAATTAAACTGTCACCTATCATCTGAAATTCATTAAGCACTAATCTCTAAGTCAGGCTCTATGCAATACCATATAAACCAAGTTTAAAAAGACAGAACCTAGCTCACCATGATATTCAATAATATTTAATCCAATGAGCTCATTGGGGAAATAATGAAAGATCAAAGTGATCTTTCATTAACTCAAATATTAAGCAGTTGATTTGCAGTTTAAGCATCTAACTTTAAAAATTATTATTTTGCCTTCTGGGCTATCTGCTGCTCAGAATGTCATCCACAGTGTCAATCCCATTGCCTTGAAAAGAAGATAAACTTAAAGCTGATTGTCATTAATTGTGTTTGCCTATATGTACATATGTCTAAATATTACCATTGGTTCTTCTTAGGCCTTTGTAGCTTCTTTGTGGGAAGAATTGAGGAGTTTGAAGCTCTGAGCTAAGAAAGCCCTGGCATGGTTGGTTCATTTTTTTGTGTGAGTTTGAAAAACAAGAATGCTGAAAAAAGCATGGTAAGTAGAGGCCTGGCACGTGAGGTGTCAGAGGGAAACAGTGACTTCATTTGGAACTGAGGCAGGCATTCTTCATGGTATGTTTTGGTAAAGAGTGTGGATACATTCTGCAATGTCCTAAGAACTTGTATAAAGCTGAACACAGGAACAATAGACTAATTGGTTTTTCAGATGAACTTTTCAGACCACATAGCATTCATGTTTTATTATGGTTACTGTTCACTGTTCTCATCCAGGTCCACAATGAGAGTAAGAAAAAAGTGGAACAGGAAAAAAAAAAAGTACGGAGCTTATGGAAGAAAGATATGTGAATGGTTTGAAAATTTTGAACAAGGAGAGTGCAGACAGATGAAAAAACTACCAACAACCAATAGATAGTAGGCAACTGAAGACAAACTTGGTTCCCTTCACTGAGGCATGGAAGAAAACTATCTTGACTATTGGATCTAAACAATCAAGGGCTCCATATGCTAAGAATATAAATGCATGTGAAAAGAAAAGCTAAACTCAGAATGTCACCAAAAGGATTCCCTGACACTCAAAAACAACTACCTAGAGGAATATTTCCTCAGTGTCAGCACATAGAAAGTGGATGCAGCTGTGATCCAAAGAAACTAAACTCCATCCCAAGGCGTCAGAAGAGCTTTATAGCAATAAAGCTATGGCACTGGTTTCACAGGCATGAAAGAGGAAGGAAGGCTTGAAGGAGCCACAGAGTCCTGCACCACAACTTTCTTAGAACTGGAAGAAAATGATTTACATCTTTTGTGCTTTGATGGAGGGATGGGTTTGGGATTCTGGGGGAAGGCGTTGGGAAGCCACTGCATAAAGCTGTGAGGGCAGTGCCAAATTTGCAGTGGCCACCCCAGAATGAACATACCATAATCATGGAAAATCCTCTGAGGAAAGCTCCTAGCACAGAGTGAAACAGGGGAAAAGAGAGGCAGCAGAGCTGCACGGGAGTGGGGGCTATACAAGCTCTTTGAAGTTCAGATAATTTCATCATGAGTCGCAGATGCAAGACATGAAGCTGCAAAACTTGATGTCTGCCCTTCTGGATTTCAGTCGAGTCTGTCCTTGGTATGAAATTCATTCATTCCCTTAGCAATAAGTTTATTAGGTGTCATTATATGTTAAAAACATGTAAGTTGTCTTTTTTTAAAAAATAAGAGTTCATAGTTAAATTACTTGCTTGAGTCTCAGATCAGACTTGGGTTGTGAACTTTTAAGTAGTCTTAGAATTGCTTTTTTAAAAAATCTGTTGGGACCTTTGAAATTGGCATGTGTTTTGGGTAATGAGATGGCTTTGAAACTTTGAGGACTTAGGAAGGAAGATTATGGCTTAAAGGTGATATGTCCATGTTAACAAGGATCGGAATTGTGATGATCAGTAATTGCTGTCAACCTTATAGGACCTGAAACCACCCAGAAGACGAGCTTCTAGACATGAGAGTAAGAAACTATGTGGATGAGGTTAGTCTGTGGGCAAAAGTGTAAAGGATTATATAGATAAGATTAAATGAACTAAGAACACCAAGCTGTGGGCGGCACCATTCTGTAAGCTAGGCTGAATGAAAAGGAGAAAGGAGGCTGAACACCAGCATGCATCTCTCTGTCTAGTGCAGTGTGAGGAGCTGCCCCAAGTTCTTGTAGCTCTATCTTTCCACTACATGACCCTGCAAGCGTAAACAAAACTAAACCCCCTTCTTCAAGTTGCTTTATCCATGCAAAAGCATTGTATTGCAGTAGTTAGACGAGGAAGTATACAACCTGTAATATAACAAACAAGAAAATTATATCTTTTGTGCTTTTCGTGGTGGGATAATTTATTATGAAGAAATGGCAATTAGGATTGCCCTGGAAAGAAGAGTAGGTGTCTAACTATATCCAAATCAACTTCCTAATCAAACATGGTCTTTTTTAAAATTAATTTATTCATATTACATCTCGATTGTTAGCCCTTCCCCTGTTTCCTCCCATTCTTCCCTCCCTCCCATTTCTCCCCTTCTCCCCTCCCCTATGTCTGTGACTGAGGGAGACCTCCTCCCCCTATATATGCTCTCAGAATATCAAGTCTCTTCTTGGTAACAAGCTATCCTTCCTCTGAGTGCCGCCAGGTCTCCCCATCAAACACGGTCTTATGTAAAGAAAACCTTAAACCCTGTCTTGTGTTTTGTAAACCATTCTGGAAGGGAGGCAGCTTCTTGAGAATGGAGCCTCCATTTCTACATTAAGAATTGACTTTCGTTGCTGTGTGAGTGTGGTTCAATCATCATCCCCTTAGGATCTGCTTTTCATATCTGTAAAATTAAATTTGGACTGAGCAATATGCATGATTTCTTCTATACTTTAAATTTTTTATGGTTCTAATGATTTTGGAGAACATTGAGATGGACAAATCAATAAAATAAATGGATGTGTAACTGTCACTCAGAAGAAAGGAGCCAATTTCTAAGTGTAACTGTTCTACGTGTAGCTGTTCACCAATAAATTTGTCAGTTCTATGCAAAAGTATTGAGAAGTTAGACTGCAGGTTTAGAAAGTGGTGAAGTTTAGAAAGTGGAAAACTTTTATTTGAGCTGGTAGCAATGAACTTTTAAAGGACGACAGTGATTAGACAAAGCTTTCCTAATTCCCCTGCCATTAGCTCAGAGAAGGTGTTACCCGTTATTTGAAGTCATTTCAACGTGGCACCTACTTCAATTCTGCACCATAAGAGGCACAGTTCTTTCTTACTCATCACACGTCTAAGCCCTTCATTCCTGTGACTGTTCCCGTTTTCCTCTGAGTGTGACCTTGTGAAGGATGGAGACAATGGAAGGTAAAGAATGACTTGTCCTTGTCCTCTGAGGGAGTGAAGAGAAAAAGGGGACTTTTGATTTTCTATTGTTAGCTATCTCGGTAATATTTAACTACATGATGGAAAAGTTAAACATGATTTCGTAAAAGACAGTAATAAAAAGTTATATAGTGTTTTAGATAAAAGAGGAGATAAGGTAGTTTTCATAATTTTATGAAATATGACTACATTCTATGACTGCAAGAAAATTTAAATTACACATTGTACTTTTAACCTAATTTTGTCTTTGTCTGACTTTTAAACTCGACTTTTGTCTACCTCTGCCTTAGTGAAAATTACTGTTAGCTTTAAGATGTTGCAATCCAAAAGAAGGTAAACACTGTTGGTGAGGCGTTCACAAAAAGCTAAGGGAATACAGAACAGGACAGCATTAACACTGAACTAGGTGAGGATTACATTGGATATGAGCTAGAAAATGCCAGAGGTAGGACTTAATCATTTTTCCTTCCCTTAAAACTCAAGCTACCAATTGGCACTTCTTCAGCTCCTCACTCCTACATATGCTTCCCTAGCCTGGCTGCAGATCTTTCTGGACCTTTGTGATGGTGGCAGGTAGGGTTACAGGAATCCTAATCCCTTAACACTCACTGTCACTGTACCTAGTACCTAGCACTAACTGAACGTTCACTAAGTGGCAGGTCCTGGGCACTTACAGAGATGATACGATTTATCATTAGACCCTTCTAACACATTTATAGGAACATAACTCATTTACAGTGAACTGTGCCTATTTAAAAATACAATTGGATGAATTTTAACATATTTGTTCTCTCATATGGAGCCATGACCACAGTTAAGATAATAGCATTTCTATCATGCAGTGAAGTTTCTTCCCATCTCTCCCTAATCCCTCAGCAACACCTACTCTATCCAAAGACAACCATTGGTCTACTTTCTGTCACTGTTGGTTAATTAGTATTTTCTATAAATTTACATGGTTGGAATTGTAGATGCTAAATCTTTCTTTGGGGGCTTTATTCTCTCTAGGATGTAGGTACCAATAGTTCACCTTCGATATAGCTTTGGTATCTATCAGCTGCATGGGTTCTCATTCATTTATTCACTCAAAGATGCATATTTTAGATTTTTTGAGGTTTTAATATTATAAACAAAGATGCTGTGAGAATTCATAATGTGGTTTACAGGACAAACTTAGTACCATCCAAGACTACATAGAAAAACTCTTCTCAAGCAAATAAATGAACAAGGTACAATTTCCATGGTAGAGACATGGTTTCTATAATTCTGTTCTTTGAATGCCTCATCCACTGTTTTCATTCCCACAAATATCAGACAAAATCTGCTTATTATTCAGCTTTCAGCATAGGCCTCATTTTCTTGCACCAGTGAGTTAGGTAGCTGCACCTGTGCCCTACACAATGCCTTGTACCTTTCTGCACTATAGGACTTATCATATAATTGTTTGCTCATCTTCCTCTCTCAGGAGCTCTTGTTTTTTTGTTAAGGCAGAGTCTTTACATGTGGTCCAGGATGTCCTGAAGCTCACTGTGCAGCCTCAACTGGTCTCAAATTTAAAATAATCCTGACCCAGCTTCATCAGAGGTGAGATTACAAGTACAAACGTCTATGCCTATGACTCAGAAGGTCTTGGAGAACAAAAACATTTCATATTCGTTGTGGTATCATCACTATGTATGTTAAATTATTGAAAAATAAGTGAGAAGATTGCTATCGATAACAAGTCCAAAGGAGGGCTGGGAAAGTTCCATAATTTGATCGTAATGATGGCTGCAGAGCTCTACCCATATATTAAAATTGTATTATGTGCTCTAAAATGTATATAGTGTATGATATACAGATTGTATCCCAATAAAGCTGTTTATAAAGAGGAAACTGAGAGGTTGTCATTGTGATGGGATAACACATCACATTAGCCCTGAAAGTTTCCCACATTTCAATGCCAACTCTCAATGTGCTGAAAACCTGAACCACTGAAACTTGACTTAGCATCCATGCTCTATCCAGTGTCATCTCATCTGATCATCCTTTTACTTACTCACCTTTGCTTACAATATCCAAATCATTTAAGATTAGACTTCCAGATGCTTTTGTGTAACTTTCCTGTGGTGAGTAGCAATCCATTCTTGGTGGGATAGTGTAGTAAACTAGGGATCAGAATAGCTCATCCCGGACTTTGGAACCGTTGCTCTTCAGGAGATGTGTGCAAACCAGAATCTCTATTGCTTGCTCTGCAAAGGATGGGTAAGGATTTCTCACAAAGATAAAGTTCTTTAGACAGGTTACGTCTGACTGAAGGAAGTTCCAGCCTGTAAACAATATGAAGGACGCTAATTGTCAAGGTTATCCCTGGGGAAGAGATGCCCTGTGGACTGAAACTGCACAGTCAGTGTGAGCAAAGCAGCTATGGGGGGAGTAGAGATGTGAGTCTGCCCTCTGAGGAGCTTTGCTTGGATTTTAATCTGTGGTCCATTATTGGTGATTTTTCACTTGGGTCTTCTGTGATACATGTACACATAGATATAAATATACATACATACATACATACACACACATATGCTCTTGAGACTATCTGAATATCTTCTATTATTTGGTGAATGAAAATGATACAGGCTTATTTCCTATTTGAGATTTAGCATTTTTTCCAAGGAGCCATGGCTGCCTTTTAGTGGAGAATATAACTGAGGAGCAAGTCATTAGATAAGGCCATGATTTCTGATGTCATATCTGTGACTTCTAAGCAAAGAACACTAAGTATTATGAATGCACACTGGCACACACATATTTTGCTTTGCCTCAATAAATATGAGGCAATAAGCAGGTTGCCTAGGTATTTCCATTTTGTATTCGGAAGAAATACATAGGAGGATCAAAGTTACAATTTTCAAAACTCATGCTGAAGTAGCATTCAGTTAAAACCAGTATTAAAGAGTATTTTAATAGACAGTATCTCAAAAATAGTTGTATATTTACAGTAAAAAATAAAATAACGTTATAAGAGCTTCTTATATATTACATACCCAGTTTTTATTAACATTTTCCAAAGTTGATGGGCAAATGTGACCCATTACTACTGATTAAAGGTGATAATCTCTCTGGATTTCTTCAGCCTAACTTGGTGCTCTTTTCTGTTCCAAGTTATCATCAAAGATAACACAACACACTCAACTGCCACATCCTTAGACTTGACTGGCACAGTTTCCTTGGCTTTTCTTATTTTAATTATCTTGGCTTTTTGATTGATTGCTCTTGAGACTGGGTACAAATTTGAACTCATAACGAGGTCATTCAGGTTCCAGTATAATATATAAGTGGAAAATTTCCCACTAAGTGAAAGATAACATTTTTTCTGTCATTGTTTTAAAACAATGGCTAAAGATCCTAGGAAACATACTGTTTGGACAAAAATACATTCGGTCAGTAGCGGTGAAAAGTTTTTTGTTTCTACAATACAAATGTGGTGAATTCAAGAACACTTCAGTCTTAGAGATGCAGTTTGTGAGTAACAGTGTGGAGCTCTGGAACAGTAAGTCATGAGGATTCCTTGATAGCCACCTGAGAATTCCCAGGAAGATAAGCTGTGACATGGTGGCCCTGTAATATGTCCTCTCCTGTAAACAACAATGTTTTTTTTTAGGTTAGAGGACAAATTATAATGTCACACTTACGAGGGGAAAATGCTGAGGAAATACAAGAAGGTTCTAGACTAGCAGTTCTCAGCCTAATGAGGTTGTGACTCCTTTGGAGGTTAAACAACCCTTTGACAAGGGTCACCTAATGCCATATGAAGTATCAACAATTTACATTACAGTTCACAACACTAGAAAAAGGACAGTTACAAAGTAGCAGAAAAATTAACTTTATGGTGGTGACCACCACAAGGCGAGGAACTGTAGTAAAGAACTGCAGCATTTGGAAGGAGAACCAGTGGTCTAGACATTATGGTTCACTGAATCTTATCCCATCTCTCTTCTCCAGAAAGTGATTGAGGGTCACATTATGTTTTGACCCTTGAATGAGTACAAGCAGAAGAGGTGCCTGCACACTTGTCACAGAACAGTTCTGTCACCTTAGGGGGAAATTTGACCCCCTAGTTGGGGACTTTCATTGAACTTATTCATAAAAAGGAAATATTTGTTCTATTCTTGGCCAAGTTGACTCTGCTACTATGACTGAGCTTAATGTATGGAGAGTTCAATCCATTCATTTCCCTTAATAAATAGCATTTCTTTGGTGTTTGGAGTTAGTGATTTTGGGGTTTCTACTGGAGAAGCTATCTATTGTTAGATAGCATTGTCTAATGATTGACAGGTCTTCATCATTGTTATCCACAACCAAGGATAGCACTGACCTACAAAGCTGTCTGTAAGCTATGGAGGCACAGAGAGGCCTGCTCACTGCCTTTAGAAACTTAATGAGAAAGTTGTAATAATTACAATCACTCAGGAGGGGAAAGGAGCATGCGGGGATCATGTAGGAGTCTTTATGTCTGAGATATTATTTGGGCTTTGAATAAATGGATAACTGCGTAACTCCATTTTTCTTTAATCTCTATACACACTTCCAAGGTTAATTCTCTTCTATCCTCCCCTCTCCTCCCCTCTCCTCCCCTCTCTTCTCCTCCCTTCCCCCCATTTCTCTCTGTGTGCACATGTCACAACATTAGTGTAGTGATCAGAGGACAACTTTGGGTATCTTGCCTTCCCCTGTCAAGTTCTCCTGTTCACTGCTGCATCCATCAGGCTATGTGGCATGCTAGCTTGCAGGGATTCTCCGGTCTCTGTCTCCCACTTTGCTATAGAGTGCTGGGGTTGTAGGCATATACCAGTATGCCTGGCTTTACATCAGTTCTGGGGGTTCATACTCCTGTCCTGATGCGAGGTAAAGACCTACTGAGCCATCTCTCCTCCAGCTAGGCTAACTCTTCTTGCTACCCTTTAGGTATTCATAAGTGTGTCGGTGAGGCCCTGAGTCATATTTTGAGCTTAGATCTCTCTCAAGAACAGATTATCATTCTGCCTAGCGCTCCACATCTCTACCATAGGAGTTGTAGCTGGCTCATTTGTTTGCTTTAGAAGGGAATTTTTTTATGGCGCCTTGGATGGTATTGAATTCACTGTGTAAACCAGGTTAGCCTCAAGCTCTTCCTGCCTTGGCCTGCCTAGCGCTGGAATTACGATGCAGTAGTTTAGGGACTGCCACCAAGTTAATGATAAAAATCTAAGAATATTGATTATACAGGGTACACTGAGAAATCGACTTAAGAAATTAATTAAATACCTCAGAAGGGCAAAACTGCAAACCTTTGAGTCCTTCCCAGAAGCCTCATCTCTCTCCTCTCAGCCCAGGAGAGGAGACTTTCTGGCAGCTTTGAGTGTTTACCCCATGTCTCCTTTGTTGTCTGTCTGCCTTTAAACCTACTCGGAACACTCCGAGGTCAAGTAATGTTTTCATGCTCCTTTGAAGTGCAGAAAAGGAAAAATAATACATCGTCAGGTTGAACCAGCCTTCAGGTGATTATTGTTACCACTAAAATATTGACACAGTTTGCAATGAGCTTCTAAAATGGAATTAGTCTCCACAGCTACAAAACCTAAATGTTCTTTCTGTTCCGAATGGGAGAAATGCCACCCAATTCTTTATCCCCAGAGACAAGTTATAGCAGAGAGTAGGCAAAGTACATTAGATCAGCACTTGGTACAGTATTTCATTTTAGCACATCATTAAAGTGATTAAAAGTCTCTCCCTACTTGAAGTCTTCCTATGCTCAATCTCCGTCAACACTGCCTCACTCCTTTTGTTACCCTGAACATCGAAGTTGGTGAGTTTAGACTCCATTCGTTGTCCTTCCTGTGTCCCAGCCCAGAGTTTCTCTCCTCTTCTCCAATGCTTTCCTTTTACCACCGAGGCTGGGAGAAGTCAATGCCACTTGGGTGCTTTGTTTGACTCCTTGTAAAGCAGTAAAGGAAAATAGTGGCTGAAGCAAGATAAGGGACTGGGTGAATCTTTTTCTCTGTGCCATTAGGACTGAGAAGAAGAATTCTTGGGATCAACTGGAGCCATTTTCTAGTGACATCAATGGCCCAGACTCCTCTGGTCTTTCTGTTGCTCTTTGATTAATACTTGGCTTTTATTTACAGAGTTGCCCCACGGCTAAAGACTGGTCACTGTAATGCCATCCATCCTGTCAGCATTCCTGGAACTAAGGAGTTGGATATGGGGCCAGGGGATAGTTTAGATAGCTATATTTTAAAGCAGAATTTCTGGACCTAAACATGTTTTCTTATATTTCTCTGGTCACAGTTTCTCCTCCTATTTTGTCTGTCACTTGTAGTCCTATTTACACAGAAAGCCAAGAGACAAATGTTTTGAATCTTACTGAATCCTCACCTCTGAAATGGAGAAAGAAGTAAGGGAAGAAAAAAAGAGAGGAAGAGAAAGGAAATGGCATGAGTGGCTGTGGATTTGAGAAGCCAGCTCATCCATTGCTCAGGTACTGGATGTTCCCTCTCTGTCCTCAAGTTCTCCCCTGCTAAAGTGCTATGCAGAGAACAATAAGGAAAAGAGCAGAAACTTTGTAATCAGATTGATGTGGGTTCAGATTAGGACTTGATTATAAATTAGCTCTTGGGTCTTGCTCAAGTTATTAAAATGTCCAAGATCCATTCTCTCTGTCTTAGTTACTTTTCTATGACTATTTTTTTAAAAAACCCACGTGACCAATGCAACATATAGGAGAAAAATTTTATTGGGGGTTTGGTTACAGTTTCAGAGGGTGAATCCATGACTGTCATGGTGGACAACATGCAGGCAGGCATGTCACTCAAGAGCAGTGGCTAAGATCTTACATCCAATACTCAAGGAGGGGACAGAGAGAGCTATCTCAGAATAACATGGGCTTTTGAAACCTAAAAAGATCACCCCAAGTGACACACCTCTTCCAACAATGTGAGAGGCCGCACTCACATTCGCCATTACAAGATGGCGCTGACATCCTGTGTCCCAAACTGGTAAAACAAGTAATCTGCGCATGTGCGAAGGAACTTTCCACTTGTTGTGCTCTGCCTCTCCCGTGGCGTCATATCGCCTGATGAGTAACAGCCAATCAGGGACTGACACATCCTAAGCGAAGAACAGTTTCCTATATAAGGGATGGTTTTCTGCTGTTTGGGGTCTCCATTTTACTTGTCGTAAACTTATGCTTTCCCTCTTAAGACACATTAAAGCTTTACTGCAGAAGGATCCTGTGTGTGCAGAGTCATTCTTGCTGGCGAGACGGTAACGCGAGTCACACAACAAGACCACACCTCCTAATCATTCCCAATTAGTGCCACCAAGTAAGAACCAAGTATTCAAATATGTGAAATGACAGGGATCAATTTTATTCAAATTACCACACTTTTCTATGTGTAAATAGAGATAAATGCAGATTTTGTGAATATCTATTTATAAGCTATAAAGGGGAATAGCAGGGGCTGTAGCACAGTCAGTTCCTGGCCGTTTGTAATCATGCTGCTACTGTGACATTGTGCTTTAAATTCTCCTTGAGGCTCTGTATCTATGTCTTTCCCTGACTTTTGCAGGGACCTTAAAATGTTGTTGTTATTGGGGGCTGAAGAAATGGTCCAGTGGTTGAGAGCACTGTTTGCTCTGCTAGAGGTCCTGAGTTCAATTCCCAGCAACCACACAGTGGCTCTCAATCATCTATAATGCCATCTGATGCACTCTTCTGGCCTGCAGGTGTACATGCTAATAGAGTACTCACATACGTAAAATAAGTAAATCTAAAACATTTTTTGCTTTCATTTGTTTTAATTTATATGTACAAATCTTTTGCTTGCATGTATGTATATGCACTACATGCAAGCCTGTTGCTCCAAAAAGGCTAGAGACAGAACTGAAGTTATGAGTCCCCATGTGGGTGCTGGAAAGCAAACCTTCTTCCTCTGCATGAACTGCAAGTAATCTAAACAGCTCGCCCACTTCTCCAGCTCCTCCTATAGGCATCTATCCTTTCCTTCTGCCTACCAAATGCATATTGATGTGCCTGCATTTCTTTCTTGGTCTCATTTCCTAGTGCTGTTTCTCATTGATTTCTCCACTTTAATGAGCACTCAAATGTCGGCCCTCAGCTCAGATGCCTCTTTCAGCTTCAAACTCACTTTTTGGTGATTCCAATGAGAGTGTAGCAAATAATGTTCCCTCTAAAAGAATTTTCCCCAAACTTCAGAATGCAACCAATTAGCAATAAGGAATGTTCAAAGGCGGGAAAAAAAAGTATGTATTTTTATTTTTGTGTGGGAATGTTTTGTCTGCATGTATATATGTGTGTGCACCAGTGCCTGCAGTGCCCTTGGTGGTCAGAACAGGGCATTGCATTCTCTGAAACTAGAATTTTAGTCAGCTGTGAGCCAACATGCTTGTGCTGGGAAGCAAACCCAGGTCCTCTCCAAGAGCAGCAAGCAAGTATTCTTAACTGCCAGGCCATCTCTCCTTCAATGGAGTAAGAATCTTGAGAAGGCACTGCAATGAGTCTTAAACCCAAAATCAGGTATATTTAAAAGAGATGTATTTTTCAAAAGGAGACATCATATAGAGATAGGCGAAGAAGTCCTGCAAAGACAGCCACAGAATGAACTAATGTGCCCACAAACCAAGACATCCCAATGTGACCATTAAAAGCTATTGTTAATATATATGAATATGAGGCAGACAAGGCAAAAATTTCCCTTAGAGTCTCAGAAATGTGCCAACCCTGATTTATCTTCGATTTATTTTTTGTTTTGTATTTAACATTTTATTAAATATACACCATATATCTAATTATACGTATTTGAAATAAAGTAAGACTATTTCACCTATTTTCTTGTTTAAGAAGAAACTATTACAGGGAACATTTACTGAGTCTACAATATGAACATTTTGAACTTTAAAATAATTCTAATAAAAGCACTGTAGCCCCAGTTCTTAGGAGATCAAAGCAGGAGAATGGCAAACTCAAGACCAGACTGAATACAGTGAAACCTGTCACAAACAGCATTTCATAGCCAATGTGGTAAAATTTAATTACAGTTTTTTGAATTCAGTGACTTATGGATTGCTACTTCTTTATGGCACCCCACATTTATTTTCTTTAATCTCATTTACCCCTCTTCCTTTCTTGCAAATATCAAGATAGCTCAGAAAGTAATTTCCAGGTTAGTATTTTTAATATTTTTATTATGTTTCCTTTTTAACATAAACATTTATATTATTACGCATATATACAATAAACTACCTAAGCAAGAAGAGCCATGACATAATCAGGAATTATATAAATGTTACATTCTTAGTGATTTGGCTATTTGTATTTGGCAAACTTGCAATAAACATCTTTTCTATCTTGTTGGGTCTAAATTTCTGAATGAAAATTCATATCCATCATATCTCTGTTAACTTAAAACATCTATCTTAACCTAAAAACATTTTAGCCCCTAACCAACCAAACTTAATTCTAAGAGTAAACTATTTGGTCTTCAACCCCATCAGAGACTTAAGAAAGCCAAACTCTGCCAAGACAGGGCAAGCAAGTCCTTAATAGTTCCTGCCTTGCAAATATGTCTGTCAGATATACTGGGCCAGAAGGCTGAAGATAATGCTTCAATGTTAAAGTGTTGAGTGACTATTCAGGCAGCAAACTATCTTAGTCATTTCTTCATTTTGGAAGCTGCTAACCTGCACTTCCGGTTCACTCAGGTAATTAAGTTTTATTACCTTGGATTTAATGCTTCCGTTTTGCAGAAATGTCCCCTCTGAGAGACTGTCTCAGCTCAAGAGAACTGAATGGCAGATGGCGTAGACATCATCTGTTGAGTCTCTACAGTCTGGACACCAGTGATATCTGGTGCATCTGGCTGCACCTCTCTGGCACATGGCTGCAGTTCTCAGAGTGGCGTTAGCAGTTCTACCTCACAGACAGAGCTTTGGGCCTTTGGAGCTTTATGTCTTTTCAATTTCATTCTCTTCTTTTCTGTAAAATTGTTAAGATCCTCCAGGGCAAAGAACAAAGTTCTCATACCCGATCATTTGGTTTATGAATTATTGTTGTAAAAGAATGGGAAGGTTTTTTCCAATAACCACACAAATCATCATTGAACTACTGAATAGAGGCTGCAGATGAAAGTACATCAATAAGTAGGAGAGAAAATGATGTACCGTTCTTATTTATGCCTTTGGGCTAACAAGCGCTAATTGCCTTTAAAGGAATTGTGGCCATGTTGTCATATGTGAGTAAAGTCCATGTTTGACACTCCCCTAGGTTGGCTTAAATCTTTCTGCAAATCTGTTTCACAGGTTACATCCAAGAGTTTCAAGATCCACTGAGAATCCTAACCGCTATTTATGCTAAGAGTTGCTGAAATGCTGGTGCAGCCTGTGCTCTGACAGACTCACTCATAAATAACTAATGAGAAGGAAGAATGGGAAAACATATTTCATGTGAACTGATTAACTTTTTATTTACAGAGCTCTGAACTATGTTCCAGGAAATATGCTCCAGCTAGTTTCTCCAAGATAAATGAAGTTAGCATCTTTACTTAGCTCCTGTTTATAGGAACACAATTCTAAATATGCCAAACAAATGGATGTATTATTCTAACAAGTTTTTGATATATGAATTACTATTAACACTTTCTCAGACATTCAAGACCATGCCATTAGCCAGAAGAGGAAGTAGATTTTGATCCCAAACATCCTGACTCTGGTGTTTGTACTCTTTATCAATGTGGTTATGACCTATGTGGGCAGGCATAACATTTGTAAGTGTGAAACTTTGGAGAACGCCACAAGATAACGTAAGAGAATATTTGTGTATCTCAGAGCAGTGGAGGTCTTTCTAAGCATGAACAAAATCCCAGAGCAATAAAAGGCTGAACAATTTGGTCACATGAGAAATAAAAACCTTTGGATTGTTAAAGTAAACAAACAAAACAGAATAAAGTGCAAATAAAGTCCAGGCCGAGGATGAAGAAAAGTGCTTGCCATAAGCTTGGCACACACAGGGTTAATGGTATCTAAAAACAAACTAATGAAATCTATAAATCAATAAAGACAAAAGAACAAACAAAAACATAGCAAATAGTTTAAGGAAAGGCAAATCATGAAAGAAAGAAAAAAAAATGTCACAGTGGCCAGAAAGCTATATGAAAATGCTTAATATCCTGGCATTATGTAATCAGAGCATGTAATAAACCAAAGCAATGCAAATGAAAACATTGAGGTATATAATTGAGATAATCTAATGACTGTATGACTGACAGATATATAAAAGCAGGATGGGAGATAAAATTGCACTTGGCTTAAAGACGCATGAATATTTGACTCAGAAACAGAAAAGTCTCCCTTGGGATCTCAGGGTGTAAGTAGTCTGCATTAATTTGAGAATTCCAGGGAGAATTAATGGAGGAAGCAGTGAAGAAATATCATGGTGATTTATCCTTTTCTTCCGGAGCCATTGATAACACTCAAAATAAAACAAATTAAAAACAACAGATAAAAGTATGAAAACACAGATATAGAGTGTTTGACCCTCCCCTAGAAATTCACACCCTTGTTAATTTTTACTTTGTTCCATTTTCACACAAAACGGGATGCTTGTTACCCAAAAAACTATATTAGGAAATTCCTAAAATCTGAAAACTATGTGAAAAACATAGAATCAGTACCAGATCTTATCCTGAATTTGTCCTTCAGGCAAGGACATGAGGGCTTTCTTAAGGAACTCAAGAAAGGCAAGACACAGAGAACCAGGTACTGCACAGGATTCGGAAAGCCACTGTGAACAGGAAACTAATCACAGAGTGACAAACTCCCTGCTCTAACAAGGTTCAATATTTGCTGATTCACTCTGATTTATCTAATGGCAGAATTTCAAAAAGAAAAGTTGAAGGGATTGAGGCATACTGCATTATCCTTGTCAAAGGGCTCTGACCCCACTGGCATCAGTACTCTAAAGACTTAGGCAAAATTTTCAATTGCACTGATAGAAGTCTCTTTTCCTCCCCCTTTTAATTTTTTTTTGCTGAGATACTCTCTGGATAATGTCCATATTTTAGAATGTTCTAGCTGAGCAATCTGTATGAGTACCAAATGGAATAGTCTACTGTCTTTTATTTAGTCTAGCTTTCCGCATACCTTAAAAACCCCTTTGGGAAACATACTGTTTCAGAATACCCAGATATCATTGCCTCACTGGGGATTATAACAATAAACAAGCATCCCAAGTGTAGGGCTGTGAAGATTCTAGACTCGGGCATAACAGGCCATTGAGTTACTGAGCCAGTTAGGAAATTAATTGAACTACTTCAAAATTTAGACATTTTGACAAGCAAGAAGAAGAATGTATGGTGATCTGCAGTATCACTTTACACCTAGGATTTGGATGCCTGTGATTAGATGAGGTCTAACAACTACCCCAAAACCCTGGTATGTTCTAGCTGTCAGGCAGCATCGGTTCCTTGTATCCTTATATGTCATTAATGACCTGTTTTAAGAAGTTGATGACATGGTCAAGCTTTATAACATCTTCTCTGTTTTTTTAAAAAAAAAAAATCTGTTTATTTCTATCAATACTGAAGTTCTCTCAGAAATTATGTGTTTGCTATACAAGACAGATGATTTTTCTGGCAATGGAAAAAACTCATATCCTTGAGGCAAGATAAGCTTGGTTACAGAAACACATGAACTTAGCATCAGATCTGGAAGTGTGGTGGGAACCCTCTGGTTTCTAAGTGGGTTTTATTTGTTTGTTTGTTTTTCTGGTTTGATTGGGCTCTTTCCCCTCCATTTGGGTCCTCTTCAATCTCTGCAGCAGATCATGCATGAGAAAGAAAGCCACAGGCTTTTAAATGCCTTAGGCTAAAGGATAATTCCATCACTCTGTTCACTGTTCTTTGGCCAAAACCAATCATATCACCTACCCAACTGCTAAATCCTAAGAAAAGAGGGACTGGGGCAGACAGACTGCCAATTAATTCTAGGTCTCTTTCTTTCCTTTAATTTTTGAGAAATATGGTGTAATTATGCACATGTTTGTTTGCGTCTGTGTGGGGGCTTCTGCACATGAGTGTGGTACTGTCAGAAGTCAGAAGAGGGTGCTAGGTCCCCTGGAATTACATTACAGCTCATTGTGAAAGGCCTGATTTGGGTGCTGGGAACTGAATCACAGTCCTCTGGAAGAGGAACACATTATTTAAACCACAGGGTTATACTTGTAGCCCTTGGCCTTTCTTTGCCTTTTTTTTTTTTTTTTTAACCTACTATAACCTCAGCACAGCCTCACATGAATCCATGAACCATTCATTGTCTTATATTAAAAGCAACTTACCTGTGGCACAGTTGCTACATAACATAGGTAACACAAGAGTAAGTCTGACCCTTTTCATTTAAGGAGATAAATTTCTTCTAAGAGTTGCCCAGATGCTACATCATTTTACTTTCCCGCTAATACTATTGTGCTGGCTAGTTTTATGTCAACTTGACACAAGCTATCGTCACTGAAAAGGAGAAAATCTTGATAGAGAAAATGCCTCCATAAGATCCTGCTGTAAGGCATGTTTAAAAGTGTTGATTGATGGGAGAGGGCCCTGCCAATGTGGGTGGTGCCATTTCTGGGCTGCTGGTCCTGGATTCTGTAAGAAAGCACTCTAAGCCAGCCATGATGAACAAACCAGTAAGCAGCTCCTGCCACCAGGTTCCTGACCTCATTACTTTTGATGATGGACTTTTTATATGGTTATGTTAGTCAAATAAACCCTCCCGGCCCAAGTTGCTTTTGGTAGTGGTGTTTCATCACAGCAATAGAAACCCTAGCTAAGATAACTACTAAGGTTGGTGTTTTCTGTACTTTCACAGAACAAAGGAAAGCTGAGACTAAAAAAAGAAAAACAAAAAAACAAAACAAACAAACAAAACAAAAAAACAACTATGTAATCACTCCCATTCCCATGGTAACTATATGGCCAATCTTGTCTGTGTGCTTCTTGCATCTCTGCTATTCCCATTGTAGTTCTTGTCAATTTCCAGCCAGTTAATCATAAAGACTATCTTGATTTGAGGTTAGATGAACGATGGCTTTGTTTAGTGTTTTTTGAAGATTACCTTGTTTGTTTACTTTGGCAAGTGACTAACCTCATCTGGGTTTCAGTTTTCTCATCTGATACATCACCCTGAGTCAATTCAATAAAATATAGCATTTTGTAGAATTCAATAAAATACATTTCATAGGGTGCTTGGCACGGTGAGTGTTCAGAATGCCGCATTTGCCTCCCTGTGGTTCAGTTCAGTCTAAGGTGCGTGGCGAAGGGGTTTCTACTCCTGAGTTAGCGAGCCTCAGCTGTGCCGGGGTTTCCTGTTCCTTTGTTCCTCACAGCCGAGATCCAGGGTGCTACTGAATAAAGACATTGTTCAGATCTCTCTCTCTTTTTTTTTTTTTCTTTTACCAATCTTTAAAAATTTTTTTATCATATTTCTTTTTAAACGTATACATTTATATTATTACACATGGGTAAAATAAACTACAAACAGCAGGAAGAACCCTGAGACAATCTGGAATTATATAAATGTTACTTACACTCATAGTGATTTGGCTATCTGTATTTGGCAAACTTGACGTAAACATCTTTCCTATCTTGTTGGGTCTAAATTTCCGAACGGAGATTAATATCGATCATATCTCATCTCTATTAACTTAAAACATCTATCTTGATCTAAAAACATCTTAATTCCTAACCTACTAAGCTTAATTGACAGACTAAACTATCTGGTCTTCAAGCCCATCAGAGACTTGAGAAAAGATAAAACTTAAATACTTGAGTGAACCCAGAGTTCAGGTTAGTTGATCTTTCAATCCAAGTAAAAATTTTCTTCCATTGGGCTGTAAAGACATTTAAAAATAAATTGAGGTGAGGAGGGTAGGGCAGCTAGACAGATGGCTCAGTGGCTAAGATCCTTTTCTTCTCTTCCAGAGGAATCAAATTTGGTTCCCAGCATCCACATGGCAACTTGCAATTATCTGTAATTGCAATTTCGGAAGACTCAACAGCCTTGCCTGGCCTTTGCAGGCATTGGACATGCACATTATATATTGCAGGCAAACTTGCACATACATAAAATAAACAAAATAAATCTTTAAAAATAAATAAATAATGGATGGGAAGATGGTTCAGTCAACAAAGTGCTTGCCTGACAAGCACAATGAGTTGAGTTTCCTCTGAACCCATGTCAAAAGCTCAGCCCAGTGGCTCACATTTGAAATCCCAGTACTGAGGAGGCAATGGCAGGCATGTCCCTAGGGCTCAACATCCAGCCGGCCTAGCGTACTTGGAAAGTATTTGGCCAATGAGAGATGATATCTTGAAAAAAATAGTAGGTGGATAGTATTTGAGGAACCACACCCAACATTGTGCTCTGACCATGTATGTATGGACATGTGTGTGTCCTCACCTCACAATGTGAATTTTCACACACAAAAAACCATGCATACATAGGCAAAAATAATAGATCAAACTTTTTGATATTTATCTTGCATTGGCTTTATTGATTTTTAGTTAATGTAAAATACATGGAAATCTTCCTTATTTTAAATAAGCTAAAGAAAAGACATGGAATATTTGTACCATAGGCAACATGGTGGCGATGTTTCTTATTAAACACGGCAAGTTCAGAAACACTCTTTAACAACAGCACATTGACCTCATCTTTGACAGTATTTGCCCCACCTCTGATCTACTTCCTACCTGGATTTCCAATACAAGCCAACACTGAAACCCTGCCAATTACCAGCCCTACTGACATCCTCGATTCATGGGCCCTACCCTTATTCCTGCTAGCCTCTCCTGCTTTCACGTGGCTCTTCTTAAGCTTCCACCTTTTAGTATCACTGCTTTGTCTTTGCAAACACTAACACCTTAGCACCCTACTCTTCTACACTGCTTACCTGGAGAAGTCCTGAGTGGCACTAAATACGACTGCTTACCTTCCTTCACCTGCACTCCAGGCGATGCACATTTGTGAAACAAACAAACTTGGCCGTGAGTGACTCCTGTCACCTTAAAACTAGACTGCACATCACACGTGGGTAGGCAGCATTGCTGTTCATTTTATGTAACATCTCTTGCTTTTCTACTCTCCCAGAGGATCGTCTCCTCACGTCCCACCTCACTTCAAAATCTCACAGCCATTCTCTCTGGCATTGTACTGTGAGCCAGTACCTCACTTCATACAACATTGAAGTGAAATGAAATCTTCATGGGAGGGCTGTTCTCATCCCAGAACTCACAGCGTCAACTTCATCTATGCAGACATCCTCTGCCCGCCCTTTTAGCCTCCGGATGGAGCATCTTCATTCCTTTATGGGTCAGACCTCTGCTGCACTGGGCCCCCTCCTCTAGAGATTTGCAAGGACTACAACTCTGATCTCCACAAGGCGTCTCTGCATCCCAGGATACTCCTGTTTCCTCAACCATTCCATCTGTGACTGCGAACACATTTTCTATTACTACATTTGCTTTTAATTATACACATTTTGTTGGCAGATGCTGTTGGTGACTGAATGTTCAAGATGTTTAGGTTTCAGGTAGGATATTTCTGACTTTGGAACCCAAAACCTTTTTAAAGATTTATGGAATCCCCACCAAATACCTGTCTGACTTATCTGGAATCATTGCTACTTTCCTGGTAAAAACCTCAATGGCCCCTTTCAAGATCATGATGGAAATCCAGTCACTGGACCCACAAGGAGGTACCATTTGAACTGTAAGTTGTGAAGACTAATCCCCATTGTCGACTTGACTGATTTCTAACCACCTAGGAGTCTGGTGAGGTGTGCCTGCAGAGTTTCCAGGACAGAATTGCCGGAGAGGGTTGCCTGAGGTGGAAAGACCCACCTTCAGTGTAGGGAGCCCACTCCAAGAGTAGAGGTTCCAGGGAGACTGAAAAGGGGAAGTGGGAACGGAAACCTGAGTCCCAGCATTCAGCTTTTGCCTGCTTACTGGTCTAAAGGACATGAACTGAGCTGGTACCACTGCCTCGCTTGCCACTGGGAACAGAATGTACTGAAAATGTGAGCGAGAGAACCCCTTCCACCCTGCAGTTGTGTCTGCCCATATTGTGGGTGCGATAATAATGAAAAGTAACCGGTACATGTCTCAGAGGACCCTTGTTGACTGAGTAGGGAAGACATTCTATGAATAGAAGAGTGGCTTCTCAGTGGGGTCAACGGCGTGCTGAAGCAAGCTCAGTGTACAGAGTATTGGAAATAGTCTCCCTTGGTTCACCACCGGTGTGCGAAGAACAAAGGACCAGGAGACAGACTGTACTTGGAAAATAGAGACACCACACACAAATCTCTGAACAGACAAGGATCTACTCATTTTCATTTAAAAGCTACTTGCTCCCTTATACATGCAGATTTTAAATTTATTTAAGGTGGGCATTAAGTTTGCAGTTAGAGAATAGCTCGTTTAATGCTAACAGCCTTGAGGCTGTAAGAGTTCTGTTTATTACGTTAGGAGCCTCACAGTGTTCCACATTCTAAATGCTCTGTTTGAGACTCGACACTGTGAATCTTGCTCATTTCCCTGAATATGAAGTAGGCTGTATGCAAATGTATTTGTTCCTAATGAGCATTTAGCATCCCTCGTCCTCTCTGAGGATGAAATCAGTATACGGGCTTCTTAAGGCACATCGGTAATCTTCCTAAGCGAGCAGGACATGATTAAACCCACTCAGCGTCATCACAAGGCTGTTGAAAGACATTTTCCTTGTGAAGTTCGGCTTCTCTCTAAAACAACCCAGCAATTGAATCTGGAACCATTACAGGGTGATGTTCAAAAGAGATATTAATCTCTCTCTCTCTCTCTCTCTGTCTCTCTCTCTCTCTCTCTCTCTCTCTCTCTCTCTCTCTCTCTCTCTCTCTCTCTCTGTCTCTCTCTCTCTCTCTCTCTCTCTCTCTCTCTCTCTCTGTCTTTTGGTGCTGTTTAGCATGTAATAATAAAGCAATTGTTGTATTGTAACTGTATTAGTTTCCTAGATGCTTTCACCACAAATGAGCATCCTTCAAAATTTTTGTTCTCCTGCCTTGTTTTCTTAATCAGATTGCCTTCGGTAGCTGCATTCCTCACTTCAAACAACTGTTCTGGGTCAGATATTGTCACTCAGGCTCACAGAGTTACAATGGGCTACAGTATATTTGGTGTCACATAAGTCTGGTCATTGTATATGAATAATTATATGAACAGAGAGCGAACACACAACACTCATATTTTTTAGGTAGTCATCATAAATCAAGTCTTAATTAGGAGGGGGAAAAAGCACACTGCTGAATGGGATAAAGGCAGCTGAAACCAGACGGTCTGTTGTTTCTCTTCTGCAGGAAATGGGTCAATGGTTACCGTTGCCAATAATGTCTTCTCTTTCCTTAAGATAGAATTGTATCTCCTTTGAGCAAAAGAAGGGGGAATCAAGTGAAGTGGTTGGTTCTATATGTAATGCTGAATTTCCTGTGTCAGGGGAAGGATTCCAGAGCAATTAACTCAAGAATTTAAAATGGATTTCTAGACATGCCCCATTCCCCACCCCTTTATGTTACAGTCCAGATATACTCGGTCTTTCTTCAGGTCTACTTCTAGGAGCTCAGGGAATTTTGAATTCTTACAAAACCTCTGCAGTAGACAAATTGAGGAAAGGAGTGTGTATAGACTCATTTAATACAGACAAGGCTGTTTGTGATGTTATTTAAATCCAAGTAAGAAGGAAGTGGCGAGAGCTTCTAAAGTGGAAGACAATGTTGGGCCATGTTTTAAAAACCTTGAATTAGCTGCCAACAATGAATCCCACATCCAACTGACTCACTCTACAGGCATTTCAGATCCTAACCTCTATAATCATATTTGCTTTCAAATTCTGTTGAGCTAGATTTAGACATTCTGTTAGAAGGCAGCCAATTAATAATTGAACAAGGAGCAAATAGGAAATAAGATAGAAAAAAATTAATATATTTTATTGTCATATTAATGTGGAAACTCATGAATACCTTTCTCATTGGACTTATACAGAACAAATAACTCTAGGTTAGTAATAGTATTTTAATTAAAGCAAAGTAACTGTTTTTCTGGTTGTGATCACCTGGTACCTCATTTTCTCAAAGGAAAACAAAAAGCTGGCTATTCTTTTGAAATTTACCTTTTTAAAAATTTTTTATTTTATTAATTTATTCTTGTTACATCTCAATGGTTATCCTATCCCTGTATCCTCCCATTCCTCCCTCCCTCCCATTTTCCCCTTACTTCCCTCCCCTATGACTGTGACTGAGGGGGACTTCTTCCCCCTTTATATGCTCATCCTGTTTAAAACGTATATTTTAGGGAATCATAATGAGAGGTACATGACTTGCATAGCCCATGGGGGAAGGTGCAGCAAGTGGTCACAACTAAGAAAGAAATAACAGAGAAAGTATCTCCCTAATTTTATGTCAATTGTTTTAGCATTCTGAGAAATGTGGACAGCATTTGGCATCAAAATGGAAATTTCAAATGTCTATAAGCAGCAGGCATCATGTTTAAGTTGTCTTGTTCATGTAGCCCTTCCCCGGGAAAGTGTTGACAGTATTCTCACAAAACAGTAGTTTGGGTTTTCTGGGGAGTTTGCATACATCCAAATGATCTCACTGAGCATGGAACAAAGTGGGTATGACAATTGGATATGAATTATTCCTAGGAGGCAATTTGATTATTTTTCATAGATACAAATGCTGTGTGCCTAACTCCAGTACCTGGGAAAGGGCAGAAACGCAAGACTCGAGCTTGCTGGCCAGCCAGTCTAGCTCATGACTAGCTCCTTATACAGTGAGAGGCACAGAACCCATGGAGAATGGTAGCACAGGTCACAGCATCCTTCTGTACTCGGTGTGTTCACACGTGAACACACCAAGCACACATGTGCATATACCTACCACACTCATCACACACTCATATAACATGAAACAAGAGATGGACAGTGTGGGAGGAAGGAGGGGGACAATGGCCGAGGGAACATGAGAAGGTCATGGGAGTGAATATGACCAGAATGTTTTGTATCCATGTGTGGAAATGCTATAATGAAACCCATTAATTTGCACGATTGATAACTACCAACAAAAAGTGTGAAAGTGTCTACAAAATGAATATTTTAAATCACAGTGAAACAAAGGGTAAGCCAAAAATTTAAAGTACCAGGCAACTAATCTAATTTTAAATAAATTTTCCCCTGAATGGAAGCAAATTCCCTTAGGGTCTTAGCAGGGAACAACTTTCTTCATCTGAATTAATTGTATTGCAAAATAAGAAAAGGGCAAAGTTTTTGGTGCTGAATATGCTCTAATTCCAGCTCTTCTGGAATATGCAGCTAACTCTATTCAAATTTATGGAAATTTGTAATTTACATTCTCTGTGAAATATTGAGTACTAAGGAGATCACGTGTGTGGACACACACTTTTACATACTATGTATATACCTGTGTATAAATAATACATGCACATATATGTATATACATATACATCTATACATATGTGTGTGTGTGTGTGTGTGTGTGTATGTGTGTGAATTTGCTGAAGCATCTCAATGTGACTCACAAACACAGGTAAATGTGACCCACTTGTTTATAAACAACAATGAGTCTGTTTCCCTTCCAGAATGGCTGTGAGTCTCTCCTTTGAATCCCCTTTCACTGTGAGCTAAATCTCTCCAGACAGGCAGAGAAGGATTAGAGTGTATTCCTTTGGGTAGCAGCCTAGCAGGGTCAAAGGAAGATAAAGGGATTTTCAAACATGGCTCTGATGTAGAAGGCAGCCAGGATGAATAGCTGAGGGGTAGATAGCACCTAACCTAGGATACATTCAGCCCAACCGAACCCCAGTGGAGCAGCTTCTGCAGACAGCAGGCCCGTCTCTCAGAGCCTCCTGGAATAAATTCTGTGCGCGTTCAGAATAGATTTGAATGGTGAATTACTCTGCCTGAAGATGGAAAAAGAGTCAGGAAGCCTTTCTTCTCCCAGGAGGCAGCATCCCTATTTATAAACAGTAATGAAATTGACACAGGTAAACTGATTATGCTAAGCATTCTGGGAGTACAGAAGCTCACCGGACCACCGCTGCCACTGCCATTGCCCACTCCTCAGCCTTCTGCGGAGAATTGTGGTGCAGGGGCGCAGATTCTTAAATCCCAATCAGTGAGTGATTTATTAACTGCTAATAAGTTGCTGATCTCTTTGTATCTCAACATAAAATGTGAAGTAGTGTAGCATTTTTAATAAAACATTCGAATTTTTTGTTAAAAAAAAAAAAAGATAACTGTGCAGTGACTAAAAAGACTCCTCTGTAACACACTGGTGTAATCCTAGAGCTACTAGGAATGCTGGGAGATCTGATTTTAATTCTTGAGACCTCTCCACAATGCTTTCCCTTGCATTTGGTTTATAGTCCCACTAACATATGTGCAAGGATTCCCTTTCTCAATATCCTCTTCAATATTTTTTGCGATTTGGTCTCTTTGATAATGTTAATTCTAATATTTTTTTAGTACTGTTAAATATACATTAACCTACAAAGACAATTTTTAAAATATATTTTATTAATTTATTCATATTACATCTCAACTGTTATCCAATCTCTTGTATTCTCCCATTCTTCCCTCCCTCCCATTTTCCCCTAACTCCCCTCCCCTATGACTGTGACTGAGGGGGACCTCCTCCCCCTGTACTCTAATATTTTTTGAGGTGAAATGTCATTGTGGGTTTAATTTGCATCACCACCTAATGATAAGTGACGTCAATAATACCTACACACTCGCTATTTGTGTGCCTGATTTTGAGAATGGCTTTCTTGGGCCTCAGAAATATTTAGTACAATGTTTTTCTGCTCTGGAATAGAAAGACAAAGCCCTAAAAAAATCAGAGGAGTTGGTAAAAATTTAAAAACTCACAACTCAAGACTTCTACACTGTTACTTCTGCTACTGTACATTGAACCCTATGCACCATACAGGCACCACACATACCAGGGCAGCATGCTACCACTGACCTATGCTTTATTTTTCTTTTTTTCATTATGAGATAAGGTCTCACTAAGTTGCCCAGGCTGGCCTTGAACTCATGTGGTTCAGTCAAGCATTGACTGTCTTCCTATCTCTAGGGTAGCTGATTCTCTGTAACAAAATTTTATAATGAAGTCAGCATGCCCAGGCTATGAAAAAGATGAATATATCATTGCATACACATTGTATATATTAAAGTATGATCAATAATGGTGGTATATCATTTTCCACAGGTAAATAATTATTATGACTGTATTATAGAATAGTAAGTTGTTAAATTTATACATATTATAAGTAATCTATATAATGTGCTTTACATAGTGAATATTTTAATGTAAGATATATTATTATTCTTATTATATATCATATGTACATGTTACCAATATGTAAGTATGGTAAGTGTATATATTATATATACTTGAGACTGCAGCAAGTTCAATTAAGGCAAGGCCTACGGCAGCTTCCTCAAACACTAACTGTGTTGGCTGCCTTCAATGCAGTAGTGGTAAAACTTTTCCTGAGTGCATTGTTGTGGGGATTCTAGCACACGCTGAGCACAAGCTTTCAGTCCTGTTGTGGCCTTGCATGGTGACTACTTAGTAAACATGGTCTGCAAAATCAAACTTTATGCTTTTCCTCAAATTCGTTTACAGTGTGCCATCTTCCATCTAGCTTGATCCCTTTAGTTTTGTCACCCAGAGACTGACAGAGTGAGATCATAAAAGCCATTTTGAATTATGTATACTCACCTTAGGGCCTTCCAAGAAAATAAGCAGCCAGTTGTGTCAGATTTTGCCACAGTGTCTCCCCATCAACTCACAGCAACAAAGGCAGTGCTGGAAGTTTGTAAAAGAATCTCCTTTTGTAGTGACTCATCAGCAAAGATGAGAAGGAAGCAACATCAAAGGGCAATGTGAGCTAGTTAACCTAAACAAAACCTAGAGTTTCTGAGCCTTAAACACATGGAGGGAAGTAGAGTGGAAAAGAACCCAAGGCCAGCATATACAAGACTTGACTAAAATGAAACACTGTCTGGGAAATTTCCAGAAAGCAGATGTTAGCACCTTCAGCCTGAAATATCTGCTTCTTTGACTCAGCTTCTCCTCTTGAATTTGCAATAGAGAGTACTTTCATCATCATCATCACCATCATCATCATCATAATTATTACTATTATTATTATTATTTCTTATTATTATACTGACTTAATAGTGATGAATATCGATTAATTATAGTAATTATAGTGATGTTAAGAAAAATTCATCAGGGTCATCTTTGATACTCTTTTTGATTTCAGAGGTTTATTTTAATCATTTTAAATGATATATATGTGTGTGTGGGTAGGTCTGTGCATATCTTTGGATCTCCCTGGAGCTGAGCTCCAGGGTACTGTGGGATTTCCTACATGGATGCTGGTAAGTAAACTTGGGACCACACTCGAGTGTCTGCCATTCCCCATTTTATTTTATAAAATTTCATACGTGTATAGATGTATTTTTTTTCTTTTTTTCTTCTTTTCTTTTTTTAGCTTTTCAAGACAGGGTTTCCCTATGTACATATCCCTGGCAATTCTGGCACTCGTTTTGCCAACCAAGCTGACCTCAAACTCAGAGACCAGCTGCTTCGGCCTCCCAGTGATAGGATTGGAGGTGCGCACCACCGCAGCCTGGCTATACAGTGTGTCTTGATTATGTTCGTCACTCCTTCTCCATCTCCAACTATTTTGCAAACACTTCCTTATTCAATCGCTCTCCCAACTTCACAGCCTCATTTTAAAATTATTGGAACTATGCTGGTAAACTTCTCATTATCCTATAAAAATAAATACAAG
Organism: Acomys russatus; assembly: GCF_903995435.1. NCBI lineage: Eukaryota > Metazoa > Chordata > Mammalia > Rodentia > Muridae > Acomys > Acomys russatus. The sequence goes on from NC_067153.1 coordinate 30,869,441, forward strand.
GTGAACTCTCTGACCATAGCCTTGGGTCCCTGGCTTACATTGGAACCTATAATCTAGGGCTTCTCCTGAACCCTCGCTCTTTCCTAGCCTCTTCTCAAATGCACCTAACGGGTGCTCACTAAAGCCTTTGGGCTTTCTTGTTCTCTCTTAAGTTTATCTGGGAAATCTCCCTGAAGCTTTGCATAGCTGACGTCTAACCATACTTTAGATGACTGCTTGGAAAGGTTTATTACTCAATACCCTCATTAAGTGTTCCCCTCTATATACCCTTTTATATTTAATCTAGTTTTTCTTTATCAGTTTTTTATAATTAATTAATTAATTAATGAGTTACATAGTGTATGTCTCCTTGCCAGTACATAGTTATCAGCAACGCTTCAAACAAATGCCTAGGACCTGGCACTCAGTGTTATGATCGAATGAATGAAGAATATGAAAGGCATTTCCAAAGCTTATAGTAAAGCAGTGGACCAAACTAAATGTATTGAGAATTGCTAATTTAAAAAACCATCCAACTTGCTATGCAGCCTATGACCAGAAAAAAATCATAATGATATCACACTTCAATGGAATGTCTTCAAATACTAATCTTAGTATACTGGAAGGTAGAGAAAAGAGCACTGATGAATTCTTTGTATTTACTCCCTTGCCCGTGAGTTATACACAGGCTCGCTTACACCCATACAGACGCCCACTCTCCATGCTTAGACTTTGGCAACCCCGGCCCACAGGTCAAAATCTCATGGGTGGCAGTCCTTGGCACCGGGACTGACTGCCGTGCTCAATTATACTCAGGGCTAAGGGAAGTTCTAGGCTGAGACTCTGAGACCTTCTCATTTTGTGTAGACCCTTCAAGGATTTAACATTGGAGGTACCTGGGGAGACAATGTATAAAGCCTGTAAAAAGCTGTTTCTTTACAATCAAAGAAGAAAGACGGCATTTTCACCAATGCGAGTCTGTGAATGGCATGGCCTCTCTTGTGCCCTGTTTAAAATCCTGTCGGTCCCACCATGCAGAGAGTGGCCATTCTGCTCCTTTGCATTTCTGGAGGATAGCCATGGCCTAGATTTCCTCCTATTGCACATTCCACCTGAAGAAGTCATTTTGGGTGCTACTCCCTCGAGCCCTGTCTATAATTAGTCGCATCTCAGACTGAGACGGAGCAAAGAAAGGAGTAGGGAGGGGGAAATGAGAAGAAAAGAAAAGAAGAAAGAATTTTGACCTGGCCTTTTGCTAACTCTGGAAACCAAATGTATTTGTTTCTTTGAAAAAAAAAAAAAGTGTCTCCCAAGTCCTTGGCAGAATGCTCAAAGTAGCCTTTATGTAAGTGCTGGAACTTGTCTTTAGTCTCAGGCCCAAGGACTGCAGTTCAGTGTGCGCAAGATCAAACACGGGTGCGGCAGAGATGCTGTGCGGTTCAGCAAGTCACCTGGGGGCGGGGGGGCTGCCGGGGTGGAAAGTGTTTCAAGCTTTAAAAGACACTGAAGTACCGCTTCCTGGAGAGTGGAAGTGTTCAAGGGGCCTCTCAGCAAGTGCCTTTCCCTGCAGAATGGCCCAGGGAAGCCTCAGAATAAAGACCTTTTCCTTCAGTGAAGTTCTGGTTTCCCTACTGTCCCTTAAAGTCTGAGGAAAATAAACTCGGGGAAAACTCGAGACCCTACAACTTTGAGAGGAGAGCTTCCCTCTGACACAGGTACTGTGACTGACAAAGGTCTCTCGTCCGTTGGCTCATTTCATATTTATAGACTGCTGCTACTTGAGTGGATATGATGGAAAGCAAAAACTGAGCTTCCTACCCAAGGGACTCTGGTTTCCTTTCAAAATGGCTAATGTGCCATTGCTCTTTTGGCCCAGCTGTGGAGGACAGGCTGACAAACTAGAACAGGATTCTTTTCTTTCATGTTCATAGTTCGGAGAAGTGTGGAGCCTGGAGACGGAGCTTGGTTAGTTTTCCGAGGTACTTGCAAGTGCCGAACTAAATGACGCCCTCAGGAAATTCCGCCACTTTTCTCCAGTCTACCACAACCTCTGATATGCTAAGGCAGCCAAAACACGGATTCTGGCATTAGGCAGCACGGTTGAAATTCTGGCAGGGTTTCAGAGACAACTGCTAGGTCACTAAATAATTCAGATTGGAAGCAATCGATGTGTCATTATTTCCACTGAATAAATTCTAGCTGTATCCAATTCTTGTTTGCACCTCTCCTGAGATCTTAAGAAACAAAACAAAACAAAACACAGCACAAACATTTGAAACGCTTACTGAGCCCTCAGCTAAATGAATAAATGCAGAGTTGAGTAAGATACATCTTGCCTGGGTCAGACACAGGCATCACTAAATCTAAATACAGGTTATAACTCTGTTCTAGGTGGTGACTGCCATTCATAATTGAATGTGTGTGGCATTTAGGGAAGAATGAATAAGTCTAATAAGAGTTCAGGGTGCAGAGGAGAAGCAGAAAGGGCAGGGGTTGGGCACAAGGGAGCTCATTATAGATAACTCAGAGGTTTAAAAGTCATATGAAAAAGTAAGGAAGGACATTGAAGACCAAAGCGAAAAATGTGGTCTAATAACTGAAAGTTGAACAACCAACTTGGTACTTGAAGGCAAACTGTAGCTGCTTTCATTTCCTGGCCTTCCCAGGATATTACTCCAGCCTCTGTGTTTATAATCATATGCCTGCAGGTTGGAAGTGCTTAATTAATTTGTTTGTTCAACATATAGCTTTGAGTTAGCCACTATGCTCTAGGCAATGCAGCAGGTCTTATTCTGCTCGAAACAATAAAGTGAGTATTTCAAAGTTTCCTATAATGATCCTACCTATGTAGGATGTATGATCATTCTAGACCAGTTTAGTTCGTTTACTCTAGCAAAATAAACATATTTTGAGAAAGAGCTCGGAGCTCCACTAAGCATCGATCAAAGAGTCAACTAGACAGGAATCTTTTCCAGTCCAGGCAACAAAACAACTGCCATGTCTTTTACCTAAGAGACCGAGTGCCCTGGGAAAAATGAAAGCATCATACTTTCACCAAACGCTTTCTAAGATGGCTATTTCCAATCAAATGGAGGGATCTTTTCAAACAAGGTGCTTCAAGGACATAATCCAAATACATCTTCTTTCCAGTCTCCCAGCGTGGTGTGGAGTCCCTATCAATAAGGGACCTAAGAGGGTGTTCTTGCCTAGGAGAAATAAGCATCTGGGACATACCCTCCCCATGTGCACAGCACTGAGATGTTAATGACTCTTCAGTTGGGATGGCCTGACACACTGGAAATGAGGGCTGGTGATAAATCATGTTTATTGCCATGGCAATGGTTCTCATGCCCTGATTTTGTTGTCATTCACAATGACAAGTCACAGAGGCCACCTCCATTCCTCACTGCCCACTCCAATCCCATACACTAGACACACACAGTGATGCTCTCTGCAGAACTCTTCCCTGATTTTAGCTGGCCATTTATGCACCCTGAGAATCTGCCTGGAAGGCTTCCAGTAACAGATGTTTGTTTTTAGTTATGCAGGACAATACAGTAGATCTCTTTATTATTATTTGGATCCTGTGTTAGGTGCCTTTGTTACTGTGGTGAAATACCACGACCAAAAGCAGCTTAAAGAAGAAAAGCTCTGGTTTGGTTTATGGTTCATGAAGGACAGAGTCCATCCTGGCAGGGAAGGCACTGAATGGTATAGTGGCAGGAACAGGAAGCTGGCTGATCACATTTCATCTACACACAGGAAGCAGACAAAGTCGGGGTGGGGCTGCAGATGAAGCTAACCTTCCCCATGTGCCATCCTCCCCAACTCTGTAATGGATACACTTCCTTCAGCAAGGCTATACCTTTTAAAGGTTCCATAACTTCCTCAAACACATGATTAAAAAATTAAATCTTGAGAAATAAATGCATCAAAATATAAAATAAACATCATATAATGACTATATCTGAATTACATAATTAACAAATACATTTTTACTATTTTCATACCTCACCCACGATTATCTAAGATTCTTTGATAGACAAAGAAGGTATGTTGACTTATTTTGCACTAAAATGTGCTAGTCTTTGAGAGACCATCCAAAGGACTTACACAAAATATACTATATATACAAATTCTTGATGTGAACTTTCCCTCTTTAAAAATTACTTTTATTTTCAATACATGCTTAATGAAAACCAACTCATATTCCTGTCTGATCCCATGGTAGGCTGTTACCTTAATGGATGATCTCAACTTTAATTTGTGGTTCTTGCTGTCTGACAATTTCTACAGGCTGCAGTTTTTGTAAGCACTGCTACAAGAAGCAGATTTCGTTCTTCAAACATGTAGTTTAGCTATTCAAATGACAGAGTGTGAAGATCATTAGAACTAGTCTAAAAATATCCAGAATTTTGAAATTTCTGATGATTCCTGAGAATGTTTATTTATCGTCCCCAAATATGAGAGTAACATGCCAGAAATATGAAGACAATGAGAAACTTGCTATTTTCACTGTGTTGTACAGTTCTAAAATGCATCATTGTTGCTGAATAAATGTACCTTCTTGTTTTAAAATAAAAATGAAGACGGCACATGTATAATAGGCTGTTAACACAAATTGTTGGGTCTAACTAACACCGTGGAGGTGGGATTTTATCTATGTAGCTGTTAGAATAACCTGGGATCCCAGCAAGCTGCCTGGTGGGCTGATAACTCTCTGCTTTGACTGTAGAAGTTGAAAGAGGCTGTAACTGGAAGTATGTATGTGCTGTGTGTATATGCCCACACGACTGCTACAGTGGAGATAGACTTGTTATGTCCTTAGATTTGGTTTTGGCTAGCTGTTGGAAATCCACTAGTCAATAAAGCATGGAAGAGAGAAGCATACTGTACAAGTTGTGAAAACTTATAAAAACTGATGTCATTCTTGCTCATGGCATCAGTGGCATTTTGGGTGAGCCGTGGAATAAAGTGCTCAAGTCATTCTTGCCTGCCTAGGAAATATTTCACAGAATGAATCCAGTGAATTAGGCTACCACATGTTAAAGATTATTTTTAACTAGCAAATAATGAAGGTACATTTGGCTACAGCATTTAAGACTGACACTACTGTGTACCTGCTGCCATTGGCCAATCAGAGTTTATGGTTACATTTTCAATTGCTCTTACCTCCAATAAACTTTCATTCAAATTAGTCTGTGTAGATTTCTTGGTCTTATAAGGCTTCCCTGCAATGTCATTTGTGGTCTCTATGCTAGAAGCTACCTACTTTATGCATGCCTTTTTTGAATTGCAATTCTTTTCATTTTCTCAAGCGAGATTTCCTATACTGGGCAGTTGTCTTTATGTGTCTATGTCTGCATTTGTCAAAGCCTCAGCAATTGCACTGATGGCTCATGTGGGAAACATGGGCTGTAGGTCCGTAGCACCTTTATTAGGCTCTGTGAAATAAATGCCTCCCTCTGCTAGAACTAGTGCTTGAAAATGGCCCCTCAGCACCATACTTTCACAGTTTGTCCTGTGGTATATAGTCTATGCTAAAAATATGTTGCATTGGGTCAATAGGTACCTTCAAACCGCAGAGACTAAAATAAGAATATTTCCGAATATATTCTAAAGAGACACTTTCAAAGTTCAGTAAGTGGGAGAAAGGCTTTGCTACTTGGGGTTATCTCTCATAGCATTCCTCTCCTTCTGAACTAGTAATTCAGAGCAAAGACTCCTCTAGCTGACTCCTCCCACTCCACATGGCTGACTGATTTTCTCAGTCACGAGCTGTCAGATGTATTTTTTTTTTTTTTTTGTCATCTTTGAGGATAATCTTGATTGAGTTAATCAATCAATTTTCTACAGTGCTAATTGTGTGATGTCCCACTAAAGGCACATAATTAAATTCCCTGTGAAGTATAAACTGCCCCATGGTGTTGAAATTTGCAATTTGATTCTCAAATTTGCAATCTGATTCTCAGGGTCCTTAAGTCTGCAAATGTCTGGGAAGATTTTCAGAAGTTAGAGCAAAGATTATCAAAAGATAATAATAAACAGTTTACTATTAAAATGTTGAGAGTTTGCTAGGACCCAGACAATATGCTACAATATTTTCATGTGTTAGGCACAGTATTTCTACCAGTGATTGAGCCTATGTGAATATCAACTGATTTCTAGAGATAGGGAAACTCATACATTCAGAGAATTCAGGTTATTTACCCAAGGTGGAAAAATGTAAATTAAAAAATGCATTTTAAAATTGCAAAATTTTCAAACCACTGAGTGTGGGGGAACACATAGATAAAGAAGGCAGGGCACACTTGTAGAAAGCAAAGAACAGAGAACTCAGCAAAGCAAAAGCTCACAGTGTCACATAAGCATGAGTGAATGCACACTAACCAGTAACAGGTATTTAAGGGCTATATATCATTTTTAAGGAGGCAAACACTTTTTAAATAGGCTTGAAAAATACATATGAAGCTGATATGTCTCTAGTAGTGTCAGAGGAGGAGCTGGTGAAACAGAAAAAAATTCACCAATACCTGTGACTAAAGAACATTATAACAATGAAAGTACCAACTCGGCACAAAATTGAACTATGGGAGAAATAGACTGAAAATACATTATGCAAAATTTGAGAAAATAACAAGAAGGGGCGTGTTACTAATCTAGAGTGATAAAAAGATACTTTTAACATATTTTCATAATATGCAGATCAATAAGTCAGAAAACAAGTGAGAATAAAAATTGAAACAAAAATTGAGTAAGATGAAGCTTTTGTAATAACAAAATAAAACATCATTAAATTTAGTAGAGTAATAAGTTAGATACAACTTAGACAATTACCTAGAAACTATAGGCAATTCTCATAAATAGCATTTGTTACAATAGGAAAATATACTGGAAGTGACTTCACAATGGAGAAAAACTGAATGTAATAAAAATCCATTCTGTCAATAAAAATTTTAAACTTACAGAAACTGATCAAGACAGAGTGGTTAGATTTATGGATACTAAGTATGTTGAAATAGTTTCAGGTAATTATCATTAGTTATATAAATTAGCGTTTCCATGCCTCTAAGAGTATTTTATAGACATTTTGATGGAATAGTCAACCTCTGTTTTATAAAAATCACCAAAGGATATAAAAACAGACATCAAACTCATGAAGCAGCTTGAATGGTGAGTCCTGCAGATACCTGGATCCTTGGACTTGTAACTATGACATCATAGGACAAAAGAGTGAAAAGTAACTTATACAGACTGAAAAGCACATGACCAGTTTCATTTGAGGCATTGAAAAGAGCCCACCTATTTTAATGTACTCACAAATCAGTAATATACATATTTATGACAGAGAACGACAGAGAGAGAGAGAGAGAGAGAGAGAGAGAGAGAGAGAGAATGAGAGAGAAAAGAAGAAGAAAGAGGTGGAGAAGGAAGGAAGAAAGAAAAGAACGAAGGAAGGAAGGGAGAGACAGAGATTAAACTGGATGCGATAGCCTGTAAAGATGAAGCACATTAAAACTACAGTATGGATGGTGGAAGAGCGAATAAGGCCTCACCCCTAGGAGATGTTGGCAGCTAATGACTGCTGGGAGGGGAAAGTCATTTTTCTTTGATGGTGTGGACACTGGTAGGCTGGTCATGCCCCAGTGGATGGCCTCACATGAGGAGTATATGTGTAGTACTAACAGGACAAAAAAAAAAAAAAAAAAAAAAAAAAAAGACATAAAGCTTAGAAAAAGAAATATTGGAGAGTCTGGAGAGAGTTTGAGGAGGAAGATATGGGAGAATGGATATGATCAAAATATATTGTGTATATATATATATACATATATATATAATTCTCAAAAAATAAATAAAACAAATTATTTAAAAGGAAAAGAAGGAAAGCATGTGACCATGAAGATAGTGATTTCCTAATGTAGACACAAAACAAAGGGTGTCTAAGGCTACCAGAAGGGAAGCCATAAGAAAGAGACCCCTCAAGTCTTGTGAGAGTCTGCAGCCTTCTGCCCCTTGATTGCTTGCTTGTGGTTTTCAGCACTCTTAAGGATTCAATCTACGTACCTTTGCTTTAAGCTAACAATTTTCAGGTGATTTGCTACAGAAAAACAGAAAACTAATGCGTCTCCTACCCCATTCAAAAGGTATAGTAAAACTTAATTGCTAAATAAGATATGGTTACCGTGAAATAGAAAACATTTCAACAAAAATTGTCAACTAAAAAACATTACAAAGACCAAAAGGATGATTATACATCTGAATTAGAATAAGTATGTGAGCATCTGTATTTAAAAGGTTCATCTAGTTACAAACCTGATTGATTTTCTTTCTTTCCTCTTCTTTAGTGTGTGTTAGGAAGATTTCTTTGTAGAATAAACACACACATATATATTATTTATAAGTATAATATATAAATTTATTAAGAAGTTCAAAAGAGAGCTGGGCGGTGGTGACACATGCCTTTAATCCCAGCACTAGGGAGGCAGAGGCAGGCGGATCGCTGTGAGTTCGAGGCCAGCCTGGTCTACAGAGTGAGTCCAGGATAATCAAGGATACATGGAGAAACCCTGTCTCAAAATAACCAAAAAAAAAAAAAATCCAAATGAGAACATAGAAAATATTTTATAAGTTCTACCATATATCCCTAATTATAAATAGTTTTTACAACTTTGACAATTTCTAAAATATGTCACTGTTTCAGATAGCTTAAATTGTCAACTTGACACACTCCAGAGACATTTGAAAGTAACAGCTAATTGAGGAATTGCCTAGATCAGACTGACATGTGAGCATGTCTGTAAGAAGTTGTCTTGATTATTAATTGATGTAAGATGGGTCAGCCTATTGTGGGTGGTACCATCCTTAAGCAGATGGTGTGGACTATATAAAAAAGCTAGCTAAAGGTGAGCCTATCAGTGAACCAGCAAGCACTGTTCCTCCATGCTTTCTGCTTTCAGGTTCCTCCCTTGACTTACCTCAGTGATAGACTATGACCTGTAAACTAAAATAAAACAGTTCTTCCTCTTAGTTGTTTTCATTTAGGGCATTTTATCACAGCAACACAAAGGAAACTAGAAAGTTTCTTTGTGCCCACATATAAAATTAATTTAAAAATTATCACACCAAAGCATACCACAGACATTCCAGAACACAGAGAACATCCTACAAACTTCGTGGAAGATCTAAAGGGTCAGTCACATGATTTCATCAAAAGAAGACTGATAGCCACAAGGCAACAGACAAATGCCTTCAAAAAATATGAAGAGAAGTTATTTTTAAAAATCTTATTTGATGCAGAAACAAAAAACTAAACATCAGGATAGAATAAAGATACTTTTAGATGCCAAAGATGTAAATAAATACATTTCTCATGCAGCCTTGGCCTCATAATGACTCTCTATAGCTTCATGAGCGCTATAGAGGAGATCTGAGAAAGAAACAGAACATACAACAGCCAGAGTAAAGTGCACGAAAGCACAGGAGAGGAATGAAAGATGACCCAGAATAACAGTTAGGTAAAAGCTGCTATTACCATTGTATAGTGACAGTAACTGACCCTCAAATGAGAAAGATGCTAACGAATCTGTCACCGGGTACTGCTTGAGTTGGCAGCATCAATTGGACACTGGTCACAATACAAATTCTCTGGACCTATTTTGAAAGCTCTAAGGCTAAGACAGGCCTGTGTGAAGGAGTCTTTCAAGGGATTTGTACTTTCTAAAATTTGAGAGACACTGGGCTATTGGAACTGGTGACCAATTGGATCTTATCATGGTTTGAATGTGAAATGTCCCCCCTACAGGCTCACATGTTTCGTTACTTGTTCCAGGCTAGTGATGCTGTTTTGCAAGGATATAGGGACGTTGGTCAGTCAAGCTTTGCTGGAGGAATTGAGTCACTTGGAATAAGCCTTGAGGTTTGATAGCTCAGGACCACTTTCTGTCTATTCTGTTGCCATACGTTTCCCACCATGATGGACTATATTACCTTCAAATGTAATTCAGAATAAACACTTCCTTTCCTAAGACACTTGTCAGGCATTTGGCCTCATCATTCAAGAAGTAAGTCATGCAGATGTGTAATTTGTAGGTGGATGGAAACAGGCTAGTGTTCAGTTTCTAGCAAGAGCAACTAGGCAGGACAGAAGAAAAGTCAAGATAAACAATGTGCCAATGTTTGGTCAAGTTGAGTTTTGTTCACAACCCACTGGTTCATAGGCAGGGACTCTGGATGGCAGACTTGACAGCCAAAGCCCATGAGAATGATGGTGGTTTTCCACAGTCCTTTACATTCGACTTCCCCCATTCTTACTTTTGATGAAAGTAAATTTTTGTTTTATGCACAAACAGCTCTAAAACAAGTCCTCACAGAACCTGATGCTGGGTTTTATTAGTGCTAAAATGACGCATGAGAAGCATTTAAAAAGGAAGGAGATGGCTAACGACAGGGGCCATTCTCCATGAAATTGATCTTCCTTTTAGCAATCTACCTTAGGCCAGTGTTTCTGATGGCTTCAAAGAATAAGAAATATATGAACAAATGATCTATTTGTTGTAAGGACTAGACTAGGTGTCAAAGCAAGTCAATAAATGCAATTGACACTTGGGAATGTTCATGTGACAACATTCTGACTAAAGAAAACGCCTCCTGGACCCACATTCTCCATCATATTTCCACTTAGGACTCCAGCATCTGATTAATTTTCTTGAAGCATCAGCTGTTAGCTGTTGTTAAGTTTCTTTTTTTAATCTGAAGTCAACCCTGAAATGAGGAATATTGACCATATACTCCAATAGGTAGAGACTTTAAAGAAAATTTACTGGTGAAGCTCTTTCAAATTACTTTTCTGTCTGTTTGACTTATTTGAAAAATCTGGCGGAAAGATTCAGGTAAAAAATGAGTTGGGCTTGTAAGCTCATATAGAAGCACGAAAGAGAAATATTGTCTCTGAAAGACATTTTGGCCTTGGATAAATTGAGCAAGCACATTGCAAAAATATTCAGTCCATGGTACTTGGTTTGGGGTTCTTCTAGATGAAAATGGACTTCCAGAATTGATACCCTAGGATCATATTCAGGGGGAGGAGGTTCCCCTCAGTCATAGTGATAGGGGAGGGGAATAGGGTGAAAGTGGGAGGGAGGGAGGAATGGGAGGATACATGGGATGGGATAACAATTGAGATGTAATATGAATGAAGTAATAAAATTATAATGTAAAAATACCTGTATTAAAATTTTAAATAAAAGTCAAAGAAAAAAATAAAAAAAACAAAAGAAAGAAAATGGACTTCCCATATGGAAGGAAGATTCCAGGGTATAACAGTCACTTGTGTGTGTAGCAGTTTTCCCCAAATTGAAATATTCCCTCCCGTAAAGAGAAAGGGGGGTCATACAACTCAGGAAGCTTACAAAACTTAGAAAGATCTGGAAATTTTGAAAGTTTCCGTATCCACGAGGCTCCTCTCAAAGGTTATGTAAGCAGCAAAAGTTTACAGGTAAAGAGGAAAACTTTTTGAAGTATAGTTTTTAGGAGTCACCACCCATAGTGTTGAAAAATTTTTCGGGGATGCAGCTGCCTTAGACTTACTCATAGTCCTGTAACTAGGCCAAATAAACCCAACAGTTCCCCAAGCTAGAGTGAACAGAACTATACCTTTGGTCTACTATTGGTGCCCTGTAAGAGGTAAATAGTCATCTGTCCACATCTCCCCAAGAACTGTCATACACCAGAATTCCCCTTGGATGATCAAGCAGCCACACACTGTTCCTCTTCAAGAGGTAAGGGCATGACTGCGAGGCCCGGGGTACTGGATGTTCATCATCCCAGCTGACATCAGTGGCTGCCTCAGCTTCCCAGTGGCTTCTAGCTCCTGATGGCAGGCATAATTCTGGAGAGCAGCCTGGGTGTTCTGCAATTCTGTCCCTTCGGGTCCATGACCCTACCCAGCAGATTCCCCATTCCATCAGCTCTGTTCCCTCTGCCAGCATCTTCTTGTTATAAGAAGTGTTTTGTCTGTTTTCCTTCCAGCCAACCAAGGGGAAAAGTCTTGCTCTTATCTCAATTTTTTTGATAGAATATTTTCTCTTTCTTAAGTTTCTTTTTTTTTTCCAAATTTTTTTGAGTCATAAAAGGCAAAAAAGGAGAAGATTCTTTTCCTTTTGTTTTCTGTTGTTTTGAAGCAGAGACAATTATCTCAAGCTAGCATAGATTCATGAGCAAGAGAAAGGGAAGAAACGGGAGGAAAACAATTTTCACAGCATGATGGATAGGATTAAGCTGCACCATGTGAAATTGTTGTATTTCACCCTCAACCTACAAAATAACAGTTGCAGCTTGTCTGAATAATACCTGAAAAATATTTTCCTGCTACAGAAATGTATCTCAGAGTGTTTCATTATAGCTAAGACAACAAAAACCACCACATTTTTTTAAACATACTGCCCAACATAGTATAATGAATTAAGAGACTTGTAGTTTAAAGATTAAAATTTATCACAGAGAACTTTCTAGAAGAACTGAGGTGTGTTAATCTTATGTTTATGGGGCACAAGGATTGCGTTGTTGGGGATGCGCTGTTTGAAAGGAGAATTTGTTAAGTGCTTTGTATGAGTCTTCAAAACACAGGATGGCAGTGGGATTGGGGTTTTCACAGTGGCTCTGCCCATGGTTTGTGATTCTGTATAAAGCTTTGCCTTTCAACAAACATCACTGCATAGTGAAAGGAACATGAAGCTGAGAATCACAATGCTGACTTAACTCCAATCCTCATATAACCGACTGGAAAAAGCTAGAAGACTCAATGGCTTGATGAGACTCTCTTTTCTGTGACTGCTGAAGGAGAGCAGAGAACACTCCCCTCCACCCCACCTCACAGGACAGAGTGAAAGTCGGGCAGTGCAAGCAGCTTGTAATGTTAAGTGATTTATTTCCTGGCCACACTGAAAGTATCACATCGGCACTGTTTGGATTCATTATTAATATGAAACTCAGAAAAGAGGAAATGAGTGAAATTCGTCTCCAGAACCCCTTCCCCCCAAAATGCGAATAGCATTTCAATTCTGACAAACGAATCCTTTACAAAAATGTCAAAGTCATGCCCCAGATTTGCTTTTGATAAATTCTTTCCTGGGGCGGGGGGTGATGTACTAACTTGCTTACAACATTGATTTTCTTTCTGGTTTTCTTCCTCTTACTCATCTTTCTCCAAACCCTTCTCTAAGCTCCTTCTTTGGTCTTATCCTCCAACTCAACTCACTGAGCTTTTACTTGAAGGCAGAGTTTAGCATAAATCCCTTTTGCAATTCCTTACATTTAGCTTTCTACCCATTATTACCTGTTCTGTACACATTTTCTTCTAACTAATAAGTGTGCTGAATACTTATTCAAAATATTAATTAAATAGTGTCTATTGTTCAAAATTATATGTAAGCATATATACACACGTATGGACATATGTATTACCCCCTAGTGTGTATGTGTTTGCATGCGTATGTATGTGCATACATGTGTATGTATCTGTGGGTTGTTTGTGTGTTTGTGTGTGTTGGCCATTGAACACAGTCTCCCTTAGCTAGTCACGCACTCTACCATTGAGCTACAGCCTTCACCTTATAAACATATTGAATTAGAAGAAAAAAGAAAACAGCCTATCTTTGGCCAATACCTCTGTCTTCCCTTCTCACCAATGCCACGAAACAGATTTTGCCCTTTTATCTTCCCAGTGGAATTTGGAGACTGAGGCCTGCATCCACCTATTTCTGTAAACCTTACCTTCCCCATCCTCAGTTGCTTGAGCTCTTGGCACAGGGTTGGCTGCTTTGGTCTCTGTCCCACCCAGCACAGCTGTGCCTTGATCTTTTTGGCCACTTCTGCTGCTGTGAGAGCATCTCACAAAACCCTGCACACAGGCTTCCCTGTGTTATTTCTTTTCTCATCTTAACTTAACTTCTCATATTAACAGCAGCAGCCATCTCTGGGATGCCGAAGGCCCATCTGTGAGGGGCTAATTGATTTCCCTCCATCACTCCATATTTCTTTTCTTTTTTTTTTTTCCTTGCCTCCAGAAACATGCCCTGAACCAAAGGCCGTGGCAGCCGCTCACGCTGGCAAAATCCTGCTTTCATTATTTCTTCCCTGGCAACAATTATTTATCCAGCTTGTCAAGCTGTGGAGGACATTGCAACGACCATCTGTTTCCCTCTGTCTGAATCCTTTAATGCAGTTAGACTCCACTTTCTGGAGCAGTTCTCAGATGCTGCTCGCATTATTCTCCATTTCCCTTTGCTGGCTTTGGCAGCTCTTCTTCACCAAGGCTGGCATTTTTGCTTCACACTTGCTCATTTGATTAGCATCCTCCTCTGTGTAGTTTCCACAAAGCGGTCTCTGGGTCGGTGATCCCTTAATCCTTGGAAACTTGAAAGATGCTTTCATCTCATCTATGCTGACACCATCTCTCTTTGGCACCAAGTTCTGTTTAGTTCAACCATGTAGGCAGCTCTCAACTCCTCTCTTATTCTCCTGAAATGCCCTCTGCCCAACCTTTCATCTTTTCTCTCCTGGAGGGGAAAAACACAACTTGTTCCCTATAGACAGGCCTGAGCCCTTGTAAGCCAAAATGCCAAGTGATTTTCTTAAAACACTTGGCATCACTTTGGTCTCTCAGGAATTCTCCACTAAGCCCAGACTAAGCCCTTTCATCCTTTTTGACCACAATATGCATGGTCTTTAAAAACATTTCTCTGTTTTTCTCCCTACCAGCATGCTATGTTCTGTTGTGGGAGTTTTACCACCAGGATTACCTGTGGCCATTACATCAGTGGTATGAGTTGGGGTGATGCTACCAACATACATTTGGCAAAGATGATGGATGGTTTCAAGCATCCTATAATGCATTCATCAAAAGCACTGAACTTTCTAGTCCAATACATGTCTCTCTCCTACAATTTTCTTGTTAATGTCTAATAGGTGCAGAGTTTTTGAGTGTGTATATCCCAGGGCCCTAAGGTGCAGGATACTCAACAGTCACACAAAGTCAACCTGAGACAATGACTCTACATTTCGTTCTTATGCCAGTGGGAAGTAAAAGTGCAGATTCTCATGGGAGCATGCAAAACAGCATAGGATTTATTAAGAATTATAACAGAGAAGTGAGAAGTTGAGGGAAAATCATTCATAATACAAGTCAGAGTAACTTTTGAGAGTGAGAGGCATTTCCAAGAGAGGAAAAAGACATCAAACTCATTTTCCCTCCTGGGGAAACATGGCAAAAAGTGGACAAAATCTGAGGTAATTGCTATTGATAATGTTTGGATTTCCAGGCTATCACAATAGAGGACACACACCCTCTATGTATGACCTCCTGGCCCAAACAGAAAGATGATCATGCATCACTCATGTGCTGCCTGTTCACTTAGATGTGTTTAAAGGTCTCCTCTATCCATCTCTGCTTGAATTTTGTTAGATGCTGACCCTGACTGTCTACTGGCTATTAGCCACTGGCTGGTGCTGCTATTCACAACCTTGCAAGTTACTCAAGAGCTGTTAATTTTACTCAGTTCCCACTGTTGTCATGCTTACACTGTCAGCTCATAGATTTGCCAGAGGAGGGTGTTGTCTCTGTTGCTGCCACCAAGATGTAGCCTTAGTCTTTCTTGGTTAGGTCATACTTAACTCCTGGTTTATGCGGTAGTCTACAGTGATCTACTAGGTAGAAGTTCCTTGTTAAAAGCCATTCTTACCTAAAATTTAGTCTGTTGCAATCAGATTTACTAGACACAATAATCTATTAAAGGACAATAGTGTTCTTCCTATATTCCTCAGGAATGAGGGATGGCCCTCTGTCACTGGCTCATAACGCCATCTCTCTTTTAACATGTCTAGTCAGGCTATCTATACACAACTGTATCTCTTACTCAGTGTGTTTACACATTAATATGATAGCCTTTAATCTTCCTTTTAACTCCAGCCACGTTTTTCACTGTAGCATTTTGAGAAATTTATAGTTTTCCCTATGGGCCAGGTTCCTGCATCAACACCATGTTTATCCCATCCCTTGTATCCTCCCATTCTCCCCCCCCCCTTTTTCCCATTATTCCCCTCCCCTATGACTGTTCCTGAGGGGGATTACCTTCCTCTGTATATGCTCATAGGGTATCAAATCTCTTCTTGGTAACCTGCTGTCCTTCCTCTGAGTGCCACCAGGTCTCCCACTCCAGGGGACATGGTCAAACGTGAGGCACCAGAGTACCTGAGAAAGTCATATCCCACTCTCCACTCAACTGTGGAGAATGCTCTGTCCATTGGCTAGATTTGGGTAGGGGTTTAAAGTTTACCGCCTGTATTGTCCTTGGCTGGTGCCTTAGTTTGAGCGGGACCCCCTGGGCCCAAATCTGCCTATCATAATGTTCTACTTGTAGGTTTCTAGGACCTTCTGGATCCTTCTACTTTGCTATTCTCCCTTGCTTCTCTCATTTAAAGTCCCAATAGGATGCCTTCCCCTCTGTCCCAGTTTCCTGGTAAGTGAAGGCTTTCATGGGACATGCCCCTTGGGCTAGTATGCAGATATAAGTGAGTATATACCATTTGATTCTTTCTGCTTCTGGGTTAACTCACTCATTATGATCATTTCTAGTTCAATCCATTTATCCACAAATTTCGGGAATTCCTTGTTTTTAATAGCTGAGTAGTATTCCATAGTGTATATGTACCACAGTTTCTTTATCCACTCTTCTACTGAGGGACACTTAGGCTGTTTCCATGTTCTGGCTATTATGAATAAGGCTGCTATGAACATGGTTGAGCAAATTTTCTTGTTGTGTGCTGGAGCGTCTTCTGGGTATATTCCAAGGAGTGGAATAGCTGGGTCTTGAGGAAGCCCTATTCCCAGTTTTCTGAGATAGCACCAGATAGATTTCCAAAGTGGCTGTACTAGTTTGCATTCCCACCAGCAATGAAGGAGTGTTCCTCTCTCTCCACATCCTTGCCAGCATGTGGTATCGTTTGAATTTTTGATCTTAGCCATTCTGATGGGTGTAAGATGGAATCTCAGAGTTGTTTTGATTTGCATTTCCCTGATGACTAAGGAGGTTGAGCATTTCTTTAAGTGTTTCTCAGCCATTTGATATTCCGCTGTTGAGAATTCTCTGTTTAGTTCCAAGCCCCATTTCTCAATTGGGTTATTTGGTTTGGTGGTGTTTAATTTCTTAAGTTCTTTATATATTTTGGGTATTAGACCTTTGTCAGATGTAGGGTTGGTGAAGATCTTTTCCCAGTCTGTAGGCTGTCGCTTTGTTCTCTTGACAGTGTCTCCTGCCTTACAGAAGCTTCTCAGCCTCATGAGGTCCCATTTACTAATGGATGACCTTCAGGCCTGGGCTGTTGGTGTTCTGTTCAGGAAGTTGTCTCCTGTGCCAATATGTTCCAGGCTCTTTCTCACTTTTTCTTCTAAATGACTTAGTGTCTCTGGTTTTATGTTGAGGTCTTTAATCCACTTGGATTTGAGTTTTGTGCAAGGTGACAAATATGGGTCCAGTTGCATTTTTTTTACACATAGACCTCCAGTTAGACCAGCACCATTTGTTGAAGATGCTATCCTTTTTCCATTGAATGGATTTGGCTTCTTTGTCAAAAATCACGTGACCATATGTGTGTGGATTCATATCTGGGTCTTCGATTCAATTCCACTGATCCACCAGCCTGTTGCTGTGCCAGTACCATGCTGTTTTAATTACTATTGCTTTATAGTACAGTTTGAGATCAGGTATGGAGATTCCTCCAGAGCACCTTTTATTGTACAAGATTGTTTTAGCTATTCTGGGTTTTTTGTTCTTCCATATGAAGTTCAGAATAGAACTTTCAATGTCTTTAAAAAATTGTGTAGGTATTTTGATAAGGATTGCATTGAATCTGTAGATTGCTTTTGGCAGGATGGCCATTTTTACTATGTTAATTCTCCCGATCAATGAGCAAGGAAGATCATTCCATCTTCTCAGGTCATCTTCAATCTCTTTCTTCAGAGTTTTGAAATTTTTTTCAAACAAGTCCTTCACTTGCTTAGTTAGAGTAACTCCTAGATATTTTATATTGCTTGTAACTAATGTGAAGGGTGTGGTTTTCCTAATTTCTTCCTCTGCAAGCTTGTCATTTGTGTATAGGAAGGCTACAGACGTTTTTGAGTTAATTTTGTATCCAGCTAATTTGCTGAAGGTGTTTATCAGCTGTAGGAGTTCTCAGGTGGAACTTTGAGGGTCACTTATGTACACTATCATATCATCTGCAAATAAGGATAATTTGACTTTCTTCTTTCCCATTTGGATACTCTTGATCTCCTTTTGTTGTCTTATTGCTCTGGCTAGAACTTCGAGTACTATATTGAAGAGATATGGAGAGAGTGGGCAGCCTTGCCTTATTCCCAATTTTAGAGGAATTTCCTTGCGTATCTCACCATTTACTTTGATTTTGGCTATTGGCTTGCTGTATATAGCCTTTATTATGTTGAGGAAAGTGCCTTGTATCCCTGATCTCTCTAAAACTTTAAACATGAATGGGTGTTGGATTTTATCAAATGCTTTCTCTGCATTTAAAGGGATGATCATGTGGCTTTTTATTTTCAGTTTGTTTATATGGTATATTACATTAATGGATTTCCGTATATTAAACCATCCCTGCATGCCTGGAATGAAGCCTACTTGGTCATGATGAATGATATCTTTGATGTGTTCTTGTATTCGTTTTGCAAGTATTTTATTTAGTATTTTTGCATCGATGTTCATAAGAGAAATTGGTCTGAAGTTCTCTTTCTTTGTTGAGTCTTTGTGAGGTTTAGGTATCAATGAGACTATGGCCTCATAGAATGAATTTGGTAATGTTCCATCCATTTCTTTCTTTTGGAGTAGCTTGAAGAGTATCGGTATTAGCTCGCCCTTGAAGGTCTGGTAGAATTCTGCACTGAAACCATCTGGCCCTGGGCTTTTTTTGGTTGGGAGACTATCAGTGATTGCTTCTATTTCTGTAGGGGAAATGGGACTATTTAGCTTGTTTATCTGTTCTTCACTCAAGTTTGGCAAGTGAAATTGATCAAGAAAATCAAAATCAACAATCTTAACAGGGAGTCATACTGTTGTCAGACAATTATGGGAATGAATGGTGTCTCCGTACCCTCTGTGATCTGCTTTCCCACATCAGAAAATGTATAGCCTCATAAATCTGGGACATCCTTGGCAAAGCTTAGTTTTGATCATATGTACCTCCCTTGAATACTTTGCTGGAATCCAAGTTGCTTAACATTGTACACCAGGCCATTTCTAAAGGACTCTCTTCCTCTACCATCCTCCACTCAGCAGGCCTGCAGTGCTCTAGGACTCAGGACATAGTGTGGAATGATTTCCTTTACTTTTCACTTTTTCACTTATGTTTTCTTCTAAAAAAAAAAAAAAAGGAAGGAAGGAAGGAAGAAAGAAGGAAAGAAGAAAGAAAACCCTCCTCACGGGTTTTCAGAATACAGGTCTGACTTTTCTCCTTGTAGGTACCCTTCATAGAAAGCATATATTTCAGTACTCAGTGGAGAGAGATGGGAAAAGCCATTTCTGGACTCTGGTAGCTGTGAAGTTGAATATTGTTAATAAGGTTCAACTGCCTTATCTTAGAAATGCATAAGATGATGGTGTCTATTTTATACATATCTGAAAATATTAAATAAAAGTAAATATATGTATATATATAATATGTCCTTGTGAAATCTTAGATTAAATAAATGTTGATTGTTATTATTACTGTCTCCAGCCATATTGTAGGCAATATACATGATTGTATAGCTCTCTCCTGAATCAAGCACTTTCTCCTTGAGTGTAAGAGTTTATTTTTATTCATCACTACAGTCTAGAGTCAAGAAAATCCTGAACAGTAGATTGCCATAGTGTTTGAGTCTACAGTGGAAATCCACATTTGTTTTTCATGTAGCAAATAAATAGCTAACTTTACTAGCTAAAATTAACTAAGCATTTATTAGGTCCACAAACTGAGTAAATTATTTTTTTAAATGCCTTAAAGAGTGCTTCAGATGACTGAAGGGGGCTAGAACTCATGGTATCCATTACCTTCAGTCCTCACCTTACACATGAGAAAACATAGCATACAGAGAGGCAGAACTCAGGCCAAGTTACAGAGAAAAGTAGTAGATTCACAATTTCTATGCACACTATGTGATTTTAAATGTTGAGATTACGTGATGGTTGATAAAAATTACCAGCTTTGCAGCCCTAAACCTACCTTGGAGACAAATCTTTGAATGATTCTCTAGATTAGATTAGAATAATTATCATGAATGCTGGCAATACCATTTCATGGGCTTTGGTCCCAGGCTACACTAAAAGAAAGAAGTTGACTGAGAAGAACTGGCATTTGGCCCTCTATGCTGCAAGGCTGTTTCTGTAATGTGACAAGATGCCTCCCCAAGCTTCAGGAGTCATACCTTCCCCAACCCCATGATAACTGTACCTGGGGTCTAAATAAGCCCATTCTTCATTAAGTTACTATTAGGAGGTATTTTGTCACCACAAGAAGGAAAGCTGCTAACACAGATGTTTACTGGAAGATGAGATCAAATAAACATTCATTTAAAGAACTCAAAGATCATATCATATGTTAGTTATATACAATATTGTACAATGGTGTTGCATAGTTATATGCACAGTGATATTGCACTTTTATACTATATAATAGATCTATATTGCATAATGATAATTTATAACACATATTTAAAAGCATTTTTGTTTAGTAGGTATATATACTGAAAAAGTCCACTTCTTTCCCAGAGACAGTAAGGACCATCCAAGCTTCTTCAAACTAATCCTGTAAGTGGAAGGATGTAGGTAAGTATTTGTCTCCTGTATCAAAGAAAATAAAGCAATTATGTATTTGCATTGTTGTTTTTCAAGATATTATATAATAAGGCAGATAGAAAATATGTGAGTGAAAGGGATAAAGAACTGAAAGAACAAATACTTCACATGAGGGAAAGTGAGATAAAGTTGCTTAACTTGAAGATGAATCAGGAAACATCAAGCTGGGATGGCATTGACATCACTCCTACAATCATCGTCTCCTCGTCATGGGGGTGGGAAGCATCAATGAAGCATCTATGAGGAGCAGATTCCACCACTCCTCAGTCATGGATGCTCCTGAAAAAGGCACTGTGGGATGTCACGTGGCTATGAAGAGGACCTATTGAGTTTTTAAACTACCCGGGTTCCTAAGCACTTATATACGTTCTTAATTTGAGTCAATGAAGAATCATCCTTGGAGCCAAATAAGGAGACCCAATGAGTGTCACAATTTGCTTCTACAGAATGCTGCAGGTAACCCTCTCAAATGTCTCTGGGACATAATACTTGCAGTAAGCAGAAAAATGTTACAAACACTTCAAGGTTTTCTCATGAATTAATGATGCTGTCACCTCATCCCAGCACACAGCCTCAGGTTCCATCTGTGGCCTTAGGTTATAGCTGACAGTGGTCTAATGAGACCCTGTAGGCTTGCCTGCTTATGGAGCTTTTCAGCATGGGGAGAAAGGAAGGCTCTCACGGATCCTCAAATCCAAAAGGTACATAAACAACCTCTGTAAGACATGTATGTGCCTGCTTAAAAGGCTGAAGTGCTTCAGACGTCTGTTAACTCCCTTTGCTCTCTGCTCTTCAGATGAGGGCGCGTGTAAGTCACAGAAACTTCGGAAGGCCACACTCAGTGGAAACAGCAAGTTCAAAAAAGAGCATCAGCAGAAAGACCGGGAAGGCTGGGAGTAAGGAAAGAAAAACAATTGGATTGTGAATCTGAGAAAAGTGTGGCTCCAATGGCCTCAATTGATTTGTAGGAAAGGTAGAATGGATTCAAGAGCAGGCTAAAGGGACTCATTTGACTTACAAATGATGCAAAAAGAAAAGCCGGTGAAATATCCATGAAAGCTGAGCCAACAAAAAGTAGTAGACTGAACTTGAAGAAATTTAAGGTGTTGAATCACATACTATGTAACACATGGCATTCAACAAACAGGAAAGAAACACCATATGAACACTTTATACACACATGTATTTATATATACAAAGTTGTAGCCAATGGCTACCAAGTTAAAGAATTTTATAAAGGTCAGCTAAGAAAGTGAATTTCACGCCAAGGTTCACTTGTGGCCTGAAACCCAGCCCACTCCATATCTACAGGCCTGCTCTCCCAGGAAGCAGAGCACTCTAGTTCTCAGCCCAGTTATGATTACTTATCATCTCAATCTGCCTTGGCTTCAGAGCTCGTCTCAACAAATGCTCTCTCTGCAATACATTTCTTTCTTTGTAAGTATGAGTGAAATGAATCAGCAATCAAAAAGACAGCCAGGGTGTGATTAGGCAGCGTGTGCTGGGTAAACAGTAGTTTTGTTCCCTCTGTGTTGACAAAATTCACAGTATTGCAAATTACAAATTTCACTGGGTTATTCTTGGGAAATGAAAATTAAATTCTGTGCACCATGACTTTATTGCCCTGCTGGCCAGACTTAGTGTATGCAAATGGATTTGTTTCATTCCTCTTGTGGGTCTTGTAGAGTTCTTGACTGGGGATCAGCATCTTAATACTTAGGCAATCAGTGGCACCTGGCCCCCATATCTCTTCCAGCAGTGCCACGTTGTGGTCATAAGGCCCTGATGTGAGATGCTGCGGCCGCCACAGACATCCGTATGGCACTTCAGTCTCCAAATTAAACCCCCAGAATGAGATGGGGACTGAGGGAGCTCACTGAGTACAGTTGTCTGGAGCAAAGCCAAGCAGAGAATCCGTTTGTCAGGATGGAGTTAGAGAGCTTGGTGGAGGAAAGCGAAATGCACAGCAGTTGGTTTGAAAGAGAATCAAGGAAAGTTTAAAAGGAAAAGCAGGTGGAGGGTATGGAAGGTACCCCCCTGAAAGGTACAGGGGACGAGGGTAAGATTTAGATCAAGAGAGACAGATGGGGTGTTAGCACTCGACAAAACACTGGATGAGTTGTACCAGGAGACAAGACAGCATAAAGGTCCCCCATTCAGCACAAGTGGCCGTTTTCAGATAGGGTAGGAGACGACTCTGGGACCACTGTCCAGATCTAGTTTCCTGTGCTAGAACCAGGAACTGCAGGTGAGGGAACTGTGAAACATCAGAAAGGAAAACACCTTCCACTCTTCACAAGCTAAGAAATGGCAGATTGTACATGTTTCAGGAAAGAAAAGCAGGAAGAGCAGGAAATCAGGTAAAGATCTCACAGGCTGTGGTCATATGGTGGGGGAGGAGGGCCCCTTCTGTCAGCTGTCAGAGGTCTAGAGGAGTGGAATGGGGCGGAAGAGGAAGGGGGTGGGAACAGGAAGATACAAGTGAGAGGATAGCAATTGGGATGTAATATGAATAAATTAAAATACACTTAAAAAGAGAGTCTCTAGTCTCAACTGACCATTAGTAACCAGACCAGCGATGGCTATATTTACTCAAGATCATTATTTTTTCAGGCGTGATGCTCAGAGTTTTACACAAACAGGCTTCTTTAATCCACAGACTCACTGTCCTACTAGTTCCCCTATTCGTCACAAGATCCTGGGAGACATTCAAGCATAAAGCCACATGGGAAGCCCCAGAGACTTGAGATGTCAATAAGAGAAAGTGGGGACAAGTACTCAAAGTATCTCTTAACTTCAACCTCACATCTCAGGGTTTATCTCAGGACACTTGGGTCTCACAAAAGAGAATGTACCATCTAGAGCTGTGTTGCAGCAGTAACTAGGGAACTCCCAGGATTCCTCCCTGCTTTTAAGCCAGTAAAACATATAAAACTACAGTCACTAACCCATAAATGGCACTTAGATTCTAGGAAGCCTGGGAATCTTTCTCTGAAATATTTCCCTTTTAAAAACCCCTTTATACAAGAGTAACAAACCCATAAGCACTAGAACACAGTGGTTATGACCAATTTTCACACTATATTATGGAGACTGACAAGGAGAAAAGCATAGCTTTGTTCCAGAAATATGCAGAAGTCTCTGAGAAAAATGTGTCTGTGGCTATGTGGGAGCCATGATATTAGACTCACTCATGGCAGTCTTGGCCATACCCACTCTCTCCTAAATATTGTAAACAACACAGGAAAAGGAGAGTTTGTTCTCCCAGAAAGAAGTCAATGGTGTCCATAAGCAAGCACTGATGACTCCTTTCTGGGGTGTGTGGAAATGCTTTGTAGCATAAATTGGGTAAAATCTGGGAAAAGAACAAAAGACAGTAAGGAGATGCAGAGGGGGATGGAGGGAGAGAGAGAGAGAGAGAGAGAGAGAGAGAGAGAGAGAGAGAGAGAGAGAGAGAGAGAGAGAGAGAGAAGAAAGAAGAGAGAAACCAAATAAAACTAGAAGACTTTGAATCCAGTTTCTATAATGTCTGGGTGCCCTACACCTCACACATTTCCATAGGAAAGCTTCCGGATTTTTGAAGACGGGCCATAGCAAAGCATTTACATTTCTTGAATCTGACTTTTTGTAGTCTGCACAGCGACTGCTCATGAATTCCTTTCTGGAATTCTCTCCATTAGGTCTTTGGGAAGCCTTGCATGCCATGCCAGCACCCAGCCATTTCCTTCATTAGCTTCTCCTAGTGATGGTAGCCATGTTGTTAGCCTGCAGCTGCTTCCTGCACTGGGGAGATCCAACTCAATCAGAGCTCACAGCTCAGTGCTGGCCGGGGTTCAGGAGTGCATATTGAAACCTGCTGAATACAGTTTTGACCCTTATGATAAGATGAAGGAAAGAAAATAAAATAGAAACTCCTAAGAACAAGATTTAGAATCCTTGGAGAATTAATAAGTGAGAGACGAGAAAGGTTGAGACTGAGTGATATGAAGAGAAATGGCACATTAATGAGTAATCCACTAGAGAATTCCAAGAGACAATGGAGAGAGACTAGAGAGGTTCCTGCTAGACTATTGTAAACATAAGATGAAGGGAAAAAACAACCCAATTAATGACTGATTATTTGCTATTCATTTATCTTGGAAAAGATTAACTAGAATAACTAAGATGTTATTGGATATAAAATGTCAACTGTAAGTAATATTCCTAACGTCAAATAAAAATGAATTTTGGTAAAAAAAAAAAACTAATGTTATTTGCTAAATTAAAAAAATAGCCTTGCAATTTGATATCTTAGGGTGAGATTTACAAGAAACTATTAGAAGAATCTTAACTGACAGAAAGTGCTCTTGGCAGAAGAAAAGGGGCCACACTTCCTCCTCCTCCTGCCTCTCTCCCATTTCTGCTAAATGGAAATCAGACACATGTGTCAAGGGGACTCGGTCAGTTCGTCTGCATATTAACTGTTACATTAAGATTTGCTGCAAAAAGAAAGTCCATTAAACATTTGCCTCCGAAGAGGGGAAGGAGCAGGAATAAATTATCAGCCAAAGGACACTTTGGGAAGAGCCCCTTCTAGCATTCATTATAACCGTTTAGAACCCATTGAAATCATTTTTTGTCCCAGAGGCTCAGCTCCACCCAGTTCAGTTTTGACTTTGAGGAAACTTTACTTATTTTTTTCCCCACATCTGCATCTACAAACAGAGCTCTTATTCTTTTTTCCTTTCTCTTCTTTTATCTCTCCCACCGCTCTGAGAAAATATCTGAGATGCTCCATGATGTAATTCATCAGAGTGGGCTCAGTAGAATGAAAAACTGGGGAGCACTCCCTTTTTTGGAGCATGAGGGGTGTCTTGGAATGTGACAATGACACTCATTGAGTGACAATGTCCAGGTTACTACTGGTGAGTGATTCTCGAAGGTAGCCTTGGGGGCAGGATCTACGTGTTGCCAACCAGATGATCTACACAACTACTCACTCTGTACTTTCTATATCTCTTCCTAGGAAAGTAGGGAGAGAGACCTTATCCTGTTGCTTTCAACATTGATATTCACCCTGCCTATGAATCTTTTTCTCAGTCTGATGTATAGATGTGTGTGTGTGTGTGTATGTGTGTGTGTGTGTGTGTGTGTGCGTGCGCGCGCATGCATGTGTGTTTGTCTGTGTGTGTTACACATGCATGTTTGCATGTGTGTGGGTGCATGCGCACACATGTATGTGGCATGTAGAGGACAGAGGTTGATGTCTGGTATCTCTTTAAATGACTTTCATCTATTGAGGCAGGAGATGCTACTGAGCTTGCATCTGGCTAAGTCATCTACTTTAGCTAGCTACGCAGCTTGCTCTGGAGACTTGGTTGCTAAGCTTCATGAGCACTAGACTACAGGCAGGTTACCTTGCCTACCTGGCAGCTTTGATGTATATCCTAGGAAGCTAAACTGTGTTTCTCACTTTCATGGCAAGTGCCTTATCCACAAAGCCAGTTTTTGGGTGCAAAAGATGAATTTTATGCCCTGGTAGAAACTCCTACACTTAGAATATAAATCCTGAGCTGGAGAGACAGCTCAACAATTAAAATATAAATCCCATGGGCAGGTCTTGGTGCCTGAATACCTAACACAAGTCTTTACTAAGACTATGTTTTTTTTCAGTCATTTTTATTGATAATATTCATTCTACATCTCAGTTGTTATCCTGTTCCTTGTATCCTCCCATTCCTCCCTCTCTCCCACTTTCACCCTATTCCCCTCCCCTATGACTGTGACTGAGGGGTGCTCCTCTCCCTGTATACGATCCTAGGGTATCAAGTCTCTTCTTGGTACCCTGCTATCCTTCCTCTGAGTGCCACCGGGCCTCCCTATCCAGGGGACATGGTCAAATATGGGGCACCAGAGTTCATGTGAAAGTCAAAGACTATGGTTTTGCGGGCAGCCCCTAAACATCCTTTCCAATTACTTACAGTTAATTGAAGCTAAATCATATCATCACATCAATAACAGGAAATAACAGGTAACTAATACATGGTCCATGGGATAGAAACATTTCTGATGGAAAAGTCGATGAAATTGGGAGTATATGTACTTGCAGCAGAGTAGACATGTGGAGAGAGCATTGAACTGGCAGCCAGAGATTTGGGTTTTGAGTCTTTCTTTTTTTTGCAAACTGTACAAATTTGCATTGGTCACTTGCAATTTTACAGTTGCTTTTGCATGTGCATATGTGTATTGTGTACATATGTGTTTGCTTGTCAATGAGCATATGTGAAAATACATTCTCTCCCAATGTGGAAGAAAAGGCAAAACAACAACATAACAATGAAAATGTACACCACTAAGAATTGTACTCACTGTGGAAAGGACTTGTACCACTGAGAAGACTAGAAGCTAAAAATTCATGGACATTTTTTATATTGGTACTTAATACAATGTTTGTTAGAGTTCATTGTAGTTGGGACTATAAGGTGTTTCAAAGGTTGTTTTCTTGTTTCCTATCTACAGACTCATCTCATGATAAAATCTATTAAACCAACTACTGTTCAAACAGTATTGCAGCAAACTGTGTAGACTGAAGTTTAGGTTGTATGCATTACAACCGTAATATAAATTATTCAGTTAAATTTGCCCATTTACTGAAGTTCGCTGCTCTCAGAATGCACACACTCAATTGCACAGATAAAAGCAGGCCTTCTGTTTCGCATGTGAAATTTTCAGACTGTAAAAACTTAAAGCCTATACTTTCTTTTGTAGGCCCACTAGTTGCAACAAATCATGCCAAACTAATCAGATGAGGAAAACAATCCTCGGGTGTTTTTTTGTGAATCACTATGTACCCAGTAGGGTAGGTATAAGGGAATGCTCTTTGAGTGACTCTCACTCTTGGGCTGTCTTGCAGTTGGATGTTTGGACCTCTAGGTTTACATAAGCAGGGAGGGCTTATCCTGAATGGCTGGCAAGTTATTGCTGGCTCTTGGCTAGGAACCCGCTTTCTTTTCCTTATAGCCTTGTTGCTTGTGTAGCTTGCAGCTCCTCAGCATGAACAAGCTGCCTTCTTGACATGCAAAGAGAAGGAGAATTTACAAATAGATGTCATAATGGCAGTTTTGGCCCAGCATAACACTATCATTCAGTCTTTTACTATTGCACTGAATTAGCACAGGAAGTTACACTGTCATTCCAGATGCAAAATTGAGTCTCGTCAACATGACATGATCAAAACACATATAGTATAAGAGATATATTGATATAACTATTTTTGGAAAAGGCAGTCTTGGACAACCCTTATATAAACATGATAATGATTAGAGGAAAATATTCATGTCTACTTTTATCAAGAATGAACATTTCAAAGATTTATCTGAAAGGATTCTAAAGGCCTGAGTTTGAATCCAACCTCTGAGCCTTGTTCTGGGAGTCACTCTTAGTTAATCTCAGACAGTGGATGCCACCTTATTTTATGATAGAACACAGTGCTCCTCATGGAGCTTAAATAAAGACCATGAAGGAATAAGTCCACTTATTGGCCCATTGTAAGTGCTCAGTTGGTTGTAAGAACATCTTGGAGATGAATCAACAGCACTATTAAACAATTGCTCATTAGAGGATTTCTCAAGGTAACAAACCAGAAGCAGGCAAATTATCAAGGGATAATTTTTTGAAATCCAAAATACAATATTTTCTACACAATAACAAGCCCCCCAAATATCATGCCCACACACTGAATAAATGGCCAACATTTTGAGTGGGCATTCACATATGGTTTGCTTTACAATCTGATTACCAGGAGAGGTAATCTTCTTCTAATGTGACCTCAAATGCCAAACAGAAAGCCAAAACTCTCCAACTCCTAGATGCTAATGTTTATTGTTACATGATAAATGTGATCCACATTATTGATGATGCAAGCACTGAACCTATGAATCACTTTTTAATTATTCAATTTGATAGGCTATGCAATATTCATAATTAATAAGAGCCTGTGGTTGAAAACACATTTTCCTCTTTTCCTTTAGTTAACAAGCTTCATCTAAACAACAAAACAGCTCAGTGTAGGCCAGGGAAATATGCTCACAGTTCTGAATTGTTAGACAAAGAACTAATTATGTTTCCTTTTTTCAAAAATTAGGGGTGATGAAGGGGTTTTGTTTATTTAAAACTATTTGAGCTGTATTCACTGGGAAGTTGAAATTCTGGGTGAGTAGAAAATGTTTAATGTGCTGAGCATACATATAAGGTTTCCATAATTCATCAGCTCCATTTTTTGCACCTTCCTATGCATTTACAGAGACCGCATACATTATACAGTGATGGATGAGATGCTGATTAAATAAAATTTGTTACTGTTGCCCAGAATACATATATTTTTCACATTAACTTAAGAGATTCTAAATGGTGCCCTTAAATATGACTGCATGTTTACACCAGAATTGAACACCAACATTAAGCGAAGCTATAACCAGAATTTGATTGGCAACAACTTTTCGTTCCTTGGCTTTATAAAAGATATTGTTGACTTGTGCTCATCAAGATGAAGAGAGCAAACTTAAGACCTAAGCACTGTGATTGGACCTCTTGTGGTTCTTGAGTTTCCCACGAAGTTCACAGGTGTGTGCTAGGCAAGGGTTCCCTCTACTCTGAATGTGTAGAAATGATACTGGAGAAACTGACCTTTCCTACCAGTCTCAGGGGAAATCACTTCTACACATTTAAAGGTCTCCAGAAGTAGTAATAAAATAGTCTAAACTTAGTATAACTAAACTGCAATAAAACATGGACTTCTTCTTTGCTTCATAGAACATTGGTAGACATCTCATAGGCCCTCCTCCTCTTGCTAGGGCTTCTCACTTATTACAGTGGGTGTACAAATACCACTGCATTTAACTAAGCTATGACTGACAGACATATGAGTTGTCAGTAAGCTATTTCAACCTGTTCAATCACAGCTCACAGATGTGTGTGTGTGTGTGTGTGTGTGTGTGTGTGTGTGTGTGTGTGTGTGTGTGCAAAAACCTTGGGGTGCAAAGTTTTGACTTGATATTGACGTAGTGCAATTTCCAAAAAACAACCAGACTTTACTACTTGGAGATCAAAGTACAACAAGCTGTCCTTCACAGTGAAAATCTGACAGATCCTTCATAGTGATGATTAGAGAAAGAGGTGATAACACAGGACCCAGACCAAGGCTCATATCTTCGTTGCTGCAGATGCCAGGTTCCTGGTTGACCGACATCCCATTCTAGATCTGAATATACATTCCATCAAGTGTTAAGCCTCTATGGAAGCAGTAGGTGAACCCTAGCTGAGCAAACCTGGGATGTTGTCTACAGTGATGCCGAACTTTTCTGAGGTAGCCTCTGAAACAGCTGGCAGGCAAGTATTCCCTCTTCCACATTCCTTTACTTGGTGCTTTTATTCTCTTATTCCTTTCCTGTTGTCAGCTTCTGACAAGAAGAGAAGCAGCACATGAGCTACAAAGTACAACTTTCCAATGTCCTTCAGATGCCTGAAACACTCATGAGGCTCATTTCTACTTAGCGTTCAGCTCCTGTTTGCAGTGACGAATGTAATTCCTTAATCAACATTTGGCCAAGTCACACATTTGCAATAAGAGACCAGATATACTCCTATGTATAAACATGATAATGATTCACATATTGTGGAGAAACATTAGATCCATCCATTCTCATTAACATTGTGATATTAGCATAAGCTGTGGCTTCACAGTATTACTGAAAACTTTCTGGAACAAACCCCCATCATCAGTGTTGCTTTATCCAAGCTCCACTGCCTAGTGTTGAACTCCCTGCTGCAACCCTGCTTCATTGCCTAACATCTCTCTTCTTTCCAAAATAGTCCTCAATTTTTAACATCTTTTCTTACTCTCATTATGATGGAGAATAAGGGAAAGTCTTGTTCAGGATGCAGAACCCAATCAAAACCTTCCTACATCCCTTCCATAACTCCTCCTATCCCAGCTGAGTCTTGTTTGTCCTCTTTTCAGCAGAGAGTTGTCATCTTTGGTTTTGTATACTTTTTAAAATGCATGTTCTTTCTTTACCTAGCCTACAAGCAACTTGGTGCCAATGTCTGTCTTTCATTCTTTCAGATTTAGGAACCTCATGTAATTGCTAGGAGTTATCAAACCAAACGTAGCTGCCGAACTTGACATAGAACCTACGGGGTAACAATTTCTGTGGGTTTTTTTAAACTACTAGTTGCTTATTACTCTTTTAAAATGTTAACCCACGTTTAGTCACATTATTTGAAATGTTCATTCATTTTCCTAAGGTATAAAAGTTACTGATACCCTTAAAAAATTAGAATGTCTCCTTACAAATCTTTTGCAGAATCTTAAGCAATATAAGGGTACTTATCTGAAAGCTCTGACTAATGCTAAGTGGTAAATTGAATAAAGATAAATAGTTAGGGAAGAAAAATTACTTTCATGCATTTCATGAGATTTTGATACAGCCAAGGCCCATTCTGGGAATTAGAATCAGAAAGTAAGACACACACATAGTTCTTGTCCTCATGAACAAATACATTGAGTATCTTTTGCTCTTGAGAAACTATGAACCCAACCTTGAATGGAGAGGAAAAAGAAATATGAGTGGCCATTTGGAATTCTGGACATAAAATATATGCATCACCTATTTTATGCAGAAGTGTTAGTATGTGACTGCATAAAACAGGGCCTTTTTTATTATTTTTTATGGGTCAGCCATAGACTATGCAATACAAGTGGGACATAAAAGAAAAATGGAAAAGACAAGATCTGACTAAATAAATTCCTTGAAAGCTTTTGTTAAAAAATACTCTGTCATGAGAATAAATTCCCCTTGCCCTGGTTTTTTTTTCTATTGTTCTTTTCTAGGTCACCAGAAATGGAAATATATTAGGAGACTGGCACATGATTAATAATTCCTTGCAATGCCTCTGAGTCAACATTATACTTTTACAAGCTAAAAGAAATATTCAAAATAGTGCATGGTGAGAAGGGCACTAAACAGCTCAGGGAGACCCAGAAGTCCTTTCCCATTTGTGTAAACTAAAAGTTGTGATTATAATAAGAACCTAAACCTAAGAAAATTATGAGGCAGTTTTTATTGAGTTTTCAGATTGTAATCATGGACTTTGTTAACATATAATAAGTGTGAGATGATCCTCATGATAAAAGAATCAGAAAATGTTCTACAAATAAATAAAATAAAAGGAATGAGGCAATGTGATATTTACTGTAAAAGGTACTTGTGCATATGAAACAACAGACTACAGATGCGTTAGAACCTTAATATGGTATAAAATAGCTCCTTTTTCTTAGAAAATTTCAAGCCAAGGAGAATGATAGATGAAGGATTGGGAAGTAGAATCAGAGCATCCTATGATAAAAATGAGGTATTGATTCTGTGAGATTTTAATTTAGATTAGTTCACTTAGAAAAAAGTAATAAATTGGAATGTACCCAGCACATCTCACATTTGAAATGACTTATCAAAATTCCAAAAGGAAACCTTAGGCAAGCAATAATTTTAACCGTAGCACTCACCCAGGTTGCCCACACTAAATTACAACATCTTTGCAAATAATTTGGACAAGAACGAGACAAGTAGTATATCCCCAGATGACAAATGGAAACCAGCATCGATGCCAGAAGGAAAGATGGATAAAGAACTGGAAGTAAGTGTCTGGCGGTAATAAATTAGGAAGACAGCAGCTGAGCTATTAGAGAAGTGACTTGGTGTAAACCATGCCAAATATTTGTCTGGTGCTTAGAAAAATGGTAATTTCAGATGGCCACATGAAATGAACTGTCTGTGAGCAAATTTAGAATAGATATTTTTAAAATTCTTATCTTGATTTCTTAAGATTTTAATGTGTTAGTTCTCAATTTTTGTGTGAAGGATTTTTTTTTTCATTATTAGTTTTCTTAGTTTTTTTTTTTTTTTAATGTGCGTAATTAAATTGAACAGTGCATATAAATCAGCTAACACAACACATGTCCAGCACTAGGATAATAATTACAATCAATTCAGTGTCTGAGATCTTAATAGAAGTCAGAGACTGAAAGAAATATTCTTCTTGTTATAGTTATAAGGGAGCTTAGAGAACAGAGTATATGCCATTGTGGTTTGATTCTGCACTTTATTTTAAATTTTCTGCACTAAATTCAAAATCATAGAACCTGAAAATTTCAACATTTGATTTGTATACCACTAACTGAAGACCTACAGATCTGTATATATTCATTGTATTATAAGTGGTTTTGCGCCTCTCTCTCTCTCTCTCTCTCTCTCTCTCTCTCTCTCTCTCTCTCTTTCTCTCTTTCCCCACAACAATTTTCTCAAATTTCTTTCTCATTCCTTTTGATGAGCTGCCCTTTTTCCAATTCATTTTTTTCCCAGCTGACCATTATCGTTGTTTTCTTAATTTCTGATGGGATAGTTGTAGTCGATAGTATCCATCTTAAGAACTGCTTGCTGCCTTCGGTAAAGCATGACATATTTTCTGTTCTGGCTCCTCATAACAGCTCAGCTTTCTAATCTTCACATTAAAGCGTTTTGTAGGTTCAGTACCTATCTCCTTAGAAGTGAACTTTTTGTTAAAGGTTTAGTCTCTGTAGCATCTGGGATACTTCAGGGGCCATTAAGCTTAACGAGTTAACAGTTTTTTTTCCTCTCCTGAACTGTATATAAGGTACCTACTAAAAGATAACTTTTACAGATCCTCCTGATTTATTACAAAGAAATTTTCTTTTTCTACAAAAGCTTTTAGAGTGAACTTTCATGCTAGTCTAAGAGGGGCAAACTTTGGTCTCAAGTGCTACATAATACATCACATGCCCCTTCTATATTCTTGGATGATTCTATAACCAAGCTATCAGCTACATCAAAGCTTGTCTCACCACATAAAGACACATTGACAATAGAAAAATCCCTTTTCTCTCCAATTGGTTTTCCCTGTCATAGAATTCCATTGAACAAGAACCATTTTTTTTCCTTTTTGAAACGTTATTTTAAATTTCACACATATTTATAAAAAACAGTCAAAGAGGAATAGGCAATTTTTTATCATAAAGGTGTTTTTCTTTCTTCCATAGAGCCTGTAAAAGACAAACCCCATGGAACCATCAGAGACCCTTTTCAGAAGCAGCTCTTCAAAGCATTCCTTCAGCTCAATGGTCCCATTTCATAATACAGGGATTCCTAGAGTCCTCTCACACCCCATCCATCCTATCTGACTCTTCACAAAGAACTCCTGATGCAGAGGAGAGAGAGAAGAAACAGAAGAGGAGGAATACCTGACCCACTGGTCAGAGATGTAGCCCATGGATGGGAGGCAGCTCTATGGGGTCGCTTTCCTGCTTTGCTCTACCACAAAGGGAACTGTGGCTGGCAGGACCCAAAAACTCATTGACTTCCATCAGATTTCTGTTCTAATCCCACCTCTAAGATCTCTAAACAAATGTGGCATTGAAGAAATTCTCCTGCGGAATAAATTCTGCCCATCACTCAGTAAATGGCCATCCAAGATCATCTTGAGCATCTTTCAAACCTCTCTATGATTCTCACACCCATTTATAAGTTATCATACATTAAAGTAAGATTTAGATTTTTAAGATGAAATTACTAAACTGCCATAGGAAATGAAAAAGAGGTAACAAAATATGAATGAGATTTTAATTTTAATAAGAGGGTATGGAAACTTTTTCTGAGACTATGACATGACAGCAAGCACTGGAAACAAGTAGGGGTGAGGTATAAAGGTATACAGGGCTACTAATTCTGTACAAGAATTGCTGGTGGGAGAATTTTTGAGCCCTGGGGAAAGAAAGGAGCATTAGAATAGTGGGAGAAAGTGAAATATTGGGAGAATAATCAGAGTTGAAACCAAAGAGCCAGGCGTGGCACAAATCTTATTATGCCTGTCATCCCTTGTTCGGTCAGCCTTTCTCTGGAGTGAAATGCCAGGCTATTTTAAGGTCCTGAGAAGAATAACATGATCATAGAGTTTAGAAGGGTAGCCTTGACTACTTGGTCAAAGAGAGACTAAAGAGAGGTAGTCCAAAAGCAGGGAGATGGTGCCCAGTCTCTAATACTTGCCCAAAGAAGAGATGATGCCTTGTGTCTGGAGGTGATGTGAAGAGAGAACTCTGAGCACACTGGGAATGCAGAGTTAGTCAGACTCACTGAAAGATAAGATGTTCCATGTGAGGAAAATGCAAGTGTTGAGCCTGACTCTGATCTGAGCCACTGGACATTAGATGAGGCTGATGGATCAAAGAAATCTGTAGACCCTGCAGTTTAAAGGACAGAGTTTGATTTTTGCTTGCTGTTTGAGAGTGTAAGTGTTACAGCTCTGAGGGGAAAGGTTTCCTCAAGGGAAGTGGTATATAGCTCTGTGGGAGAAGATTTACCCACTGCTAGCACTGTAACTTGGGAGGGAAAGGTGTCCTGTCAGTTGGGAGCCAAGGAATACCACAAAGTCATACAGCACAAAAAAAGTCACACAAGAGATTTATTGGGAAGGGAAAACCCAGGATGGTGGATGCCTCTGCTTGGGTGAGAAACAGTAGAGAGCTGAGCAGAAGACAGGGTTTATATAGCATTTCTTGGAGTGGGCAGAGCTTTCCAGGGTGGAGAGTTCCAGAATAGGGATTGGTGCTATTTTCAAGTCCTGAACTTGATTTTTTTTTTGCTCTGTAGGGCAGAACTTGGCTGCCTGTATCTGGACAAGCTGAGTCTAGACTTTATTGCCCTTAAAGTGTTCTTTGGGGAGAGCCTGGCAGTTGGAGGTCCTCAAAGGTGGGACCTAGCCACTTGTGCACATTGAGGGCTTACACAGAGGCCAAGTAGATGTCCCAAGAAGATACAGACTGGCCATTTAATTGATGGTAGTATTTATTACTTTTGAAAGCAGGAGAGTCAAAGAGCTTATTTCATCAAAATCCTCCAGCTTTCTAATCACTCACCCACCATTCTCTCAAAGCTTAAGCACTCTATATTTTCTTTTGTAGTCATTCTCATTATTTGTTTTTTTTTTCCCAGGGTGGCATTTCTTCCTTTTTCACATGTTTCTTTCGTTCTACCTTTTCTTACTAGACCTTATTTACATCAATTCCATTTAGTTTCATTTTTCCTTTACAAGTCCAAAACAGAAAGAGATAGATACTATTTGTTTAGGAAACTACCATCTCCTCTAGGCAGCCCCCTCCTGACAAAATTGGGTAGAGGTAAGAGATGCTATTCTTTGGCCCCTTGAGTTACTTTCTCATTGTTGTAATGGAACAAAAACAACTCAAAGAAGGGCTTATTTTTATCCACAGTTTAGGATATGGTCTAACATGGTGGGAAATCCATAGTGTCAGGGGAACAAGGCAGCTGGTCATATTTCATCTCCAATAAAGAAAGAGATAAAGTGAGGGGGAGGGCGGAGGGAGGAATGCCTGTACTCAGCTAGCTTTTCCTTGTTTAGTTTAGGACCCCAGCTTATGAAATGGTACCACTTACATTCAAGGGAAGTCTTTACCTCTGGTTAAACTTTCTTGTAAACATGCTCATTGACACACTCAGCACCTTTGTTCCTTAGTGATTTTTCATTATAGTCAAGCTGACATGAAGAATAACCATCACTTTCCTATAGGAAATATTATAAAGCTTTCATGTGAACTTTTACCATATTCCTTATCATTTAATAATTAGTTACTTAATTATCATTATCCTCAATGATTTCTATGTCTTGCTAATAGGATATATCTTTATAACAATTCAATAGTTAGGCTTAAGGAGATCACAGAAGATGGGGCTGAAAGATTAAAGAGCCAAAGATTAGAGATGACAACAATCAAAGTAACTTCTAGGCATACAGCACTTTGCACTCATGAACTCAGAGCAGCCTGTTAAATGTTAGGAACAAAATGAAAAACTATTTCTTGAAAAAGAACTTTATGAGCATTTGTCATGAAATGTGTTTGAAGAGTGGAAGATTTTTTAAAATTTTTTATTAATTTATTCTTGTTACATCTCAATGGTTATCCTATCCCTTATATCCTCCCATTCTTCCCTCCCTCCCATTTTCCCCTTAGTCCCCTCCCCTATGACTGCTCCTCAGGGGGATTTCCTCCCCCTGTATATGCTCATAGGGTATCAAGTCGCTTCTTGGTAACCTGCTATCCTTCTCTGAGTGCCACCAGATCTCCCCCTCAAGGGGACATGGTCAAATATGAGGCACCAGAGTTCATGTGAAAGTCATATCCCACTCTCCACTCAACTGCGGAGAATATTCTGACCATTGGCTAGATCTGGGTAGGGGTTTAAAGTTTGCCGCCTGTGTTGTCCTTGGCTGGTGCCTTAGTTTGAGCGGGACCCCTGGGCCCAAATCTGCCTATCATAATGTTCTACTTGTAGGTTTCTAGGACCCTCTGGATCCTTCTACTTTGCTATTCTCCCATGCTTTTCTCATCTAGAGTCCCAATAGGATGTCCTCCCCTCTGTCCCAGTTTCCTGGTAAGTGAAGGCTTTCATGGGACATGCCCCTTAGGCTAGTATGCAGATATAAGTGAATATATACCATTTGAGTCTTTCTGCTTCTGGGTTAACTCACTCATTATGATCATTTCTAGCTCAATAAGATCTTGAACACAGGCAGGTCTTGCTGTTAATCCTGGGATGTCTAGTACCAGTATCTGGCATCACCTGAGCCTAGGAGTATATCATTAAATATGCGAAGATAGATGCACCAAATGAACTTCATAAATGAGGTATAAAAGCTACTATCTAAACAACTGTGCAGAATTAGTCATTGGATTGAATTTGGGAACTTAAACTTCAACGGCTTAGATAAAAAGTAACTGAGAAGAATTGCTTCACATAAGTCATATTGTCACAATCTTTGGAAAGAACTTATTCTTAAGCCTGTCTTAGAAGTGTCATGCTCCAAAGACACCTGTCAAAGTTGGTTTGCATATATCACGAAGTTCAGAAGCAACTGTTTTTTAAAGAAGCAGCTGCCAAGAGGAGCCATTTATTCTGGTGAATTCTTGAGGACCACCACGCTGCTCCCCTTAACATACCAGGCTTCCTTCCTTCTACTCATCCCCCTGTGAAGCCTTCTCCTCTCTACCTCACCTGGATCACTTCTACTCTTCTAGTTTTCAGTCTGCTGTGTCTCCCTAGAGTTCTTCGCTGATCCTTCAAGATGTGTGGGGCTTCTTTTCCACTGGCTTCCAGAGCATGCCATCCCATTTTCCTCAAAGTGCAATAGTCTCCTCATCACTTGTGAGTTACCTGTATCTTCTTTCTGTTATGATTCTATGAAGGAAAGTTCTAGCCATAGAATGTCCTAGAAATCAGCAATTATCTATGACTTATCCCATAGTTCATCATGGGTCAATTAAAAAACCAATCCCTTTAAAACACATCACTTGGCTTAGACAAGATACTTTCAGTATGTATCTCTCTCTCTCTTTTAACTTTTCTGTTTTTAAAAATCATTCATTTTATGAGATTATAATATAATTGCATCATTTCTCTCTTTCCCTTTCCCCTTCACCTCTCCCATATAGCCCTTCACACTCCTTTTCAAATTCATGACCTCTTTTTTCACTAATTGTTGCTACAATATATTCCTAAGTATATAAGTACAACCTATTTAGTTTATATACTCTAGGGAATCAGGGAGTTTTCTGCGAATTTGTACATCATGGGAATGGCAAAAGTTACCCCCATAATGTTACATCCACCTGACTGTCTAAACAAGACTTGAACAAGGACAACAACCATAGACATGCTAATGTGGATGGGGAAAGACCATAATGCCTTAACCCTGTAATGAACAACTACAGGCAGCTAAGGAATGAGAAGAGTGTGAGAAACAGTCTCCTCCAGGGAAGAACACACCAACTGGTCATTCATCTCAAATGGTCAGCCCTGAAAACATACATGCTAGTATCTTAAGTATCTTTCCAAAAACAGTACATTTCCTCAATTTAAATGCCTCAGCCACGTACTCTTCAGAGAACAGCAGAGCTTGTAACTGTGAAAAACAGTGTCTGAAATTCAGATTTGACACTGCCAATTTTGGTTCTGAAAGAAAATTTGTACAATGTCCCAATGGGGCTCCTGGGACTTCTGACCGACATGAGCAGGTTACACTCTTTCCTTCTTCCCTGCCTCTGCCCTCTTTTCCCAATTGCAGGAGTCCTTTGAATGCTTCAGGAAGAAGATAGGAAGCATGGAGGATGCACTTGAATTCCTTTCCACCCCCCAGAAACACACCTGGGTGAAGCCTGTCTTCTGTTTCCCTGCCAGTGTCCTTTATGTTTATAACAAGTACTACATGAAGTACTTGAAGGTATAAAATTCATATTGGCTGTCAGAGCAGTAGAAAGACTGAGTGGGGGGGAAAACACACAATTAGAACTGTATTGGAAAAAGAAATCAATTGTGAAACAATCCTAAGCCCACTTAGCACACAGGTGACGCCGAATACGTGATATACATTAAGCCAGGCTCCAATCCTTTTAAGATGCATACAGGAGGTAAATGGGCATAGCTTAATTATGCCTTATGAAATAAACTCACAAAAGAAAATGGCTGTTGGATAAGAAATCTCAAATTCTGATTGCTAAATATCACTGAGTAAAGTAGAAATCATATAGCAACCACTTTATTTATTTGCTAAATGTATTTATCAGAGTTTTTAAAAGTCTAATATGCAAATATGTGTTTTTAAGCACATGTGTGTGCATCAATACACACTAAGCATGCTAAAATCATTAAAGTCTAACATGAAATTTTTAAAAATTAATTTCAATTCTAATTCTTGCCTTAGGATAAATTAGTACTAACCTCTATACTTAAAAACTTGTATTTTCAAATTGAATACAGCATTGTTTCTGTATGTACTGTACTGAACAATAAAAGATATAGAAGAGAACATTAGACATTTCTAAGAAAACTATAAAAGAGAAGACCATGTGTGAATTATTAAGTCCTGATGCCGAAGATAGATGATTGTAAGACTTGTGCATTTTTCTCTATAAATTCAAAGCACCATTAGTTTGTGACAAATAGCAGTGACTTTTATGAAGCAGCAGACCATAGTTCAAAGAAATAATGTTTAAATTAAATTAAATGTGAAATGCAGTGCTATGTTTCCCAGTAAAAATGGTCTGTGCAAGCATTATCGGAGGTTTGGGAGACTTGGCTTTGTCTGTGCACTGCTTTGCCTTTGGGTTTAACAACTCTGCATGGGGGTGGGGGGGGGTGGGGCAGGTCCATCTTTGGTATATTCATTTGTAGAAGTCTGGGTAGATCTGGCTTTAAGATTTCTGGTTGTGTCTAAACAAACACACCCAATGATCTAGTTTCACTGAGCTGTAACTCTTCTTTCATTGTTCTTGATTTGAGGGTTTTCTTCAAAATGCAGGTGTCATAAAGTCACACCTCACACTTTCATGGTTGTCAGCTTTAGGCATTATCCTCTCCCACTAAATTGCATCCAAATTATAACTTTCTTTATTTTCCTTCCATGATGATATATGAATCTTTTCTGCTCTACACTTTTATCCCAGGTGCAGCATTTTGAGGTACAACGCCAACTCATTGTTTTGTGAAGACTAACAAAGCTGATTTATACTTCCTGCTGGCATGGATGTTGGGTTTTGTCCACTTGAAACCTAGAGACCTGCCCAGGTTCAATGCAACCCTAAATGCAATGGTCCAGCTTTCAGCTTCTTTTTACCAGCTCCTGAAGCCTTTTTGCAATTTCAGCTTCAAGGCCCTATTGCTCCTTGCCTTTCTGAATGCTTTACTGCAAGTTTTCTGGGTGTGTTACATCTGTCCACACCATGAAGAATGGAGATTTAATCAACTTCTTAACAGAAACAGTGATATGTACTCACAATAAAAGAAAACAGAAGCAAACATACTCCCTTAAGCTCTAGTTAATTTTTCATCATTGTTTTCTATTTGCTATTTTACAAATGCAAAACTAGCTCTACATAATTGCTTTATTTTCATAATCAGAAAATTTGGTTTGATGTATTATAATTAAGCAAAACATACAGTAGCTTAGAATAAATTAGGAATAAATCGAATTGTGTATAACATATGCTGGATTTACATATATTCTGTTTATAGAGTACCCAAAGAAACCTTTGTATATCATTCTTGGAATGATTTGCAAAATATTTGAGAAAATGACTTTTTTTTTCTATCTGTTCTATCACCTATTTAGAAAGAAGTGTTAAAATGTCCAACTACATTTTGGGGATATATTTATTTCCTTTAGTTTTGATAGTTTTCACTCTGAGTGCTTTGAGTGAATTGTTCTTTAGTGTATAACTAAGACTGTTGAATAGTATCATCCAGTTGAGCCCTTTATATCACATAACTTTATCTCTCATAATGTTTTTAACTGAAATCTGAATGTAGAATATGTATTAATATTGTTGCTCTTGATTTTTAAAAATATTGAGTCTGCATAGGTGTTTGATATTTTAGTTTTCTAAAAGCATTTAACATGTAATAATTGTATATATTCATGAGGCATATGGAAGGTTTTTATACACACAATAGATACAGATATGTATCTTCCTATACTACATATAGCAAGGTGAACTAAAGTAAATTCCCAAATAATGGGAGAAACAGAGCCCCAGATGGCCATCTCTTGTCACCAAATAAAGCTTCTAATACTGGGATTGGGTTACATCTAACTGAATTATTTGCCAAAGGGTTCCTATAGGAAATCCCCCAAACAAGCCAGGCTGCTGCCAAAATGATAGGTCCCTCTTTACAAACTGACAGCAAGGCCCCATTGCTGAAGGCAACATCTACACAACAAATTGAATGTGGAGAAATCAAGCTGGTACCTACATAGATACTTCACCCCTTCTGTCTAGTGTCTTTGATGCTGGGTGGTACTCTGCATACTATCAAAAAGAAAAAACAAAAGCAAAATGAACAACAGCAACAGACCATAAGTACCAAGCCAGCCACAAAGTCTTTGATCTACTATCCTGCCCCACCTGTAAAAAATGCTAGGAGCAATGGTGACACAAAGCTCATAGAAGTAACCAGCCAGTATCTGATTTGACTTAAGGCCCACTTCATGAATTAGAATCCATATCTGACATATTTGCCCAGAGTCCTTGGGCAAAACTAAATACTACTATTCTTTTAAAAATGTAGCAAGAAAATGATTCTTGATGAAATCCTGCTATACTCCTAGATCTGTGCCTTTCTCAGCCATTATCAGAGAAGCTTCCTCAGTCAGCAGATGGAACAAAGAGAGACACCCGCACTCAAACGTCATGCAGAGAGTGAAATACTTTGAAACACTGA
The DNA here is from genome assembly GCF_903995435.1 of Acomys russatus. Classification (NCBI taxonomy): domain Eukaryota; kingdom Metazoa; phylum Chordata; class Mammalia; order Rodentia; family Muridae; genus Acomys; species Acomys russatus. The sequence goes on from NC_067153.1 coordinate 30,911,658, forward strand.
GCCCTAAACAGGGGTGTCTCCATCAAATTCCTCCCCGCAGACCTCAGGTAACCCAACAGAAGATAAGGTAGACAGAATATAAGAACCAGAGGGCGTGGAAGACACCAAGGAAACAGCCCCCGCCCAAATCAATATGATCAAAGCTCATATAAACTCAGTGACCAAGGTCTGCATCAGGTCCTCTGTGCATTTGTTATGGCTTTTGGTTTAGTGTCTTTAAGGGATTCCTGAGTGGGCAAACAAGTGAGTGGGAGTGAGTCTCTAGTTCTTATGGTCAGAGGATAAGGGCACTGACTGATCCTCCAGAGATCCTAAGTTCAATTCCCAGCAACAACATGGTGGCTCACAACCATCTATAGTGTGATCTGATGCCCTCTTCTGATCTGCAGGTGTATGTGCAGGCAGAGCACTGTATACATAATAAATAAATAAATACATATTTTTAAAAAATTCCTCTCTCATATACTACATATCCACTACAGTCTCCTCTTCCTTCCCTCCTCCTAGCTTAATCTCTCCACATTACTCTCCTCTTCCTTAGATCCACACTCCCCTCTGGCTTTCCTCAGAGAAGAGAAGGACTCCCAAGCACATCACCCAAACATGTCATAACACGCTGCAATAAGACCAGCCATATAGTATCACATGAAGACTGAAAGAGGCAACCCTGCAGGCTGTAAAGGGTCACACAAGTAGGCAAGAGAGTCAGGGACAGCCCCCGCTCCATTAGGATTTCCACAAAGAACGCCAAGCTGCTCAGCCATAGCATATATGCAGAGCACTTAGGTCAGACCCCTACAGGCTCCCTGATTTCTGCACATTCCCATGAGTCCCTGCCAGTTGTTTCTGTAGGGTGTGCCCTCCTGGGGTGTCCCTGAAGCCCCTGGTTTCTCCAGTCCTTTCTCCTCCCACTCTTTAGGACTCTCCAAGCTCCACCTAATGCTTAGATGTGGGACTCTGAATCTGGTCTCTTGGGCTCTTTTTGATTCTGCTTGTCCCATGCAAATCCGATGTGATAGTTCTTGTTTTGTCCCTTCTTATTTTTAACAAAGCTCTATCATAGGTCATGAGACCTTTTCCTTAAAAGGTCAAACTCCAAATGTTTAAATGTGTGGCTCCTGTGGCTTCTGTTATAGCTTCACATTCCTGCCATGGAGACATCAGCATATTAATTTATCTGTACAAAGATGAGTAAACATGGCTGGTCAAATAAATTATTTTTACAGAAACTGGTAGCTGAATCCTGGGCTATAGATGCCTGAACCATAAATGATGAGTGAGAGAAATGCTACTCTGCACAGGCTTCAAGGCTGAGTTAAGGTCCAGATCCAACCAACTTAAATTTGGGACCCAGAAGCACAGAGGATGAAATGACAACACTCCTGCCTCGGAAACATTCCAGATTTCCTATGGCCAGGCTTTTCTTTCTCACATTTCAGCAGGTTCTTAGAGGATTATTAACACAAGGAGATCTCCTTCCTTCCCCCATTCTTTTCAGTTGACTGACAGTTTGTCTTCTGGCTTAAAATGGGGCTGTAATGATGACTTCAGAGACTGTGTGGGCAGCTGAGAACCCTTTCTGCATGATTCCCAGGACTGACAGTGCCTCTGATGGATCACATAGAAAATGAGATGAGAATATGAGGATGGAGGCCTGGGGACCTGAGTCAGATGCTTGTGTGCTAGCTGAGCACTGAGATAGTGACACCAGATAAAAATTTGGTCTGGACCGCAGACCACGATATCATTGGTACAATGAGGTGGACAGGCCTCTTGCTCGAGTTTGCTAGACTACATAAGCCATTTATGTCTAAACAATAGCAAAAGTAGGTACCTTGGCCTTGGGGACAATCAGCAACAGGATTTAATATGGTTTAGGGCAGTAAGTAGTGTGATGGGAGCTATGATCCCTTCCTGAAAGCTTGCTTACAGACTCAGTACGCCCAACATGCTTGAGTGTGATTCATTAATGCCTTTCCTGTGATGGCAATCCTGAGCACTTTCTGCCGGCAGAGTGCAGACACAATGCAAACGACATCACTGTGACAAGTGTAAACTTTGGCGCCAGAGGAAAGAACTGCAAGACTTGAAGAAACCGTGTCCAACAGCAACTGAGTGCACCTGCAACCCCCTGGCTCTGCATATATATGCTTTGATCCGTGTACTTTTGGATGGCATGAATTGCTTATTATTTCTCTTGGTGAATTGTGCGTATTTTCACATGCATATATGTGGGGGTCGCTGTACATGTGAGTATGTGTGCATACAGAAGGTAGAGTATAGACTCAAGTGCTGGGTCTCAACAGTGATCCTCCTTAATTGATTTTTTTTTCTTCCTTTTTTTTTTTTTTTTTTTTTTTTGAGAGAGAGAGAGAGAGAGAGAGAGAGAGAGAGAGAGAGAGAGGATTTCTTCTTTCTTTCTGACCTGGAGGTAGCAGAGTAGACTGCACTGGCTAGCCAGAGAGTCTGTCTCTCTGCTCTTGGGATTACAAGAACACACCACCACACCCAGCTTTCCTTTTCTATCTTTTGAATGTCTTGGGGATTGAGTTAAGTCCTTGTGCTTTCAAGGTAAGCACTTTACTAATTAAACTATTTCCGAGACCTTGACTAAGCCAAAAGCCTACAGACTACCTGGTACTACATTCAGAGCTGGCTCCACTGGCTTATTGGTAATAGCACCCTGTTTACAAGCCAAGAAAGTGCTAACCCAGAAGCAAGATGAGCCTACCAGGCAATATGTTCTCTAAGCTCCATAAACTCCTGTCTTGTAACCAGGGTAATTAGCACCACATGAACAAAATTCACAGTGCTTTCAGTGGTTTTCCTACTCTGGCTCCCTCAGAACAAAGAAGGCTTTGTACATCTTAAACAGCATCCTTCCTACCGTGTTACAAAAGCGCTACACCAGCTTCACATGGCTTACAGTGAAGACTCCTTCAACCCTTTTACTGCCAGGGACATCTGTCAGCCTCCTATCCAGCACACGCTTCCACTGCTGGACCTTATTATCCTCCTTCGCCATTGCTGACAGTGTGGACCCTTCCATTACAGGCTTCACGGGAGCTGCTAGGCTCTGCCATGAAGTCCAGAGTGGCAGCTAGATGCTCGGGTGTGAAATAACATGTCAGCATCCAGCCTTGCACAGCAATGAGATTTGGCACTTCTAGGAGCTCAGATTCTCTGAAGCCAGCACCATCTGCTGAGAGTGGATAAATATATAGAGGAAAAGTGTCTTTATTGCTCCCATGGCCTATCTGTTTGATTGTACATTGTGTTGTTTTGATTTACAACCCACTCTCAAATTCCTGGTTTGATAGTATCTGTTATCTGTGGTTGTCACTCGAAGGAACTGAACTTTATTTCCTCTACTACCATTATGTACCCATGGTGGGTGAGAAATGGCCTTCTCTGTGCTTTTGTTCTCACAGATTCATACAGAGGTTGACAGGAAACTCCCCCCAAAGCACATATGTAGTGTATACAACAAATGAAAAAAACAAGACAGCCTGGAAAAAGTAATGAATATGTCATGAGCACTGAAATAAAGGAAGAGAAGAAAAGCATTGAAATTGTACACTATAAGTGGCAGAAAGGAAGTAGTTAAGGAACTCAGAATGAGATACTGAGCTACTTAGATGTCCACCTACCTTCCTTTTAAAATGTCTAAGTCTTAGATATATTAGTATTTTAAAAATAGATATTTTTTATGATTAAGACAGTGATTCTAATTCCTACTACACATTTGTTTTAGAAATTAATCAGATGCTGTGTGGAACTTAGCACTTGGAAAGAGTAGATACCATCTTTGCTCCTGTAGTAAACAAATAACATTATGGGAGAATATATAAGAACTGAGTGTTTTACAAAGGTAGGAGTAAAATTGGGGGAGCTTGACTCAAGCAGTTTCATATTATTATAACAAAATTCCAAGCCAATTAACATATAAAAGTAAAAGCTTCTCTGTTCAGTCCTAGATGAAGTGGTACCATTTGTTTTGGATCTCTGGTGAGACTGGAGCATTACAGCAGAAACATGTAACAAAATATGCTACTTACATCATGACCTGGGAAGCCAAAAAGGAGGCAGGAACAAAGTCCCACAATCCCTTTGGAGGGCATGCTTGCCTATGTAGCCCACACTAGTACACACTCCTAGGCCTACAATAATTTATTACCCTCTGGATATCAGGAGTTTTACACAGGGAATTTCATGGGATGTTTATCCGGAATCAAGCCATAACAAAGATACAGTACATCACCACTATGTAGAAGCAGTAAGCCTTTGTCATTTCTAAGCTTGAATGATGATGAGAAATGGTCCCCAGTACTGAGCATAGGTGTAGAAAATGCTTTAGTGGGAGCTGCCTACAATAGAAAAATCCAGTTAACCCATGCTTCCCAGCAGGAGCCAGGCAACATAGCCCCCGCCCCAAACAAACTTACTCTACTGTTCACTGATCTACTTGTGTCCCATTACCACCTTACTTCTGTCCAGGCAAAGACTAGTGGGCAAGGGTAGTGACTGACACAGCACTGTAGAGGTGGGAAATAGTGAAATAGAATGCATAACAGATGTGATAGTATCTGGAATAGGAACTAATGCTCATGTCACTACTTATTTGCACTTGAAGGTTTCGCATGATAGAAAATATCCTTTCTAAACAACTTCCTCCCCCTGTTCACTTTCTACAGAGTTGTGTTACAAACCTGAAAATCTGGTCAAGTCCCTTCTGTCTACCACTCTCCATAAATTACAATTGCCCTGAAAAGCTCTTTGATGCTCTTCTCTATGCCAAGAAGTTTCTTCCTGGTTTATGGCATTCAACCCATACTCATCTTCCCTCCATTCATTTAAAAACAAACAAACAAACAAAAAAACCACCCCATGTCCTCTTCAGAGCCCACGCTTTCATCGCTGTAACTCTTTCCTAGAGTTGTTTACCTTCTTACTCCTCCTTATCTCTCAGAAGGTATATCAAATATCTTCTCTACAGAAAAGTATTCATGGCGGTTCATTCTAAAGTAGTCCTCTTGGCAGACTCGTCTATTGGCACCTGTCTAACACCTATAGTTCTCTTTTAAAATAACCAAAAATGTAATTCATCTCTGAACACTGTCGTAATCTGAATGTGAAATGTCCTCTATAGGCTTCACACATTTGCACATCTGATCTCCATTCGTGAGAGCACTTTCTTTTTTTCTTCTTTTTTAAAAAATATTTTATTAATTTATTCATATTACATCTCAATGGTTATCCCATCCCTTGTATCCTCCCACTCCTCCCTCCCTCCCATTTTCCCCTTACTCCCCTCCCCTATGACTGTTATTAAGGGGGACCTCCTCCCCCTGTATATGCTCATAGGGTATCAAGTCTCTTTTTGGTAGCCTGCTGTCCTACCTCTGAGTGCCTCCAGGTCTCCCCATCCAGGGGACGTGGTCAAATGTGAGGCACCAGAGCACATGTGAAAGTCATATCCCACTCTCCACTCAACTGTGGAGAATGTCCTGTTCATTGGCTAGATTCACTTACCAGGAAACTGGGACAGAGGGGAGGACATCCTATTGGGACTCTAGATGAGAGAAGCATGGGAGAATGGCAAAGTAGAAGGATCCAGAGGGTTCTTTTTTTTTTTTTTTTTTTTTTTTTTTTTTTTTATTCTTTTTCTTTTTTAAGAGGCCATAGAGCATTTAGGAGCAGTGCCTAACTGAGGAAGAAGCTCCTAAAGGAAGGACCAGTTCTTAAGGTTTTATAGCCAGCACTGTTGTCTTCTCTCTGCTTCCAGATCACCTAGATGTGACAGAGCACCCTTATGCTCTTGTTCCCCCCACCAAGACCCAATCACAAAGCCATACTTTACTCACTGTAATTGACTGTACCTTCCAACTTTGCACCAAAATAAAGCCATCCTCCATAAAGTTGTTTGCTGTCAGGGATTTGATGATCGCAATTAAAAGGTACATCACTACCTAACTGCAAGGCTATTCTTTGTATCTTCTTGAAGGTGTGACGGACCAGGTGACCTAACTCAGCATAATAAGATGTAAATGTCCAATGGAGTACCAGGATTTTTTTTCCAAAGGGATAAAGTGTTTCTTTGCTTTCTCCATGCTTGTGGCATGGATGTAATGGCTAAAAGTACAAAACCTACAAGGGTAAAATCTGGAGGATTCATTGAAGATGGAAAAGCTGGGAGGAGGGACCATCACCAATGAAAAGTCCTGAATTTCAAAACTGAAACTGTACTCAAAGAGTCTAAAATTCTTCTGAGTTTTATTTTCAGCCCTCACTTGTGTCTTCTTGCCATTCATGCCTGCTACTCTTCATTCCCCTTTCTCTGCACTTCCTGCTACCTGAAATTATCATATTTCTGTATGTATTTAGCTGTACACAGCTTGTCTCCATCATGTAAAGATAAGGACCTTGTCTTATTTGCAATGTTATCTTTCTTCAAAGCAACAACTGGCAAGTGATGCATGTATTCAAGACGTTCCCTGAGTAAGTGAACCACTTTACTTTACTGCAGATGAGAATGTTTACCTGAGGGCATATTTTCATAATTATTACTTTTTTAGTCTACACTAGGATGGTTAGGAAGAAGAGAGGCATTCTGTCCGTAAAAAAAGCAATAAAACCACATCTTAATTGGAATGACTTTTTATTTAGCCATTGCAAGGCCAGTGCTCTGCAGAGAATGAGTACAGATATATCCATGTGGGTTTTGTCATTGCATCAACACAACCTGAAACTAAATTCCTTTATTAAGTTGTTCATATACCTTTTCAAAGGAATCAATTTAGAATGTTTTCGTTCCACTTCCAAGAGGAGGATTCTACTAATGAAAGCCTACAGGAACTGCCTGAGGGTCAATAACATGTATATAGGGTGAATCCTATGGGGCTCTTTTACGATAATTAATGCTGAGGGGATTCTTCTTGGAAATGGAACATTTTGTAAGTATTGATAACTACACCAGGAGCTTGTCTAAACACAGGCTTTCAACACGTTATTGGGAAAAAAAAACGTTATTGGATAATTAAATTCTGATTGTGTCTTCTTCGTGTGGCTGTGAGGGAAGAATAAGCAGTTGGTTTTCTTCTCACAAGTGAGCAATGCTTTGGACCTGATGAGCACACAGGGAGATCTGACTTCCCAAGGGTTTGCTCCCATGAACAACAGCAAACGACAGTGACAGATATGACAGGGATTGCGAAACCAGCTGTGTGTGCAATCTGAAGTATTAGAATAGCTGAAAATTTCTTCATGACTATATACTTATAAATACATGTATAGACGCTAATAAATAATTGCCCACAGTTTATTCAGCATATATGAGACACTCTTCTAAAGTGATTTCGTTCATTATCCATATCATCCAGGCCCAGGGAATTTAAGAAAGCTGGTCAAAGCCACATGGAAAACCACTGTCAGAGGTTGGTTTTGGAGGCTTTGAACCTATGTTCTTGTCACCGTGTTGATTAATGCTCCTCCTAACAATGACAATGTGTTTTGTGACACATTTTCCTATGTGACACTTATCACAAAAACTGTGTCCTATAGGGCAGAGCAGATGACAGTGTCTTCAGTTTTAAGATTAGAACACAGAGACACCAGCAAGTTTTTTTTAAAAAAAATAGTTGATTAGTTTTGTTTTTTAAGGCTGCAGCAAATTAGAATTCGGTGCACTATTCTGTAAATACAGGAAAGGCCTGTCAGTAGAACTTGGGTACAAATCCCACATAAACACCACTGTCTGCTGGTTTAGCTTTAACTAGTGAGCTATGGTTTCAGCACCTGTGGATTGTAGTTCACAGCAGGGGTTCTCCATCAGGGTAGCTATAACATTTAGCTACAGACAATCCTTTGCTGTGAGATACTGTTCTGACTTAGTATTCTCTATATCTACCCCTTAGAAGTCAGGGGCAGACCCATTCTCACCTGTCATACTTGGCTGTGAACACTGAAATTATTTCCAGATATCACCAAGTGTTATCAGGTAGGTAAAATGGCCTCCAGCTGGGAAATGCTACTCATCTCATATTACCTTTGCTAGTGTTAGAGACAGTACCTGCAAAGTAATAGTTGCACAGTAGGTCCTCCTGGAATGTGAAAGATGATTAATTACACTTGATCTTAGTTTGTTCTTGAACTAGTGCTTTTTCTGAGAAACCACTTTCACGGACTGTTGGAGGGATCAAATGAACTAATATATATGAAAATGACTGATCATTGCTCAGAATTCATTTGCTTTTTGGAGCCGATGATATTCTAATGTATAGTAAATGAATTCAAACAGTCCATTTTGTTAAATAGCGGTCAGGTTGTCATTTCATAGAGCACTTGAAATTAAAAGGTCTAGGATATAATTAGGTGTATAGATACCTGGATCCAACCTAGTTCGCTGGTTTATATTTTTAAATGTATTTAAATAATTCATTGAAAATTTTATACAATGTACTTTTATCATAGTCACCCCAACTCCTCCCCTAACTCTTCCAGATTCTTTTCCACATCCTTACTCACTCCCAACTTTGTATCATCTTTAAAAAAAAAAAAATAGCTCATTCAGACCAATTTGTACTGTCTGTTAATCCTGGGAACTTATCCATTGAATAAGGTCAATTACCACAGTCACGTCCTTAAAAAAAAAACCAAATCCCCCTACGCCAGAATCTATTGACTCTCATAGCTCTTCAGTTAAGAGTGGGAGTTCACAAACCCCTTCCCGGCCCATGCTAGTATGTTAACCGACTTAATCTTATACACATCTTGTACAGACAATCGCAGTTGCAATGAGTTCGAGTGCAGTATCCCCGTCATATCTAGAAAACACTTTCCCTCCACCTCTTCCTAACTTCTGGGTCTTATAATCTTCACCCCCAATTCTCCCATGAGAATCCCTGAGACTTTGTGGAGGTGATACATACTTCCCATTGTAGGCGAGTTTATTCTCTGACACCCGTTTTCTATACTTTGGCTAGTTTTCAAGTTTCTTTGTTAACCACTGGCCACTGAGAAAATAAACTTCTCTGAGAAGGTCAGAAACCTCCATTAGTCTATGGATATAGAGATATGAATTTAGGAGGCAATCTGATACTATGCCCATTTAACATAATAAGAAGTTCAGGGCTGGAGAGATGGCTCAGAGGTTAAGAGCACTGCCTGTTCTTCCAAAGGTCCTGAGTTCAATTTCCAGCAACCACATGATGGCTCACAAACATCTACAAGGAAATCTGCTGCCCTCTTCTGGCCTGCAGGTGTTACATGCAGACAGAACACTGTATACTAAATAAATAAATCTTTAAAAAAAAAAAAAAAAGAAGAAGAAGAAGAAGAAGAAGTTCATCCCATTGGCCTGTGAGCTCCCCAACTTTGGGGTCTTGGCCAGATTAAACACAATAAGAAACAGTTGGGTGGAGAGTGGGATATGACTTTCTCACGTACCCTGGTCCCTCACATTTGACCATGTCCCCTGGAGGGGGAGACCTGGTGGCACTCAGAGGTTGCCAATAAGAGACTTGATACCCTATGAGCATATACAGGGGGAGGTAATCCCCCTCAGGAACAGTCATAGGGGAGGGGAATAATGAGAAAATGGGAGGGAGGGAAGAGTGGGAGGATACAAGGGATGGGATAAACATTGAGATGTAACAAGAATAAATTAATAAAAAAAATTTTTTAAAAATTGTCTGATGCTCTGAATAAACTTGGCTATTGCATGAGAAAGAAAAAAAAAGAAGAAGAAACTGCTGGTTACCCAATACATTAGTGCCACCATTTGTACCCATCAGCATACACATCTTGTCCTGAAAGTCATTATTGTAGTTCACAGATAGGTCAGATTATTGATGACTCCCCCACCCCCACAGAAGCTATGTAAAACATGCTGATATTATGAAAGCTAGGCAGCAAAGGGGAACCTTCCTGGGCAGTACCAACTTGATTTCTTCCTGCTTCTTGACCAAAGTGGGTGACAAATAAAATTTGTCAAGTTCTGGTAGACAACCAATAACAATGACAATAACCTATATGATTTTGGGGGTCTCTCGGACACCTCTGACCAAAATTTCAAGAACAGGCACCTTACAATTTAGCATTGGGCTTTTTATTTGCAACCTATGGTTTCTTGAAGGAACATTATCCTCTGTCTAGAGCAATTCCAATAAAACGCTTTAACATAAATAATATATATTGTATATTATACACAGGGATAATGATTGATATATATATCTTACAGAGTTATAGGGTTCCATATGGCTTGTCCCATCACCCTTAGTGTTGTTAATATTCCTTAGTTTTAACATCGCTTCTCTCCTCCTCTCTGCTTTATATTATGGCCACAAATCCTAACTCTGACTTGAGCACTACTAAATCTAATTCTAATCGCAGTGATTTCCAATATTTTTTTATTATTATCATGCCAAATCTCATGAAAGCCATGCTCTTCATAAGTTTTAAAGATTACTTCTTACCATTCCTTCCTGGGAGGCCTTCCTTCATGGAGAATTTGAGCCAAATATATATATTTGATAATTATTGGATTTCTGACAAAGACAGTTGCAAAAGATTGATCCTAGCCTGGCTATTTCTTGTCTTCCTTCTTTGCCAGTAATCCAGGAAAATAAAAAAAAGGCAATTTGTGTCCGAGGGGATGGTATGCGAGGATAATATAGACATAGTGTCATCTTAGGCCAGCAGATGTCCATAAGACTACATTCTAGACCATAAAGGGTTCTGGGTAAGATAATTTCCCCAAATGTCCTTGTTCCAATAAAATGTATCTGATTGATACCTTGAAGACAATCTTTCTTTCTTGGTTACTTAACAATCAAAGGCATTAAGAAATCAAGATCCTCCATAGACTCATAGATTTTCTACTTCTGTAATTTTTTTCCATATTAACAGACCACAGCAGCATGCCCCAAGTGCACTGCCACAGTCTCCATGACTGACAGAGCAACTTCTGACTTTGTGTGTGCATTCTGAATTATCTTTGCACCTGGACAATTTCTTTTTAAAAATTGAACCAAGCAACAACAAAAACTTTGCTTGCACATTCTCTGTTTTAATCTCTACAGGTGTCTGTTCATGATTTGTCCTTTGATAATTAATTTTTTCATTTCTACTTGTTCCTTGTCTGTCATTATGCAGTTATTTACTTTAAATTTTTAGGCTATGTTGATCCTGACCTTAATGAGACTTCGTAGTCAGCTTTACCTTCTGCCAAAATTGATGCTCAAAGTTGACAGAATCCTTCACATAGTCTACCAGAAGTGTGCCATCCTCATCTTTTCCCATTGTGTGTATCCATATTCCATTCTAATCTACTGTTACTCTCTCATGATGCCTTGTACCAATTCGAACATGAGGTTTTCCCACTGGACCCACTGTTCTCAAACTGTGATCGCAGCACCAGCAGGTTTAACTCCACTTAGGAATGAGTTAAAAAAAAAAAAAAAAGAGAGAGAACTCTTCACTCTGCTTGTAAGGACTGAGCCAGATGTGATTCTGATGACTAACAGAAAAGACACTGTTTTGAGGACTAATGCTAACATAGCCATTAGAAGAAGGAGAGAAGGAGACAGCAGTTCCTACTAGCAACCCTCAACCAGCCTGCCCACCCCCGCATCTTGCTTACTATGGTTCATGCATTACATCAATAACCAATTAAGTTTATGTTTTAAGATATCAAAGTGAAGACAGGAAAAGATCACAATAAAAGTTAGAGACATACAATTTGTATATTTATTTCTGAAAATAAATTTTCTTAATAAACAAAAACATATAGCTTCTAATAGAAAATATATTTTTATCCAGTCCTCAGTGTTAATGTTGAACATCAAAAACTTAAAGTAAATCTCATTTATGTCATCAACAAGACAACACAATTACTCAACAGTTTTTAATTTGCATTAAATTAGCATTTTATATTATATTTATTTACTTATTCAGGGGGCAGGAATCATGCATGTCACAGGAACATGGGGATGTCACAAGATCTTTTGCAGACATTGGTTTTCTTTCTACCATGTGAGTTCTAAGGGATCTAACTCAAGCCATCAGGCTTGGCAGTAAAAGCTTTTACCCTCCATCTCACAAGTCCTCAGTAGACTTTTGAAGATGCTGATCCTCATCACTAAATGAGAGAAAGAATGATATATTCAAACTATAAATGTAAGATAACATTATCATTGTTTTAAGATGATATAATCGTGTGCCTAAAATTTAAAGATGAATCAATTCATAAATACATTTAAAAAGACAATACCTCCACATGGTGAATGGGGGCATGGGGACTGCCTCTGACAAGATCTCTGGTGCCTGGGATTTGATCACTGCCCCTTGGCAGAAAGGCCCTCTGGGAACACAGGGGAAGGAGATGCAGGCTATCCAGATGAGACTTGATAGGCTGTGGTTACATGGTGGGGGAGGAGGACCCACATGTCAGAGGTCTAGGGGAAGGGAACAGATCAGAGGGGTGGGAAGGGTGGGAACAGGAAGACAAGAGTGAGGGGATTAAAATCCAGATGTAATACAAATAAATAATAATAAAAATTAAAATAAAATAATCAGCTCAATTTATGAAGTTAAAATTTCAGTGTTGCTCATTATGACAACAATAATAAGCCATCAAATTTCTTGTGCATCAGAAGCTAAAGGTAAGCAAGGGTTTTCCTTATATGGACTGTGAAACAATGATATGAAAGACTACTCTTATATAATTGTTTAGGGGCTGGAGAGATGGCTCAGTGGTTAAGAGTATTGGCTTCTCTTCCAGAGGAGGCTGCTTCAGTTTCCAGCACCCACATGGTTACTCCAATTCCAGAGGATCTGATGTCTTCTGGTCCTTGCCAGTGCTAAGCAACTAGCCATGCATGTGGTGTACAGACATGCACAGACAGGCAGACACACACACACACACATACACACACACACACACATATGTATGTATGTGTGTATATATATATATATATATATATATATATATATATATATATATATATATATATATATTAAAAGAGTTTCAATATCCAATGGCGGTGGAGGGAAGGAAGGAGGGGGAGAAGGAGAGGGTTGCTATCTGTCCTCTTATGAAACAGTTTGACAAACACAGATTCAGAGAATATGGTGTTCATATCCTGTGACAAAAATGATAAAGTGCTTAGGAATACATATAACAAAATGGTTTACCATCTATGTGAAGAAAATATAATAATCAGATTGAGGCACAAAAAGAAGGATTGCATAAATGAGAAATGCATGTTGTTTCTGAATGGGGAAACTCAGTATTTTTTTTTTTATCACATTTAGCCTCCCTGGTTTAATCTAATCTTATTCACTTTAATCTTTAAATATATCGATGTGGTTTATGAGCAAAAGGTAATGAAAGCCATCAGTGTGGTTCTCTCCTTGACATGTGAACAAAGCCCTACCTGTCCTCCGGACAATAGACACAGTCCCTGTTTCATATTTCATGTAAGTGTCCAGCGACGCCTTAGAACCATACCTCCAAGCAGGAGCCAGGTCCCCCTCCCCCCTACACCGCTTCAGGTCTCCTCTGTCTCTGTCAGTGGCGACTGCAACAGTCCCTAAAGTTAGACTTCTAAAACTCTGTCATTTAATTTTTTAAAATTTATTTTTCCCATGCCCCCACATCCATTCAGGAAATCCTTCACCTTTACTTCCAAAATATATTCAGGCTCCCCACCTCTCATAACCTGAAGTGCAATCAATTTGCTTCTATTCCCACTACGCAGCTAAGATGACATCACCCACTGCTCTCTCCTATCCATGGCTAACTCTCAATCTGCTCTTGAAACATCAGCCAGTTCCTTCTGTTTGAAGCCTAATTTGACTATGCCCTTTTGTTCAGAAAACCTTTTCCCACCTTCCCTCCTAAGGCAAAGTAAAAGACAGCATTACCACAGGTTTAAATGACCAGAGCCACGTGGCACTATTCCCTCTCAGAATTCACCTCCTAATACTATTCATACTCACTTTGTTCATTCATGTCCTTCTGGTCTCCGTTCTTTTTCTCAGAGGGAAAAAAGCTGTAATCCTATATTAATAACCCTGTACTTGTTTGCTATATATATGATGCTCATCTGAGCCAGTGGGTCTCAGCCTTCCTAATGCTGCAACCCTTTAATATGCTTCCTCGGGTTGTGGTGACTCCAACCATAAAATTATTTTTGTTACTACTTCATGACTGTAATTTTGCTACTGTTATGAATTATAATGTAAATATTTGGAGATGGAGGTTTGCTAAGATAGGATCATGACCCACAGGCTGAGAACCACTCATCTAAGCTCCCCTCTCCTTGACATCACCTCAGTGATGATTTGCCTCCAGACTCTTCATATCCTTGGCCTGCCCTTACTTTTCTTTTGCTTTCTCCCACTCACTATGTTAGTCTAAGGTGTCGTGTCACATTGTGCTTTCTGTGTTTTTCTTTTCTGTGTTTTTCTTACTACTACATCTCTGGTCTTAGAATGATGGACACACAATAAAAAAAAAATTGCAGTAAACAATTTGTTGACTGAAGAACAAATTTGTGAGAAAATTCTGCAAAGAAGACAGAATTAAGTTTCATATGATAAAAAAAAAAGCTATGGAGTATAAATCATTTTGTGCTGGTGAGAATATTACTTCCAATGTAATTGAAGAAAATAAAGAAACAGAATCAAGTGGGTGGAGTTTTAAATATATATATTTTGGGGGCAATCCAGGCCAAACAGCATGGTTGACAGATAAACCAATAAGCAAGCAACAACAATAATAATAACAACAAAAGTGAACCTGGAGCTCCATGAAAATCACAGAGTGGGGAGCAAAAAACATCCAGAAATCTCAAAATGAGATGGAAAAAAACCAAGTACGCAACAGGGAGAAATTTTTTGAATTGCTGAGGGGAACAGGTAGTCAGCTAATGAGATTTGAGCTATTTCTTTTTATTCTCAGCTTTATTGAAGGATACTTAACAAGCAAGAATGTATATTATTTATATTATAGAATATATATAATTTATATTATAATATATGTATATATATTATACTATGCATGTGTGTGTGTGTTTGTGTATACCATGGGATGATATGATGTTTTGATGAGCATGGGTATGAAATACATGTCTCAGCTGAAGTAGTAAGCGTGTCTGGTATTTCACACAGCCAGAAACTGGGGAGGAGGCAAGGTTACTTACGGTAAAGTACATAATGAATGCTTCCAACTACAGTCTCTCGGTTTCATACTAGATCTTATACTTGATCCCTAGATATTGGTAAAGTTCCTCTTAGTTATCAATAGTCTAACAAAAAAATCTAATTAAATGACATTTAGGTGAAAACAATTATTTTTGCATTGTAAAAGAAGATACAGACTGTGACAGCTTCCGCTTCGGCCCTTGTTCATTCCCGATGAGTACTTTGACTTGGTTTGAAATGCAAGCTGATTCATTTTGGACAAGAATATCCAATGAGATAGGCTAAGATTCCACCTGGGAGAGAATTTATCGATAACTGAAAAAGAGCACTGTAGTTTCAGGCTATAGACCTTTACCTTTCTGGAAGCACAGTACCCATCTTGCAGCCATTAGGACAAGAATTTCCTGGTAAGGACAGCACATGAGAGAACTAGAAAGAGCCCAGACAAAACCAAGAAATAATCTCTGCACTCTCCTTCAGCTGATCGGACTTTCTACATTTGGAAAATTGTCACATGACAAGTGTTGATCCCCCCCTTTCCTGAACCACTGTTGAAATGTCTTTTATTTGACACATGAGTCCAACTTCTGGCTAACGCAGTTCCAGAGATCAACAGAAGCCAGACCACTCAGGGATTCATAGAACACAGAAAAGAGTCAGGGTTGTAATGACATCAGCATATAAGAGACAACTCATTACGCTTAATGTCACACTTCTGGCTTCTTAATAAGTGTCCATCAATACTGCCAAAATGGTAATATTCATGTATTTTACACCAGACTGGAGATAATTCTTAAGTAGAGATTTTTCATATTACTACAAATATGTTTTTTTTTCCCAAATGCTTCATTCTCCTCTCCAAAGGAAAATCTCAGAAAATTGCCCATAATGCATTTTGGGTCAACACTGATGTATCATGCAACATTAGGTTTCAATGATTAAACTGACACCATCTGGACAGAAACTGTTGACTTTGCCTGATGTCATAAGAGCAAAGGCAGCAGAAGCTATTTGCAGCGTGATAGAAACTTCAAGGGCTCCAGCCACAGAAGGGTGCTGAGGTTGAGAATGCGTAATCCCAATAGCCATAGATAGCTTAAGGGCCTGGAAACTGCTAGAGAATTGGAAAGCAGAATGAAACAGAGAACTAAGAGTGTGCAGCCTGGGGCACCTCATCTCTACTGAGAAGAACTGGAAAAGCTGCATATTTTTTTTCTCAGCCTGCAGCACAGGGAGCCCCAAACACACTACCTGAAGAATGAGGTTAAACGAAAACCTGCATTCCTTACCTATGATGTGAGGTATGAGGACTGTAATCAGGCTAAAAGGTGGATAAGACAGACAGACAGACAATAGACTAATATTATATATACACATATAAGTTTAATTATATATACACATACATATATATGTGTATATGCATATACATACATACATACATACATACATACATACATACATACATACAAATTCAGCCTTTTGGTGCTGTGGCATAGAAGAGTATCAGTGATTGCCCTGCCACTGATCTGGCAATTATAATTTCCAATTATAAAATTTATAATTGAAAGTAACTTTATAAAGGCTGTGAACTATATATATATATGTGACATCATATATACAAACTGATATGTATGTATATATGGATGCATGTGTCACACAAATATAAAAACATATATTTATGCATGAATGTGTATTTATTGTCCTTATATCACACCCATTTACTACCGTTATAAATTCATCACTGTAAACTGCTAAAGACAATTTGGCAGATATTGCTAAATATAAGGATCAACTGAAATTCAACTGAGGTAGAAGTTATGTTCAAGACTGAGTAAAAACGATCATCGTGTTAGGTCCCAAGTCCAAAGAAGGCAAGAAAGGAATCCTTCTAGGTTGATAGGTACATGCAACCTTCCTGGAATTCAAGACTGAGATAATCTGGAGCCCACAAATCTGGGTGGAGGAGAGGGCTGCTGCAGAGACTGATGCGCCAGTCAAGGAGGATAGATAGGGAGGAACTAGACCCTCTCCTCAGACGTAGTAGATAGGCAGCACAGTGTTGTTGTGAGTCCCATAATAAGAAGAATAAGGACTACTTCTGACACAGACTCTGGCCCCCACACTTTGATCACTTCTCCCTTATGGGGCAGCCTTGCTAGGCCACAGAGGAAGAGGATTCAGGCAGTCCAGATGAGATTTTATTGGCTGAGGCCAGATGTTACGGGATGAGGGCTTCCCTTTCTGAGGACTAGGAGAGGGAAGGAGAGAGTATGAGGGAAGGTGGGACTGGGAGGTGATGAGGGAGAAGCCTACAAATGGCATGAAAAGTGAACAGATTAAAAAAAGAGAGAGAGAGAGAAATCTTCTGACAAAACAAACAAGGTTTTGAAATGGCAAGAGCCAAACAAGTTTAGAGATCATAGCTGCTCCACAAGGAATCAGTCTGAGTCCTTCTCAGAGCTCTTCACAATTGATGGCTTTAGACTTGGCGGTGGGGGAGGGGAGGACTTGGTTTTTGTTAAGGGGCTGGCTATTGGGAGTTTGTCCATGCTCCAGTGAGTTTATTGTCAACACCAACTGAACTTGGTGGGTTTGTTTTTGGTATGGGGTGGGCACACATGTCAGAAGGTAGACTTGACAGGAATGGGAAGCGAGTGTGCTCTGGATGCATTGTAAAAAATTCCCACATAATTAATAAAAATATTATGTTGCGGGGGGGGGCGGGGAGATTTGGAACAATCACTTTGCCATGACAATGATTCTTCATTGAGGGGGATTAAAACTTGAAAGCATCCACCCCAAATGAAGAACATGCCTGTGAAATCCTTCACTGAAATTCTGTGTAAGATACCTTCGCTGTCAACTCATCTGGCAAAGAATCAAATCTGTTCACTTCCCCTTCGTCACGGAGAAAACCATCCATCAGATGGGTAGACGTGGCAGGAAGGGAAACTACCATCTGCAGAGAAGTCCACTGTATCTGTGCTGTTGTTTTCCACCTTCCCAAACAGCTTGCGGTGAGGTTGCTTAGTGCTGAAAGTAACTTTGAAGATTAATCCCCTAAAGGAACTTTGGCACCTTTATATAATAAATTACATATGCCTTGTATACAGTATGTAATAGTTGTGTTGAACATGCAAAAGGAACCTAGTGATTATTACCCAAGGCTTGTATACATTATGGTATAGTTATTATGAATGTGCAGCATACATTTAAAAAAAATACTCGCACTAACATATAGCTACCTTCTGGCTCCCTAGTTAGCAAAGCTGAACTTTTCAGAAACTTGCAAAGCAAATTAATTTGCAAAATAGACAGCAAGGACTTTCATGTGATCCTCAAGTACAACTTTCAATTTACAGGTCTTTTATCTGTCTTTACTTTTCATCTCCTCTTCTTCCCTCCAACATCATTTGAATCTCAGCAGTTACAGCAGCATGAGGATTCTCAATTGCTCAAAAGCTTCCCAACTGAGTACAGAGCAGTCTACTTAGGTGCTCTCAGTAGCAATGCAAATGCAAGACATTCAATCATGTCTGTTTACCCTGACATTAAAGGAACAGCAATAATAGCCATAGTCATACACATACTAACAATAGCAGTAATATAACATTTATTAACAGTGGATGGAATAGTCAATGGTTATATGTTAATCACTATGTATAGATTGCCTCACTAAATTGTTTTGGTTTTGTTTTTGCTTTTTTCAAGACAGGGTTTGTCTGTGTAGCCTTGGCTGTTCGGGATTTGCTTTGTAGACCAGGCTGGCCTTGAACTCACAGCAGTCACCTGCCTTGAGCGTTAGGATTAAAGGCATGCACCCATCATGCCTAGCTGCTTCACTACATTTTTTTGTATAATATATTTGATTTAAAATTTTTAAATGTAATCTCAATCTGTCATAATTATAGATATTTTAAGGCAATTATATTTGTCATCCAAACTTCTTCCTCCTTACATAATAATATACAAGGAATACTTTAGACTACATTTAATTTAGATGGTAAATGTTTGTCTTAGTATTTTCTTTTTTATTAATTTTTAAATTTTTTACATATACATTTATATTGTTACACCTATATAAAATAAACTATATACAGCAAGAAGAACCACAGAACATGAATTATTTTTTTTCTTTTTTATTAATTTATTCTTGTTACGTCTCAATGTTTATCCCATCCCTTGTATCCTCCCATTCCTCCCCCCCCCCATTTTCCCCTTATTCCCCTCCCCTATGACTGTTCCTGAGGGGGATTACCTCCCCCTGTATATGCTCATAGGGTATCAAGTCTCTTCTTGGCTACTTGCTGTCCTTCCTCTGAGTGCCACCAGGTCTCCCCCTCCAGGGGACATGGTCAAATGTGAGGCTCCAGAGTACGTGAGAAAGTCGTATCACACTCTCCACTCAACTGTGGAGAATATTCTGACCATTGGCTAGATCTGGGAAGGGGTTTAAAGTTTACCTCCTGTATTGTCCTTGGCTGGTGCCTTAGTTTGAGCGGGACCCCTGGGCCCAAATCTGCCTATCATATTGTTCTACTTGTAGATCAGAACATGAATTATATTCATGTTACATTACTAGTGTTTTGGTTGTTTGTTTGTTTTTTTCCTTTTTTTATTATTAATTTATTCAAATTACATCTCAATTGTTAGCCCATCCCTTGTATCCTCCCATTCCTCCCTTCCTCCCGCTTCCCTCCTCCATTCCCCTCCCCTATGTCTGTGACTGAGGGGGACCTCCTCCCCCTGTATATGCTCATAGGGTATCGAGTCTTTTCTTGGTGACCTATTATCCTTCCTCTGAGTGCCACCAGGCATCCCCATCCAAGGGACATGGTCAAATATGGGGCACCAGAGTTTGTGAAAGTCAGATCTCCTTCTCCACTTAATGGTGGAGAATGTCCTGTCCATCGGCTAGTCTGGGTAGGGGTTCGAAGTTTACTGCCTATATTTTCCTTGGCTGGTGCCATAGTTTGAGGAGGACCCCAGGGCCCAGACCCACCTGTAGCTTTCCAGGACCCTCTGGATCCTTCTATTTCCTCATTCTCCCAGGCTTCTCACACTTAAAGTCTCAATAGGATGTCCTCCCCTCTGACCCACTTTCCTGGTAGGTAAAGTTTCTCATGGGGACGTACCCCTTGGACTAGTGTCTCAATATAAGTAAGTATATACCATTTAACTCTTTTTCGTTCTGGGTGAACTCACTCATTATGATAATTTCTAGTTCAATCCATTTGTCCACAAATTTCGGGAATTCCTTGTTTTTAATAGCTGAGTAGTATTCCATAGTGTAAATGTACCGCAGTTTCTTTATCCATTCTTCTACTGAGGGACACATAGGCTGTTTCCATGTTCTGGCTATTATGAATAAGGCAGCTATGAACATGGTTGAGCATATGTCCCTGTTGTGTGGTAGTGCATCTTCTGGGTATATTCCATGGAGTGGAATAGCTGGGTCTTGAAGAAGCCCTATTCCCATTTTTCTGAGAAAGCACCAGATAGCTTTCCAAAGTGGTTGTACTAGTTTGCATTCCCACCAGCATTGAAGGAGTGTTCCTCTTTCTCCACATCCTTGCCAGCATGTGGTGGCAGTTGAGTTATTGATCTTAGCCATTCTGATGGGTGTAAGATGGAATCTCAGTGTCATTTTGATTTGCATTTCTCTGATGACTAAGGAGGTCGAGCATTTCTTTAAGTGTTTCTCAGCCATTTGATATTCCTCTGTTGAGAATACTCTGTTTAGCTCCAAGCCCCATTTCTCTATTGGGTTATTTGGTTTGGTGGTGTTTAATTTCTTGAGTTCTTTATATATTTTGGATATTAGACCTTTGTCAGATGAAGGGTTGGTGAAGATCTTTTCCCAGTCTGTAGGCTGTCGCTTTGTTCTCTTGACAATGTCACCTGCTTTACAGAAACTTCTCAGCCTCATGAGGTCCCATTTATTTAATTGTTGACGTTAAGGCCTGGGCTGTTAGTGTTCTGTTCAGGAAGTTGTCTCCTGTGCCTATGTGTTCCAGACTCTTCCCCACTTTTTCCTCTAACTGGATTAATGTCTCTGGTTTTAGGTTGAGGTCTTTAATCCACATGGATTTGAGTTTTGTGCATGGTGACAAATAGGGGTCTAATTGCATTTTTCTACATGTAGACATCCAGTTAGACCAGCACCATTTGTTGAAGATGTTGTTGTTTTTCCATTGAATGGATTTGGCCTCTTTGTCAAAAAGCAAGTGACCAAAAGTGTGTGGATTCATTTCTGGGTCTTCAGTTCGATTCCATTGATCCACTAGCCTATTGCTGTGCCAGTACCATGTTGTTTTAATTACTGTTGCTCTATAGTACAGCTTGAGATCAGGTATGGAGATTCCTCCAGAGGATCTTTTATTGTATAGGATTGTTTTTGCTATTCTGGGATTTTTTGTTTCTCCATATGAAGTTGAGAATTGTTCCTTCAATATCTTCAAAATATTTTGTAGGTATTCTGATAGGGATTGCATTGAATCTGTAAATTGCTTTTGGTAAGATGGCCATTTTTACTATGTTAATTCTCGTGTTTCGGTTTTTTGTATTTGGCAACCTTGAAGAAAACATTTTCCTATCTTGGTGAGTCTAAAATTCTGAATGTAACTCAATATCTATCATATCTCATCTCTATCAACTTAAAATATCTATGTAGACCTAAGAAAATCTTAAGCCCTAAACAACTAGGCTTAATTGTGAAACTCAACTATTTCTTTCATGGTCCAGCACCAAGTGCTTCAGTTGCTGTTCTCCATCAGAATAGCTTCGCTAAATTTTTGACAGCCTTTTAGATACTCTTTTAGAAGAAACTGTTCAAAATTACCAATTCCACATTTTTTTTTTGCAGAGACATAATTGAACCCAGATCTCTTCTACTCCAAAGTCCATGTCCTTAGTTCTCTCTTTATGTTGTTCCTAGAGAGACTAAACTCATTCTAAATTGAATATTGAATATAAGATAGGCTAAAGTCCCTGGACCTGGGTATAGGTGGCTTTGTGTGAAGAGACAGGAAGAACACACACCCAACCTGAAGTGGCTTGGGGCATCTGAGAAGGCACCCTGACACAAGGACACGCTGACATGTGTTATAACTAGAGTCGGATGTATCTGAGCAGAAACCACTTTGACAGTGACAGGGCAAAGGAGCAAAACAAAGTGACAGATGACATCCAGTGGAAGGCAAAATGGCTTATCTGTAATGTAGCCCAGACAGGTCAGGTGCTGCATTCATAACCCCGGACATTATCAGCACTCAGATAATTGTCCATAACAGTGGCCTAATGTGTCAACTCCTACATGGATCCATTTGTAAAACATGCGCACTTACACTAGGCAATGTTTGTGGTTCACCAAGCCAGGTCACTGGGTAGAATACAGAATGGCCACTCCTTTAGTGTTTTAAACTTATTTATAAAGACTTTTTGTTAAAAGTGGTATGTTTAAACTTTTGGCTTCTGCTTGGAAGACTATTAAAGCTATTTAAGAGAGTTTTTAAAGCAAATGTTGGGACTTATAGTAACAAGTTCTGATAGCCTCCAAAGACATATACTATCAGCCCTCTATTGGTAAATTGGAAAGTACACGTATTATTATGTAACACAAGTTCCCAATAATAGCAAGATAGGTTTATATTCATTTATTCATTCATTCATCTACTTATTCCAATGCTTCCTCAGCATTATTAAGTATCATCATTACAGCTCAGACTTTTTAAGAAACATAAGTATATATTTAACTATAAGGTGATTAAAGCCACAGAGAAGTTTGGACTACTATGGGGACACAAAGAATGGATCAAGAAACTCTGGTCCATTTACACAATGGAATATTACTCGGCTATTAAAAACAAGAAAGTCATGAAATGTGAAGGCAAATGGGTGGAACTAGAAAAGATCATCCTGAGTGAGGTAACCCAAATCCAGAAAGACACATATGTACTCATTTATAAGGGGATTTTGTCCATTTGGTACAAGATAAACGTACCACAATGCACAGCCCCAAAGAAGATAACAAGGAGGACCCAAGGGAAGATGCTTAAATCTCACTCAGAAGGGGAAATAGAATAGACAGACGTTGTGTGAAGAGAGGGGCCAAGGTAGGAGAGACAGTGCAGTGAGAAATAAAGGTGGGGAAAAGACCTGGGGACAGCAGCATTTTAAAGCTAGGGTGCAATATGCTAATAAAAAGCCAAGGGTGCTCAGCAGCCCTGTTTATATGTTAAGTCGTGCAAACCTGGCAGCAGGGCTGTTTGATCACCCGTGTGGTACAGAGGGAAATATTCAGCCTTAGAAAAACTCAGCAGCTGATATCAGACTGTCAGGAAAACACTGAGTTGGATTCATGCCCAGGCAGTCTGGACCCAGTGCCCAGATGAACTGTTTGCCTGGACTGGCCTCTAATGAGCACCTCTGTGTTTCAGAGAAGAGTGGCCCGGGAATGTTCCATTTATATTTCTTCAGTTGGCTGTCAGCAAGCACTAACAGTGCTACGAGAAATCACTGGGCATCTACCTGCCATTGGTCCATAACAACAGGCAGAGGCCTTTTGACAAATGTCAATACCGTCACCAGAAGTACTTTCAGCACCTATGGATATTTTGCACTTAAGAGGCTGTACAAAAATGGGAGGCAGTCTATATTTCAGCACATTCCATTAAGCTGCCATATCCCTTCCCCACATTTTCTCCCAGAGGGTGAGCCTAGGATTAAAAAAAAAAAAAAAAAAAAAAAAAAAACCTTTACTCAGTAAAAAATTTTTCTCTTCTCACTTAGCCAGACATCCTGTTCCCTGCTCCTGACCTCACAATCAAATAATTTTAGTGTGAGATATGCAAGGTCAAAGCCAGATCTTGGCAGCTTGGGTGGTTGTGAGTCACTTAGCAACTGCAGCCAACCTTTAATGGATGATGGAAAAGTACTGAGATGTGCCTCCTTTGTACCGTCGACAACTCTCTTGCAGAGGAGTGGTGATAAGCACCCTCGTGCAAACGAAGCCTTTTTTTTTTTTTTTTTTTTTGCATGTTTTTCTTTTTTTCTTTTTTATTAATTTATTCTTGTTACATCTCAATGGTTATCCCATCCCTTGTATCAAGAAACGAAGCCTTTTTTCAAACTCTTCATCATATGTGGCTGCACCCAATTTCAGAGCATGAGAAAAAGAGGGAAATAGAAAAAATTTTTGTGAGATTATAATAATAAAACTCTCTATATGGAAAAGCCAGGAGATCTCTCTCTCTCTCTCTCTCTCTCTCTCTCTCTCTCTCTCTCTCTCTCTTTCTCTCTCTCTCTCCGTGTGTGTGTGTGTGTGTGTGTGTGTGTGTGTGTGTGTGTGTGTGTGTGTGTGTGTGTGTGTGTGTAACTACCCATAAAACTGAGTCGTTGAATAGGGGAAAGACATTACTACTTGCACATACTCCTAGGCTGGCTTCATTGTTTTCAGGCAGAGCCCTGCCCTTCCTCTAATCAGGTCAGCTTGCATCTCTCACACCTGACCACAAGACTTCAGTGTTCTGAACATTTTGGGTTTTAATCCTATTATTAATTCTAACCACAGCATTTGTTTTTATCATAAAATCCACCATAGTTCAATTTTATAAAAATTTAACCACCTCACATAAGACCTACAGTGCTTTAGTACTTCCAGTTTTGGTCTCTACAACTTTCCTTCCTCAGCTGTAAGAAATACTAAGGGAGTTTCTGTCTCCACTGTGTTACCATTTCCTGACCTTCTGTTTAAGTTGAATTGTGCTCTGGGTTCTTGGTAACTAAAGCCTTTCACTTCAGGTCATGTTTTCAAGCCTCACCTGTGTTATAGCATGTGCCAGCTTTTTATTCTTTTTGTTGATGACTAATTTTCCAGAGTTCAACGCATTTGTTTATTAGCTGCTGATTACTTAGATTGTATAATGATTTTAACATGAAGTGTTCCCCATAGGCTCATCCTCTGAAACTCTGTGCTGACGGTTCTGTTTTCGGAGACAGGAGAAATTTTAGGTAGGACCTACACGAGGGAAGTAAGTCACAGAGGGTTCATCTTTGTAGGCTAAAGTTGATCCCTGGCCTTTCCTATATCTAATTCCTCGATGTGATGGGGTGAACAAATTTTCTGTACCATGCTTTTCTCCTACTCTTTTCGAAGTGCATAGCCATAGAGCTAGTCTGTCTTGGTCTGATACCATGAATCAGATGTAATCCTTTTCTCCCTGTCTTAGGGTTACTGTTGCTGTAAAAAGACACCACAACTACAACAACTCTTATAAAGGAAATCATTCCATTGAACATGCCTTACAGGTTCAGAGGTTTAGTCAATTACAATCATGGTGGGAAGCATGGTGGTACTTAGGCACTCACGGTGATGGAGAAGAAGGCAAAGCTCTACATTTGGATCCACAGGCCCCAGGAAAATGGAAGAAAAGTGGACCTAGCTTGAGCAGTTAAAGCCCCAAAGCCCATCTCTAGCATGAAACACCTCCTCCAAGAAGGCCACGCCTACTCCAACAAGGGCGAGCCTCCTAATGCCACTCCCTAAGCATTCAAATATGAATTATTCTATGGGGGCAACTTGTTTTCAAACTACTGTATTCCCTTAAATTATTTCTCTCAGGTATTGACTACATCAATAAAGAGTGTATGTAATACGTATATGGATGTTATTGGAGGGAGAATGTTTTGTATTATTTATTTATTTATTCTCTTTACATCCTGATCACAGCCTCCCTCCTCTCCCTCCAGTTCCCCCCCCACACACACCTCTCCCCTCCATTCTTCCTTTCTTTCTGGTGTGTGACCCTTGGTAAGCTGATCCTTCTCCAGAGGAAGGCTCCACACGCATGTGTGCATGTGAAGCGCAAATTGAACTCAATGTGTTAGTTTAAAAAAGAAAGAAAGAAAGAAAGAAAGATGACAGAGAGCTTGGAAAGAGTGAGGAGGAAGGGTAGGGGAAGAGTTGGAGGTGAATATGATCAAATATATATAACACATGAGTAAAATGCTATGAGAATTGAGAGAATATGGTGATAAAATACGTCTGATAGTACATTTCTTGTTTGGGCTACTTTGATCATGTTCTATTAGCATTCTATTAACACTTATGTTCACATTTTTTCATGTGAACAGGGTTTCATTTCTTTTGGAGAGATGCACATACATGTAGGAGTCAAACTACCAAGTCATGGAATGCAGGAGCCTTAGCATTTTTAGGAATTGCCAAGTTGTTTTCCAAAGTTACCACTTCATCTTGCACTCCAAAAGGCAAGATGACAAAGTTTACATGTCTTCACATCCTCACCAATGCTTACCTTTGTCTTTTCAATTACAGCCATCTTGATGTATTTGGCTTGATAGCCCATCATTTGATTTTCATCTCACTAATGAGCTAATGTGCTGGCTTGCTAGTTTTTATGTTAATTCAACACAAAGTAGAGTCATTTTGGAAGAGAAAACCTCAATTGAGAAACTGTGCCAACCAGATTTTTTCTATGAGAGCCTATGCAACATTTTCTTGACTGATGATTTGTGTGGGAAGGACTAGCTCACTTGGGAGGTGCTAGCCCTGGACTGGTGGTCCTAAGTGCTGTAAGAATGCAGGCTGAGCAAGCCATGAGGAGCAAGCCAGAATCAGCATTCCTCCATGGCCTCTGTGTCAGCTCCTCCTTCCAGCCTCCTGCCCTGACTTCTTTAGATTGTGTAGTATGGTATAGAATCATAAGCTAAATAAATCCTTTTCTTCCCAAGTTGCTATGGTTATGATGTTTCATCATAGCAATAGAAACATTAACTAATACAGTAATGATGTAGAATATCTCTCATGTGCCTATGACTATTTGTATATCTTTGGAGAAGTGTCTATTCAAATTATTGGTTCTTTTTTAAAATCTGGCATGTTTATGTTTCTATTATTGATTTTTTAGGAACACTTTATAAATTACATATAGATGTCCTTCATCAGATATATGGCTCACAATACACATTAAAAATGCTTAATAACTGACAAAAGTGAGTATTTTAGCATTATTCCCAATCCTAAAAAGGAAGCATTCAGTCTTTCACCTTTACCTCAACAGTAACTTGAGTTTTACACATATGACTGTCATAAGTTTAAGGAATTTGCATAGACTTATAGTTTGTTGAATATTCTCATTCATGAAAAGATTTTGTAGAACTATTTATCTGTGACACTGGGGTAACCCAACTTGATTGAAGTAAAAGTTTTTAATTTGTTTGTTTTTATTTTTATTCTTGGAATCTATTTCCTTGTCCTACGGGGTCCCTCTGTGTGGTTCTCAGTCCTTCCCATTTCTACTTAATGTCAAAAGCCTCGTGAATATAATGGAATCCCTGGACTATATCTCAGCCCCAGTGTGATTGAAAATGGAGTGTAAAGGCTTTATCTTCTCCACTCCATTTGCTTTATTCTGTAATCTAAATAAGAATGCATATGAGGTTGACTTTGTCAAACAAAGCCATTTCAGTGTCTAGATCAATAATGAGCTGTACAGCATTTGAATTTCTTATTTTTAAGTAGAATATGTTGAGGTATATTCAAAACCAGAAAAAAAAAGTTTTAAGGATGTTTGATGGTGACAGAATACAGCCTGTAAAGTTTGCATCTTCGTTTCTATAGCTAATGAACCTTGATCATATTGCATTATTCAACAGCTGGGAGGTTTTCTTCTAAAGCTATGTGGCCATCATCATCATCATTATATGAACGGTATGTGAGCAATATAATTGAATTTCTCAAATGAGGCACAGTTTAGTATTTCTTGGGGGCAGTTAGGTTAGGAGACACGTGGGGGAAGAACCTGATGTTACGTTATTTTCAGTGTGTTCCCCTTGGCCTGCATGCCATCACCTTGCCATTTAGCACTGCTGAAGAATTTTACTCCTGTGGTACCAAGTAAGGGGGTTGAAGGTTTTCTTGTCCCTCTAAATCACCTTCCATTCTATCCATGTAGCCATAGGTGAGATGGGCTAATGAGGAACATAAAATAATTTTCAAACCTTTGTTGTGGAATAGTCCTCACATAGTGCTGAGTTTTACTTTTATTATGTATTAACTTCAGGTAAGTCACACTCTCTGTTTCCCATCTTTCATATGGAAGGCATTATATATGCATCGTATTTTATTGAGAGCTGAATAAGAAATGTATTTGTCAGGTTGGTGCTTGTCACCTTGCTGTCAGTCTTTTTGGTATTATTGCTCTCATATTACTAACATTTTTCTATTAAGATTGTCATTTGTGATAAAGAAAAGTTGGGCCCCATTCTCTCCCTCCAGCAGCTACCTCAGTATCTCCTGTCCCTCATCCAAGACTTTTGAAGGCATATGCCAAGCTCAAGCTGTTGTTGCCACTTAGATTATTCAGTATTTACTGAATACTAAGATGGCACAGCACTGTGGGAACACAGAAAGAGACAGAGCAGCCTACTCTACCCTCAGTGGACCAGAAACCCTGGTGCTGGCTGGATATGACTGAGAACCACACATCCAAAAAGTCCATGTGCGCCCTCTCAGTCATAGCTCCCAGGGAATCTGGGGGCTTGTGGCTAGCCCAGGTTGACTTTAAACAACTTAATAGTAAAATCATCCAAGCCCTCCTGTCTAAGATGTTTATTTCTCCCAAGGAGTCATGTGAGGTGCAGAAGCTCACGTCAATCAGACCGTTGTTTTCTTCTGCCTCATCTCACTTATGTCAGCTGGATTGATATACTAGAAAATAAGAGAAATTTCTTTCTAAATAAAGAAAACCCTAATTTGAATAAATATCCCCTGCCAAACTCTCACTTTAAGAGGTATCAACACATGTTGGAGCTTATGGCTTAGCTATCCCACTAATACTACTCTTAGAATCCGTGACAGATTCCTTCTTTTGCAAAAGAAAAGAAGAAGAAGAAGAAGAAGAAGAAGAAGAAGAAGAAGAAGAAGAAGAAGAAGAAGAAGAAGAAGAAAGGAAAAGTTGGCAGGATTTTCCAAGCCAACTTCAGCTCTAGAACCACTCAGTCCTTGACTTCCTACCTTCTTAATACTGGTCCAAAGATTAAAGATGTGCAGAATTATGAGTGAAATGTTTTTTTTTAATTTTTTATTATTAATATATGGGTGAAATGTTAATACAGAGGCTAACAACACCGACAGGTTAAGTAAGATGGCATCTGAGTCAGGAAACCCATTCTGTAAGCTTTTATTGCATGGCTCAACCCAGGTATGTGGCATTTGGAGAGGTCTCACTGTGCCCATGTCCCTACAGTAAGATAAGCAAGATCATCCCATCAAAATGCTGTACTACAAACTTGACCTATTAATGTTAGGTCAAAGTTCAGATCTGACACCAAGCTTTATTCCAGAATTATCTGGACTCGGCAGGCAATTCTGGTTACAACTACCAGGATAACTTCTCAGCTTCCATGGGTCTGTATTTTCCCCTTATTTCCTTTGAAATTTCTTGCCAAACACGGACATCAAATAGTAGCACAGGGCCTTCTTAGGAAATATCTCTCCACAGTCAGATAAATGAAGAGAAAATACTCCGAATAGTCCAGTTATTCAGCCATGCAAGTAGTCAAATGTATGTTTTCAATAAAATTGTGGTTACAAGGGAGGAGGGAAATCTATACTCCCAAAGGAAGAAGTAGACTGGTTGTATACTTTCTATAACATATTACCATGCACAACATCGTTGCTAGACTAAGGATAGTACCTGCTCATTATATGATGGTTGTACATTCACAAAAGGCTTTCACCTATGTTATCTCATTGGTCTCCACAGCAATTAAAGAAAACAATGAAGATCTAGATTCTTATTTCCAATTCAGTTTTGCAAAAGAATAGTTCCCATCACAGAATTGGTTGTGTTGGTACCTATCCTCTTGTGCTTTCTACTGCCTAACTTCATATGCTGTGGCTATACCACTTTCCTGAAAGCTTAACTAGAGATTAGTAAATCCAGTCTATGTTTTAAGACTTGACATATTGTATAATCTTTAATTCAGAAAATGTTCTGATGATAACATAGAGCTTAGAAGTCACGAAAAGTTCTGTAAGAGTAAAAAATCAGTGAGAGAAAATGATCCCTGCTTTGTAAGAATTAAAACTTTAGTTCAAGAAGTAAAAATAAAAAGAAAAGAAAGAAAGAAAGAAGTATTTCTTTTGAAGAACTCAAAATCTAATTGAAGGGGTCAGAATGATAAATTGATAAAGTATCTACAAAATGTTAGATAAAGAAGGACAAGTCCTGAAGCCAGAGGAAGATACAGAAATAATTGATCTTTCGCAGGGATTTAAAAGGTAAATGCATTTTTGGTGCTGAGCCTAGCCCTTAACAGCTGAGTCATCTCTTCCAGTCTTCTTATGGGATTCTTAACAGAATAAGGGCTGTCTCTGACTCTTTTGTCTACTTTTTGGGACCCTTTTCCTTCTACTGCGTTGCCTTGTCCAGCCTTACTATAATGGTTGCCTAGTCTTATATTTGCAACCTGAGATGTAATGTTTGGTTAATATCCTTGGGAGGACTTCCCTTTTATAAAGGCAAATGGAGGAGGAGGAGTGGATTGGTGGTGGGGGGAGGCAGAGAAAGGAGGTTGTGGAGAGGGACTTGGAAGATCAGAGGGAGTGAAAACTACAGTAGGCATATAGATATAAAATAATAAATAAACAAACAAAAAACGTAAAAGGCTGAATAGAAAGTTCAAGTAACAAAAGGGAAGGAAGAGATGAGAGGGTATTACGGGAAGAGAAAATGATCAAAAGCCCAGAGCCAGGTAGAAGCATGGCCAGAGCCAACTGTGGAAACGAAGCTGCTCAGTGAGTTTCAGAGACGAGAAGAGAGAGTAAAATGGCAGACAGTGTCTCCCTAAAGAGAAATCTAGTTCCAATCCAAGGTGTCACCTACATTTTACTCAACTTCAGCTACATCAAATCCTGTGATGAGCCTTCCAATTTACAAGGGAACTTATAATATTTAATAGGAAATATGTCTCCCCTGAGTGCACAATGTGATGTTCGTCCAGCAGGGGACACTGTGAACAAAGAGTGAAACTGACTTCCTGTGGGCCATTTCCCTGAGTGCTGTTTTGCTTTCTCCATGAGGACCTTTTAATCATGGATATTAAATAACACATACTCGGTGAAGCCTTTCTTTAACAAGAGGTTTGTGGGCCTTGGTAAATATTTAGGGGATGTATTTGAAAATACATTTTTCCAAGCAACACTACCTTAGAGACTTTCAGCATGCCCTGTTCTTGCTGTGGTTCCAATCCGTCAGAGAAAGCCTTTTCATTACAGTAAGGCCTCGGTGCCAGTCTCTGCCTTCAAGCTTTAACCTATGTATCCAGATTACTGCCTATCTGCAACCCTTGCTCACAAGGACCAAACACAGCATCTTTATTTCACTTGGCTTTTATACATGCTAGTCTGTTACTTTCTCCAATACCATGATGGTGTGCTCTTTTTTCATCAGTCTCTTTATGGCTGGACCTTTCCTAATGTCCAGGCTCAGCCCAAATGTCACCTTCTTTTTTTTTTTTTTAATAGAACCTCCATGACCTGATATACGCAGCTGTTTTCTTTTATATTCCTAATCATTATCATATTGCATGGATTTTTTTTTTCTTCTTCTTGTCACTGCCCACAAAATACCTCATTTAAGTTCTTGTTTGTTTATTGTCAATGTCTGTATTGGCTACATTTTTATTGGTGTGATAAAATATCATGGCCAAGGCAATTTTTAGAAAAATTTATTTGGGCTTATGTTTCTAGAGGGCTAAGAGTCCATGGTGGCAGAGTGGAGGTACAGCAGCTTTGGCTAGAAGCTGAGAGTTTGAATTTTGAGTTTAATACTCAAATCATTCAATTTCATACCCACTCCAACAAGACCATATGTGCTAACTTTCCCAAAACAGTGCTGCCAACTGGAGACCAAGTATTCAAAAGTCCAACAGTGTGGGGGTAGCTCGTTCAACCACCAGAGTGTCCATCACTAGACTGTAAATCATCAGCAAATTGCCTGGATGCTCAAACATACCACAGGGCTTTGTGCAAGGTCAGCAGTCATTGAATGTTCACCAAATAAACATGCTCATTAAAAGCAAAGGCAGACTTAAGGTACCTTAAGGGCTGTTCTACAATGGCCGCTGAATTTCTGTTGGACTTTTCTAGATGTGGGGGGAAATGCACACATGCAGTGCTTTTTCCACTCAGTTTTCTCATCTTCCAGGACACAAAGGGTTTTGACTCAGTTTCATCACGTTGTCCTCAATCCATTACCCTTCCTCCATACCCACCATATTCTCTATCCCACATCTTCACTTTTCCTGTGTATTCTATTTCTGTGAGTGTCAGGGAACATACGTACTCTCATCTCATTATCTAGGATAATGCCTCCGAGTACAAGGCTCTACACTAAGCACTTCGTAAATGTGATCGCTGAATGACATCCCCTATACGCACCCATAAAATTTGCGTAATAACACCATCACTCCACTTTTTTTTTTATTTTGATACTGTTGTCTTTATTTTATATAAACAATAACAGTTTTTTACACATGGCTTCTTTGACTAAAGTTTTTGGAGTCCATTCACATTGTGTGTATCACTGGATGATCCATTTTTAATCACTGAATATTATTCAATTCCAAAATATATCATAATTGCTTATCCATTTATCATTTAAGGATAAGGTAGCCTTGACACCTTATACATTATATAATCACATTAAACACATCCATCTCCGTTTTTGTTGATGCATAGTCATTGACCATCACTCCACTTTTAAGCACACACATTTCTATCTTCTCCATTATATCAGTTCCTTAAAACAGTTCTATATTCGATGCAAGCTCCCTTTTTGGCTTTTCGTGAACAGTACACTGAATACGCTCAATGGAAACAATGGACTATAATATTGTTTACATCCAGTCTACTTTTCAAGGTTCTATGATATGAGTGATAATTTTTTCATTATTTTGATCATTTAATTTTCAAATAAGACGACAAAACTAACTAAGTAATATATATCTTCCACATACTCGCTCCTTGTCCTAAGCAGGGATATATTCAAACAAAAACAAGCATTCATGTCCTTAGGCTATGTTGTGTTCCAGCTGCACTAATTACCGAATAGTTATAACGAGCTTGTGGAATAGATGTCATTATCCCCACTTAATTCTGAGGAACTATACTCTGTTTCAGAACCTGTCCACCATCTTAAAAGTCAAAACAAAAATACATATCTAGCACAGGCTAGAGTGAATCTAAGAGTCTAAATAGATATCTGTGCTCACAAAATTAATCATGAAAGAATTAAAGTGGCTCACTATTTTATGCTTAGAAATATAGTCTCCCAGGCAAGAATATCCCACTTTCAATAAGGCAACTCATTTGAATATTACTTCCTGCTAAGGCCTTGTTCTAAGTGTCAAGGTACAAAACAAAATCCAAGTTTATAGTTTGAGGAGGAAAAAAAGATGTAAAAAAAAAAAAATCAAAACAACACACCCTACTAGAAGTAACAAACATAGCAGGAGGAAAACGGTTAAGAGAGGTTGTTGATTCTAGTGTTACTGATGATGACTGGCATTGGGCCAGAAGTGGGAGGGATAATAACTTGAGAGTATATGGTTGGGATTTATTGAGAACTTAGGCTATGAGGTGCATCTCACTGAATTATGTACATACAACTTCTCATTTATCAGTCACAACTACACAAAACAGTCACTGTTTTTAGTTCCTTTGTCAAGAATAAGATTGAAACAGAGACAGGTTAATCGGATTGTTAGCCTTCAGAAAGCCACGGTGTTACATGGATTCCTCTAAGACCGTGACAACTTTTCGATTTTATGTAAGATACTAGCTACGGACTGAAGAATTGAAGAATTGAAAGGCAAAGAGGTAAGGAACCAATACTGCAAGTGCATAGGCAGGACTGAATGAGGTAACGTTGTTGCTATGGTTAAAGAATAAATAAGGCTCAGGAGATTCAGGGGGTAAATCCCAAGGGCCTGCAGTCCCGCCCTGAGGAGAGGCACTGATAACCGGCTGTGCTGGTGTCTCAGTCTAAAGAGGCCCGCCATGGGGCTACAGTCCAGATCTCTCAAGAGAGATGACAGCAACATGGTTTTCTTCTCTGAAGAAGTATGGCTGAGACTGGCTCTGTGAATGTTGGACAAACTTAAGAATGGAAATAGAGAAGGAATGAGAAAGAACTCTGCTGCCCAGGTGAAAATTCTTTTGGCTGGCTCTGTTGTGAGAGGCCCAAGCAGGAAGCAAAACCAAAAGAAAGCTCTCTTTTCCTCAGCTCAGGCTTCTGGTTTGTGATCTCCCTCTAGAGGCTGCAAGCAAGGAGCAGCCTGCTAAGGAGGAACACAATGAACACAGCATCTTGAAGCCAGCAGAGATGAAGCCAGAGTGGGGAGTGGAGCGACAATAGCTCAGCAACGGGCACACCCCGGCAATCACATTTCCGTTACAGGCTCTTCTCTGGCTACTTTTCAGCTTTGTTCTTTCTTTTTTTTTTTTTTTTTTAAATTTTTTATTAATGTATTCTTGTTACATCTCAATGGTTATCCCATCCCTTGTATCCTCCCATTCTTCCCTCCCTCCCATTTTCCCCTTACTCCCCTCCCCTATGACTGTGACGGAGGGGGACTTCCTCCCCCTGTATATGCTCATAGGGTATCAAGTCTCTTCTTGGTAACTTACTGTCCTTCCTCTGAGTGCCACCAGGCCTCCCCATGCAGGGGACGTGGTCAAATATGAGGCACCAGAGTTCGTGTGAAAGTCAGACCCCACTCTTTCTGTTTCAAAGTATCAGTGTCTTCTCCTTCATTCACATACTCAGTTGATGGAACTGGTTCCCATTTCATAGGAAAAAAAAATGCACGGATCCAAAAGGGAGTGTTGGATTGATTCCACCAAACACATTATCTGCCAGCAGAAGTCTGGTTGTGGCAACTGCTTTGCGAATAGATGCTCATTTAGAGCTAAACTCACTGTCATGTACCAGATTTGGGCTTTTTGTCCTTACTGATGCATGCTATTTCAGCAATCCTCTCCTCTCTCTTAGCCCAGCAACCAAGAGCTTCCTTTTATCTGCCAACTTTCATTTGTTTAGGTTGCAACTATATGATTAGTGCGGCCAATGGACTCAGCAGACATGAGAAATGTCAGTTTTCTTGGTTAAGAGCTGTGAATAATATGGAAGAGATGAGGGATGGAAGGACAGAGTGGGGAGGGAGGCTGTCAGGAGCTCCACAAGGAGACTATCAAGGCTGGTGGGTCTGGACCTAGGGTGGGGCTGCACAAACTGATGCACCAACCAAGGACATTGCAAGCAGAGAACCTAGACTCTCTGTTCAGATGTAGCCAATGGGCAGTGCATTCCCATGTGAAGAAGGGGAGGGGAGAGTAGGGGACTGCCTCTGACAGGAACTCTGGTGCCCAAGATTTGATCATTGCCCCTTGGCAAAGAGGCCCTGTGGAAACACAGAGGAAGAGGATGCAGGCTATCCAGATGAGACCGATAGGCTGTGGTCACAGAGTAGGGGAGGAGGACCCCACCTGTCAGAGGTCTAGGAGAGGGGAATAGGGCAGAAAAGGGAGGGAGGGTGGGGAATAGGAAAGATCAGAGCAAGGGGATTACAATTGAGATGTAATGTAAATAAATTATAATAAAAAATATCCAAAGAAAAAAAAAGAAAGAAAAGACAATATAATTGTAAATGTATAAGGTGAAGATAAAACCAGTGTTTCTCAGCTTGTCATGCCTGTGACCTGATGCTGCAATTTAAATAAATAAATAAATAAATAATAAAAAGCAGTGGCCCTCCCTATATATCCTTGATTGTGTGGAGACATCAGGAATGCTATTTCTTATTACTTAATTAATTATTAATTAAATCCTGATCACAGCTTCCTTTCCACCCTCTTCCTCTTCTCCTCCTCAGTCCCTCCCTCTCACCTCATCTTCCTCCCATCCTCCCTTTCTCCTCTGAAAAGGGAGGCCTCCCATGGATATCAATCTCCCTTGACATATCAAGTAGCAGAAAGCTTAGGTGAATCTTCTTCTATTCAGGCTCACTTAGGGGAAAGAGATCCAAAGGCAGGCAACGTAGTCACAGACAGTCTCTGCTCCTGGCTTAGAAGCCCCGTATGAAGACCAAGCCACACAATGGTTACAAATGCGCAGAGGGTCTAGTTCCATCCCAAGCATGCTCAGTCTCTGTGAGCCCCTATGTGCACAGGTTAGTTGATCCTATAGGTTTTCTTGTGTTGGCCTCTCGAGTTTCTTCAACCCCTCCTCCCTCTCTTCCACAAGACTCCCTGGGCTCACACCCAATGTTTGGCTGTGGTTCTCTGCATCTGCTTCCATCAGTTGCTAGATGAAGCCTCTCAGGTGACAGCTATGCTAGACACCTATCTCCAAGTATAGAGGAATATCATTAATAGTGTCTGAGGTAGGCTCTCTCTCATGTCATGGGGCTCAAGCTTAATCTCTCCTGCTCCCCTCTGGCTCCCCTCCCCACACACTCCTCTCCATCCATCCATTCAAGAAGTCTATTCTATTTCCCCTTATCAGTGGAATTCAAGTGTTCCCTCTTGGGCTTTCTTTTTTACTTAGCTTCTTTGGGTGTGTGGATTACAACATGGTTATCCTGTACTTTATGACTAATATGCACTTATAAGTGAGTACATAGCATGTCTTTCTGGGTCCGACTTAACTCACTCAGGATGATCTTTTTTAGTTCCATCCATTTGCCTGCAAATTTCATGATTTCCTTGTTCTTAATAGCCAAGTAATACTCTACTGTGTAAATGCACCACAGTTTCTTTATCCATTCTTCAGCTGAGGGACATCTAGGTTGTTTCCAGATTCTGGTTGTTACAAATAAAGCTGCTGTGAGCATAGTTGAGCAAATGTCCCTGTTGTATGGGGGAGCATGTCTTGGGTATTATGCCCAGGAGTGGTATGGCTGGGTCTTGAGGTTGCACTATTCCCAGTTTTCTGAGAAAGTGCTAAATTGACGACATTGGTCGTATAGTGATGAACAAAGCTGCCTCATCCTTAACTTCAGTCCAGACTATCTCTTTAAATTCCCAATTATTGGTTTCTTAAGCTACTTGTCTCGGACTAAGTTCTTCATCTTGTCCTACACCCCCTGACATACAGACATATTCACCTCTTTCCCTTTCCAGCTCTATTTCTGAATAGTATCTAGGCACTAACATTCAGAAATAAATGTTCATACCATTGCCCATTTTTTGCTACTAACAATGCAGACACTGACTCTCAGTAATTGAAGACTGAAAATGAAGTGAAACACTTCCCTGTTTGGGAATAAACAGGAAACATACATCAGGAAATGTGGCTGGCTCCCTGATTTGATTGCCCCTGAGCAATTCTGCTCGGTATCATGTTTATGGGGAGAATCGTTGCAGGTGCTTGTGCTTCTCTGAGTTGACACCTCACACATAAATAGGAGGCATTTTTCAGGACACCTAGAATTTAGAAATTCAGAAATTTCTAATACTGGATATGAATAGGCATCTTTGGGGTGAATATCAATTTTTCTAAAGTACTAGTGTCCTCCCTAACATTGTGTTTGACTTGTAGTTTATCTGTATTTTTTAAAAAAATCAGGTGAACAAGTGAGTTCAATAAATTGAATGAATAAAAACTCTTTGTTTTTTCCCCAAACTCCATATTTACTAATGTAACTCTGATTTTCTACACATGTTTCTACTTAGATAAATCACCACCACAGTTGAAAAATGAGTAGTAAATTTTATGGCACTTGAAAATTACAAAAATAGCAATAAAAAGAGAAAGAAAAATAATTGTATGTCCATATCACCCAGTGTCTCTTTCTGTACTCCCTTTATAGTCAATGTGAAAGGTGATCTAATGTGAGATGTGGAAAATTTCCTCTGTTGCCTCCTATGTAGAAAGGATTGGAGGCTGAATGGAGAGGCAGGTGCTTCTTGTTTATGTGTTACTAGAGCTGAGAAACTATCTTAACTATCCTCTTCATGTCTTACAGCAGAGGAAAGTGCATAAAAAACAGAATTAATTCACTAAGGACCTTTTTGAAGAGGTTATTCTTCAAAATGCACACATTGTTTCATTGCATTGTTTCTGTTCATTCCATTCTTTCCAAGGCTAACTTGTGGTTTACAACATCTTCAGCATAGCTGATATTCTCTATCTACAATATCTCCAATACACCCAAGAATTAAAAATATAAGAAAATAATATTTGATGGTACTATTGAACTGTGAGCAGTAGCCATACCATTTTTATGGATGTAAATATGACAATTAAATTATCAGCAATCATCTGTGCTTTTGAAGAAAGGAAATATAGGACCATTTTATTGATGCTTTATCTCCAGAACTGGCACTCCTAAAAGGGGTATATTTAGACATCACTCATCTCTTCTTGGTTCTTACATTTGAAGTTGGTTCTAACAATTGTCAAGCATTACCACATGGCCTTTGACCCCCATCTTCCTCTCCAAATGAATTCTTATTCATGTGACCAGGATGATTTTTTAAAAACTGCCCCCAATTCTTAGATCAATGTCCATTTCCCCTAGGCCAATCTGTTAACTAAATAGGTTCTTTCTACCAATAAAGAATTGAAAGCTAAAAAGAAAATTTCATAGCAGGCTTCCTTATTGTAATGGAAAATATTTCCACCATGATTTTGCTTATTGAAAAAAAAAAAGACAAATTAACCTGAATGCTCTTCTTCCTGATTTTATTCTAAACAACATATATTAACATTTTAAAATAGAATTTAAACAGGTGCCCACTAACAGAATGACAAGTGTTAAGTGTGAAATTTGAAAGTTAAGAAACTAAACCACATATGGTCACTATTTTTTTCCTTTAAAACATCCGCCTGCACTGGCCTGTTCAGTGGCCCCATCACTGTCAAGCCAAGAAGTGCATATCCACAGACATTTGTTCGGTGCCTTTAACTATATCTGTAATTAGTCATTTAAACAGATTGCCCTGTGATCCAAAATTGGAGGAGAAGAGAGATGAACTGAAAAAATAATGTCCCAAAGGTACTTTTTAGGGGGAGTTAATGTGTACAACAGGCTTTTCTCTGTGAAGGAGTCTTTGTGTTACATCTCATTAGGTGGGAATGGAGCTAGCAAGCAACCAAGACTATAAAATATATGTGACTTAGAATAGGTCATTTTTTTCCTTTTTGACACCAGGATTCTATAGAGGTTTTTGTTGACTTCGCAATATCAAGTGATCTAATTTTGCAATGGGCTAGCTAGAAACTAGAAGAAAATATACTCGGTAAGAATGGATTGAGCCAGAGACTAAAAGAGGTAGCTCAAGAGGGGTGAGGGTACTTGTTTTTGCAGGCATGGGGATCTGATTTGGAACCCCAACACCCACATAAAAAGTAAGATGTGGCTGTCTGTGCCTACAACTCCCGCTCTGTAGTGGGTGGAGACAGGAGGATCCCTGGGGTTTGCTGGTTGTCAGTCTAGTTCCAGCCTCACGGAGAGAACCAGTCTCAGAGGACTAAGGCAGAGAGTGATGGAGCAGGACACATGGTGCCCTCTCCCATCCCTTAGTCTCTAAAGAGTATGCAAGTGCAAGCACAATAGCACACACACACACACACACACACACACACACACACACACACACACACACACACACACCAAAATATAAATGAATAAACATTTATACAAAACTGTTTTTTGAAAGGAATGAGTTGGGGAAAAGAGATGGGGAGAAAGAAAGAGGAGGTAGTGTGACATTTCATAGGAGTTGGGCAAGACTTAAGAAAGCTATGACTTCCCACTTGAAACTGGCCAGTTGCACGTTTTCTGCTAATACATGTACTTTGAGTGACTAATTAAGCTTCTGCTTCAAAGACGAGAGTAGAAGTTTTCCGTGAGTGACAGGAGGAGATTGGACTGATTTAATTAGTCCGTGACTCCCTCAGCAGGAAGCGTTCTCTCTGTAAATGCCTTTATCTCAGCAAGTCTCAACTACTCCTTCTTACAGAAAGGCTGTTTAATTTTCACCAGCCATTTTGCCTGTCCGTAGTGATATTTGTGCTGATGACTTAGGAGCTTCTAAAGAGCTGGATGATTTAAAGCTGTATTTGTTCCATATATAGACATCCTCACCTTCATATATAATAGTTAATATGTCCGGAATGATGACCAAACACTTCACACAGGTCTAGCTCTTCTAATTATGCCATTTATAAAAGATACTCAGATGTCTAAGTAGGAAAGTCTTTCCCACTCAGGAAATGGAGGGTCAGAGTAACAAGCTTGAGAGGTTACAGAGCCAATAAGATGAAGAACTGGGATCCAAATTTAGATAATCTAACTTCCAGTTGATGCCCCCATGCAGAATCATTCTCTCGGTCATGTCCTTCAGAATTCCCGTTTTCCATCTGCAACCAAACATATGGAACACATAAATTTCTTTTATGAGCCCTAACATCACCATAGAGCCCTAGATGAATCTCATCTCGGTGCTGGAGGATGGAGAAGCATATTAAGGATGCAGATGACGATGAAGTTGACCTGCTTCCAGTGCTCAGAAGAATGAGGCATGTTGCTTTGACAGAAATGATGTTTTGAAGGCTTGGGGAATACAAAACCTCAAAGCAAAGGATTCTGTAGTGTTCCAGTCACTTCAGTGGCTCAGAATTCTGACCATGCTAAGGAAGGGGCAAATGGTAAGTCAAAACTTTGCAACTAACAGATAGAGTATTAGCATGCTTGGCAACATCTGGTTTTTCATCTTAAGATTTTTTTTAAATCTTTGTTTTAAGTTGTCTTGCAATTTATCATCTAGATCTTCTGAGTAGCTGATTAAAGGTGTGGAACTTCTAGATTAAAAAAATAGAAATTTCACAGGATTAAGTAGAAACCATGAGACAATTCCTTGGTAGACACATCATTGTCCCACCTTCATGATTGCCTGGCATATGGTGAATTTTTATATAAAATAAAATCTCACCATGATTTGTTGAAATTGTCCTGGAACCAGTGTATTTGCCAGATCGTTTTACCATTAGTACTCTGATCCTCACAAAATATGAAAATAAGGAGTCATTCCATAGCTCTTGCCACAGAGGAACCAAACTTGCATGATCTGAGCCATGGAGGAAGCCAGATGTGGCTGGAGACATGAGAAACTCGAGCAGTTGCCTGAAAGTGCTCACTGAAGAGGGGGACACATCAGTTTGTCTCCACTGAGCAGGGACAGATGTCAGCAGAATACTAAGCAGCATGTCAGTGGAGCTGACTGATCTGAAGAGATTGCACAGATCTGACCTCCTCTGTCAAAATCAATGTGTTCCTGGCCTTCAAAATTCCAGAAAAATACAAATACAAATGAAAAAGCAGTGGCAAGGCCAACCTCTAGCCTCAGAGTCATTCCCTCAACAATCATTAATGCCTTCTAGGTTCCTGTCATACTGCTGGAGACTGGAAATGATACAAAGGTCATCTAAGACTGGACTACTATTCTCTACATACTAATAACCATAGAACTGCAGAATTCTATGATGTTAAAAAATCACAGAGCTGAAAGAGTCCTTTCCCATACACTCATTGCTTTTCACATAGATGTCTTACAGAAAACCACAAATGTGCCTTGCCGACTTTCGTGCTTTTGCCTAGAAAGGCCTGTTCTTATCTGCTTGGAACCCCATTATATAATTCAAAGTCCAGCATGGCTGTTATCATGATGGCATACAGCTGGATGCTTACTCAGCAACTCTTACCATTCGCCTTCATCCTACAATGTGAGATGCTGCTGTACTTATCTAAGCATATGTCCAGCTCTCCTCTTCTATAGCTTCCAGTTTATGATTGAGGTTCTTTCAGCCTGTGCTTCTTCCTTGGAGTCATCCCTAGGCAATTTACATAAACGCAGAAGCAGAGGTTATAAACCATGGCTACTGACTTGTGATTTCCCAGACATCAGCCTGCACACTTTTATTTTAATTGAATTACCAGAGGATGTGTGATTTACCACTGTGGGCTTGAAGCATACACTATGTCTACTTTTTCTTTATGACCTGTTGCCCAGCACAATGCCTGTTGCAATGCAAGTGCTCAGCTAGTACAATTGGAATCAATAAAGTCATTTCGTCTTCATTTCTCCTTTTAGGTTAATTATGTTGACAACTTGGTGAGTAAACTTTGAATTTTGTGTGTGTGTGCTCTTCTTAGAGCTCTCTGGGTTCCTGCAAGCACATTCCTTGGTGGGTTTCGAGATATAAACTCTGTGGTAGACAGAAATGTTCTTTTTTGAGCAGCATCTCTTTGAAATTTTTATGTATTAATGGCCTGCTAATAATCACATTAGAATTTAAAAATAGAAAGGATTTATTGTCAAGAGATGATAAAGAAATAACTTGAAAAGAATTTTGTATATTTATACACATGTCCAAATGCAGACTAAAACAAATTATCTATTTTAAGGACTACAACCAATTTTCTATTAACTTCCTGCACATTTATATGCTTATAATTAACATATTGGAATGGAATTTGTTTTCTCTCCTTATTAGAGGTAAGCACCAATGCTTAAAATAATGTATTACACAGTCAGGAACTTGGAATGATGTAGACCTGTCTTGCCAATTGTTCTCCTTCCCAGAGGAGGTCCAGAAAGAAGACCTATAAATATCAGAATACAAATCAAAATACCACTTGATTAATATCTGAGTCAGAGTCCAGTAATTCAATGAAATGTTTTGGGGGCTGGAAAATGAAATAAGCCATCAATTTTTCTGTGATTTAACCTTAAGACTTG
Organism: Acomys russatus; assembly: GCF_903995435.1. Lineage (NCBI taxonomy): Eukaryota > Metazoa > Chordata > Mammalia > Rodentia > Muridae > Acomys > Acomys russatus. The sequence goes on from NC_067153.1 coordinate 30,954,691, forward strand.
AGAACAGCTTATTCAATCTCCTTGTGCAAAAGAAGGAATGAGAGAGAGATGGATAGGTGGCCACATTTACCAAGGACCTTTCCTTATCTACTCAGCCCTGTGCTCAGCAGAATTGGAAAGAAAAAGAGTCGACAATGCCTGGGTCTGGCTCACCAGGACATATTCTGCCTAGTTTATATACCAAAGGGAAGAGAGAGAAAGATTCGTGAACAAGTTACTCTACCTTTGATACACCATAACTTTGTGTATCTAGAGTTAGCCCAATGAACGTTCTAGTTTCAGATGAATCGTATTAAATTTTCTGCCTCTTTAATGAAGGGTTCTGAAAATAAGAGTAATGGACCCACCCTGAAAGGCACCCTCAAGTTCTCCTTCTGATTCTTGGCTTCTTGTTCAAGCTCCAAATCCTCACAACCCCCACTTTTCCCCAACAGTCTGTAAATCTACCCACCTGCCCCTCACCCCCCACCCCCGCCTCTGTGTGTGTGTGTGTATGTGTGTGTGTGTGTATGTGTGTGTGCATGCATGCATGTGTGTGTTGGTGTATGTGTGTTGGTGTGTGTGTGTGCGTGCATGTGTGTGTGTATGTGTTGGTGTATGTGTGTTGGTGTGTGTGTGCATGCATGTGTGTGTGTGTGTGTTGGTGTATGTGTGTTGGTGTGTGTGTGTGCATGCATGTGTGTGTGTGTTGGTGTATGTGTGTTGGTGTGTGTGTGCAATTAGCAAATGCCACTAGGCCCTGAGGGAGATGCTAAATACGCTGTCAAGCAAAGGACAGTGTTCCCAATAACAACAAATGATTCAGAGACAGGGCCTCTCTGCGTAGTCCTGGCTATCCCAGACTCACTTTTGTAGACCAGGCTGGCCTCAAACTCACAGAAATCCACCTTCCTCTGCCTCCCGAGTGCTTGGATAAAAGGTATGAGCCACTGTGCCTGGCTTATTCTATTCCTTTGAAGAGTGAAAACTAATCATTTGAACACACTTCTGCAGCAATAGCCAACCATTTAAACAGATTACTTGGTCAGAATGAGAGAGAGAGAGAGTAAAACAGAACATGGGGGGAGGATGTATTCAAAGAGAAAGCATAGGTACGCTTCAGGATAGGGTAGATCTTACATTGCGTCTTAGCTTGCTTCTCTCTCCAACTTCATTTCTTTTATGGTCTTTAATTCATTTGTTTAGAACACCATTGGCAACAAGGGCCTTCCTCAAGTCCTCACTCCACCAACTTCTTCAGGGTGATAAGTCCCTGGTTTAATTCTTTTTTCCTATGTTTTTATTTAATTTACTACTACTACTACTACTACATTCCAACTACAATTTCCTCTCCCTCCTCTAGTCCCAGTCCCTCCCCCTCACCTCTCCTTTACACCCCTCTATCAACTCCTCCTCCATTAATCTTCAGAAAAAGGGAGGCCACCCATGGATATCAACCAAACATGGTGTATCAAGTTGCAGCAAAATTAGCCACCTCTCCTCATATTAAGGCTAGACGAAACAACCCAGTAGACAGAAGGGTCCTAAAGGCAGACAACAGAGTCAGAGACAGCTCCTGCTCCCACTGTTAGGAGTCCCACAAGAAGACCAAGCTACATAACTGTAACTTATGTGAAAAGGGCCCAGGTCAGTGCCATGCATGCTCCCTGGTTGGTGGTTCAGTCTCTGTGAGCCCCAATGAGGCCAGGTTAGCTGATTATGTACATTTTCTTTTGGTGTCCTTAACCCCTCTGGCTCCTACAATCTTTTCTCCTCCTCTTTCACAGAATTTCTTATGCTCCACCTAATGTTTGGCTGCAGGTCTCTGCATCAGTTTCCATCAGTTGCTGGATGAAGTGTTTCTGATGACAGTTGAGCTAGGTACCAGTCTATGAATATAGCAGAATAGCATTAGGAATCATTTCATTGAGCTTTTGGTTTTGGTTTTGCCAGTCATGTTTAGTTCTATCCTAGATCACTGAGCTATTTAGCCTCTGGGTGCAGGTCCTCCAGGCTGTGTCAGAGGTGGACTCCTTCTCATGGCGTGGGTCTCAACCTGGTGTGATTCTTATAGAACCTGGCTTCTCCTCCATTCCACCTGAGCACAGTTTTGTTTTTGTTACAGTTCACGTCTCAGTTTTGTTGCTGTTTTCTCTCAGATATTCTTCATGCACCTGCCTCCATCTCACACCCTCTCTTCCTGCATATCACTGCAGGATAGTAGTAACTCTCAGTTGTCTTCATCTATACAGTATCTGTCTCCCCCAACAAAAGAAAAAATAGCTCTCTCCAGGCAAATGTTAACATTTGCTTCATTCACCGATAACAGTTTGAAGAACCTCACTAAAACTCACAATGATATTTAATTCCCCTGGTGGACTCTGAAGAGATTAGAAGCCTAATCTAACCTTGGTTTAGGAGTATCAAACCTTTGGGAGGTAATGTTCAATAAGAACAAAAAGATGGAGGCCCTAATTCAGTGAGGCAGTGGCTGCATATGAAAGAGGAAGAAAGAAGTAAGCCAGGACGCTCAGGCCCTTCCCATCCCATGAGGCTCTATTCTGTCTAGGGACTCTATAAACTACCATTACCATCCGCAGAAGCAAGTACTCATGTGTAGCTTCCCAGCCTTCAGAGCCATGAGCCACACAAACTTTTGTTTCCTCTTTACTCCTAGTATAATTCAGTTACAGAAATAAATAACAAAGCGTTTCCCCAGTCTTCATCCCGAGTCTGGCATCAAAAATATATCTTGAGCTAATGAATAAATTACATTTTTCAAAATTACTTTATACTCTCTGATTTTTATGTTCTGTCTATATAATAATAGTATCAAGTTGAAATTCTGAGAGCTATGTTGTTGGGAAACAAAGTACAGCAATTAAACAATAGTGATCCATAAATACTGTGAAAATTTTGAGAGGTATCTTAATTCTTTGACTGGATTCCTTCCCATGTGACCTGGATAAGAATCATTCCATTGTGTGCCTCCTCATTTTCTTACATTATTAAATTACACTTTATGAAAGCATCAAAAAGTTAGCAATTTCAGACATTTTTCCTTTTCCCACACCCTTTGCACAGAAAATTACAATAGAATTCAATATTCCACAACACACGGGACTGTAATTTATATGCAAGATTAAAAAAGGGGAGTTCTGCTCTATTTCACAAATAATAAATTTCTCATTGAGGATGGTGAACAAGTCAAATTCAAATGCCTCAAGATTCTCTTTAAATACTTGCTTCTCAGGCTGAGAATTCCTGGAAAGGCATTCCTGAATTCTGCTATACTCATTATTAGAGGGAAGTGAACCATTTATTTCCTGTGGTTGCAAATATCTGTTATTTCAGTCACAGTGAGGAATAATCCATATATGCATTCCTATAATTGAACACAACTACTGATTAGTAAATAATCCAAGAAACTGATGAATCTCGTGGCATCTTCATTCATGGTGGATGGAACTAAATAAAAAGTAGGAATGTGTGCATTGCATTGCCACAACATTCTCAAATCTAGTCCACTGGCTGCTTAATTGTGTGTCATAGAAACTTGGCAGCAGCTTGTCATGGCCTATGAAACGCAGGAAGATGGCAGTGTATGACCGAGCTAGTCCTGTGGGTCTTCACAGAGAAGGCAGCTGGGGTCCTGGTCTGCTGCAGATTCTATCTGAATGGTGAGGGAGTGCAGATCAATGCTACTGCTGAGGACACAAGCAATGTCTGTCTGCACAGACTGGCTGTCCTGGCTGGCAGCTGTTAATAAAAAAAAAAAACAAAGAACACAGAACGATTAACACAGATAATGTGATGATAATGCAGTCCTGTTCTCTCTCTCTCTCTCTCTCTCTCTCTCTCTCTCTCTCTCTCTCTCTCTCTCTCTCTCTCTCTCTCTCTCTCTCTTTCTCTCTCTCTGTCTCTGTCTGTCTGTCTGTCTGTGTCTCTCTCTCTCTCTCTCTCTCTCTCTCTCTCTCTCTCTCTCTCTGTGTGTGTGTGTGTGTGTGTGTGTGTACACAGAGACACACAGACACAGAGAGGAAGAAGCAGTTGGTTCTGACACTCAGTTCTGTTCACACAGACAGTGCATCCTAGCATAGCAAAGGACCTATTACGACAGGTACTCTTCCTACCCAGTTACCTCTTCAGTCTGGCACTGGTAGGAGCTTCATATGGAAGGTGAGACAAGACTTGGAAAGAAGCAAAACAAGACTGAGCTATTGTGTCTTATCAGGCCCTGCTCCCAGCTCCCAAGGATCTCCCTCTTGCCACTCTCAGATTTAATTAGAATTCATATCAAGACAAGTGGCAGGAACAAGGAAGCATTTAGAGTTCCCCACAGACCTTCCTTCCCTAGAGCATCCGCCCTCATTGCCATCCTTTTTTCTGTCTTAAGTAATATCAGGGGGGCTCTGAAGTCTCCTTGGTATCCTGATAGTTTACTATAGTCTTGTACTTGTGGTGAAATATTTGTATGGAGGATGCTGTAAATTTCTGGAAGTCATATCTGAGCCCCTTGGAGAAGATGGAGACCTCTGATGAAGTAGAGCCTTCAAATGACTGGCACTGATGATCTCATCCTTTGCCTCTAAGTAATGTCTTACATCATCTTTAACAGCCTAATGTACTACCCTGGGCCTGCATTTTCTCTTAAGAAGAAGACACACTTCCTACTTCCCAGCTCTCCCAGTCTGAAAATTTGTCACGAACATAATCCCCTTCTACTTGAAAAAAAAGCAGGTTAGAGTTTACACTATGAAGCCCCTTGAATGGCCATGGATGTCTGACCACCCTTCAACACATCTATTCGCTTGTTGGAATTTCAAAGTGGAGCCTCCATCTCCCTTCTGTCTTCTTCAGGGTCAGAAAAGTATCTTGTACATGGGAGATACTCCATTGAGATTCTTTATTATCTAATCGTTCCTATTATTTAGACTGAGGGGGTGCTTAGAAAAACAGGTAATGTCATTTTTTTCTGAGAATGAGGACCTGAAGTAGGGGAGACATTTTAGCCCTTTGTACTGTCTTTCTATCCTAGGCAATCAGCACAAAGGGTGCCATTGGGATTACGGTTGCTATGACAACATTGATAAGTGGGTGGGTTTTCAGAGGTCCTTGGTAGAGCAACACATTTCACAGTTGTTTTGACAGATAATAGCTAGTCAGGGCAGCTCTAAAAGGAAGAGAAATGACTGACATTTCAGGGTATGGAGTGAATCTTGCCCAGGGTGCTTACAAAACTCACTGACCTGTAACAACATGAACAGAGAGAATCACTTGGTTCACTGTTAGCGACCAGATGTGTAGATTGTGCACGGAGATCACACCGTCGACACCAAGGATGAGCTCTTTCACACTGTTGTAACTCAGACCCTTTGGAACACCTGACAGAAAAAAATTATGACCCTCTTGTTACTTATATAAATGCATTCACTCCAAGGGCTAAGTGTGTTGCACATTCCCTACAAGAACACCAACTTCTGTCCAGTGCCTGTATTTGTTTGTACTTCAAATGTTTTAAAAATTCTGACTCTGTCAAAGGCTTTATCATCAGTCTCAAGTCCACAGACAAAATAATCACAGAATTTACTCAGAGACATCTAGTAACAGTAATTATCCTAAAAATACTAACAGTGCTTTCTTAAACTATCTCTGCACATGCTCTACAAGGCATAATAAAACAACTTGGGGTTTGGTATCATAAATCTTGGGTTTGCATTCTGACTGTACTTACCATGAATTTTCTCAAATTGTGATTCTCTCTGACCCTCATCAGATGCATAGAAAAACATGGACAACAAAAGCAATGCATAGATCATGAATGATGTGGGGACCTTATGGAACAAGTCTGATCTTTGTAGATTATAATGCTATGCAATGTTGATTATCCAATGGACCACTCCAGGAACTATGCTAAGAGAAAATGCTAATGTTGCAATGATACTTTATCATTTGGTTTGCAAATTTCCCATTGTTTTAGCTGTAAAGGTCAGCATTCAACATCATCACAGACTATAATAATTTGACTATCATTCTTCTTTCTAAATGAATCAGGTAGAACACATAGGAAGGTGGAAAAACCACCAATCAACTTGGTTTCAATTTTTTTTCAATTTATTTTTGACAGGTTCTCACTATGTAACCATGCATGGCCTGAATTTGTTATATAGTCAAGGCTGGCCTTGAACTTGAAACAGTCCTCCTGCCTGTACCTCCTAGTTGCTGAGCTTACAGGCATTTGCCACTATACCTGGCTACCTGTTCTTTGAGGCTGAACTAGTCTTGGCATGGATGTCATATCTAACTACTGAGATACAGTCTGGTAACTTCAGAAAACAACAGTTCTTCAACTGTGCTATGCCAAATGAAAAGGAAAGCATCAAAATGCAGAGTGGATGGGAGACGTGTCTAGTAAGTTTTAGTCATGAGTCTTGACAGTGAGGGTTACTTCTGTCATCTATTTTTGGTTGACTGGAAGACCCATGGAGCCATCTAGGCAAACTATAAGAATACTTGGGAGCACACTGTCTATGGACAATGACGTTAGTAGGCAAAATATCCTACCGTGGGCTAATAATGAGCTTAGTACATCATTTTCCCCAGCTTCTCATTGGCCGCCCTTCCCCAACCATGTTAAAATCCCTCAGCTCTTCTTGCATACTGTTCTACTCTTTCTTGTAGTTTAGACAATCCTTCATTCAGGTATGGCTCCCTTCACTAAGAGGGCATCAATCACTGCTTTGCTCAACTTAGTAAGTCTAATTTTAAAGACATGATTTAAGTATTTGCTGAACAAATAAATATTATCCCAGTGTTCTCATACTTTGGAATACACAAGACCTAAGTGATAACTTATAATGATGCCTAAGAAGAAAACTCCTCTTGTCTTTCTTAGATATTTTCCAGTATACTTGGCAATATAGTTATATTTTTACAACATGTTCCTCTATTGTTGTATTTAGTGCTTATATTTGATATCTTTATATATATTTTCTATTTGTTTTGTATAATCAGAAATCAAATACTAAAAATCCTTATCATTCTAATTTTCCCTTAAAATACAAATTAACAGAGAACATGCCTTGCAGTGGTCCCTTTTGTGATCAAAGGGAAATGAAGCATCAATCTTAGGAATACTGATGCAAGCACTCCTACCTTCCATAAGTAAGATGGTAAAGTCTTTTAAGATCGTGATGGTGCTGGCCAAAACCAGGACGGAAAAGATAAATGTACACACTGGGTCGGCAATTTTGTAGTCAGGCTGGAAAACACAGCAGCTTTAGTTAACTGAGTTCAACCTTTCTATTGAGAAACCCAGTTGATAAAATAAGCAGACATTTCAGAGTCCTCCTTTCTCCACCACCCACTTACCTTCCTGGCCCTTGGCATTCAACTCAAAAGCAGGGCTCTTGTCCTAGGGACTTGCTTTCTCTCATAAGGACATACTCTGTTACTGCTTTAAATTTCCAGTGACTAAGGAATGGAGGCTTCTGGAAGTGTGTTCCTCACACCTTAAGAATTAAACTAAAATATATTCTTAAGTATTCTCTTAAAAATACCTGATTTATAGTTTCAAAAATTAATATGAGAACACTGCAGTCATGATCAATGCTTTTCAACCCTAACTAGGGCAAGGGAGGAAAAGGGGCTATCAACTATCTCAGCCTTTAAAGCACAAACCAAAGCGTGATTCTTGATATTCTCTCTCTCTCTCTCTCTCTCTCTCTCTCTCTCTCTCTCTCTCTCTCTCTCTCTCTCTCTCTCTCTCTCTTCACCTATTGATTGATATTCTTGAAATCAAGTGATATAAGAGCTATTCTGATTTTACTAAAGCTCAGTAGCACAGAAAAGCCCGAGATCCACTTCCTTTGGGGAAATGTAGCATAAACTTGACCTTTGTGTGGTAACTTTGGTTATCTTTCTAAAGTTGTTACATGGGATTTTATCAGTTACACTTCAAAGAAAATCACAAATTAAGATATTTGCTAAATTCATTGAGGAGGCCAAGGATAGGTGGGTTGCAGCAAAGCTGGGAAAATTCTGCTATAGGTTTCAGATGCTGTCTGATGGCATTATTAGCTTTTGGATTGGTGAAAGCTTGTGGTCTGTTAAGAATGTACTGCATGGTTTTGTTTTGTTTTCTTTTTAATTGAAATAGATTGTTGAATACAATATATTCTGGTTATAGTTTCCCCTCCCTCAACTCCTTTCAGATCCTCCCCACTTCCCTACCCAACCAAATCCACACTCCTTCTTTCCCTCATTAGGATGTACACAGGCACCTAAAATAATAATAATAATAATAATAATAATAATAATAATAATAATAATAATAATAATAATAATAATAATAATAATATAAAACCAGAATAGAATAAAACAGAAGAAAAATGCCAAAATGTAAGCTCAAGAAACACAAATAGATGCTGTGATATACACATTCACACACACAAATCCCTCACACACACAGAAAACCAGAAGCCATAATACATCTGCAAAGGACTTTTAAGGTTAAAACAAACAAACAAACAACAAAACCCCTGAAAAAGCATTGATACAAACAACTTCCAATCGACTTCATTTTGTTTTGGCATTTACTGATGGACACCGAGCCTGCCCTTAAGTATGGTTTCTATAACTGGTTAGACTCTATTGGAGAATTAACTAATTAAAATCGCTAACTTTTCAGTTGTGAGCAGTTATCAACTGGAAACATCTTCTGGGTTGGAGTGGGGGCTTGTGTCCACTTCCCCTCTCAGCACTGGGACTGACAGGGGCAGCTACCGTCTATTTGAGTTCATATTTGCCCAGGTCTCACTGTGTTGAGGAGGCGTGTTCCGTTGGTATTCACCATCCCCTCTGGCAAACTCACACTATTCATCGTTATGATTTTAAACTGTCTTTGCCTTTGACTTGAAGCTTTTATTTCACTTTCATAGTTTTTATTTATTTACTGACTTGAAGCTTTTAAGGTGCATTTTCCCCATCTGAGCTCAGACATCTCTTACACTTTTTACTTATATATTGTCACACTTTAGGGAAAAAACACTATTCTCTCCAAATTGGACAATCATAACATCATGAAGCAAAAAGGCAGAGTGGACCGCTATTCTCTTGCCGTACTCTCCTGTCCCAAACACACGTTTGTTGATGCGTGCTCAAATATTAGGAAGGAGAGACCCTTCTCCTTGTTCATCCTGTCCCAGAGCTCTGCTTTGGCAGAGAAGAGGTCCCCACTGCACTGAGGATAAGATCAGCAGGTCCACTCTTAACCCTTTCTCAGCCAAGCAGTAGGCACAAGCCCCGCCCTCAGTAAATTGGACTCCTTTCCAAGAAATATGATTCTCGGAGGACTGGAGATATAGCCCATGATTAATAGCTAATGATGCTCTTGCAAATAACCTGAACTCAATTCTCAGAACTCACATCAGGCCGCTAATAAATGCGTGTGACTCAAGCCCCAGAGGACCCAACCCCTCTGACCTCTGTGGGAACCTGCATTCATGTGCACATACTCACTCAGCGACTCATTGTTGGACATAATTTATAAAATAAACATAAATAAATCTTTAAGAAGTATTACTCTCAACAGCGATAATAAGAACAAGTAAATTACTTGATCAGACACATTAATTTCAGCACGATACCTATAGATACCAAAACGTGCCCTATTTCTACCTTGATTTATGTCTCTGAGTTCATTGCATAAAATTCAGCCAATAAGTGTAATTTAAATAAGCTGGCTATTTTTTCCATTGTTTACATCTCAAGAAACCCAAGGTGTTCCTGCTTTCATTGGTTTACCTCAACACCATATCAGAAGGATCTTTTTTGAAAGACAGCTCTTTGGAATCCAGGAAAGACTGAGGCTTCAGGATTTGTTTGTTTTAGCTTTGTACATGGTTTGTGCAGGTAAACACAGGCAGAGAGAACTGGTAATATCCGAGACTTAGCTTCAATGCTAACTCATCCATAGAATAACTATGACTACTAAACACACTCACCTTAAAGTAGATAATAAGAGCACTAATTAGCACACTGATACTCTGAAATACATCCCCCAGGGCATGCACAAAGGCTGCTGTGACACTGGCATTTGCTTGTATGTCCTTGTGGTTGTGGCCAAGGGGCCATTGGTGCAAAATTGCAGTTAGTCTGAAAGAGGTAACAAAGTTTCTGACACACAATAAACCTTTAAAAGCCTACACAGCATAATGAAGGAGTCATCAGTAGCATTTAATATCCAAACTGTCAGGCAGTTAAAATGTCAGTGCTTCACGGTACACCATCTTGGACTTATGTTTGAATATAAATACATCTTAGAACTTTAAAAAATACTCTCAGGAGTAAAAACTTCATAAATTTACCTCTTTTATCTGAAGAATTCACCAAATAATTCTTTTCTGTTCCACAGTGAAACTGAAAAGCATTACATGAAAACCAAACATTGATCTCATTAGGCAACTGTTGGTTACCCCAAACTTGTAAGTGCCACTATTGCAACACTGAGTGTATGTTGTCATTGTGGGTTATGGGCTTATAGCTGGCTCAGATTATCAGTTGTTTATCACCCTTGGCAGTTTGCATAGAGCTTTGAAATACTGTGAGAGTTAGATCACAGGGAGATCAGCACCAGGTCAATTCTTGCTCTGTTCCTTCTGTGTATAAAGTATGTGGTGTCTGCAGCGACTAAGATCTTACCTTCAAGTTCTAGAAGACAAGAAAAGACAACAATGGCTGACATTTCTTGAGGAAATCTCTTGGTCTCCCTTGACCAACCTTTAAAAAGGGGTTTCCTTTGTGTAATACTGGGTTTTTGTTATACAGACTATGGCTTTTGGAAGGAACATTGTCAATCAAACTATCTGTATGTTTATGTGCACATGTGACAGTACTTGTGTGTGTGCATACTCAAGTGTACATGTGCATGTGGAGGCCAGAGAACCACCTTGCTCTAGGAGCTCTCGACCCTGTTTTTGAGATGGGTCTTCTTAACCTGAGACTCTCACTACGTTAGCTAAGAAAGCTGACCAGAAAAATCCAGGGATCCTCCCATCTGTCTTCTGTGGCTTCTGGGGCTCAAACTCAGGTCCTTGTGTTTGCTATGCAAGCACCTCACTGACAGAACTATCTCTTCTGCTCTCAAAGTAGGAATCTTTCATTTTTTATTGTATTTAATTGGTTCATTTGAATGATTATATGAAATCTGAATAATTTTTTAATGGTCAGTGAACAAAATACTATGTCTGTATATATACTTATTATGTTTATTTATACTGAGAGTTAAATCATCTGATAGAGTATAAAGAACACGTGTGTCATTTATATACACAAACACACACACACATACACACAAACACACACACACACAAACACACACACACAAACACACACACACACAAACACACACACACACACACATTACAACATATTAACATATTAACATATTGCAAAAGTTTAGCACATATCTTCCAAGCAAACTGACAAGGAAAGAAATACATCATGTTTGGGTAGTGTAGCTGTTAAATCTCAGGCCATTACCAAAAGCAGAATCACAGCTACCCACCAAGACTTGATCATTCCATAATGCAGTTTTCAAATTGCCAGCATTTGGATAGAAATTCACTGCCAACTATGAGTTATCATCCCACACACCCCAGATCTATAGATCTTCCACATCTGTTATTTATGCTAATCAGATTGTCATTTGTTCTTTTACTTGTTTTATTTTAAGGTGACGGGGACACATATTTAGGCACTGTTAAATATTTGTATCATGAACTGGTTATGATATCTTGCTAGTATACATTTGTGGCAGAGATAGCAGGAATCACACACACATTTATATTTATATTTACAGAAAATTATCACTGCAATTGACCAACAGAGGAGTCTACACACAACAACTGGCCTGAATTCACAAATTAATCAGAAATACCTTCACCTTCAAGCTCTGTCTACAACTTTTATCAGTGACTCCCTTCACAGTTGACATTAAAACTTTCTGATCTGATTTTGGGTTCCCAAAAAGCAGATTTACCCCTAAATTTCAGTTCGGATACCTCTGTATATCCTGACAACACAGTATCTAGCAGTCCTGGAAACCTACATTCTCAGTTCCTGGAGGAACCATTCTAGTCACTCTATATAATTGATTCTTTAAAATGTTCAAAACACTGCAAGGGCCAGAATTTTGACCCTGAAACATATTCCAAAGTTTAAGGTTTCGAGTCAGTTTAGATTGTGTGTAAGATGCTCAATTTGTATATGATTTTCATCTTACTGAATTAATAAATTACCACTCTCGTTGGGAGCATAAAACAACATGAACTTATTATCTTACAGTTCTGGAGGTGAGAAATCCAAAGTAGCTTTGAAAGACTGAGTCCTTTCTGGAGGAACTTGTGGGAGGGATTTTTTCCCCTAACACTTTTCATGCAGTAGCATGTTACAAAGATAAACTTGACTCTGATGGAAAGGAAACTCCTCCACTTTTGGTTTGGTTGACACATACAAACGTGAAGAGCACTTTACAAAGATACTGCAGAAGAGAATTTAAACACAAAATCCACACTACAGTGAGTAATTGCTACGTCTCTGTCACCTCAGCAATCTGAGGAATTCATTATCTACTTACCTAACAAAAAGTTGAGCCACTTGGAAGCCCCACATCTCATGGGGTCATCAATAAGCATGAGAGAGCAGAGTGGATGGAGGCTCCAGGCCAAGCCCAGGGATCTAGATTTGACTACTAATTCCTCACTACCTATTTAACATAGTTGACTTTCCCTTTCATATTCTATGAGGATGGAGGATTAAAATTCAGTTTGATATGTATATCACAAGATCCTTTCCCAATCTCTGACACGTTGGGAGCTTTCAAATATGGTAACTAGTGGAAGCCGATGTTTTAAAACTCCTTAACAGTTAGTGATCAACATGATTTTTTTAGTGGCACTCAAATGCCATATCAGAACTTTCGCATCTTCATAGACACAGGAAATTTTTTTAAATATATTTCTCTAGATAAGACTGAAGATAAGCCAAACAGATACTCCACGTGGGATGACTTACACAGTGTTGACAGCCACTGCGCAGGCCGAGACAATGATCATGATGTTTGCCTGGATCTGGTAATCGGGGTACACGAGGCGCCAACAGGCGAGGTACACCAGCACACCAGTCACCACCCAGATGCACAGGACAGACAGCAGGGCACCAAGGATCTCTGGGAGTTAAATTCGCAGAAAGCAACATGAATATCACCTTCACATCCCCCACTCCCCACAGACTGTTTGATCCTCCTGCCCATGAAAATGGCTTCATACTGTTTTCCCAGTGATTCATGAAGCAGACTAATGAATGGATTTGAGAACTGAGATGAGGCACTTTAGCATTGCCTCCATAAAACACGAACAGCAGAATTCATTATGCTCCCTATTACTGAGTAATTTTCAGCAAATTTTGAGAACATATTAATTGCTGCCTGCCCTCCCTGTTCTCCTTGGGGATTTTAATTAACACAGGTGCTAAAATGATGGAAACTTATTAGGGTGGGGATAAAATAATGAGATACGAATGAGTAAAATGTGTTTAGAAACTCTTAATTTCACCATAAAACATTTACAACTTGCCAGCACTGGCACCTTTAGAGGAATAAGCTAGTAAAAAGGCAAGGCTTTGGAGTGTACTTTATGAAAATGGGTTTCATTTGCCAACCCGACATATTGTAAACACAGAGGCGAACTCAAGGGTTCCTCAGCATTCCACCTGCTTTTTAAGAGCAACTGCAAGGAAAAGAAACATCAAGATGGAAACATTTGCATTAATATTTGAAGATAAGAGAGATCTCAGTGTGTGCTTGTTTAAGAAGGAAGGTACTTTAGCTCACATGAGCATTCCTTAATACCTTGCCCTGGTCTTTCACTCAACCTTGTAGCTAGATTTTTAAAACCCACAAGGGTCTAGGGATATCCTGTGAGCCATTAGTCAGACAAATTCCATTATGCTATTCTTTACTCCCTGTCCTGGTTTCATTCTGTTTCTGTGACAAACACCAACCTAGGGGAGGAATGGGTTTATTTGGCTTAACATCCAGGTCACAGTCTATCACTAAGGAAACTCAAGGCCAGAACTCAAGCAAGAACTTAAACTAGAAACCATGAAGGAATGTTGCAGTGTTGCGTGATGGCTTCTGTTTAGCTAGATCGCTTGTTTTGGTTTGGTTTGGTTTTTTGTTTTTGTTTTTCATGGCGTGGTTTCTCTGTGTAGCCTTGCCTACCCTGGACTCACTTTGTAGACCAGGCTGGCCTCGAACTCACAGTGGTCTGCTTGCCTTTGCCTCCCAGAGTGCTAGGATTAAAGGCTTACCTAGATTTCTTATAGAGCACAAGACCAGTAGCTCAGAGAATGGTGCCGCCCACATTTGGCAGCACTCTCCCACAGCAATCAAGACTATCCTCCACAGGCATGCTCACAGGCCAGTCTGATCTGGGCAATCTCTTAGTTGGGAGTCCCTTCTCAGGTGGTTCTAGGCTGTGTCAAGACAGTAAACACCAACTAGGACACTCTCTTCACATTATTCCTACATGTTAGGGCCTGTGAAAGCCGAATTATGTATTTTTACTCACTATGTGGCTACTGCTTCCCCGACTTTAGCCATTTATACATAATCTTCATTTTTTTTTTGCCATACTCATGTGTCATTTATCTTAGTATTTTGTATTTTCCCCAAGTTAACTACTTTTTATGCTTACCTTATTCCTAAATAAAGTTATCTGTAAAATTAGAAGTTTGCATTCTGACTTTCACTTGAACTCTGGTGCCCCATATTTGACCACGTCCCCTGGATGGGGAGGCCTCGTGACACTCAGAGGAAGGATAGCAGGCTACCAAGAAGAGACTTGACACCCTATGAGCATATACAGGGGGAAAGAGGTCCCCCTCATTCACAGTAATAGGGGAGGGGAGTAAGGGGAAAATGGGAGGGAGGGAGGAATGGGAGGAGACAAGGGATGGGATAACAATTGAAATGTAATATGAATAAATTAATAAAATATATTGTAAGCATATTATTTAAGAAATTAGAAGTTTGTTGAACTACGTTGTTTTGGGTGCATAATAGGATGTGTGTGTGATTTTGTCCATCCAACACTCAAAACATCTCATGGTGAACCTGCGGAACATTTTCACATGAGAGGAAGTTCTAATGCAGGTAGGTATTCAGGACTTTCACTACAACAAGTATCAGACCCCTATAGTCTACCAGCAACTGCTTATGTGGCTTCATACAACTAAGAGTTTCTTATCTATGAGGTAGATTTTTAAAACAGCATACGAACACAAGTGGGCATGTGTTGTGGCTTGAATTCTGTCCCTCAAAGATCTGTATATAGAAATGCTATTCATTGGCAACTCATATTGTCACCTTATTTGGAAAAGGGGTCTTTGCACATGACTAGTTAAGATAAGGTATTCCTGTAATCAAATATGGCTGGTTTACTTATTCTAAGGAGGAAATGTGGAAATCAATATGCATACAGGGAGCACAAGATGATGTAAAAATTAAAAGCAGAGATATTTAAGCCAAGGAAGAACAACGTTTGCCAAGAAACTACCACCAGCAGGTCTGAGAGAGGTATGGACCAGGTTTTCACTGACAGACCTCAGAGGAAACCACTTCACTCATGCCTTTTTCTCATACTTCAGTTTGCCTAGACCTCTGAGACAGTAAATGTGTCTTTGAGCCGTGCAGCTGGAACCACGGATAAAGCAACCCCGGGGAACTAATAGAACATTAAACAAACTCCCAAGGATTGCTGTTTAATTAGTCAGACTGCTTAAAACCCCTTTTGCTGAAATTAGTGAGAATCAGCCTAAAATGCTTCTGTTCAGGCAGAAACAGAGACGGGATTCACAGACGGTAAGTGGTTTAATTTTTATGCGTGGGGGATATAAATCAGGATATTCAAGTTGAGCATGGTCCACCCTAAGCCCATGTTTAGAAATGTACAGTGTAGTGAGACCAGCTCTGTGAACAACAAAGCCCCTCTACCAACCTAGAAGATCGGGTCTAAACACTGGGCAGGGAAACAAAAGCAACTTGTTAGAAGAGAAACACGCATGGGACCATGGGTAAATGCCTCCATGGTGCTACATGGATTCCAAGAAAGCAGGCAATCAAAGCCAGCAGATTGGCCAGACTCGGCCATGGATTTACAAGGCTCACTTAAGTACTGTTTCACTTGATAGCCACCTATCATGTACAGCCATTTAATTAGACATTAGATCAAACTAAAAATATTGTTCATAAGTCATACTAGCCACATTTAAAGTTCTCAGTATTGATATCATATCCTGTATTTCAAGATATTTTACCTACAAGCAGAGAGTTTTGTTGAACACTCTTGGTCCTTTAGCATATTAGGGCTCATAGATGCCCATGGTCTAGGGGACATAGTCTAAGCAAAGATGTGAAATTCTGACTGTACTCTGTCTTTAAAAAGAGACATTCCAGAGAAACAAAACAGTTCTAATAATACTAGGAAGTGTTGGGTATATGTAAAATTTTGGGCCAGCAAATGCTGACATTTCAACCAAACTTGCATGGCTTCCAAGGATACTTTGTTCAGGGACAGGCACGGGAGTTCTCTAAGCTCAGTCTTCCAAACTTTCTGTAGCTACTTACTTCTCTCTAACTATTGAAGGGAAGCCAATCTGGAACACCTGCGCTGATAAGCTGCTTAGTGTGAAGACAGAGTTTCCTAGTATCCAAACCTCTTAAGCCTGTAGTTCGCGTTGTCAGTGAACAAGCTGTGCTTTGTGCCCACCAACATCTTCCACTGTGAAGGCTGGTCATGAAGTTTGCCCGTGCTTTGCCATCAGATTTCCTTTGCCTTGACTCATTAGCCAGCGTGAAATCAGAGAGCTGTAACTATGTGTTTGCAAGACTGGCACAAAGGCATCCAATAGAAACTCCTCCAGCCAATATAAGAAGCCACAGAGAGGGGAAGTAGTGCTGCAGTGTGGGAGGGTGGGTGGGTGAGTAGCTACGGTAAAGACAAACCACAGTAAATACTTCCCAGAGACCGTACACTTCTCCTAGCTCTAGCCACTTCTTGAGCAAGAGCAGGCAGTCACTCAGTGAAAGCAGCTGCTCTGAGGAAGGACAAAAGAGTGCATTTTATTTCCTCCTCTTCTCTCTCTCTTCATCATCACTTGCTCCCATTCTATTGCTACTGATGATTAGATGAACAAGAATTCAGCTGAGCCATGCATTCAGTGAGTGGCTATCTTGGTGCATTTTCTGCTGCTATAACAAAATACCATACACTAGGTAATTCATAATGAAAGGAATTTTTTTCTCACACTTCTGGGTGCTGGGGAGTACAATACCAAGGTTCTTGAAGTTGGCAAACGTTCTATGCCACATCATAGCATGATAGAAAAGCAAGCGTGTATGAGGCAAGGGAAAGAAATTATTCTTGCCTCATCCTTCTTACCAGGATCCCACTCCCAGAACAACAGCACTGACCCGCTAATGAGAGCACTGTTGTCATCATTTAGTGAAGGCCCATCTCAAGACCATCCCAACAGTCACGAAATTCCAACATGAGTTCCAGAAGCAGCATCAAAATTATAGGAATGACTCCCTATATTTTATGCCTGACTTCCTAGGGACAAGACCCTACACCCTGATACTCTCTTGGACTCTGTGGCTCTAATTTGTAATGTGGCAAAAGCTTTGCTTTCATCCTCTCTCAGAAGGATGCAGAGTAACTGAAAGGATCGTTGCTTACTTGTTACTACACAGTGACCCTGGGGATGAGGTGGCCGCTAGCATGATACACATATTCCTGTTGTCCCATAGGAGAGAAGGTACTCCATTAATCTCGCTGACAGCTGAATTAATGTTGAAAGCGCACATACCCACATGGTTATTCTATCCTAAGCAGCCAACTTGTGGCCCAGAGGGAATTTTTGAACAAGGCTTTGCTCTTTACTTTCCAATTTTTAAAAACCTCTATTTGACTCTGTCCTGCTATGCATCACTATTGCATAATCATGGAACTTTACCTGCTCGATACCAGCCAAATGTCAGCCGCTTGGAAGGGGGTCTTGATGACAACCATAAGGAAAAGAGACTGAGCAGGAAACTGGTCAAGTCAATTAAGAGATGTGCAGCATCCGTGAGGATAGCCAGACTCCCAGCAACGTGTCCACCTGTGAGATGCACAATGTCACACTGAGTTAAAGGCTCAGAGTACAATTAGGACATGTGTGTATATTAGGCATTGTTGATTCACACAATTTGGGGGAAAATTATTGACTTCAAATTAAGCCATCTCTTTTTCACAATTTGAAAGATAACTGAGACTTCAAAATGGATTTGAACATGTAAAAATGAATGTTTTAAGGGAGTCATTTCTGAGGCTATAGGAGAACAAAAAATATGATTTATGGGGCAAAGAGAGCCAGCATCTCAATTTGGCTAGGCAGGAAGGCTCAGCATCAGCCTGCAAGTGCATATGGCTGTAGAGGCGTTAGCTAGAGTCACGGGGTCTCATAATCCAGGTCGTAGACTTGAACTTTTATCTGGAAAATAACATTACAGTCTGGCTCACAGACTTGTTATGTATTTGTAATTTTGCCATAGTCTTTACTGCTTCTCTTTGTTTGGCTGAATACTGCTACCTAGCTGCATTGGAGCTCTGTGTCATAACTAGTGAGAGAGGAGAACAGAACGGAGCAACGGAGGCACCGTCCAGTGAACATAACAAGGACATGAGCAATCTGACAAAGCACAGGCTGCAAAACTACAGGCAAATGAGCCTGCCTTGATTTTTCTAGTCATGTGTGGTCCTTCTACTCCGTCCCTCTGTTTCTCCTTTGAAAAGACCTCCAGCCTCCAGAAGAGAAATTAAAGGAAGATTGTGTCCTTTCTTCCTGAACAGGGCTTGTTGTTTGAGAGCAATAAAGGTTATTGCTCTCACTACCTCTTCCCAGGAAGGAGTGTGTGCTGACTGATGAGCCGGTCCTGCAGCTGTTTATTGCCTTGTGTACTACAAAGCAGCAGGGACTGTCAATCATCAGACCCTCTATCATCAGACTCACCTTGTCTCGCCTAATGATTAAAAAAAATTACATAGATGGCTCATAATTGCAATAATTCCCACAGACTGGTGGCTCGAGCTGTGCTTAATAACTGGTTTGTCAAAGTTTAATGGTGCGAAGCAAAGCAGCCTTCAAGCTTGTTACGGAGCTGCCGGTGCAAAAATCGGAATGATTCATTAGCCAAAAGGCAACGTTTTGCTAACAAATCAGCTGTCCTTCCAATTATCCTCTACCGTTCCTCTATCTGCCAGACTCGGTCCTGATAATAAAGCTGTGTTAGTAATGCATTATTTCTTGCCTGGAGAATGACTACATGCAGATAAGCGGCGTGCTGCAATTTCAGCCATGAGTGATGAGGATTCTCCGGGCCACCCTGAAAATACCCACTAAGTAAAGGGAAGAACGTCTTACAGGAATCCTTCAGTAGGCTCAGCTGGTCAAGAGGCAACCGAGAAGGGAAGGGCCTTGCTTTAGGAGAATAATGTTCATGTGGAGACCTGGGACCCCATAATCATTTTCCAACCATCAGAGCTGGTAATAAGAACTATTCAGAAAACTGTGGGCACTGCTGAATGCTACCGGGAGAACTGTTTGCATGTGCGTTTGCCTCTGAAAGCTTGGGGCATTATTGACCATTAATTCAACTATCCATCCAGCACTTATCGGACCCTTGCTGTGCATGGTAGCATGAGCAAAGTCCGCAAAGATAAACAAATTAGGATCCCTTCCTTCAGTGATCCCCTAACACTGTACTCAAGACTTGGCACTCGCCTGGGATGCCAGAGCACTCTGGCATTGAGGAACTTTTCAAAGAAGGACTGAGAGCTAGAAAGAAAATAGTGGGTTTTCATGCATAAAAAGGAACATAGAAAAAGAAAAAACAGTAAGAGAATGTTCTACTTTTCTGTAAATATAGGAGATGGCCCGTATCAGAGGATTGTGGGAAATGAGACTGAAAAGGTAGACTGGAACCACTTGAGGAGGTATTCCATGTCAAGCAAAGGAAGTTGAAGGTTATCCTCCTTGCTTTGGCGATCTACTTAGGATGGTCAGGCAAGGACAAGGCAGGCATGTTTATATTTCTGTTTGAGGGGGGTCTTTGTCAGCAACACAGAGGCTGACATGGAGGGACAAGAAGCTGATGGTTAAAACACATGGATACAAAAACCACTAGATGATATAAACTCAGAAAGACAAATACCACATAATCTTTCTCATATGATGATGATCTGTGTGTGTGTGTGTGTGTGTGTGTGTGTGTGTGTGTGTGTGTGTGTGTATGTGTGTGTGTGTATGTATGTCTGTCTGTCTATCTGTCTGTCTGTCTGTTTGGGTAAAAATACGTGTGTCTAGGTGTAAATGTGCACAAGCTATGAAACTAGAAAGGAGACCAAGAGATGAGGAAAAAAGAATTATTGAGGAAGGAGAAGAGGGCAATACAACACACGACAGAGGTTAGAAGGAGGATGGAGAGGTAGAAGAGTATAAGTGGGGAACAGGAAGAAGAAGGTGAAGAGAGTACAGTAGAATAAACAAGCAAATATGTTTCATAATACTATAATGAAACTTAATACTCTGTATGCTAATTTTCAAAAACCCACACAAAAATAATTGCTGAAGGAAACTATGGTGAACGCACGAAGCAGAGTTCTGCCTGTTCTATTCCTAGCCATGCAAGATGTGTGCAAAATAAGATTATAGCAAGACAGTGCAGGTGCAGAGAGGTCTTGGCCCTGGAAACAGATCACTTGTGCCCCATGGAGTGAAGGTGACAGTAGAACACTGGGCCTGCATCTCCTAGACACAGGTCCCGTCAGATTTAACCAGTTGGCTTAAAATTCCCATAGCATTTTCCATGGAAGAGAAGATGTGTTGACAGTGCTGAGAAAATAACTGTTCCCCTGACAATATTAGTTTCGTGGGAGGTTTGAATGAGAATAACCCCCCCCCCATTGGCTCATATATTTAAATGGTTGGTCCTCAGGTGATGAAACTGCTAGAGAAGAGTTAGGAGGTGTGGCTTTGTTGGCTGAGATGTGTCACTGAGGGTAGCCTTTGAGGTTCCAAAAGTCTATACCGTTCTTGGCTGTCTCTTTCTGCCTTAGACTTGTATCTTGAGATGTGAGACCTTGGCTACTGCTACAGCATTACCTGCTTGCCTGCTGGCATGCTCTTTGCCATGGTGGTTACAAATTAAAACACTCTGAAACTGTCAGCCCCATGTAAACTGATTCTACAAATTGCCTTGGCCATGGTGTCTTATCATAGCCATAGAAAAATAACCAAGACAGCCTTGTATTCACTGGGCCACACTATTGTATGCTGTTACTTCTTACATGAGAATGACTCAGCTATTTTATGAGTGGCATTTTGTTACACGGTACTATGTAATAGAATGTATCAAAACCTTCCATTATGATTTAGCAAGTATTTAAAATATACCATAGTTTTCAGGGCCCTGTTTTTAAATTTTCCTAACAGTAGGAAACCCTGAATTGGGGTGGCAGACACAGGAGGAGTTGGATGGGGAAATGGAAGAGTCCATGTGATGTAGACTCAGTGCTCATGTATAAAATTGTCAAAGGGTAAAAATTTTAAACCAAAAATCTTTGCAACCCAAGTCACCAAGGTACTGTAATAACAGAAGAAAGCAAGTTTAAAAAAAAAAAACTACTAGTCAACTGTGTGAGTATCACGCATTACAGCTACATCTTTCTCTTGGGAAGACAGAAACTCTCACTCTCAAATGTGTGTCATCTTCATCCCACTCTAGCTCTGCATCACTGCCTGGCAATATCACCCCTCCTCGCCCTTAGGTAACACGGAACATGGTACCTCAGGTACCTCAGATGCCTCTCCCAGCAGGCTATCGATTGCTTCCAGCAATGACACCTTTGAGTTTACTTTCCTGAGTTCTCAGTGTCTGCATTTCATCTTTTCAAATAGAGATGTGTGTTCATATTTGCAATATAACCCTTCTTTTATGGCCTTTGAACAATGAAGAATTTTTACAAGCCACAAAAAAGTCCCAGTCTGACAGCTCTTAAGGCCCAAGAATGGGCACACTGTGCCTATGTCCTTCATTCCTTGGTTCTTTCACTGCACTGCTCAGCACACTGGGGCAGTAATCTCCCCAGTGCAGCCCAATGGCTTGATTCTCTCCTATTTTAAATACCAGCTACAAAACAAGCTCTGCAAAAGGAATTGGGTCCCCATCCAAGCCTCCCAATTACCGTTCTAGGTGTGTCTTCAACACAACCTGCTTTAGGTATTCTCTTTCAGATTTGACTCATAAAAGATTAATCTAAATGAGATTAAACAACAGACAGGTTTTAAGTTATTGGCATGTATTAATGAAAATGAACCTAGGGATAATTGAGCAGGTGTGTCCTAAGTCTAAGGATCAAAAGATGTTACTAAAAGCAGGTTATTGAAGGCAGGTAAGATATAGGTGGGGCTCTGGAAGCTGCAGGGTTATGTCGGTCCACATTAATACTTTTATAGGAAAGAGAGTAAGTTTTTATTTGGCCTCTTTATATAAAGACTAGAGATACTCCAAGCATCAGGTCCTCAGGCCAAGAGGATCAGGTTTATAGCCATGATGGACAATGAGAAAGCAAGCTGAGCAGAGGTGCGCATCTCCTTTAAGTGCTGTGCCAGCATCTCGATAGGTATTTTTCTCTGCCCTATTAAAGACATCGGATATCTGAAGCCAAAGCCTGATAATTGCAACCTGTCAGACCACAGGCATAATTAATGAGCTCTTTGGGTTTGTGATTTTTATTTATTGATTTATACATTTTATTTAAAATATAATTATGTCACTTTCAGCCTTCTGACAGACTTTCTCATTTCATTTAGGAACTTCTTAATTCTACCTTCGAGGCCTTGCTCAGAGTCAACATCTTGAAGAAGGACTACCCAGACTTCCCAAGATGTCTTGAGACTGGTCGTTTCTTTACCTGACTTCAGGAACAAAGTCTGCTGTGGACTGGGGTCTTGAGTGATGGCTAGGGTTTTGATGAGAATAAAACTCAGAGAAGACTTTTGTATTTAAATTAAAAGAAAAAAAGCTATTGGGACCCTAAAACATAGGGGTATTTCACAGAGAATGAATAATCTCTTTGAGTTAGAACTGAATACATATGTAAGGATGTCAAGAGGAAAATATTACTAATTTATATGGAAGACTGATTGTGGAATATCTGAAAAGATATTTCAAAGAAAGAAATTTCTTTTCTTTTGTCTTAGATGTCCAAAACGTCCAATATACTGACCACTTTTTATTTGGAAGAGCAAGGTGGGCTCTAGTATGGAGGCAGCTTCTGGTCCAGTCTCTTCCAGCTACATGTGCCTTGTCAATTTAGCCCAATGCTCAACAACTTTTCAAGCAAAGGAAAAATGCTGAGGACTTTTGAAGATGGATGTAGTGTGGTGAGAGCCTTGTTTTGAACAATAATCAGCTTCATATTGATATGGCTCAAAATTCAGCAAGTATCACTCAGTGTCCATCTCTCTTTGCTGATGAAGTCCCCTGTGATGTAAGAGACAGAGTAGAACTCACACACTTGGAAACACAGGACTAAGATGGAAAGAAGGATGCTGTGTAGATAGCTGCCAGGGCTAGTCTCGCATACGGTGTTTTGAAACAACATGGCAAGCAGCAAATTAGTAACAGCAGGAGTGCAGCTGCGCAAAATGAAGGCTACAAGTGACCCAGCTTCATGCTACACAAAACGGAAAGGGGCAAAGCCTTTACTCTGAGATCAGGAGCAAACCATGAAACTCACTCTTTGCCACTTCTGTTTGGTGTGCTCTGAAGGACTTGAGAAAGCAAGTCAAAACACAAATGAAAAGACAACCAACAAACTAAAAAATTAGTTACAAACACTATAGCGCAGACTTAACTTTCTGAAACATTAGGAGCGTCCAGAGATCAATAAAATAAGTTTAAAAATTCCCAACTAAGAATGCAATAAGATGGAAGGATGTGATGCACAGCAGGGGTAAGCACCTTCCTCCAGTAAATGTGTGAAATGTTGTAACTAACAATTAAAGGAATGAATACTAAAGCCCTAGTATGGACATCAGCAAAGATTGTGTGTGTGTGTGTGTGTGTGTGTGTGTGTGTGTGTGTGCACGACTGTGGGGTTCCCAAGACAATATCAGACCCTCGAGAACTGTATTTACAGGTGGTGGTGAGTTGTCCAGCATAGGTGCTGGGAACTGAGCTCAGGTCCTCTCAAAGAACAGCAAGTGCTTGTAACTATTAAACTATCTCTCCAGTTGCAACTTTAAAGAGTTGGATGGAAAATCATTTCTATGAGGAGTTTCCATACTGATAAATCGTTACAAATGTCTGGATACAGGTTTGACAGAATGATTCAAGAAAGTAAGAAAAATATTCATGTTTGTCAACCTATTATTTTAATCATTTCCATTTTTAGAATCCCTTTCACGGAATTAGTTAGAAAGATAGGCAGAATTTTATTAAGTTTTTTCATTGTACTATAGGGCAGAAGCAGGGAAAAAAATCTCCCTAAATTTCTAACAATAGAGAAATGCTTATGCGGATTACAGTGGAATGTATTGTTTGGGCATAGAAATATTTTTAAACAGTATTTGATAGCGTAGACAAGAGTATTCAGTGTGGCCCCAATTATGTAAAAAAATAAATAAAAACCCCATGAGCTATGTACAAAAGATGTACTGTAGGAAATACCCTATGGTGTTACTGAGGTTGTCATTCTGTAAGCGCAGAAAACATTAAATACTCCTTTAAAGGAACAGTCTGGTTGTCCTTGCCATCGTGATACAGGGTTTCATTGGTTTGCAGTTTGGACAAGAGTTTTCCTGGGCAGTACTCACCCACCACCTCTGCCACCATAAAGACGAAGCATATTGCTGAAGCGGCACAGAGTCTCCACTTGGCATGCGCCTGCTTGCTCGACCTGTTCTCTGCGGCCTTGGAGCTGCTGTGGCAGTGACGGATGACTCCTGCCTCTGGCTGCTCCCGGCTGTCTCCAGGACACCGATCTTTATTCACAGGTTTCTGTCGAGGTTCTCTGTTGAGGATGATTTTGACAGGAGCAAGGAGTGAACATGGTTGCAAACACACACCTTCCCAGCAGCCCTACCCGCTCTCAAGGCGGCTCTTAGGACAATCGCAAACTTGCAAAGGAATTCTAATTCAGGGCTCTCTTACATTTCACTCTGAACTCACAGTGGCTGTCAAGCATGACTTTTGTTGAGCTACAGGAATAGCAGGAAAGAAATAGACATCCTTAAGGGCAGGTCTTTCTTAGTTGTTGTATTATTAAAAGATTCTGGGTATTGTGGTACAGAACTCGCCACCATCATCAGGGTAGACTGTAAGGAACAGTGAATATGCATCAGTAGGTCATAGTCTGTGTGCAGGCTGAATCCATGGGGGCCCATTTGCAGACAACCTCTACCAAATACTCATCATTATGATGAAAGCTAGATCCGACCTCTGCATCCCAAATAGTAACCATCGATCCTGCTCCAACACAAAGCTTAATTTGAGGATTTCCAAAGGATCGTGGATGGAGAGACTATTGATAATACTTAACCCACCTGAATAGTTTCTTGACTGAGATAAGAATATTTCGGAAAGTTAATATGAGATTAAACAAGCACAAAAGGACAAGACAAAACAAAAACAAACAAACCAGCTTTCCCACCATGCCACAGACTAGTTGCTGTCTCAATATCAGTGCACCTAAAATCAATTTTTGCTGGTGCAGATGACACTGTCCATGGTACTTGAATTAACAGGATGTTTTAAAATCCAGTAAACTTATTTAAAAACACTAATGAGGCTCTCAGAATTAAAAACTTTATATTTCTATGTCTTAAAATTAACGTTTTAAATTAGCCTTTATTAGAAGCCTGCCATATTTGGACTACACCCATATGGAATTAAAAGTCTGATGGTTTTGGCTTAGCTAGTAAGTATTAGAATCACTCTAATTATTGTCATATTTGAATTTTGTGAAAAATAATATTTGTGCACTTCATTATAGAAAAGCTAGAATCATCAAAAAAAATAATAATAAAGCACAAAGCCAAGGAAAATTACTGGTAATCATGCCTCCCAAATACAATTATTGATATTTTACTGGACAGTGTTACAACATATAAACAGACATTTTTTACATAATGAAAGCCCATATTGGCTAGAACCTTTTGAAGTGTATGTGCGGAAAATAAAAATTGTATTGAAAAGGTGATGCATGAGAACTATTGATTTTGCTACTGAAAATACATAGAGGTGCAGAGACTTGATACCCTATGAGAATATATAGGGGGACGTAATCCCCCTCAGGAACAGTCATAGGGGAGGGGAATAATGGGAAAATGGGGGGGGAGGAATGGGAGGATACAAGGGATGGGATAAACATTGAGATGTAACAAAAAGAAAATAAATTAATAAAAAAAAAAAAAGAAAAAAATGCTAAAAAAAGAAAAAAGAAAAGTGTATCCAAAAATAAATAAATAAATAAATAAATAAATAAATAAATGAAAAAAGAAAAAAAAAAAAAAAAAAAAAAAAAAGAACTACTTGGATGGGGCTCCAGACCTCTCTCCTTCTCAAGTTATGTTTTGTCCTCAGATTGATTTTTCCACCTAGCCTGGAATGGTTGATGGAATTTATCATACTACATTTGTGGGATTTCATGTGGGAGTGGAGAAGTTATCTGCCATGGTTTGAGTCTATAAGGCCCCCCCCCACGAACTCACGTGTTTCAAATATAGAATTTCACTGCATTAGTGGCCTCAAGGATGAGCCTATGAATTTTATAGCGCCTCCTTGACTTGAGTCTATTTCTCTGTGTTTCTTAGTAAAGCTAAAATACGAGCGCCCCAAGTGCAGTCAACTTCGAACTCCTACCCAGATCTAGCCAATGGACAGGACATTCTCCACAGTTGAGTGGAGAGTGGGGACTGCCTTTCACATGAACTCTGGTGTCCCATATTTGACCACATCCCCTGGATGAGGAGGCCTGCTGGCACTCAGAGGAACAATAGCAGGCTACCAAGAAGAGACTTGATACCCTACGAGCACACACAGGAAGAAGAGGCCCCCCTCAGTCACAGTCATAGGGGAGGGGAGTAAGGGGAAAATGGGAGGGAGGGAGGAATGGGAGGATACAAGGGATACAACAATTTAGATGTAATATGAATTAATTAATTTTAAAAAGATATTTTAAAAGAAACTATAAATTATATTCACCAAATTTTGGAGATTTCAGGCCATTACTTAAAAACATATTTTTCTCTCTCTGTCCTTCTGGTACTATCATGTATGAGTTAGTGATTTTATTCCCATATGTAATATTTCTTTAATGATCTGTTCACTTTTCCTTAACTTTTTCCTTTGATTTCATTATAGCACATAATTTTTACTTTATTTTCATGATCACTAAAGTTTTTTTTTTTCTGTCAGTTGATGTCAATACCAAGGGTCTGTTATTAGGCCTTTCTAGATATTTTTAAATTTTTACTTATTATTTTGTTATTGGTATTCACTATTTGTAGATTGTTATCAAGTCTCTCATTATATAATTACATTTTGTTCTTTTGGTATATTATAGAAGCTGCTATTAAAACGTTTGAATTATAAGTCCAACATTTAGACTCTTAAAGGTGCTTCCTATTACTTTTTTTTTTTTTTTTACTATTTATACATCTGGTTTTTTTGTTTCTTAAGATTTTGTTGAAAACTAAAATCTTTAGAGTATGTATTGTCATGATGCTATATATTGAACTTTTGTGGATTTGTTTTGTTTTGTTTTGGCTTTTGTTGTTGTTTTTGCTGTTCATTTCTTGCTTGGTGACTTGGCTTATTCAGATCCATGGAGTCTGTTTCCTTTGGTTTTCCATGCCTGTGAATCCCTCATGTTCCTTAAGAGGAACCATGTCCGGACATGGGTGTCTTTACTCTCTCCTCGCCCTTGCACTTGCTTGTCTCTTCCCATGGCCTCACTCTTAAGCCTATGGTTGCTCATCTACAGTAATATCTCACTCATCGGTTGGGCTCTTTAGTTGCCTCCCAATTGCTCCGTTGTCTTCAACAATGTTCTAAGATATAAATCACTCCACAATTTACATGGCTCCATTAAACTCAGGGCTTGTGTTAATCTGCTTGAATGGCCAGAAAGCATCACAGAATGGATATCTTAACACAACAGAAATGTGTCTTCTCCCAGATCTGGAGTTTAGAACTTCATGGCCAATGTGCTAGTAAATTTCTGCATCAGAGACATTCTTACTGGCTGCCCTCTTCTATCTTCACATGACTTTTCCTCGTTGCACACACAAAGAAAGGGAAAATGAATTCTCTGGCTTATCATATGTACCACCCATTCTTGTAACCACATTGAAATTTGGTTACATCCTTAGGAGCCATATTGATTTTAATAAACCCACTCTGGGCCTTCAAGTATCAACATGGTCACTGTCTCATGCTAGCCAGCCTGTGGTTAGCATCAACCTGAGAAGGAATTTTTACTTCTGACTGACTGTTTTTTATTTATCTGTGGATGTTGCTGCTAGACTATTAGTTGCTCTTTCTTTCACTAGTTTATTTCTGCCATTAAAGCCTCAAGCTTACTCTACATTTCTCAAGAGAAAAACAAGAACTCCATGTTTTCATCAGTGTTCTTCTGCTTGGAAATACCCAGTCTCTCCCTTCGTCCCTGGGATGCAATGGGTTTTGGGAACGTGTTGTTGTTCATTTTCTCCATGTTCCCTTAAGACAACTCCAGAGACAATAAAAAACATAGACCTGTCAGTTAAGTGTTTGATGAAAGCTGGGGAGATAACTCAGTCAGTCAAACAAGAGGGCTTGAATTTGCTCCTTGGAAACCATATCAAAAAAAAAAAAAAAAAAAAAAAAGACAGGTGTGTGGCATGTGCTCGTAATCCCAGCACCTGATAAGCAGAGGTGAATGGATCTCTGGGACTCACTGACCAGCCAGCCTCGCCTACTTAACAAGTTCCAGGATAGTGGAAATGGTGGGAATCACCTGAAGAACGTTTTCCACATACACACATCAACACACACACGCACACACACACACGCATGCACACAAACAAACTCTGTGTCTCTGTGTCTCCATGTCTGTCTCTGTGTCTCTGTCTCCCTTTCTCTCTCTCTCTCTCTCTCTCTCTCTCTCTCTCTCTCTCTCTCTCTCTCTCTCTCTCTCTCTTTCTCATTGTTGAAAAATTCTAGTAGCTTATCCCTAACATCTACTCCTATTCATGCTTCCACTCTACTTCTTCAGCAATGGAACATTGAAGGAGAGAAACCTGTTCTTTAGGATCCCAAGTGTGGAATCGAATGGTCTAGTGAGAGAACAGGTGATGTTAATTCACTAGAAGAGCAACCACCTCGTGCAGGAGCTTAATTGCTACCAGATGAAAAAGATCCTGTGAACAGAATCTGGGAGGAGATATATAAATGAGCCCAGAACTGGCGGCTGTGCGGATTGGAGACCTGGGATAGATTTGGCTATTCATCGCTGCCCTTCATTGAGGGAAGGCTTCAGAGCTCTGGCTCCTGCTGAGGCTCTGAGGTCTTATTACCCCGGGTTCCAGTGGAAAAAATCCTGCGGCTCCCGATCTGAGAATCATTCTTTGGGACTGATATCCTTAAGGTTTTGTTGTTGTGTCAATTAATCCTCATTTCCTACTGTTTTGGTTAATCGGGTTATAATTGATGTAGGCTCGGTCAATAAGTTGTTAATAAAATATTTTGGTTAAGAAAATTGAGTCTACAGAACATCAGTAGAGTAAGAACTGTAGATGAAGGAGAATGTACAGGCTAGCGACAATGACACTGACAAGGATCACTAGTCCCTTGTCCTATGGTAAAGTACGTACAAAGATGATACCCACCAATAGCTGTCATGTTAAAATTCAGGCCCTGAGGCTGGCGATACCCTGTTAATGTAGAAGTGGTGACATTGCTGTGGGCGTGGGCTATATGACCGTTATCAGCTTCCAGTCTTGCTCTTTTTCTACCCTGAACTTCCACGTCAAGAACCTCAGGCTGATATAATACATAGAAGAAGAACAAACACTCTATCCAAAAGTCAGCACAAAGACCCCAGGCATGTAAGTGACGGTGCCTTGAACCTTCTAGTCTAGACGCCGGAAGAAAACAGCCGCCTGAGAGGCTTAAGTTATTACTCATAGAATTATGTGCTATAAGCCACCAGCTGTGAGAATAGTTCTTTGCAAAACAACAGCTATAGGAAACAATCCCCCAGTAGAATTAGACAACAAGGTTTCCTTCAAGATTAAATATCTTTACAGCATATAACAATTTAAGTAGGAAGCTAGTGATGGGGAAAAGAAAGCAACAGGGAGAGAAAAGAAGCAGACTTAGGAGGCGAAACTCGGAAATGAAAGAAAACACATGAACAAGGAGATTGGCTGAGTTTGGGGAAGGACTAAGAGATCTGTAAGATATGGATTATCTCAGAAGCAACCTGGTGTGTGTGTGGATGTAGGATAGGGAAAGACACTAAACTAGGAGCATGGATTCTCTCAACTTTCAATTCAGCCATCTGGCCTTGCAAAGTCCTGTCCTCTTTTTGGCATTCATTTTCTTCTGTAGCAAATGGAGAGATCAGGGAGAAAAGTCTGTTCCACATTTCATCTTTGTATTTGAAAAAAAAAAAAACACTGAATATTTTCATCGTTCTTATAAGCATTATGTCTTGAAAGTCATACCCCATTCACCCTATGAGGTGAATGAGACCATTACTATAAACTGTTGGCTGTTTTGTATTACAGAATTCTAAAAATCTAGTTTAAGGGGAATCATTGTTATTTAAATACTATGGAAGTATTCCAAGGGATAAAAACATGTTGTCCAGATGTCATATGGGGCTTTTGCTTTTAGGAGTTATGAGATCCATAACTGACGCCTCAAATTTTCTAATAAAATAATCCTTTCAATGTGTGATAATAGATGCCCATCTTGTGTACTACTCGTTTCTAAATCAAAGTTATAAATACTCTTTAAGGAAAGTCCTCTTTGCAGTTTTAATATATTTGATTTGATCAAATACAACACCATTGGTTTTTATTATGAATTTTTCTCAATTAATAAATGAAAATATTAATACATTACTGATAAGTGCATATGCTCTTAAAATTTATTCTACATGAGCTTACTTTAGGTTTCACTTACTCATTTAATTCGCATTTGAAGTGATCTCCCTGTGTATACTAAGCTCTCTTTCTTATATATCTCTTTCTTTACTTTGCAAAGACCTCATTATGAAAAAATTCCCCTCTCTCTACTTTCTTTTATTTTTTTGCAGTGCTTAGAATTGAATCCAGGATTCAATTCTTTAATCACACACTCTACCACTGAGCTATATTCCTATCTCCCATTTCATTACTTCCTATATAGATTTTCCTTAACTCTATTGTGATTCTGTTTTGTTTTGTTCAGTCATTATTCTATTATTTCTGGAAATTTTTGCTCTTATCCTCACACCCAGGTAAACAATATTTTCTCTTATAATTCTTATTAAATATCCCCAGCAATATTCTGTATCTATTCTGTAATCACGTCTTTTAATATGCAATTCATATTAGTCTCTTAGTTTTAAATGAACAGACATCTAGAAATATTTTTCTAGACAAATAGAAATATTTTCCATATACAACACATAAGATAAATGTGTTCAATCAGTAATTGTTTAAAAATGAAAATAAATATATTATACATGACATCATGGAAGACATTTAAGAACTAGAACTATAGAAAACATCAAATTCAGCTACATTTGTTACAGGTATATCTACTGATATAAAATAACCCATTCATTAATTAATCTTGAAATGAATATAACTCTGGTTTTGAGCCACCATTGAAAAGTCTTATTTTTTTCCTAAATACAACTTTGACAGTTTACTCTAAGTCAAAAATTGATTTTGAAAAAAGCAATAGTAAATAATTAGATTGTTCTTGCCTATTTTCTGTAATAAAAACCATAGTAGAAAAAATACTTCAGTGAATGTTTCTCTTATGACATAATGTTTAAGGAATCAGAACAACTATGACGCTTATCCTATGTTTCCTATGAATCACACAAATCAGTGAACCTCTCCTGAGATCTTCCCAAACCATCTTAATTGGCAAAGCAGAAGTCTGCCATTCTAAAGTAATAATATGTGATAGCCTGCTGAGTACTCAGGCCACAGAAAATGGCAGTGTGCACATAAGTATCTCTTTACCTGTCTAGGGTGAAAGCGTACATCTTGGTGGCTTGATCATTCACAAGGTAAGTTCTCTCAAGAAACTCCATGGTAGCCAGCCAGGATGGGAGCTGCTGACGTTTGACTCACTGTCGAGTTGTGGAAGTAAGGACGGATGAAGATTATTACATTCACACAATTTCCTAAGGAAATAGAAAATTTTTTTCCAGTGCTTGAGTTAGCAGGCCTCCTGCATCAGTGTCGTTGGTAGGTCTCTGAAGATTAGAGTCTTCTTGGACGATCACCCAGACTCACTCTATCACCCACAGAAACTGCTTTTCTGGGAGTAGGTGGAATGTATAAGGGGTGTGTGTGTGTTTTCTAAGGGGAGGAGTTGCTCTGGGATTGCCTGCTAATGCTGATGTGGGGCACTGACCTTCAGAGCACACCTGAGTGAGCTGCAATTAAGCGCCCTGTGTCTTTCTGTACGCTAACTCATTTTATTTTCTTTTTGTTTCTACAAACATTTTTCCTGGAATGTAGTTCAGAAATGACCTCTCAGCAGACATCAGGATTTTAATTCCCTTCTCCTGGGACCACTTTGGGATTTCTCTCCTAAGGTGGGGAACAAAGGATATCACTCACTGAAATCTACGATCTAAGCATATTCTGGATAACGCATCTTTAAAAGCCCTTGACAGGCTCTCTGCAGGGTAAATAACAACGCTCAGAGAGAGCCCCGTCTCCCATGGCTGAACTGCCGTGCGCTGAGTGGGGAAGACTCAGCTTAGATGACACCACCAGACACATCAGTCACAGCTGATCAGGAATGGAGCCTTTCTGGCTTGTTCCTAAAAGAGCTTCAAGTAACAAAAATTGCAAGGTGACACATTACTTAATTGCAAGCGACCAACCCACCCACAGATGAGAAAGAATTAGAGCCTGGTCAAATGACAGTCATTTGAATATAGAACAAAGATCTATAAAGACTTCGTGGATGAGATTGCGGGACAGAGCAGAGAAAGATGAGGCCCAACCGCTGGGTCTTCATTACTGTCTCTCTTTGTACTCCCTTTGCTAAAAACTCAGCGAGGCTTAGCTCCAGAAAACCCCTCTGCCTACTGTGGCAGGATTATGCCATTTTGTCCATCAGAGGCCACTCTCAGTGCTTAATAGGATCCATGTTACTTTCCTAAGTGGAATGGGATGCCAAAGGCACTGGGAGTTGGCCGTGGAAAAGAAGCTGCTATCACATCGGTGGGGAGCCAGAGATCCGGCAAACCACAAGACCTCAAATATTCTCATTTGTAATAAGAATTCTTAGGGCTCTGCATAGAGCATTATTGTCTGACTATTAACTTTGCTCTGACAATAGAAATTCAAAGAAATAGCTCTAGGGAGTCAATCTGTCCTTGTTGGAGAAGGCATGAATCTCAGGAGCTAATGTCAGCAGAATAAAAATCAAACTATTTCCTTCTCATGTATCCTAAGTTACCTGAGCAAAATAGCAAGTTATTCTATAGAGACAAATTAGACGAAAACCACAAGACAACTGCTAATCCATCTGGGTGGCACAGAACTGTACTCTGTTGCATGGATCATTTGTGAACAGTGTCTAGGATAGGGGAGGGAAACGGAATCTAGAAGGATGAATGTTGGAAAAACAAGGAAGCAAGTACAAATCAAGGTGAAACGCACTACAGGTGAGGGGAGACAAAGGACAAACGACACTGACGTACAGAAATGGGAATGCTGGGCTGGAGAAATCAACAGAGGAAATCAACCTGCAAGTTTGAGGCTATGCCACAAGCTCTGTTATTTGTCTAAACATGAACGTGCAGGCATATTTGTAAGTGTTCATGATTCTGTGAGCACAAAGGTCACACAGTATCTTGCAATGTGGATGGATAGCCTATGGGTAAGCAGAGAGACAGTGGAAAGTGTTGGTATAGGATAAGGCGAAGAAGATATGAGAAAAGAGAGAACAGGCAATCAAGGCAAAAAAGGACAAGAAACTATGGATTCACTCTATTTAATTATAAATTTAACTAAATGAAGTTACCCTGGTCATAGGCTCTGTGCTGAAATTTCATATGTTGGGATCTTATTAAATATGCAGAGCCATAAAATATGTATGGATATAGATAATACATTTAAAATGAAACATTAAATATCTATATTTATAAAGTATTGAGAAATTAGATACCATTTTCATTAAATATTTATGAATTTCTAAGTGTTATTCTTGAAGATAATTATTGTACACCAAAGTATCTCATGCAAATAGTATGAGAGCAGAGAACAGTAGATTATAGCAAATAAAACTCCCATGTTAAGAATGGAAGTAAGTTTTGTAGCTATAAATTTAGGAGCAGGTAAGTTATGATCACGGGTTGCCTTTATCTAAGGCAGGGGAGATAGCTCACTGGTCCAGAGTACTTGCTCTGCAAGTAAGAGGACTGGAGTCAAAGCCAGGTGTGGTTGTACTCCTGATAGTCTAGCACTGAAGGCAGAGACAGGTGACTAATGGGGGTTCTCTGTCCAGCCACCTTACCTTCAGTGGTAATCTGATGGTTCAATGACTACGGTAGAGGAGATAAAAAAAAATGCCTGTATCTTCCTCCAGCCTCTGTAGGGGTGAGTATGTGTATACATGTCTGCACATACACAGCCATACACAACATGTACACTCAGAAAGAATAATAAAAATCTAAAACCTTATGCTAAATATTTAAAATGTTCACATGTCCATCACCACTTTATAAATTCATTTTAATTTCACTTGCATGTTCCTCCAAAATATTTAGATCACAACGCTTATGAAAAGTTTTGTAGCCTCTCCTGGCTCATGTGGACTTTGGCATGAACCGCCCATCAAGGATAACTAGTCCTAATTAGACACCTCAGGAGACATAGGGTACAAATTAGGAAAGTAGCACAGATCAAAACAGAAAAAATCTCCTCTTGTTAACAGTTGGCTTTAGTGGGCATTTGGCTGTTCATCTCAGTTTCCTAGGCAACCAGCTTCCCAACCATCCTGAATTATAGGTTTCCCTCTCTACCCACTCTCCATCATAAGCTTACAGCAGCTGAAGGGTCAAAATGCAATTTACAACTGTTACCTCTGAGAATAAATACTCTGTCAGCCACAGAACATCCCTGACATAACGGCTTTGCCTTCCTGGTGCTGCCTGTTTCCAGCACCAATTTCTTTTTTTTTTTTTAATATTTTTATTAATTTATTCATATTACATCTCAGTTGTTATCCCATCCCTTGTATCCTCCCATTCTTCCTTCCCTCCCATTTTCCCCTTACTCCCCTCCCCTATGACTGTGACTGAGGGGGACCTCCTCCCCCTTTATATGCTCATAGGGTATCAAATCTCTTCTTGGTAGCCTGCTCTCCTTCCTCTGAGTGCCACCAGGCCTCCCCATCCAGGGAACGTGGTCAATATAGGGCACCAGAGTTCATGTGAAAGTTAGACCCTACTCTCCACTCACCTGTGGAGAATGTCCTGTCCATTTGCTGGATCTGGGTAAGGGTTCGAAGTTTACTGCATGTATTGTCCTTGGCTGGTGCCATAGTTTGAGCAGGACCCCTGGGCCTAGATCCGCCCATCATAATGTTCCTCTTGTAGGTTTCTAGGACCCTATGGATCCTTCTATTTCCCGATTCTCCCATGCTCAGCACCAATTTCTTAATAGGATTTTTACAAACAATAACTAATCCTTGTACAAAAGTCATTCATACAAGGTTTTCTTAATATCATAGTTTCTGGAATAGAGTGACATGTGTGCTGTAACACATATATAAAGGTCAGAAGACAACCATGAGAGTTAACCTTTTTCCTCTATCATCTGAGCCCCAGAGATCAACTCAGATGGTCAGTCTTGGTGACATGCACTTTTATCTGCTAGGCCATCTCACTTGCCCCCCAACTCAAGCACCGTAAACATTGTTTTGTGTTTCATATACAAAAAAAAATATGTATGCTTCTATGAAATACTACCAGGAACACCCCAGACATAATACGACCAAGTTCTTACATTTTGTGTTTTCCTAAATAAATGTATACTTCCAAAGTATCTGTTGATACTACTGTTTGCATGTAACTGTCATCTGAACTGGGGTACAAGCCTGTTTGTGATGAAACATTTGGAGTTTCATCACTTTTGGTGCTTTGACATTTTGTGGCAAGAAGAGGGATGAATTAGTTTAATACAAGAGCTCATAAACTAGAGAGGTCCAGGTTAGAGTCCTGGTTTCAGCACTACTTTAGATGTGTGGCCTTGAACAAATTTGGGAAGCCTTTGTATTTTGGGGGGTGGGGTTGTCTATAATATGGGAATCAAAGTCTTCTGAAGCAAAAAGAAAAGGAGACATAACAACAGACACTGAAGAAATACAAAGAATCATAAGATCCTACTTTGAAGGCATATAGGCCACACAATTTGAAAATCTAAGGGAAATGGATGATTTTCTTGATCAATTTCACTTGCCAAAGTTGAGTGAAGAACAGATAAACAAGCTAAATAGTCCCATTTCCCCTATAGAAATAGAAGCAATCATAGATAGTCTCCCAACCAAAAAAAATCCTTGGCCTGATGGTTTCAGTGCAGAATTCTACCAGACCTTCAAGGGCGAGCTAATATCGATACTCTTCAAGCTACTCCAAAAGATAGAAATGGATAGAACATTGCCAAATTCATTATATGAGGCCATAGTCACATTGATACCTAAACCTCACAAAGACTCAACAAAGAAAGAGAATTTCAGACCAATTTCTCTTATGAACATCGATGCAAAAATACTAAATAAAATATTGGCAAAACAAATACAAGAACACATCAAAGATATCATTCATCATGACCAAGTAGGCTTCATTCCAGGCATGCAGGGATGGTTTAATATACGGAAATCCATCAATGTAATCCACCATATAAACAAACTGAAGAGAAAAAACCACATGATCATCTCTTTAGATGCAGAGAAAGCATTTGATAAAATCCAACACCCATTCATGTTTAAAGTTTTAGAGAGATCGGGGATACAAGGCACTTTCCTCAACATAATAAAGGCTATATACAGCAAACCAATAGCCAAAATCAAAGCAAATGGTGAGATACTCAAGGAAATTCCTCTAAAATCGGGAATAAGGCAAGGCTGCCCACTCTCTCCATATCTCTTCAATATAGTACTCGAAGTTCTAGCCAGAGCAATAAGACAACAAAAGGAGATCAAGTGTATTCAAATGGGAAAGGAGGAAGTCAAATTATCCCTATTTGCAGATGATATGATAGTGTACATAAGTGACCCTCAAAATTCCACCAGAGAACTCTTACAGCTGATAAGCAACTTCAGCAAATTAGCTGGATACAAAATTAACTCAAAAAAGTCTGTAGCCTTCCTCTACACAAATGACAAGCTTGTAGAGGAGGAAATTAGGAAAATCACACCCTTCACATTAGCCACAAGCAATATAAAATATCTAGGAGTTACTCTAACTAAGCAAGTGAAGGACTTGTTTGAAAAAAATTTCAAAACTCTGAAGAAAGAGATTGAAGATGACCTGAGAAGATGGAATGATCTTCCTTGCTCATGGATCAAGAGAATTAACATAGTAAAAATGGCCATCCTACCAAAAGCAATCTACAGATTCAATGCAATCCCTATCAAAATACCTACACAATTTTTTAAAGACATTGAAAGTTCTGTTCTGAACTTCATATGGAAAAACAAAAAACCCAGAATAGCTAAAACAATCTTGTACAATGAAAGATGCTCCAGAGGAATCTCCATACCTGATCTCAAACTGTACTATAAAGCAATAGTAATTAAAACAGCATGGTACTGGCACAGCAACAGGCTGGTGGATCAGTGGGATCGAATAGAAGACCCAGATATGAATCCACACACATATGGTCACTTGATTTTTGACAAAGAAGCCAAATCCATTCAATGGAAAAAGGATAGCATCTTCAACAAATGGTGCTGGTCTAACTGGACGTCTATGTGTAAAAGAATGCAACTGGACCCATATTTGTCACCTTGCACAAAACTCAAATCCAAGTGGATTAAAGACCTCAACATAAAACCAGAGACACTAAGTCACTTAGAATAAAAAGTGAGTAAGAGCCTGGAACACATTGTCACAGGAGACAACTTCCTGAACAGAACACCAACAGCCCAGGCCTGAAGGTCAACAATTAATAAATGGGACCTCATGAGGCTGAGAAGCTTCTGTAAGGCAGAAGACACTGTCAAGAGAACAAAGCGACAGCCTACAGACTGGGAAAAGATCTTCACCAACCTACATCTGACAAAGGTCTAATATCCAAAATACATAAAGAACTCAAGAAATTAAACACCACCAAACCGAATAACCCAATTGAGAAATGGGGCTTGGAACTAAACAGAGAATTCTCAACAGAGGAATAGCAAATGGCTGAGAAACACTTAAAGAAATGCTCAACCTCCTTAGTCATCAGGGAAATGCAAATCAAAACAACTCTGAGATTCCATCTTACACCCATCAGAATGGCTAAGATCAAAAACTCAAGCGACACCACATGCTGGCGAGGATGTGGGGAGAGAGGAACACTCCTTCATTGCTGGTGGGAATGCAAACTAGTACAGCCACTTTGGAAATCTATCTGGTGCTATCTCAGAAAACTGGGAATAGGGCTTCCTCAAGACCCAGCTATTCCACTCCTTGGAATATACCCAGAAGATGCTCCAGCACACAACAAGAAACTTTGCTCAACCATGTTCATAGCAGCCTTATTCATAATAGCCAGAACATGGAAACAGCCTAAGTGTCCATCAGTAGAAGAATGGATAAAGAAACTGTGGTACATATACACTATGGAATACTACTCAGCTATTAAAAACAAGGAATTCCCGAAATTTGTGGATAAATGGATTGAGCTAGAAATGATCATAATGAATGAGTAACCCAGAAGCAGAAAGACTCAAACGGTATATACTCACTTATATCTGCATACTAGCCCAAGGGGCATGTCCCACAAAATTCTTCACTTACCAGGAAACTGAGACAGAGGGGAGGACATCCTATTGGGACTCTAAATGAGAGAAGCATTGGAGAATAGCAAAGTAGAAGGATCCAGAGGGGCCTAGAAACCTACAAGTAGAACATTATGATAGGCAGATTTGGGCCCAGGGGTCCCGCTCAAACTAGGGCACTAGCCAAGGACAATACAGGCGGTAAACTTTAAACCCCTACCCAGACCTAGCCAATGGTCAGAACATTCTCCACAGTTGAGTGGAGAGTAGGATATGACTTTCTCACGTACTCTGGTGCCTCACATTTGACCATGTCCCCTGGAGGGGGAGACCTGGTGGCACTCAGAGGAAGGACACCAGGTTACCAAGAAGAGACTTGATACCCTATGAGCATATACAGGGGAAGGTAATCCCCCTCAGGAACAGTCATAGGAGAGGGGAATAAGGGGAAAATGGGAGGGAGGGAAGAATGGGAGGATACAAGGGATGGATAACCATTGAGATGTAACAAGAATAAATTAACAAAAATTAAAAAAATAATTTTAAAAAGTTTTCTGAAGCAAAAAGTTTTCTGAAGAGAAAAATATCTAATATAATTTATAGTCTCTCTATGCTCTTAGTTTAATCTCTAGCATAGTATTACAGGCTCTAACACACACACACACACACACACACACACACACACACACTGCAGTGTACTCAGTCACATTCACGTACAAGGTCCCAGTCATAGGAAAAGACTGACAAATGCCAATGAATGAAAGTATCCATGAAGAAGTAGAGGCTGCTGGAAGGAGTCTAGGGTCTTAAAATCATCACAAGTTTACATTTTTCTAAGGCTCTGAACTCAACTGTGTCAATTTAGACATTCATGTCTGCTTCATCCTGGCCTTTTCCTAGTAAAAAAAAAAAATGCCAAGCAATATAGGTCCTCCGTTACAAAGTTGTCTTCAATAACAGGGGACAAAATTCACAGTCACCTACTCTAATCATCAAGTGAAGAATCCAGACTCCCGTGTTTCCATGCAGACAATAATGGTCTTACACCCAAGTTGAATAGCGTCTCTATAGCAAGGTAGCTTTATTGGTATTGCCACCATTTATGTTTCTCAAAAGTTCTAACCAGAAACATTAAAAACAAAACATTGAAATTTTAATTGGGTTGTATCATAAGCAGCATCATTAAACTTTTATTTTAATCCAAAGTAAACATATACAAAACATCAATCACTTCCAATATTTCATATATTATTGACAAATGGACCAATTTTATTTTCCCTTTAATAAATTAGGGCCATATAACTTTCTTTTTCACCATTTTCATTTTTAAAGACGTTGAGCATTAGAAACGTGTCAGCAAAAGATTCAATTTGTATTTATTGAGAAAAGAAGACATGATAAAATATTGATACTAAAACAATAAAAGAAACTCTTTATTAAGTCTCATAGATCCAAATAAATAATAGAAAAATATGGAACATGTTGGAAAATATTGGGTTTACTGGCTGACATGTTTATTCTGGACATATTTTATCAATTATTCCACATTGGACAGTTGTTGCACCAAGCATTATGCAAGTTTGAACTAATTAACCATTGAAAATCACCCTCTGGGTCAGATATGGTTGATTTTATCTTACAAATTTCAAAGAAATTGTTTGAGCTTCTCTAATTCCACAAATACTTTATTTTATATATGCAAGCAAGGGGAATCGCAAGCAAACACTGTGGTTTGGGGGCGTTAGGATACAGACGACAGTCAGCTATATCCTCTGCTATCCCATTCCTTGAATATAAGTTCACAAAGCAGTCACTCAAAACTAAAACCAAAAGTCCCTTAAATTAAAAGTCACAAAAATACAACCCTCTAGTCCACACCCGGCATGCAGTATTGCACTTGAACGATTACTGTCTATCTTCTGTTCGTGGGTGGCTTGGAGGACTATAAATTGTCTTTAGGAGGCTTTTCACAGTGCTGCAGCCTATAAGCTATGTGGTCATTGGCTCCTGGTCCAAACTCTTTGTTGGGCAGATATGATATTCTGGTTTCCATCCTGTAATGTATTAAACTGCTGAGAATAGTTCCGCTTGGGGCTAGCATATCTGATGGGCAAGTCTATCTTAATTCGTATTTCCAAGACAATGAAAATGATTTCATACTGAATTCATTTGATTGGTAAATATGGGGACTGTGTGTTGTCATTTTGCTTTTAGGGGGCAGTAATAAGACAGCGTTTCTCTGTGTAGCCCTGGAACTAGCTCTGTAAACTAGGCTGACCTCAAATTTACAGCTACCTGCCTGCCTCTGCCTCCTGAGTGCTGGGATTTAAGGCATGTACCACCACAGCTGGCAGTCATTCCCCTTCTGTTAAGTGTGCTAATCAATGAAAATTTGCTCCAATTTCCTACCAGAGAGAAGGTAATGATGGTGGCCCCCTAAGAAGACTTTCCTTGGTTAAAATAATCCCCTTCCTCTTTCACACTAAACCAAATATATTCTAATTATTGGTTGTGTTAAATATTCATATTATACATTAATGAGTCATTTATTGTTAAATACATTTAACTTTTTAAAAAGCAGCTTGTAGGTCCATCAAATTATGTTCAAAATATGAAAAGTATCTCCTTGAGATCAACGGGAACAAGGCAGTCATTAAAGAGTATCCAGAATGTCATCACAGAATTATTGGTGCATCTTTGGGCACACACACACACCACACACACACACACACACACACACACACACACACACACACACAACTTTTAAAGGTAGGTTTGGCAGGTTTGGAAGCTAGTAGCTGGCAACTGGTACAACGATAACTAGGCAAGGTATCTGTCTTCCCAAGTACCTTGGAGGTTTCACCAGCCTGTCCTCGCCTGGACAAGGAAGGTGAAACACACTTCCCACTGCTCCATAACTCCCCACAAGTGAGCAAGGGTGAACCCATTTCCACTTTATGTCTTCTTTACTAGCGAACTACACAAGCTAAAGTCCACAAAAGTTGTTTGTCACTGGAGAAAAAAGTAAAACTCAAGGAAGAGCCTTAGGAAAACACTCAGCTCTCCATTCAACCCCAAAGCAGCCCCTCTATTTTCATCACTCACATCACCCAACTCCTAAGGAGACTCACACAGCTAACGATTAGGCTCTAAATTCACACTAAGATTGAGAAGTTTAGACACATATACCTTCTCCTGAGAATTTTTAAGAGAGAATTGCCCTTGAAAAGCAATGCATCCAGTAGTAATATCACATAGCAATCACAAACTTGTCACTCTAATGCCAGCATTTCATCCATAAAGTCTATAATATTCATTCACAAAATCACAGCAATGAGTTAAGGCCCCAAGAAGTAAATATCGCTGGTCTAGGTACCTCCAATGTCAATGTTAGATATTATGAACTCCTATTTTAACCCCTCGGGCTATTTAACCCAACTCTATCAATCAAAAACAGTATCAGGTGTCATACATTATCTTACAGTTACAGTCATGCATGGCTTAAGGGAAATTTCACTGCCTTAGATGACAGACATTGAAACTTAAGACAACACTGTTCTTCAGAATGACATGACTTAAAAATGAAATACTCACATTGTCACATGCATGCAAATATTTTTTCTATCTTTTAGGAAATGTCACAAGAAGGTGAATCTTTCCTGGCTTAGTCTAATTGTGGGAGTGAGTGATGACAGTTCTCAAGACGTAATTTCTCTTCTAACACCCTCAGGGCAAAATTAGCCTGCATCTCTCTGCACTGAGGACCTCATTTACTTGGGCGGGTGGTTATTCTTCCTCAGCATGGTGTTTACAAACACTGAGCAACTTATTAATTCAGCTGAGGAGAGGAAATGGGAAGGCCACCAAACAGAAAGCAATTTAGCTCAGACATTAACTAATGTGGAAAGACTAATTAGAAGTGTGAGCTGGCCATCACTCTCCCTGAAGAACTTCCACAAGAGACTCCAGCCTACCAAGTTCCACAAACAAATATCGCACGCACGATAATCAGAGTTTGAAGATGCTGAGCCAATGAAGGTGAGTGCAGCGGTGACTTCAATGTGATCAGTAGGAACCCAAGGACCGTTACGACTGAACCAGGACCTATGCATAGTAGGCAAGCGTGCTACCATTTCCCTCCATCCCCAGACTCTTCTAAAGGAAAGTATGGCACGTCATCATTTGTAGGCCATTCCTGTGACACGGATTACTTTCATTTCAAGACAGGCATTCAAGAGAGTAAGGCTCCGTTGACTTGAAATAACACTACCAGGCAACTGCTCACAGCATGTCCTCTTCTAGAACACTCCCTTTCTAACAATGCAGAGGGGTGCTGCCTTTGCCTCCTGCCAGTCCCTTTCTCACATCTCTCTGTGAGAAGGCAACAGTATGGCCAGCTGTTGCCAGTTTCTTCTGCCTCCTGCACTCAGTTAAGGTGATCACCTGCAGATAAAACAGTCCAAATGCAATAAATAAAAACCCAGGATCATGACCGGTGACCTCTACAGCTTTTTAGAAAAATACTATTATTCTCGGCAGAGCCTCCATGTCTACCT
The DNA here is from genome assembly GCF_903995435.1 of Acomys russatus. Lineage (NCBI taxonomy): Eukaryota > Metazoa > Chordata > Mammalia > Rodentia > Muridae > Acomys > Acomys russatus. Next base: position 30,998,605 of record NC_067153.1, read on the forward strand.
CCGCCACACTCATATTGTTTTGTTTAATTACTTGTTTGCTTCTTCACTTGATCTACTCTACAAAAACGTACGCTCTTGCTAGGCAGGGAGACAAGCTATTTCCCCATTATTATATCCCAACTTTTAGTAAATAGTGCCTGACTTACCATGGGGGCAGAGCTTTTTTTTTTTTTTTTTTAGCAATAAATAAATGGATAGATGAAGAACAGATGAAATACTAGAAAGAGACCATGAAAGCAATTCAGGCTGAAGCCTTTGAACTCACAAAGCCTTAAGGACCACCAGCTGGATTTTCATTATCTTCCTGAATACTTGCCCTTACATGTAGGATGGAGATATTTGCTTTTCCTCTACTACAATTGTTTCTAGGCTTATTACAAAAATTAAATATATCAATGTATGAAAGGATTGTTTTATATATAACACCCTAAGTAATTGTTCAATATATAAAGGATATCCAAACACTTTAAATGTATAATGAGTCTGTTACTGTAGAGGCAAATTTGTGTTTCTAAATATGAAAAAAAAATTACCAAACATTTTTATATCTAGCTTTGAAATCAAGCAACATGGAGAAGAGCCTACATTAGGTTAGACTTTTCTATCTTTAAAATGTAATGACATGCTGAGTTGTCAGGCATATTAAGCCTGAAATGATATTGCTAGCTGGCAGCTCTTGCCTGTAAGCATCTTGCCTGTGTGCTTTCTTGAGAAAGGAAAACAGCTAGGAAGAGGAAAGTATAATTGATGGCCCTGTATTTTAGAAATAACAATGACCAAAAAAAAAAAAAAAAACCCTTGACATTGACTACATAAATTAATATATACCTAGGCCCTGCTTTCATTGTTTTGAATTATTAAAATTCAGATATTTATTTCACAGAGTTATATCTTTTGATAAAACTTACATAATATGCTTATTCCTGTGTTACTTAAATTGTACAGTAAACATGCATTTCTAAACATATATGGAAAGAGCCAATTTATTACAAGACATGAAAAATTCTGCATTATTCCTCACTGGTGCAGAACTAATTGGCTTTTCTGGTCATTGCACAAATATTTATTTTTCCATCTTATCCTTCTGATAACTGCAGCTGAAATTAGTAATGGGCACAACCACCTGGCAAATGCTAGCACGGGAAGATTTTTGATTTCCAAGTACCCCAGCCCCATCAACTTCCAAAGCCTTGAGAATTATTGCTCATGGAGAGCTTGTGTTCCCCTCTATGCTATCTCTGCTGACAATACAAATTTGCCAAGAACATCTCTGTTCAAAACAACATCTGGTGACTCTTTTTTCTATCTGATGACCCAGCAGTAGTGATGAAAGTTGGTGGCACAAACTCCTGGTGCCACCACTGACCTACGTAAGGACCATGAAAAGGCAGGCTGCTTATACTTTCATGTGAATATAAAATATATAGAACCATAGAAAAATTTTAGAGGAATCAAAGCTCATAATAGTTCTGGCCATATTTTATTTTAATTTAACCCTAAATTTCACAGTTTATGGAAATCCAAAGCCTTCTTTATTTGTGTGTTTTAATAACTTTCTTTAAAAACAGAAAGAGCAAAAGAGGTGAGATGGTGCCTACATCCAAGTGTCTGTGTAAGCAGTTGCCCTAAGCCAGGAAAGAAATTGGCCTCAGCTTTTCACAGAAGAATTCACATGAGGAATTGTTGAATGTGGCTAATTCACAGAAGGCTGGAGGTAATAGCCAACGAGGAGTTCACTTGCAGTCATGTGAACTGTTTCAGTTGTGTGAAATAGAACCAAAGCACTTGAGTTGTCTTACTAATGTAGTTGAGATGTTCACTATTTTAGTTTCCAGTGTACCCTCTTCTGTGTCTTCATTCCTTTCCTAAAACATTTTTCCTTCTCATAGAATCATAGAAAAATTTGAACTCACACATTCAGAGATTTATTGGTAATCTCCTGATGCCCTGTTTGCTAGCTGTTAGTGCTATGGCCAAGGTGTCCATTAAGGCATTTTTCTGAAGTAAAAACTCTGCTCTTATTACAAAAAAAATTCTGATGTTAGAATGTAAGGATCTAAGTTTGCATTTTGTTTATCATATTTTGCAGCATTAATTATATTAGTGGTATTAAAGTCTGGCACAGTGCTTTGCCTTGATTATCTTCCAGCCAAAGATTCTACTCCCTTATACAGCTCTTGTTGTTGAGATAATGAGCACTCAAGATGCTTCCATATATCCCTTAAAAATACTCTCTGAGTCTCAGTGTCTGGAAAAGCATTACTGGTAGCAGGGGTGGGGGTGGGGCGGGGGTGGGGTGTTATGCTCATGTGACTCTGACTCTGTCAGTCTTTATTATTATCTGAATCCCTCCACAGCTTTGCTTCTGCCTTGGATATCCTCTATCAATTATCTATCACAAAATCTGGAACAAGTGATGCAGGCCTATAATCCCAGCTACTCAGGAGGCTGAGGTAAGGGGATCAAATTCAATGCCCTCCCGGACTATAACTTACCTTCAAGGGCACCTGGGTTACATCGTGAGAGCCTGTCTTGAGAAACATATTTTTTTTATTAAAAAGGGCTACATGTAAGAGTCACTGGGTTTAACTTTTAATACTGCCAATGTACACATGGTGTGGAGGAGAAAGGTACATTGGGGACAAGAAAGGAGAAGGGAGTAAAGGGAAGGGGAGGGGAAGAGAAAAGAGGAGGGCAGAGGAGAGGACAGGAGGGCAGAGGAGAGGAGAAATCATTTATCAGAAGCTGAGTATGCTAACACACAGCACTAACACCTGTACTCAGGATACTAAGGCAAATGGATCACAAGTTAAAGACCAGGCTGAACTAGGTAGCAATATCCTGTCTCAAAAAAGAAAGCTGCTGAGTTAAAGTTTTTAATGCCTGCGCGTTGCTTCTGAAGTATATGATGAAAATACACACACACAGAGAGAGAGAGAGAGAGAGAGAGAGAGAGAGAGAGGGAGAGGGAGAGAGAGAGAGAGGGAAGGAGGGAGGGAGGGAGAGGGAGAGGGAGAGGGAGGGAGAGAGAGAAATGGTTTTCTTACAGGCAATATTGAATGCAACTTTTATTCTTTGGCCTATCAACAAGTTAATGAATTAAAGTTATATGTGAGGCACATTAAGAATGGGAGGCTCTCCTTTTTTGAGGAGTAAGGGAAGGGGAAGGGGGAGGGTGGGACTGGGAAGAGAGGAGGGAGGAGCCTGTGAGCAGAATAAAAGTAAATTAATTAATTAATAAAAAAGAATGTTACATTCAGCTAGGCCTTTTAAAATTGTAATTTAGTAATATTACATAATTTAATGAGTTTACTAAAAACCTTTGTATTGTATTCTTGTGACAAATGAACTTTGTGACAGGTGAATTTTCCACTTTTAAGAAACTGCTAAAATAATAAAATAAAATAAATGATTTCTTTTAGAAAGTACAAGTTTAAAAATAAAATATTTCTTTGTTTCAAGAAATTATTATATTATTCCATATAAGATATAACTCACAAACTTTTGTTTTAGTATTCTAAAGTGTATGATCATGTTTCAAGGGTATCAATGGCTAATAATGAAATTAGTTCAGGTTTCTAATTAATGCTGCATTTAAAGTTTCTTCCATGTTATTTTAATATTGATAGACTATTTATGCAAATGTCATCCATTAGTCTCATTTTGATGTCTGTTTATGCATTGCATTAAATCAGCTAGGTCACAATCTTAAAACATGCATTCATTTAGTTGGGGAGTAGACCTTTAGTCTCAGTGTCAACTGAATAAATGAGAAAGTTTAAATGTTGGCATATTCTGGTGCCATCTATGAGAACTATGGCCCAGAGGAGCATGGCTAACATCTGAGTGACAGGCATTAAACAGTGAAGGTGAAAGTAATGATGAAGCATGGTTTGAGTTCTGCCCTTTTACAGAACCCAAGGTAACTCCTCAGGAATCCACTCAGATTTTCTGCTTTGTACACAAAGCAGTGTGCTTAGTGCTAAAGCTGGCACAGTGGAGTATCCCAGAAAGTCCCTGTCATTTGGGTGTGTATCCCAATGATATATAGGGGTCCGGTAACAAGGAGAAGGATGGTGAACGCCATTGTGACAGAAAGCAGAGGAAACAGAGTGGAAACTAAGGTCCATTGTGGGATAAATACCTATGCAGGGGGAAAGCATGGTCTTCAGCGGGACATGGAAGACCTGACTAGACTCTCTGTCTTTATTGTTAGACCCAACTTTAGCGAAGAAGGCCTTTGGAACATCCAGAACTCAACAGCGTTATGGAGCTAAAAGGACCAATGACAAGAGTTTTGATAACAAGAAGAGAACAGCTATACGGGAAGGCCAGAGCCTGAATTCTGGTTCTGCTGTTTTGAGTTAGGCATCTTTGGAAAAGTAGCTTAATTCATTTCCTTGTGTGCAAAAGGTAAATGATCATGATAATATTTGATTTACAGGGTAGTCATAATTAAATGCGGTAATACGTGAGTACTGCTTAGAACGTTGTTTAACACTACACAAGCTCTCTGGGCATGCTAGCATTATTAAAAGATGCCAGTGCCTAACTGTAGCAGAGAAAGTGGGTCTCTTAATTTCATAGTCCTTGGTCACTTTCTGTTGCTACAGTGACCCAAAGCAACTTGGAGTGGAAAGCATTTCCTTCTGTTTACAGATTATACCCTACCATGCAGAGAAGCCAAGGCAGGAACCTAGAGGCCTAAGGCCGAGACCAAAGGAATGCTCCTTACCACCTTGCTTCCTCTGGCTTGCTTAGCTACCATTCAAAGACAGCTCAAACCCACCAGCAATGTACGCCACTGCTCACAGTGAGCTGGGCCCTCCTCCACCCCTCTGCGGTGAAGAAGATGCCCCACAAACACGCCAACAGACCAGTCTGATGGAGGCAGTGTCTCTTTGCCGGTATAGTGTCAAGATAACAAAAGCTATGGCGCGTGGTGAGACAGGAAGACACAGACAGGACACTCCTTCCGTCTGCTTCTCCATAACAGCACCTCTCACAGAACTGGTTTATAGTGCCGTATGAACTCCTTTAATCCCTCCTGAGACCAGAACGCTAAATAATCTAACATTTTCCACTAGGTTACACTTCTTAGCATTGCGCCATTGCAGGCCCCAGTATGCAATAGACAACACTATTAGGCAGCAACTCACAGCCCCCAGTACCCCAGGGATGACTTGGCAGCTAGCACTCTACTTTCAGCTTCTCAGAGCGTCACTGCTGGGTTACAGCTTCTAGGTGCTGACCGGAAGGACATGCTTCTGTGAGGGGCTTACCACAGTGATGCTATGCTGGTCACTCACTACTCACAGCTAATTCTTCAGCCCCAGCTGACCAGCACTGACTGCCCCAAAAAAGCAGATTTTACTTGCACAGAGTCATTCTTTTTCCTCTTGTTTAAAACAGTTTAAACCCCTACCCATATCTAGCCAATGGCCAGAACATTCTCCACAGTTGAGTGGAGAGTGAGATATGACTTTCTCATGCACTCTGGTGCCTCACATTTGATCATGTCCCCTGGAGGGGGAGACCTGGTGGCACTCAGAGGAAGGACACCAGGTTACCAAGAAGAGACTTGATACCCTATGAGCATATACAGGGGGAGGTAATCCCCCTCAGGAACAGTCATAGGGGAGGGGAATAATGGGAAAATGGGAGGGAGGGAAGAATGGGAGCATACAAGGGATGGGATAAACATTGAGATGTAACAAGAATAAATTAATTTTAAAAAAAAACAGTTTTCCTCACATAATCTATTGTAATTATGGTTTCCTCTCCCTCTGTTCCTCTCAGCTCCTCCCATCTCAAACAATCTCTTTTCTGTCTTTCTGTAGAAAACAAACAGACATCTAAGGGGTCATAATAAAATTAACATATAATATAATATAATATAATATAATATAATATAATATAATATAATATAATATTATATTATAATATGACAAAACAAAGAGAAGGAAGGAAAAGAGCCCAAGTAAAGACATAAGATATAGATAAATAGATAGATAGATAGATAGATAGATAGATAGATAGATAGATAGATATACATATATAGATAGAAAGATAGATAGATACAGATATGGATACATAGATACATATATAGATAGATAGATAGATAGATAGATAGATAGATAGATAGATAGATAGATAAAGGACGGACACCCATATGTACTCACATAGAGACTAGGGATTGCACAGGGCTGTACCAGATGGGGGTCCAATAGCTGAAAGGAGAAGTGGTCACATACCTCCATCTGTAACATATACCTCCCTGGCCCCTTACACTGTGGTTCAACAGATTGTAGCTTGCGTATCAATGTCTTAACAGCTAACATCACATATAAGTGAATACTTTCCATATAATCCTTCTAGATCTGGGTTACCACACTCAGGACCATTTTTTCTAGTCCATTAATTTCCCTGCAAATTTCATGATTTCAATTTTAATGGCAAAGTAGTATCCCATTGTGTAAATGTACCATACTTTCTTTATCTATCCATGGGCATCTAGGTTGTTCACAGTTTCTGTCTATTATGAATACAGCAGCAATGAACATTCTTGGGAAAGTGTCTCTGTAATAGGAAGAAGCATCCTTTGGGTATATGCCCAAGAATGGTTTAGCCGGATCTTGTGGAAGATCTATTTCCTTCTTCCCAGTGGACTGCCACACTGATTTCCACAGTAGCCAGCATTAGTTGTTTTCTTGATATTGGCTATTCTGATAGGTGTAAGATGAAATCTTGAAATAGTATTGATTTGCATTTTTCTGTTGACTAAGGATGTTAAGCATTTAAGTGCTTCTCAGCCATTTGAGTTTCCTCTTTTGAGAATTCTGTTTAGATTTATATCTCATTTTTAATTGGGTTAATTGTTTTTCTGATATCTAGCTTTTTTAGTTATTTATATATTTTGGTCATTACTCCTCTAGCAGGTGTATAGTTTGTAAGAAAGAAAAATGAATCCATTTGGTTAAGCTGTGTTGTTAATTGGGGAATGGAGAATCTCCAATTAACTTTCAGAGTTAAGTAACTTTCAGAGATATTAATTGCAGTTATGGATAAATACCATGAAGAAAGCTTACTTGGTCATATGATAAGTTTCCTCACAATTTACTGAAAATGTTTCCCATTATTCTGCACCAATTTTCTTTCCTACCAAGATAACATAAGTGGTCTAATTTCTCTATAACCTTACTAAGACTTATTATTTCTCTGGGTTTTGGCTTATGGTGGCAAACCTAGGTATGATGTGCCAATCTCCCTGAATATCATTTGCTCGTAAAATGTCCAATTTTTACTTAAAATTATAAGATAAAATTCCTTGTGGTTTTGTTTGGCATTTCTATGATGACTAGTGGAACGAAAACTTTATAGGCTTTATAGCATCTGGATGTTTGGAAAAGGAGCACTTTGTTCCTCATCTCAGGTTGTTTGTGACCTTTGTATGGTTTTTGTTTCAGATGTAACTTCTTATTACATACATGGCTTATAATATTTTCTCCTATTAGGCAAATTACCTTTTCATTTTGTTCATTGTTTTCCTTTTTATATGTAGACTTTTTAGATTCATTTGTTGACTTTTGCTTTGGATGTTAATATATTCAGGAAACCATGGCCAAGACCAACAGGATGATGTGTTGTTGTTGTAGTTCTGGTTTTAGTTGTTTCTATTTCTGCTGAGCATCTTATATCCCCCAATATTATGTTTAAACATTTAATTTATTTTTAGTTGGTTGTGTGTATGATCTAAGGTGTAATTTCATTCTGTATATGGTTATGAGGTTCTCCCAACACCATTTATTAAAGACACTGTTCTTTTCCCCACCATGTGTTCTCAGCACTTTTAAAGATAAGCTGACTATATGTGCACTGCTTTACATCCATTCCATTCTACTCATCAATTTTTATATAAGTTCCATACAGGTTTTTAAAAGTTACTATATCAGTAATCAGGAGAGGTGCTACTTCATATTATTTTAATTCTCAAGCTTGTTTTACCTATTAGTAGTTCCATATGAATATTTTGTATTGTTTATCATTTATTTCTATAAATAATGTTACTAGAATTTTCCTAGTTACTACTTTGAATCTGTATTTAACTTTGTGTAAGATGAACATTTGAACAATATTAATCCTGATGACCCATGATCTCAAGATTCATTTGTATATATTTGTTTTACATTTTCTTTCATCAGTGTTTTATCCTTTCAGTGACTAATCCTATTACCTCTTTTCTTAAGTTTATTCTTAATATTTTTCTTATTTTTAATGATGTTGTACAATTTTTTCTCCTCACAAAGTTAATTGTCAGTGGGCAGAAATACAAAGATCATTCTATGTTGATGTTATATCTTACGTCGTTACCAGATTCATGCATTAAAACTCTATTTTAACCTGAATATATACTTCATCTTCTCAGTGCCTCAGTATCTACAAGAATCTAGGGCTCCTATGGATGTTTTAAGATTAAGATGTCATAGAACACAAGCCATGTGAAACAAAACTTACGACTAATGTCCAGACTTCTGAGCAAATGACATGGTGTAGGGTTGGGAGATTGGCTAGTGCACTGTAAGGGAAGAATGGCCAAACCGGGATCAGAGTAATAGAGGGCATGATTCTTAAGGTAACTCTTCTCTCGTGCCCCTCAGCTTCCTCTTTCACTGAAATGGATGGGGCAAGTCTGAGGGAAACTAGTGTGCAAGATGGTGGTATTAGTCAAGAGTCTCCTTTTCTTTCTCCTTTGTAAAATCAGGAGAAACTATAAAGATGAAGAAAAAAAAAAAAAGAAGAAGACAACTTCTTGCAGAATTTCAATCCCAATGCAATACCCCCCTTGCGCCAAGCAGATAAGCTAAGGATGAGAGAGGTAGCAGTTACATTGTGAGATGCATTGTGAATATACTGGGACTCTGAGAAGATGTGGAGAAAGCACCCTCAGCTTTCAGTGTCTAGTGCATCATAGTCAAGTTTCTCTTCACATATGTATCAAACCCATGGGAAACATTTCAAGTCCTATAATGTCCTCATATGATAATCAAAACCTAGTTTGTATTGTTTTTTAATCTATCTCTGTTTGTATGCCACATGTGTTCAGGTACCCATGAAGACCAGAAGAGGCACTAGATCCCCCAGGAGTAGGAATTAGAAGAGGTTGTAAGTGTTGGGAACTGAGCCTGGGCCCTTTGGAAGAACTTTTAACCACAGAACCGTTTCCCTAGCCCTAATCTGTACTTTTATAATTGGAATTTCTATATTGTTTATCACAGAACACAACAGAAGGGAATAGCTGTAACTGACTTCCACCAAGACTGAGAGTCCCCTATGGATGTTATGTCAGTCTCAGAGACTCAAGGTCATTTGTCTAGATTCCAATAGAATATTCTATCTTTGAATCACTAGTCACTGAATCATTTATGCATCTTTCATTCTATAAATTTGCCCAAAATGTAACATCTCTGATAGTTGAGTGATGAAGACAAATTCAAATTGTCACCCCACCTCCAGGTAATAAAAGACTCCACCAAGAGAAGAAATCAGGTATTTAGAAATATTTACAATAGGCCTAACTGATACTTCTAATCTATTCATGGAAAGAACTGTCGCTATAAGGAAGTCCACCAGGCTTATGCTAGGCTACTGTAAACATTCAAGTTCTTAAAACTCAGCTTTTCAGCCCTATTGAGAATGTCCTGTGTCTTTAAAAGTGAGCTATTGGTCTTAAATTTTAGTTTATATTAGTTTTTCACTTAAAGGGGAAGTAAATGGCAGTGCTCACCTGTTATGCCACCAAAGCAGCCATTATTGTAAGAAAACCAGCCATCTGAACTTCCATTTTAATCCAGCCCCTTCGTACAATTTGCAGGCAGGATTGGAAATAACCATATCACCTGTCTGCGAAAAGTTGTTTTGAGTTGCATGTCAAAAGTTGAAGACAAATTAGAAAAACAACTTGTGGTTTTCAAAGACCAACGATGACAGATGGGCAGTAGTTTTTATTTTATCTGTGAGCAACTGTTGTTTGTAATGTTTTTTTTTTTTACTTTTGAGAGAGTAAAGGTGTAACTGGAAAAAATGAACTAAAATATTTCTGAGTTAAATTTGCAAATTTTAAGAAGTTAGGAAAAGAGTGATTGTATGAATTTGGTGGGTCTCAGAAAGTGAATTCTTGGGCATGTTCATGGAGAAAAGACAAACACCATAACAAGGTAAAAGAAAAGATGTGCCTATAATTTTACCACAGAAGCTGCATACTTAGTCCTAAAGACATTTTACATCTGATATTTTCAGGTTACCCCAGAGATTTCATTATGCTTGCTCTTGAGACAAAAATAGGTCTCTACCAATACAAAGACAGACCTGGGGAAAAGACTGCAAGGCCTCCCTTAAGCTCTATAAACTTTATCTTGAGCTATCTTATGACATCTGTACATAAAACATTATAATATAAATTGCATCTGGCCATTTTGTTTGAAGTTCTATTTTACTGTTTAATAATTAAAAGCTGGGAACCTCTCCCTAGCTTTATTAGATTCTTTACCAAGAATAAATTATCTTGATGCAGCATTTTTCTCCGTAACAGTGGAAGCCTTTGGCTCATTCTACAAAAACGAGTTCAGTGATTAATAAATCATATCCTGTGGGACTAGAGTCCATGTTTGAAGCTTTTATTGAAACAATGTTACATATTCAGACGTCCCTACTGTCTACATATTTATAAGTGTGTAAATTTGCCAAAGGTGCCTTTTCTGTCATCTATAAGATAAGGGTTACAAAAGTACCTGCTACACAGGGTTCTTGGAAAAAAGTAAATGAGTTGCTATAACTCACGTGCTCAGTCCAGAGGTTGGTACACAGATAACGCATCAAGCATCAGCTTCTACTTACAGCTGTTTCTGTGTGTATGATAGTCAGAAAAGTCTATTGGCATCATGTGGGTGAGAATTTCCTTGCAGAAAGTCCTTCCTAGAAGTACAAAAAGAAAGTGTTGGTAGCTACAAATGATTTTTCGTTGCTTCGGGGGCCTCATATATTTTCTAGACACACAAAAAGAGGTAGATCTTAGTCTGTCTGGCCCCTTCTTATAGTGCTGGTTCTCAATTCACATATCATAGCCTCAGTGAGCAGTCACCTAGCCACAATGGAAAATCCCCCCACCCTCAGCCTGATACCTCCCGAACCTCCTTCCCATTTCTCACTAACTGAGATTTAACTCATTTCGATGGCTTACTTATTTGTTACCTGGTTTCTTGGCAAAGAAAGAATTTTTGATGAGAGAAAGGACCAATATTTTCTGCCATCTAATATACAGGGAGTACTCAATGCCTACTTATGGGAGGAAATAAAATCACAACTATAGGAGGAATATTTAAATGATACCATTCATTCCTACTTTTAAAAGTTTGAAAATGAAAAAAAACAAAAAACAAAAAAAAGCAAACCAGGCATGATGGTGCACAGCTTTAATCCCAGCACTCAGGAGGCAGAGGCAGGTGGATCACTGTGAGTTCAAGACCAGCCTGGTCTACAAAACAAGTCCAGGACAGCCAAGGCTACACAGAGAAACCCTCTCTCAAAAAAACTTTTTTTAAGTTTGTAATGAAAATGTGGAGAAAGGCTTGGGCTTGTGGCTGAAGGGACTTGGATAGAGGTCATACATGGAAGATACAGATACCAGCTTGAGTTTAGGCTTTTTATGTGATAAAACAGTGGCCCAAACCAACTCAAGGTAGGAATGGGCTTCTTTAGCTTAGAGATGATTGCAGAGCATCATCAAGGCAAGCAAAGTTAGCACTCAGGAAGGAACCTGGTGACAGAAACTACTGAGTCCGTGGAGGAATGCTGCTTTCTAAGTTGCTTGCTCAGCTTGCTTTCTTATGCAACCAAGAACCAAGGAGATGATGGAGCTCATAGTGGTCTACGCACTCTTCACATCAACCATTAATCAGGAAAATGCCGCACAGGTAAGCCCACAGGCCAATCTATTGGAGTCAGTTCTCAATTGATAGTCCCTCTTTTCAGGTGACTCTAGTTTGTGTCAAGTTGACAAAAACTAGCCACCACAATTTCACCTTGTCATCTGGACACACCATCATCACATTATTAAACTGCAACATTTCCTTTGTTTATCCCAAGATCTCATGCCAATGTTACCATATATAATACAGTAGAACTTTCAACACAACACATTCCTTAAAAATTCAAACATTTCAAAGTTTAAATATCTTTAAAACTATCCAAAATCATAAAAACAAACTAACTGCTTTCTTACTCCAAGAGTGAAGAAACAGTGCACAAAAGCAATCTCACTTCAAGGATGAAAAGACGTCAGCAGTTAAGAGTATTGGCTACTCTTCCAGATGACCTGAGTTTGATCCCCAGAATTTACATGATGGCCACCAAAACAGCTATAACTCTCGGTCCCTAAGATACAACATCGCATTCTGTCATCCTCCAGTATCAGGTGCACAATGGTAAACTGACATATATGCATCCAAAACAACTATGCATATAAAATAATAAATTATCTGTAAAAGGAATAAAACTTAGTCAAAAATCGAAGTCCAGCAACATAGCTACAAATCTTGTAGCTGAATAGTCTAACATCTAGGCCTCAGTCATAATCTTCTGGGCTCCAAAGAACTTGGATAGCACTACTTCTCCTGCCTCTGCAATCTAAATTCACAGAGCTTGTTCTATGGGCTCAGGTCAGCTCCATTCCCCATGGGCTACTGTCACTAGTGGTCACCCCATTGCCTTACTATCTCCAATGTCCTGTGGTCTCCACTATAACTGAGGTATCTTCTTGACCAGTGGTCTCTCCTGACTTCTCACCATGCAAGCATCAGTTTCTCTCCATGACCCCTACAAACCTGTAATTTTCATGTTGTCAAAACCAGTACTGTCTGGAGACTGTTACAAACCAGTTTGTCTGACAGTCTGAGGTTCGGCTTGGCCTCCCTTCTGGATTACAGATTCTATCTGATGACCACAGAAAATTCTTTTTTGATGATTTCCTCTCAGAGATACTGGCCTCTTATTAATCACAGGTAATTCTTCAGCCCCAAGCTGACCAGCATTGGTTGTTCCAGTAAAGCAAAGATTTACTTCCACAGATTTTTAATCTAGCCTATTGCATAAATGACCCAGAAGGAATCTTTGCTGCTCTCTGGAACTTTACAAGCTAAGCTTTCAGTTTTCTGGACCTATCTCAACAGCCCTATATTCCAAGTCCCCACGCATCTCGTTAAGCTCCAAGCACTGACTGGCCCTTCTATCCCAAAGCTCCAGAATTCTTCCATAAGGCTCCTCCAAGACACTGTCAAAACTATCACAGCAAATCTATGACTCTCCTGTGCTAATTTATGTCCCAGTCTTCTTTGTGTTGCTCTGATAAACACCACGACAAAGGACAAATTAGAGAGGAAAATGTTTATTTCATCTTGCAGCTTACAGTCCATTATGAAGAGAAGTCAGGGCAGGAACTCAAGGCAGGAACTGAGAAATTGTGGAAGAAGATTGCTTACCAGCTTGCTACCCATAGTTTGTTCAGCTTGTTTCCTCACACAACTCAGGACCATGTGTTTAGGGATGCAATTAGTGACATGGGCCCTGCAACATTATCAATCAAGTGAGTGTCTTAACGGTGTGCTCACAAGCCAGTCTGGAGGAGGCAGGTCTTTAGTTGAGGTTCCCTCTTCCCAGGTGACTCTAGTTTATATCAAGTTGACAAAAAACTGGAGATCACAGAACCCCCTAAAGGAAGAAAAATAGTGGAACAGAGCTGGTAAAGAAAGGCATAATAGCAGAGAGGGAAGACACATTTATCTAGTTACAAAGTCACCAAATCGATTACATGTGAATGAGAGCAGTTGGCTCATGAAGAAAATGATCATTAGCTTGAAGTATCTAAAATGAGACTTAGCTCTTCTCCCTTTCAGATCTCTGGAGCTGCTATCCTGGAAACAGTCTAGGTTAGTTGAAGAAACACCATCTGTGGCTTTCTGTCACATCCACCCATTTTTCTAACATCAGCATTCTAGGCCTCCCCTAGATGAGAATCTGCTGAATAAAATGCAGGGACTCTGCACTTTCTGTTTCATTAAAAAAAACTAATTAACTCATTTCAAAAGCAGAACACAATGTAATGGGTCATCTAGGGATTTAAAGTTGTCAGGAGTCAGATTAACCTTTTTGATGGAAGAAACCTCACTAGTGGGCACCAACTGCTGATATGTTCAGTGCAAAAACTTCATTCTCCATATCGATTTCCCACTCTTCTAGCATTGGCAGAAGGTTTCTGCTCCACCCAGTATATTGTCTTGCTATCATAACACTGAATTTAACAGTGATTCAGAGGGGCAAGGCAGGGGGAGCTACGGGGCATGAAAGGGCATTCAGGTCTCGTTCTTGCCAACTGGACCCTGAGGTGGTTTTTCTCATCAAAATTCCACCCTGGTTTCATCCAACAATTTTCCTAGGGTAGAAACAAATCGAAAGTTATTTTAGTAAAAATAAGTAGAATAATATATTTCTGGGGACCTCAGAGAAGAAATTAACCCCACTCTTATGTATCTGTGTCTTGAGCCTTCATGGGTAAGAGCAGATTCCTGCTCCCATCTGGAGCTGGTTCTTTCTACTGATATAACCAAAGTTTTCCCTGATATCTATGGAAGGCTTGTAACAGTCCTATCCAAAAAAATTTTTTTCTCAAGAAACAGTAATAAAATGTGTCAACCTGTTGAATTGTTTTAGTTTACAAATCTTCTGTTTTACAAATATACCTGTGCCTCCACCTGTAACCTGACTCATAACGCCCATGAGCATACACTACTGGGCAATGGATAATTTTGTTTGTCCCAACGCAATCTAAGCTTTCTTTGAGGATGGAAACCAAGGAAGCATTACTTGCCCCCAAGTACTTGGTTGGTTTCACTGAAATGAACTGAATGTAAAGTGTACAGCACAAATAATTTCTATATATTTAGAGAATAAAAGCCCTGGAGCCTGACCAGATTGGCCTGTCATAAATCTGTTATTCCTTTTTCTGAAAAGCAGAAATAAAAATGCTCCTACAGAAAAGCACAATGGGTAATTTTTAAGTCAGAATTAAATCCCAGTTCTCGGGCAAAGAAGCAAAGCCTGACCCACAGACATTTCTCCAAACTTAAAATGATACAACAGCCATGTCTAACTTTCAGATGCAACTAACAATTTCCATTTGGTTTTTCACAATAGCGCATGAAGGAGGCAGAGCAGATACTATTATTTCTGCTTTGAAGTCACACGCTTAGCCCTAATATAGATAAGTGACTTGTTTCAATTCCATCCAAGTATCAGAGCAGAGGCAGGCAAGCTTTCTAAATCACTCATTTGTTGTTGGTTTTGTTTTGTTTTTTTTTTCCAAATAGATTACACTATACCACAAGCTTGCACCTTTTGTTGTTTTTCTTTTCTTTTGGTGACTGTGTTGAGGAGGGGGTCTGCAAGGCTGTGGGGGGTGGGTATAGGTATATGTGTTGAGATGTGTGTGTGTAGATGTTTGTATGCAGATGCGTGTGTGTATCTTCAGGTGTATATATTCAGCTGTGTGTGTGCAGCTGTTTGTGTGCAGGTGTATGTGTGCAGGGGTGTGTGTAGGGGTGTGTGTGTGCATGTACATATGTTTGGGTGAGTGTGTATGCAGGTGTGTATGTATGTGCAGGTGTGTGTGTGTGTGTGTAGCTGGTGAGGGTGCAAGGATATGTGTGTATATGCAGGTTTGTGTGCGGTGCTGTATGCGTACATATGTGCATATATGTAAGTCTGTGTGTATTGTGCAGGTGTATGTATGTGTGCAGGTATGTGTGTGTACATGTGTGCATATATGTAAGTCTGTGTGTATTGTGCAGGTGTATGTATGTGTGCAGGTATGTGTGTGTACAGGTGTGCATATATGTAAATCTGTGTGTATTGTGCAGGTGTATGTATGTGTGCAGGTATGTGTGTGTACATGTGTGTGTATGTGTGTGTGTAGCAGTCAGAAGAAGACTTCATGTGTCATCCTCTCGCCTTCTCTGCCTTGTTCGCTTAAGACAAGATGTCTTACAAAAGTCTGGAGCTTTCTGGGTTGTTTTTTCTGAGGCCAGCAACAAATAAATCCATTGATCCTCACCCCCTCAGTGCTGGAGTTGCAGGTACATATGGCCAAACTAGTCTTACACAGATACTGCAGATCCAAACACAGGCCCTCATACTCACAAAGCAAGTGTTCTCCTCTCCGGCAATCTTCGCATCCTGTCACAAGCTCTCTTAAGGCTGGTATTCTCACATTCAAACGCATACAAATTGTGTGGGAATCCTGTTGATGTGTGAATTCTGACTCAGCGTGTCTAAGGTGGGCCTGCAGTTCTCTTTGTCTAACAAACCCAGATGAAGTTGTTGGTCCACAGGCTATAATTTGAGCAGCAAAGTTCAGTAGTAAAATGGCAGTGGCTATGGCTAACCCACTTTTACGTTTTCACCACTTGGCATGTGGATGCTTAACAACTATATAGTGGCCCACTTTTATATCTCTAGTGCTGAGCACATAGTAAGAGCACTCGGGAAATAAGTAGTGAGTTAATGAACTAGTTAGCAGTCAATGAAAGCACTGGCTATGCAGACCTGCATGCAAACACATTCTGCAAGGATAAAGGACTTGTCCAGCAAGAAAGTCCTTGGGACACGCCCCAGGGTTTCCTAGAGTTAACTACTGAGTTCCTATAACACAATTTCTTCATGTGATCACATCCATCAGAGTGAATTCTTGATCCTATAAGCAAAATGATGACTTTTTTCCCAAATGCTTTTTGTGTTTTGAGACTTTGTCTCCCAATGCTCCTTGCCACAGCCAAGTGAAATAAACCAATTTCAGTGTATTATTTGTTGCTCTGGGGAAAGAAGGCTGGGTTGATGCAGTCTGTCTCACATTGCTAAAATCACAAACCTGGGGTTTCCACCTCCCAGCCCAGCCCTTGCCCTCAAGCTGATTCTCAGGGACATTTTCATACACCCTGCCTCCCACACAGTACTGCAACCTTGCTATGTGGCTGGTTGGGGGCTTACTGGAAACACACTTGCTGTTCTGAATAAGTCATGAGACAAAAGAGCAATATTAAGAGTAAGGAGAGGAACAGAATTTAGTAGAAAGTCTCTCAACAGGGCTGAGAACCTCGGTGTTCGACTTCTTCCTCGGCATACATAAGGTGTTTGGTTCAGCCCCCAATGTCGCAAAGGAACAAACAAGCAAACGTTTTGCGAACAGTTGGTTAGAAATAGAACAATGCAATCCACATTAAGCCTTGTTCCAGCAATCTCATCTCACATAGTGTAAGACGCTACGGCACTTTAAATCTATCAGGTAAAGCATGAAATCGTCTGTCAATGATAAATTAACCTATGAAATGGTGTGCTTGCAAGCTCAAGGAGCGATTAAATTCTTCAAAAATAGAGTTGAAGGTCAGGAAATTAAAACACCTGTAGTGAAAAACAGAGTAGTATTACCTTTCATTTATTTTAAATATTTCTTTGTTTTTATGTGTATGGGCATGTCTGTGTGCCACATGCATGCCCAGGGAGCATGAGGCTAGAAGAAGAAGGTGTAAGATTTTCTGCAACTGGAGTTACAGATGTTTGTGGGTGCTGGGAGTTCAACCTGGGTCCCCTGAAAGAGCAGCCATTGCTCTTAGTCCTACATCCCTCCAGCCCTACATTTCCTTTCTTTACACATGGACACTGTGCTAATCCCTATTTGGCAGGCTCTGCAGCCTTCTTCTTACCCACTGTGGACCACCTAGAGTTCACTTCCTACAGCATGAGCCACAAAAACAAAAGTCAAAGTTCTAGGCTTTTAGAATCCTCTATCTGTCACCTGTCATTTAGAGACTGTGTGAATGATATGGGCACAACACTTTGACTTCATCCAAGCAAGAGAGGTAATGGTGATTTTTCTGACCTTGTTTTAGGATAGTTTTGAGCTGCAAAGGAGACATTGAAAGAGAAGATCCGTTTTCTATTCATCAACCAGAACTAAACATTGAAAACATCTCCATTCTCACCCTCTCCCTGTGAAAGCAACACTGGAAACTTACTCTTAAAGTCATTTCTGAGAAGAATTTATGCAGGAATTAACATGAAAGAGGCTGAAGATAGCATGCTGGGCCTGCTGTGGCCTCTGTGACACATCGTTCTAAATACTGTTCTGGTTATTTTATCATCTGGGAATGCTCCATTTTATTTTACTAATTTAAATACATATTAGATTCTTCTATAGATTCCCTGTCTAGTGGTCCTTTTGCAGGCAAAACTCCCATTAGCTTTAATAAAAGCTTAAATGTGAAATACTGTTAGAAGACATCTGATATTTTATTCATATGGCTGATGGTTATTTAAGTGTTTTAATTACTCTACTGCTTCCCTACAGCAGGGAAAGGGGGAAAACTAATTTGCTCTTCAAAATATAATAGTATTCACATGTTAAATGAGGCTTGAAAGCAGAAAAAAAAAAACTGTTGGCCCAAAAGACTTTTTCCCAAAAACTCAGAAACTCCATATATGACTGATTTTACCTGTGACAGCAGTCTCATAAAAGAATAGTACGGAAAATGAGAGTCAAGGAAAGGTTGTTTTGATCTCATTGATTTTGTTGCACTCAGTATAACTTATAAGACTTTTCCATAGCAGCAAAATAAAAATAATTATCCTAGCCCCAAATTACTGTCTATGAATGACAGTTGACTTTATAGTGGTTTATCTTTATCCCACAGATTATTTTTGCAGCTTTAGTTATTGACGTTTTTCAGCAGAACAGATTTGGGGGAGTTGTGCTTATGGCTCAAATACCCAATCTAAATTTGATTCGATGATAGCAATGGGTGGATGACTCATTTCTCAGAGGAATGATGGAACTTGAGGACTGCATCAATCATAGACTGTGCACAGGATGTCTGTACCCCAAAAATAAAGATTTGTAGCAAGAAACAGTCTCATCTTCCTCCTTTAGATAGCAATCTTCATTTCTAACTGGTATTGGAAGTTCATCTTCAATAATTGATCGGTGTGACAGAAAATCTGTTGTTGGCAAAGTGTGTTCAAAATTATCTTGTCCAATCGTCTGCATCTCAGACACTCTCCATCTGCTCCTCAAATCTAACACATACTGCAAAGCTCTGCCCTTGTTTATTTTAATTTCACTTCCTCTAAAAAGAGCAAATGGAAACTTACTCCACACTCTCGATACTAAACACAGAGTTATTATGGCATCCTAAGATTGGTTCAGTGCAAAATGCTTCCAAGCCCATCATAACAAGGACTGTGTCCTGGCAAGTTATATTTGCAATGTGAATGTTTTCATTTTCCCCACAGAGGAAGCAAACAAAGAACAGCTCATAACACAAGAAGGAGATCAACAGCCCTGTGAGAAATTCTCACAGCCTTTGGCTTTATTTCTATCATCTAGAGATCTATCAAGGAAAGCGCTGCTGCAAAAGTTGCTTCATCTGGATCAACTGAAATTTCTCTTCAAAAAAGAAAGAAAAAGAAAGAATTTACTGATGAGTAAGTGCTATGCAGGTAAAACGGTTTCCTTTCTTCACTAAAGCATACAGAGGTGACGCTAAAAAGAGCAAACACCTCAGGGGATTATTGCAGGCTGAAAAGTGGGTCCTATGCTAGTTAACTTGCGCAACAGAGGACATCAGATCCTTTGCCACAGAGCGAGTAAGGTCAATCATTCTGAAACCACGCTGCTGTTCATGTATGCAGCATTTGCTAACTGTAGTCCATGTGGGCTGGGCGATCCAAGTGGCCATCAAGCGCTCTGACAGGTGAGCATGCAATACAAGCCAATGGGATGACTCCTGGTTTGATAGACAGTTCAAAGCCTGGGTCCTCCACTACAACTAATGCTCTCTTGCCTTCAGCAATTCAGCTCACTTCTGGATTCTCATCTACAAAAAAATATCAAATCCTGTTTTTCTAGCAGTCTCTGAAATGGTCATCAGAATTAGGCTTACCCTTATGTCCTTGTAAAATTAAACTGAAAACCCATTGTTCAATACAGTACTCTTGTCTGAGTATCTAAATGTATTTAATTTAAATTAAAAGTTAGGTAACATTAAGTAAAAATGTGCATTTCTTTAAGTGTTTTCTCAGCCATTCGATATTCCTCTATTGAGAATTCTCTGTTTAGTTCTGAGCCCCATTTCTCAATTGAGTTATTTGGTTTGGTGGTATTTAATTTCTTGAGTTCTTTATATATTTTGGATATTAGACCTTTGTCAGCTGTAGTAGGGCTGGTGAAGATCTTTTTTCAGTTTGTAGGCTGTCACTTTGTTCAGCTGACAGTGTCTCCTGCTTTACAGAAGCTTCTCAGCCTCATGAGGTCCCATTTAGTAATTTTTGACCTTAAGGTCTGGGCTGTTGGTGTTCTGTTCAGGAAGTTGTCTCCTGTGCCAATATGTTCCAGGCTCTTCCTCACTTTTTCTTCTAGCCAATTTAGTGTCTCTGGTTTTATATTGAGGTCTTTAATCCACTTGGACTTGAGTTTTGTGCATGGTGACAAATATGGGTCCAATTACATTTTTCTACATCCAGTTAGACCAGCACCATTTGTTGAATAAGCTATCCTTTTTCCATTGAATAGATTTGGCTTCTTTGTCAAAAATCAAGTGACCATATGTGTGTGGATTCATTTCTGGGTCTTTGATTCGATTCCACTGATCAACCAGTCTATTGCTAGCCAAGAGACAGCACATTCTCTACAGATGAGTGAAGAGTGGGGACTGACTTTCACATGAACTCTGGTGCCCCATATTTGACCACATCTCCTTGATGGAGAGGCCCGGTGGCTCTCAAGGGAAGGATAGCAGGCTACCAAGAAGAGACTTTATACCCTATTATCATATACAGAGGGAGGAGGTCCCTCTCAGTCACAGTCATAGGGGAGGGGTAAAAGGAAAATGGGAGGGAGGGAGGGAGGAATGGGAGGATACAAGGAATGGGATAACAAGTGAGAATTAATATGAATGAATTAATAAATAAATAAATTTTTAAAAAATAAAAATAAAACTCAGAAATTTAAAAAAAATGGAAATAGTTTTCTATACTCGTGAGGAACACTTATATAAAGTCAAACATTATTTAAATGATCATGGCTCTGTATACATCTGAATGCTAATGTATTGCTATAAATAAATAAAAGAGATGCAACAAGAAAAAATAAATTAATTAATTAAAATGTGCATGGGTTTCCCCCATTTAAATGACCCATACATCTAACATTAGACATCCACATGCAGCCATCACTGTATTAAATAGGCTAGATTATGGCACATTTATAATATTGCAGAAAACACTGATGCATGATGGCTATTCTTTACTCTGAGGAGCATGGAAGTATTCTATAAATGCTTACGGGGTAAATAAGTGAAGGAAAACGAAATAGAAAACAATTTCAACTTAACACAAAGGAACAGTAGAAAAAAACTGAAAAATGTAGATAGCTACCAAAAAATTCTGTTCTATTCTTGGTGATGTCATGAAGTGACCCCTGATCTGTGAGTAATTTACGTAAAACTAGAAACACAAAAGAAGCCAAGGGAACTGTGTCCAATGGCTGTTTTATGTATCAACCAGAAGAGATGGCAGTACCCAGTTATTTGATCACACACTAATCTTGGTACTGCTGTTGTGAAGGAATTCTGCATATGTGCTTGACACCCTCCACATAAGCAGCATTGTTCAAACATCTGAAAAGTCTTAAGAACAAAGACAGAAGTTTGCCACAGAAGACATTTGCCACAAACTGCAACGTAGAAACTTTGCTTGAGTTCCCAGCCTTCTGACCCGCCCCTGCAAATTTCACCTTTCCCATGGCACGAAATCCTAGAAACCAATTCTTTAAATATAACTCACACGTGTATATTTACATGCAGCTATATGCACATGCATTAATACATATTCCTATACAGTGTGAGTTCGGGAGCATGATACAGAAACTATAAGTTTGGGGAGAGTCTTGGCAATTGTGTGGCATTGTATGTGATTCTGGTGAGAGGTCAGAGAAAATTAAAAGATGATAGAGATGGTAGAGAAGGTGACTATTGTCTTAGAGACTTACATATGTATGAAGCAGAATATAGCTATCACTATGAACAGCAAGTGCACTGCATTTGAGAGACAACAGGGAGGTGAATTGGAGGGGCTGGAAGAGGCAAGGCTAAGGGAAATGATGAGTTATAATTTCAAAAACTACCGTAAATAATGTACTACTGGTGAAGTGTCAAGATGGAAATGACAAGCATGCAATTCAAAGTTAGAGAAATTAACTGAAATTTTGAATTTTATTCTACTGTCACATAGAAAATGTAAAACTTTCACAAAACCTGCACAAGATGAAGCCAGCCCAAATCCCAGCCTAGATGGGCAGATAATCTCCAGACCCTCTCTCTCCTGAAGATATTGGGCCATGGATAGGGAAGAAGAATCATTGTTTTTATGAGAGTGTGGTCACTAGTAGGTCTCCCACGTGCCTGTAGCTAGCCCCATATATGACCAGCACTTACTGGACTTGTTGAGTTACAAACACACACACGCAAAGTTGACATGGGGTGTGGTAAGGGGATATGGGAAGAGTTAAGAGGGAAAATTGGGATAAATAAGATCATATTTCACTATATACAAGTGTGAAATCCTCAAAACTATGGGAAAGTTTTAAATGAACAAGATAAAACTTACAATAGGCAACTGGTATAATAAAATGAGATTTCCAAGTATAGTGTAAAAAGTACAATTTGGTTTCTTCCTGCTACTTCTAGTAAAACATAAAACAAATAAACTATGACAGAATTATTAAGCAAAGAGAGCCAAAAATTTCTATTTAGAAAATTGTCAGCATACACACATACACACACACACACACACACACACACACACACTACAAAATATGAGAATGCATATTCAAGATGGAACACCTTTCTTCTGGTACATGATTTATGCCTCCAATCAATCATCTCAGAAAAAGATATAAAATAGAAGTGACTTGTCCAAGGAAGACTTCTGAAGAGCTTCCTGTATAATGGCATGTCTCCCCCTCATCACCACAGATGATTGTCAGAGTTGTGGGGTGCTTACTGCCAAACACTGCAACCTAGACAGAATGAAGTGAAGGGAGGCTTTTACACTTGTAAGACTTTATAGGCAGGCAACAAACTGGCAGGGTTCCTAGGCCAAAATAGTACATCACCTTTTAAGACAGAAGAAAGAGGATAGTGAGAGAGACCACCAATTATGAGGACTGAGCTACCACCCACCCCAATGAAGGCCACAGAGTATCAGCCCATGCTCTACAGTGTTCTCCACCCTTTGAAACCAATGAGACCCGTTTTGTCAGTGTGGAACTTTGCTTGGGTTTATAGCCCCTTTTCTTCAAGTTTTTCCCTTTGGAAATGGGCATTACCTGCCCCATTATTGCATCTTAGAAGTAGGGTTTTTTTTTCTCTGCACACATGAAGATGAATTCACTGTGGCATGACCCAAAGTCCTACTCCAACCTGATGTAGATCCTTTGGAACATTTTTGGCACTATAGGGGTTAATTACATTTAATGACACCTGGGATGGAGAGTTGATGATACTCAAGTGATTAAAATTTGAAAATGTCCTGCTAGAGTGACGTAATCTTCACATAGGAGGAGAGAAAAGTTTGGGCCCTTGGCAGTTGTTTGCACTGGAATAAGTTGTGTCTCTCCAACACTAATGTCCATTTGTGTGTGTAGGGGGGTGGGGGGGTGGGGAGACACCGGCACATGTTCTTTTTTCTGAAAATGTAGTTGTATTCAGTAATGGGTTGTAATAGTAAAGAGCCACAAACTCTAGTGTGTTGGAGTCTATGTTAAATGATTTGTACTTAAGACAGGAGATATAGTTAGATATAGACACATCCAGAAATAGAAAGAAAAGATGGAAGCCATGTGGAGATAGAAGAAGAGGGCTAGGATAAAGTGTTCAAGCTTTGTGGGTCAACCGTGAGCACCTGAGTTCTATTTGTAGAAGTCACCTACAAAAAGCCATGTGTGGGCTGGGGAGGTGGTTCAGTGCTTAAGAGCACTGGCTGCTACTTTAAAGGGCCTGGGTTCAATCCCCAGCACCCACATAGCAGCTAACGACTGTCTGCAACTCCAATTCCAGGGGATCTGATACCCTCACACCAATGCACATAAAAATTTAAATAAATAAATAAAAAGCTATATGTCATGGTACACTTGTGACTGCTCAGTTTTGTTTTTGGTTTGGTTTTGTTTTGTTTTTGTTTTTGTTTTTTATCAACTTGACACAGTTGGAGTCATCAGGGAGGAGCCTCAACTGCAGAAATATCTCCATAACATCAGGCTGAGGAGAGAAGAGAGTTGTATGGAAGAGTGGGAGATGCAAGGACCTGGAGGGGTCAGAAGCTCCACAGGGAGACAATCGGGGCCGTGGATCTGGACACAGAAGGGCCTGCAAAACTAATGTACCAACCAAGGAAAATACATGCAGTAAACCTAGGCCCCTGTTCAGATGCAGCCAATAGACAACTCATTCTCCATGGGGGTGGGAGGCTGCCTCTGACTCTCTGACACGCATTCTGGTGCCCCCAATTTGATCACTGCCCCCATGGTAGAATGGCCTAGTGGGCACACAGAGGAAAAGGATATGGGATATCCTGATGAGACCTGATAGGCTGTGGCCAGATGGTGGGGGAGGGCACACCACCCTGCCAAAGGTCTAGTAGGGCAGAAGAGGGAGGGAAATGGGAACGGGAAGATAAGAGTGAGGGGATAACAATGGGGATGTAATGTGAATAAAGATGATAAATAACAAAAAATTAAGATCAGGCTGTAGTTAAGCCTGTGGGGCATTTTCTTAATTAGTGACACATGAAGGAGAGCCCAGCCCATTGTGCACAGTGCCAGCCCTGAGCTAGTGGTCCTGTAATCTATAAGAAAACCATAAGGAATAAGACAGTAAGCACCACTCCTCCATTGCCTCTGCATCAGCCTCTGCCTCCAGCTTCCTGCCTTGTCTTAGTTCCTATCTTGGCCTCCTTTGATGATGAAGCGTAATGTGGAAACAAACTTTCCTCTCCAAGTTGCTTTAGCCATGGAGTTTTATCACAGCAATAGTAACCCTGACTGGGACAACCTGTAAACAGTGTGAAGAAGGCAGATCCCTGAGGCTTGATGGCTGGCCAGCCCAGCCTAACTAGTGAGCCCCAGCCTCGTGAGAAACCTGTCTTAAAACACAGCTAGATGATGCCTAAAGAAGAGTGACACCTAAAGTTATCCTCTGACCTACACACACACACATATATATGCATACATGTATACACACATGCACATACACACACATACACACACACACACACACACACACACACACACACACACCATGGAATAAGAAATTTTGGTGCCAAAATCAAGGACAGGACCAGGCTTTTGGACAGCAACAACCATAAGCTAAAAGAAACACAGCAGAGTTGTTCCTGGCCTTGAGAGGGAGCATGGTTCGACCAGTGACTTCAGACTTTTAAACTTCAGAACTGAGAAAGAACAAATTTCAGTTACTTTAAGCCCCCCAATTTGTGGCAGGTTTTTGTTGTTGTTGTTGTTTAAATTTTTTATTAATTTATTCTTGTTACATCTCAATGGTTATCCCATCCCTTGTATCCTCCCATTCCTCCCTCCCTCCCAATTTCCCCTTACTCCCCTCCCCTGTGACTGTGACTGAGGGGGATGACCTCCCCTTGTATATGCTCATAGGGTATCAAGTCTCTTCTTGGTAACCTTTGTGGCGGGTTTTGAATGCAGAATGATGGGAGAGAAATTGCCAAATAAAATTAACAACGTTAGAACCTCTTAAAGCCAGAAAGATCAAAGAAAATAAATTATGTAATGGTAAATTATTTAAGCAAACTCATTCGTTTAATTTAAAATATGCTCCTTAGAGTGTGAACAGGCATATGTTCAGAGAGATCAATTGAAGTAGAGAATCACTTCATACCATCAAATGGAAAAATAGAAGAAAAACTGCATTGGTAGGAGATACCGTTTGAGAATTCTGTTTTCATTGACCTTTGTAGACGAGTATACAGTTGCTTAGTCAAGCTACAGGCATATTTTTGATCACTAAGATAATTTTGCCACCAAACAAGTTGCGATTCAATCCAAAAGCCCACGACTCATCAGTGACCTAGCATTTAGGCAGGACAGTGTAGCAGTGTTAGGTTCTCTCGTAGCATATATCTGTAAACAAAGCAAATGTGATTTTCCAACTCCTTTAGTCTAAGTTAAATTTTTTCCAAAGTTTGTTCAATGGCTGGTAATGGGAATTTTATGAATCTACATGAGCCATTCTCTGTCAACACGTGGCTATGGGGCTTGGTCTTGGGACTCCTGCCTATGGGACTTCACTGTTGAACTAATGCACATGTGTGTGTGAGCTGAGGTGCTCTCAATAGGGAAAGAATCTGTACAGGAACCTCCAAATCATTCCTGCACAGAACTTATTTATTCATAGAGTATACTTCGGTTTGTGAGATTAAATTTCAGTTAAGGGAGTTTAGAGCAACACTTTCTAAAATGCATCCACCAAACTAAGAAGACAACTTATTATTCCCTTCTTGAGCGTATGAATGTGGAAGCAAGGTTTACAAGTGGACATGCTTCTCGGTGCTGTGGTGATATGGAACAAACAGTGGGCCTGCGCATGCTAGGCAAGCACTCTACCACTGAAACAGGCTTTTAAAAATTATTTCTTTTTTTTTTAAGATTATAATATAATTACATTTCCCCTTTCCTTTTCTTTCTCCAAACTGTAATATACCACTCCTTGCTATTTCAAATTCATGACTTGTTAATTCATTAGTTGTTCATACAAACATACACACATACATACATGCATACACACATCCCTGAATGTTCCACTTGTATAATGCTACTTGCATGTATGTTTTCAGAGCTGACCATTTGGAATTAGATAGCCAGTTGGTATGTTCATCCCTGGAGAAAGCTATTTTCCCTACTCTCAGTATTTCTTAGTTTCCTACAGTTCTTTGTAGGACATAAGACTTGGACAATGGGAAGAAGCAGCTAGCCATTTGAAGATCTTGTGTGCAAGTGGTGAGAAATGACTTATTCAGACCCAAGACCCCACAAGTTTAAAGACCCTCAGGAAGTAAAAAAGAATGCTCGAGGGACAAGGATTATAGTTTTGTCATAAGCCTCCCACAGCTGAGAGTACATGAGGGAAAGATATCTATCTTATGCTTCTATTAAGTAGTTGGTACTTCTTGCTTGGTTGCTTATTTTTGGCTGATAAATTGAATCTCCCAAGGTTAAACTATTTTCTGACATCCATATGCAATCACCCTCCACTAAATCTCTGTGCAGCCAAGTAATTTCACTCCATACTTGGTGTCTCCTGTTCCTAGCATTGTAATGGGAAACTATGATGATGGCCCCTTAAAAACATTATACATTGTCAATTCCTTCACCAGAAGCCACTTATCCACTCGTCGCTCTGCTCAGAATTCCTTCCAATTCATCTTGGTCCTTGTGCAGCTGAGCTATCAGAATGGAATAGCCTTTTCTCTAAGCACTGCATTACCGAAGAACAGGACAGCTGCCCTGTCATGCTGCGATCCCATTCTGTGTGTTTTCTACCTCCAAAGAGTCTTCTTATTTTCTGTGACTAGAAACCGTTGTAAAAATCAAATCTTCTTTTCTGCCTGCTGCTCCCAGGCCATTCTTGCACTGAGTGTTCTAGGATTTGTCTCGCCGGCTTGGAGCCTGTTTCCAATATCTTGTCCCCAGGTAAGTGTTGCTCTTTTTTTTTTTTTTTTTTTCTGAGCTGAATTCCTATTTCAACCCTGTCCACACTTTCTGTCATTTTATGTCGGGTAGCATTTCTCAATTATTTCTGTCTCTGGTAACCTTTTAGGGAGCCCAGCCAATGGTGAGCATCTAATCCTAAATGAAAAGAAGCAGAAATCCTCCACTGTGATGGTCAACATTTCATTGTAAAACTGCTTTCCCTTCAAAGGGAAGAGGGCCAGAGGCAGAACATTTTAAGGAGAGAACTCTAAATGTGTTGCACTGTGAACCTTGATGCATGAGTTGTGTTTTGACAGTACATTTATATGCCTTTAAACCAACCAGTCCTGTCTGGTGCTTAGATTCATATTCCATAAACAAGGAATATGGTGCTTAGATTCATATTCCATAAACAAGGAATACAATGATTTGTAGTGTTCAATCACATTTTAGCAATATATACTTTTTAAAATAGTATTTATTTTTGTTTCATGGTCATTGGTGTTTTGCCTGCGTGTATGTCTGTGCAAAGGTGTCAGATGCCCTGGAACTGGAGCTATAGACAGTTGTAAGCTGTCATGTGGGTGCTGGGAATTGAACTCAGGGTCTCTGGAACAGCAGCCAGTGCTCTGAACCACTGAGCTTTCGCTCCAGCCCCAGAAATATATGCTTTTTAATTCAGCTGAATTCACTGGACAAGAATGGTACTATTGGGATTTAAAGTAGGACTACTTGGCCTATCTATGTGCCTGCCCCCCTGATGGACATTTATGGATCCTTGGAAAGACTCAAAAAAAAAAATGTTTATAAAGTACTAGAGTGGATAGTCTATAGATCCCCTCACTACTCCCTAGCCATAGTAATTTGAATAGAAATGGCCCCCAAAGACTCATGGATTTGAATGGAGGTGTGGCACTGTTGGAGTGGGTGGAGCCTTGCTAGAGGGAATGTGTCGTTTTGGGGGATGGGTTTGAGGGCTGGGAAGCTCAAGTCAGTTCTTTCCCTGCTCTTGCCAATCAAGATATAGAACTCTCAACTCTTTCTCCAGCACCATGTCTGCCTGGATGCTGCCATGCTTCCTGCCATGATGATAATGGACTAAACCTTTGAACTATAAGCCAGCTTCAATAAAATATATTCCTTTATAAGAGTTGTTGTGGTCATGGTGTCTCTTCACAGCAATAAAATCCCAACTAAGATACTAGCTCCAAGATATAAATTGTAAGTTGGAAAAGAAGAGGTAGAGAAAACAGGAATTCAACTAGCAGTAGTTGAGAGTCTGTTAAACATTGAGATATGAGAAAATGGGGGATATCTACAAGACTTTCATTAAGAGATTTTTGTGGCTTTGCAGCAAAATAAGTTTTAATTTCACAGTTGTTTCCATTAACATGCACCTCTACCTAAAAAAAAAGAAAACAAAACCAACCCTTTCTAACATGAAACCAAATTACATATCAAATATGATTATCCGCACTTTCTCTTTTGCTGTAGCATCTCACTCATTCTACCACAGAATATTACTGAATGTTCAATGTCCAGCCAAATAGTCTCCCAAAAAGCATTTTTTCCTGACATGCGTTTCCATGGATGGAGAAACTACAATCTCCTGAGAATTTGGTTCTATGTGAAGACAATGGATAAAGTAGGGCAAATAAGATGATATATAACAGAATTTCCAAGTAATGTCTTTAGCATCCCAGCACTTCCCCTAGGATCTAGACAAAAGAAAGTATATTCTCTAGGCTTCCAAAGGAGTCATAATGTATGTGTGATAAAAACCACTGAACTACCTGGAGAAAAAGTTATCCCTAAGCATGGTTCCTAGAAAAAAATGAGAGCATTCTTGGGTTCTCTTCCCAAAAAGGCTATAGTTAACAAGATTGTCCATTTAAAAACATTGTATTGATTATAGGAAAATTTCAAACAATGTATTTTGATAATATTCACCCCTAAGCCTTTCATTCACACCTCCCAGATTCCACTCTCCTCACCTTACTGCCACCCAACTTCATTCCCTTTAGAAAGCATAGGGCCAAATTTGTGCTGCCAATGCATTCCTGAATGTAGGACTATTCACTAGAGCACGGTCTTTAAATACAATTGACTCTTCCTCCCCCAGAAGCCACCAACTGTTCATTGCTTCTCAGAACAGGTAAGGGCTTGTCAAGCCCTTCCCACTCCATGCTGGAATGCTGACTGGCTCGATCCTGTACAGGTCTTATTCAGGCAACCAGAGCTACTGTGAGTCCATGAGTGCAATGGTCCTGCCACATCCAAGACACTGTTGTGCTCCAGTCGTCCGTGACCTCTGGCTCCTACAATCCTTCCACCCTCTCTTGCACAGTGTTCCCTGAGCCTTGGGAAGGGAAGGGAGATATAAACGTCTCATTTGTTACTCCACACTCTAGTGATGCTTTGCCTCTGCTCTATGACCACTTGCGAGCTTTTGCATTAACCACCATCCACTGCACAAAAAAAAAAAAAAAAAAAAAAAAAAAAAAAAAAAAAAACTTCTTCCCTGAAGAGATCTGAGCGCTGTGTTAAACTGTGTAGAGAGAGTTACAAGTCTAGAACATATTTTGGAAGAATGTCCATTTTTGCAAACTAATAGTAGTAGGGTTCCAGCCTTGGGCCTGGAACCTAAACTACCCACAGTTCTTAGCCACATTTACAGTCCCGAGAATGTGTGTCCTCAAGTTGAATGGTCTTTTCTTTTCTGCTCTTGAACACTATTAGTATCATTCAATGTGTTTGTTTGCTTGCTTGTTTGTTTGTTTTTTTGTTTCATACTTCTCTCCTTCTTCCCAGCTAAAAGCTCCAGAAAAACAAGAATGATGCTGACCTTGTTCGTATCATTTTTGTATTTTAATCATGCTGTCTCCTTATTAGAAGGTGAGGGCCATGAAGACAATGGCCGTGGGTAGTTTTTATTACCATCTTAAGATTCTGGTGACACTAATAAAGAAAAGCAGGCCAGATGACCCATGGCCCCCATAGCTCTATGTATGAGAGTGGTATTGGGAGATGTGTAGCTTCAGGGCTATTTTAGACTGTGTACTGCTAAGAAAAGCTTGGGAGCATGCACAGAGCAAGTTTCCCTTCTCTTAGGCCTCCTCACATTTCTTTCTACAAGTCCCACTCTGCTCCCTGAGAGGAACAACTTTCTCTCAAGATGTTCCCAATAGTTGTGAAAGTTGTAAATGCTACTTACCTGTTTGTTACTAAATATACTCTAATCAATTTATACTATCAATTCAATAACCAACAGCCCTATTTCCTAGAAGACCAGAACTCTGCATGAGCTGGATTTGCAAATTTCAGGAAAATGTTTTCCTTAACTTGAGTAGTAGAATCTTAAATCAGGGAAAGACTCAAGGAATCAGAAGCACCCATTTCAACCCAGGCTCAGTTGGAACCAATTGTACTCTCTTCCTTTTAAAAAATATGTATATTGTTTCACTTATTTTGTGTGCATGTGTATGCATGCACACCTATTCTAACCACCACAGAATGTGTGAAGAGCCAACTTTTGGAAGCCAGTTCTTTCCTGCCACCATGTAGGTCGCAGGATCTAACTCATGTCATCAGGTTTAATAGTAAAGACCTTTATTCACAGAGCAATCTGCCAGCTCAATTGCATCCACTTTATAAGCAAGGCAGAGACATGGGATGTGGCGTGAAAAGCAGGCTCCATACCACATTACAACACAAGCCATTGTGAAGTCAAAATATAAACATTTTACAGTAATAATTCATCAAGGCTCACCAATAGAAAGCATTATATTGATTAGCAGTCCTAACCCTAACCCTAACATCTTCACCAAAGCAGTGCTTCTATATAAAGCAAAGGGACTTTTCGGCTATGTAGCTAGAAAGGAAGAAGTTCAAATAGCGACACTAGAAAGGAAAGTCTACCAACAGGGCATCATCCTTTCTCCTTGTGAACTCACTGCCTGCCAATCCCTGAGAACACAGGAAGGGGTATAAGTGAGATGAGGAAAGTGCAAGTACATGGTTGTCCTAGGAAATGCCCAGACCTTCTGATTTATCTACAACAGCTCTGTATTTTGGGTTAATAGACTCTGCTTAAACATGTCTCCGACCTTTCTGGCCAACTAGAAGGCCTGACATCCTCTTTTACAACAATACAAATGTCTGGGTATTTATTTCACAATGCTAAGCACAATTTGCAATTGTGTGGATAATCAGTTAACAAAATGTGTATCTACCACCATATTCAGCCGGGAGCCCTTTGCACATGGAAGCTTGTTAGCATCATTTACACTCCATCT
Organism: Acomys russatus; assembly: GCF_903995435.1. Lineage (NCBI taxonomy): Eukaryota > Metazoa > Chordata > Mammalia > Rodentia > Muridae > Acomys > Acomys russatus. The sequence goes on from NC_067153.1 coordinate 31,030,774, forward strand.
GGTCTCACTGCCTAGCAATTACATGGACCTTAATAAATATTGCATATGCAACCAAATGAATTGATAAGGCAACAGCCTTATTGAGAGGCTATTAGCATCTCAGAATCCAAGGAAAGAGTATTTGTGCCAAGTTTTTGTTGCTTTTTCCTTAATTCACTTTTGATTATCTGGGTTTGAGAGCTGAGGAAAGCCAAGTGAACAAGTTTGTTTGTGTCACACAAGTAGCATTTAAGAAAAAAAATTCAAGTTTTTGTAACAACAACAAGTACTCTCCAATTTTTAGTTCCTATTGTTCTTGAATTATATCAGTAATACAAAACCATTTGAGTGATGGTCAAGTCTCAAAACTTTTAAGCCATTATTCGTATAAGCAACTTTGAGGTGTTAAGGAATGTTGAGGAGAATGGTGGAGAAATGCTTTACAAGAATGACAAACAAGTGATGTTTAATTGGAATGTAGACACAATTATCATCGTTGACTAAAGTCTCAAGCCATATCTTAACTCCCTGGATATTCCTTTCCATGAAGACATGAGTGTAGAGGCTTCAAGGCATAATCTAAGAGGAGTGACACATGTCACTGTCATCACCTACTATCTTTCAAAGCAAAGAAGATACCAGGGCTGAAAGTATGCCCTTCATCACTAATGATGGAAAATTAGAATGTTATTAACAAAACAAGGAAGCAGGAATGTACCGTGTGTGTGTGTGTGTGTGTGTGTGTGTGTGTGTGTGTGTGTGTGTGTGTAGTGTACATGTACTATGAGAGATGTGCCAAGGACAGAAAAGTACATCAGATATCTGGCTCTATCATTCTCTGCTTTATTCCTCTGAATTGAAACATGTATCTTGCCTGTGCTCACCTTTTTACATGGTAATAAGAATTCAAGCTCAGGTCCTTCTGCTTACAGAGGAAGCTCTTTTACCCACTGAGCAATCTCCCCAGTTTCAAGATCCTGTAGTTTTTTTTAAGGGCCTACTATTAAGAGATTAATTCTATCAGCCTCTGGTGAGAATGGATTAGGAAACACTGGTATGGACTAACAGTCCACTGCTTAATTCCTTTAGTTAATGCAAAGAATACCTAATAGTCCTCCCAGGAGGATAAGCAACAAAAAGCAGAGAAGAACTCAGGCTAAGCCTCCTAGCCTGATAAAGATGTTAATTGTTCAGGATGGTAGTCCCTCCCTATGTTCTCAAGCAATGAGGCACAGCAAAGCCTCCATCATCCCTCAAGAGAGCTTGCTTGGGCAGCATTGATGGGAGCCTTGTCTCAGTGACTCCCAGGGACACACATGATCAGGTCTCCCCAGCGTACAGCAAAGTATCACCTTAGGGGCACTCATCTGCACTCCCCAGGTTCAACTTAATTTCTGCTTCTGCTGTTACCCAGTAACCAAGCTATTTTTCAGATCCATGCACCAATGGATACTCTGTCAATATTTGTCATGTGGGTGAAAGTCCACATCATCAGTCTGAGCGTCAGGCAGGGAAAGCTACACAATTTGCTTAGTTCAGTGTAAAATTAAAATGCCATGTAGGGCTTCTTATTCAAAAAGCCAGGAAAGGGAGTCATTAAAGTTATAAATATATAAAGACTCCTCTTTTTTCCATGTCCTCATTCTCAATTTATTGTTTATGGTATATTTTTATTTGCTGTTTAGTTTGTTCTAAGAAAAATTAATCATTGAAGTTATTAGCATGAATTTCACTCTTGACTCATCCAACAACAACAAGTTTCAATGCAACTATAAAAGTATTTGCTAATATGCAGAATTGTTGAAATTATGTCAGTCTTACTTGTACAAGTGTTCCAGTCTCATGAAACAGTTGAAACACTACCCCAAACTCAACTGATTCTGTTTTCCTTCTTGTAATACTGACCAATGACCTCTCTCTTCATCTCATTCATTATAAAGGATAACTAAGGAAGCAAAAAATAATAATAATAATAAAGATAAATTATCCCTCCATTCCCACTCTTTCTATAATACCACTTATAGAATAAGTGATTGACAAGGCCATAAATAAGAAAGAAAATATGCCTTAGTCTTTTATGTTTCGTTGAATAGCATCGCCTGCTCTTGGAATTATGGTAGGGACCTTATGTATATTCGTTCTATTTCTCTGTGATGTGGACCATGTATTAGCAAGTGGGCAGCCATGAAATTCTCACCAGAATCTACATCAGCTGAATTGTTCTCATAAAGCTCTGAGAAATACCTTCGCGCTACTACCTTATAAGATTTGCCTCTGTTGGGGAAAAATGGAGAAATACAATGAGTAAAATACCAAGTGTTGAGTTCTGAAGCTAATGTGTATCCATGACATTTATAATCCAGAAGCTTCCAAAGTGATTAAATACAAGCAAAGTTCCTGACTACGGTGGTTTTGTGGGGACTCTACAGGGCTCATTTCCCTTATCATCAAAACAATCCAATTCAACAAATATTTATTGAGTTTTACCATATGCTTGCTGTTAAGAGTGCCAAGATCAGCAAGCGAGATGGGGCAGAACTTGAATGCTGGCTGTAAATCAAGGTTTTTCCTCCCTCAGCACCATAGTGATATTTTTAAAAGTAGAATAAAGGGCTTCTGAAATGTATGACAACAATTTTATATAGAAAAACATATTGCCCTTTTCAGTGTGTGCACAATTACACACTTCCATGGCCTGAAACTGGCTTTGTCCCTGTCTCTGGAGACATATTACAGGGGAGTGGGAGGGGATATGTTAAGAGAACATTAGCTGTCTGTGTCTTGGACTCATCAACCCTGGACAGGTTACAAGAGAAAGGGCTGGCTAGAGATCCCATGCTTTTACACCAGAGTCAGGGGCTCTTGAGCTCCCAGTGAGAGGAAAAGGAAGGACACGCCGGAGGGAGAGGATGTGGAGAAAGAGGACGAGAGGGGAGACTGTATTTTAGATTAATAGTGTTCTGCTTCTTTCCATTTTCTAGAGGTGGCAAAGGATCTGAAAAGATATGGTTCGTACGAACTTACTTCTTCAGAAACGTTTTCTAAGCACCTATTTGATAGGCCAGGCACTTAGCCACATCCTGCAACAACACAACCAGTAAGACTTCACTTTGCACCGAGAGAACTTTCAGTTGAGGGAGAGTCAGACAAAAAGTAAACACAAGCAGAAGTGGCCAGACACCTTAGGGGTGCCACCAGAAACATGGTATAAAATGTCTTGTATTTTTATATAAAAATGCATTGCTTGTATAAAATCATTGTGAATGTCTCTAAAACTTCATATGTTAAAACCCAAATATAATGGTTGGTATCAGAGGGTGCAGTCTTGGAGATGCAGTTAGATCATGAAAATTGTGCCCCTTCAAAGAGACTTCAGGAATCTCTCTAACGCCTTCTACCCTGTGAGGACATAGCGAGAAGATGGCTCTCTAGAGAGAAGAACTGCAACTCCCAATACGTCAAATTCACTAATACTTTGACCTAGAATTTTTCAGTTTCCAAATGAAAAATAAATTTCTGTTGCTTATGAGTCACTTCCTTTATGGAAGATCTTTACAGCAGTTCAGAGTGACCAAAGCAAGCTTCTAGCTCACAGTAGGTCCTCTCAGCACACAGTGGGTCTTTAACAAATATTTAGCAAACTTACAAATCACTGACTAAGTTATAAACAGATGTCCTAGAAAAGATTATGGATCATTGGTTATTAAAAAAAAATAGTGTAAGAGCTGGAGATATGAGTCAATGGTAAAACACTTGCTTAGCGTGTTTAAAGCACTGGGTTCTGCCCTAGCACCACTAAAACGTGCAAAACATCATTAACAGTTGTCAAGAGGTTTTCTACACAAAAAGAACAAGTGCAAAATCCCAAGTGCGAAGTCAGCACAGCATGTTCAGTGAATTCGAAAGAAATAAGCACTGTAGTACAATGGCCTGCTAGTAGGAGGGTTATCTAACCACTGCATGAAGAGTCAAGTAAGCAGGAGCTCCCTATGTCACTCTGGAGTGACTGAGTTTTGCACAAAAGCAAAGAGCCTCCAAAAGACTGGAGTCTGATGAATTTGTTTTAGGAGGCTCACTCTGCCTCCAGTGTTAAGTATAGACTTCTGCTTGGCAGCATATGAGAGAGGTAAAGCTGAGCTCAGTATCCAAGTGTGGTGTGAGGAAGTAAGAGATAAAGAGAAAATTCAACCAAAAGCACGATGGGAGGCTGTTAAGGGTACATTGAGGAAGCCAACAGTTAATTGGCCTTGTGGGTTGAGGGCTTGTCCTGTTTTGTTTCTACTGTCTATGATAGAATACTCATACAAAAACAACTTTAAGAGAAAAAGGATGTATTGGGCTCACAATTTCGGACTCTAGGTCATCATTACGAGGCAGGAACATGAAGTGCTAATCACATCCACAGCCAAGAGCAGGAGAGGAATGAGTGTTTACTTGTCCTCAGTGCCCTCTTTCTACTTATATAGTGCAAGACCCCATGCGTACGGAATGGCGCTGCCCACAGTGGACTGGGTCTCCCTGTATCAGTTAGTGTCATCAAGCCACAGGCCAACCTGAACTAGAAAACCCCTCATTGAGATGTCCTTCGCAGGTGATTCTACATTGTATAAAGTTGATGATTAAAAACAGCCACTACCGGGCTAGAAATATAAAAAAAAAAAAATGCTGTAGTTCCATAAACAATCTTGTCACAAACTCAGAAGAGATCACTTAGCGATACTATAAAGAAAACTTAAGGAAGCTAGAAACCGCAAGGTCCATACAAACATGATGTAACAAAGGAAAACACAAAAGGAGATATAAGAAGATAGTATTTCTGTATTTAAAAAAAAAGGTTAAAGGTGAAGCACACAGCTAAGACAAACAACATAAGAGAATACATATTCTCAATGGATTGGTAAGAAAAATCATAAACCAGCTTGGTCCAAGAGCTTGGGCTAGCTGCCAAGAGTAATGTGCTGTGGGTGCAGCTGGTAGGCTCCACCTGCCGGCAGATGTCATCATTACAGGGAATGGTAAGATGACTGTGAACTCTCTAGCCGATGTCTGCACTCATGACCTGTCACCCCCACCTATGAAATTATAGGGTCTACATGTACCCCTGGTAAAAGGAACGGCTTACCTAAACACACCAATACCATACCGTGTCCTATTCAAACTGCTTTTATTGTCTTTTCAGTAGATAATAGAAATGGACACAATTTTGCTTGGACATCTTGAGTTTATAAACTGCTCGTTCTTTGGCAAGTGTAGCTGGAAAGTCTAGTTTATTGAAGCAGGCGTTGAGGAAGTATACATGTGGTTTCAATTGTCGGCACTTGAGGGTATTGACAAACTACTTACCAAGTAGCAGCTCTCAGCAGATAGTCAACTCAAATGTACACATGGTTGGGACACTGTAGCTTTGTAATTTGAAAGAGATGTGTAATAATGACAGCACACAGTACAAACAAAGGCAAAGACCAACCTGGGAATCTATGGTTTGGGATGCCCACAAACCTCCATGGCTTCCTCTCCATTATAGGGTCATTTTTCTAAGTTCCTCTAAAATCTTTCCTAACATTTGTATAGTATAAAGAAATATTTTACACATAACAATCATAGGTCCTGGTGAGCTTTGCAATGATTTTTTTTTTTAGGTACCAGTCATCCATGTATTTGATTTTCTCATGTTGTCAGTTTTTCTTGGCTTTCTGTCTCTTTGCCTTATGTATTCTTGTTATATGGCTCTTTTCCTCTCTCACACTCTTCTCTCTTTTCACCATCTCCCCATTCTTTCTACGTTCCTCTCTCTCTCCATGTCAATCCAACCATCCTTTGCTACATCTTCTTCCCTTTCTCTCCCACTCAGAATTCTCCCTTCCCTCCCCATTTCCTGTTTCCTCATCTTAACATAAAAATTAGGTAAATACATAGGAAAATGTACTATAAAACATTGTATAAATTATATTCAACAAACTTTGAATTATACTGAAACACATGGAAAGCATTTCTTTTAGAATTAGAACTGTGAACTATTGAACAGGGGAATAGATTTTTTTCCAAAAGATGTGGGAAGATGAACCACTTGCCCTGTTCTGAGAAAAGTGCAGTTGACATTGAGCCAGAAAAAAGTATCATTAAACATTAATTGCTAAGTATGGCATATAATGAGGAAGAAAATGTCAAAAGTTCCTGAATCAAAAACTTACGAGATCAGAGTTACAGGAATTCAATTGGAAAAACCAAATTTAGCAGGACAAATACAGCGTATGAGTAATACAGTGAAAATACAGATGATAATAAAATGAATCTACTTGAAAAGTGTAATAAGGACATGCAGTTGCCTGAACAGACCACAAAAAGAGAAAAATCCCAGGAAGCAAAGATTTTGAGACATCCTAAGGGAGAGTTAAGGGAAAACATCCCCCAATAAGAAGACAACGTATGTTCTTATTACATCTCTGTGGTTTCTTGGTTTCCACACCAGTGAACTCAAAGGTGGCTGCCAGCTGCTATGTAACTGAACCCAGTCATTGGGGTTCGTGCTTCCAGTTCCCTATGAGATGCTCCTTAGTTTTCCTTATTGTCAATTCCTTTTCTGGACTCCCAGCGCCACCACCCCATTTGACCATGGTGTAACTTAGATTTGGTGATGAATTGAACGCCTGATCATACACTGTTTCCTGCATATCCCTGGAACCTGTTTCTCATCAGTCCCATCATAACCCAGCACGTGTAGCTTGGGATAGGTTTCCCATTGCAGTTAGCTCTAATTATTGCGTCTGACAAGAGATACCTCCTGTGAAATTTGTAAATATACATCAGTTATAAGTAAAGACAAATAAGTTGGACAAACAACTGGTTTGTCTAAGACTGGTTTAAATTGTATCTCTTAGCACATAGATCAATCAATACCTTATGGTCTCCCCAAACCAACTATGAACATTCAACTGAGTTAGGTGATGTAATGGTTTAAATAAAAGCCATTCCATCCAACACCCATTCATGTTTGAAGTTTTAGAGAGATCGGGGATACAAGGCACTTTCCTCAACATAATAAAGGCTATACACAGCAAGCCAATAGCCAAAATCAAAGTAAATGGTGAGATACTCAAGGAAATTCCTCTAAAATCGGGAATAAGGCAAGGCTGCCCACTCTCTCCATATCTCTTCAATATAGTACTCGAAGTTCTAGCCAGAGCAATAAGACAACAAAAGGAGATCAAGAGTATCCAAATGGGAAAGGAGGAAGTCAAATTATCCCTATTTGCAGATGATATGATAGTGTACATAAGTGACCCTCAAAATTCCACCAGAGAACTCCTAAAGCTGATAAACACCTTCAGCAAATTGGCTGGATACAAAATTAACTCAAAAAAGTCTGTAGCCTTCCTATACACAAATGACAAGCTTGCAGAGGAAGTAATTAGGAAAACCACACCCTTCACATTAGCCAAGCTAACTAAGCAAGTGAAGGACTTGTATGAAAAAAATTTCAAAACTCTGAAGAAAGAGATTGAAGATGACCTGAGAAGATGGAGTGATCTTCCTTGCTCATGGATCAAGAGAATTAACATAGTAAAAATGGCCATCCTGCCAAAAGGAATCTACAGATTCAATGCAATCCCTATCAAAATACCTACACAATTTTTTAAAGCCATTGAAAGTTCAATTCTGAACTTCATATGGAAAAACAAAAAACTCAGAATAGCTAAAACAATCTTGTACAATAAAAGGTGCTCCGGAGGAATCTCCATACCTGATCTCAAACTGTACTATAAAGCAATAGTAATTAAAACAGCATGGTACTGGCACAGCAACAGGCTGGTTGATCAGTGGAATTGAATCAAAGACCCAGATATGAATCCACACGCATATGGTCACTTGATTTTTGACAAAGAAGCCAAATCCATTCAATGGAAATAGGATAGCATCTTCAACAAATGGTGCTGGTCTAACTGGACGTCTATGTGTAAAAAAATGCAATTGGACCCATATTTGTCACCATGCACAAAACTCAAATCCAAGTGGATTAAAGACCTCAACATAAAACCAGAGACACTAAGTCACTTAGAGAAAAAAGTGGGAAAGAGCCTGGAACATATTGGCACAGAAGACAACTTCCTGAACAGAACATAAACGGCCCAGGCCTTAATGTTAACCATTAATAAATGGGACCTCATCAGGTTGAGAAGCTTCTGTAAGGCAGGAGACACTGTCAAGAGAATAAAGCGACAGCCTACAGACTGGGAAAAGATCTTCACCAACCCGACATCTGACAAAAGTCTAATATCCAAAATATATAAAGAACTCAAGAAATTAAACACCACCAAACCAAATAACCCAATTGAGAAATGGGGCTTGGAACTAAACAGAGAATTCTCAACAGAGAAATATCAAATGGCTGAGAAACACTTAAAGAAATGCTCAACCTCCTTAGTCATCAGGGAAATGCAAATCAAAACAACTCTGAGATTCCATCTTACACCCATCAGAATGGCTAAGATCAAAAATTCAAGTGACACCACATGCTGGCAAGGATGTGGGGAGAGAGGAACACTCCTTCATTGCTGGTGGGAATACAAACTAGTACAGCCACTTTGGAAATCTATCTGGTGCTATCTCAGAAAAATGGGAATAGGGCTTCCTCAAGACCCAGCTATTCCACTCCTTGGAATATACCCAGAAGATGCTCCAGCACACAACAGGAAAATTTGCTCAACCATGTTCATAGCAGCCTTATTCATAATAGCCAGAACATGGAAACAGCCTAAGTGTCCATCAGTAGAAGAATGGATAAAGAAACTGTGGTACATATACACTATGGAATACTACTCAGCTATTAAAAACAAGGAATTCCCGAAATTTGTGGATAAATGGATTGAGCTAGAAATGATCATAATGAGTGAGTTAACCCAGAAGCAGAAAGAATCAAATGGTATATACTCACTTATATCTGCATACTAGCCCAAGGGGCATGTCCCACAAAAGCCTTCACTTACCAGGAAACTGAGACAGAGGGGAGGACATCCTATTGGGACTCTAGATGAGAGAAGCATGGGAGAATAGCAAAGTAAAAGGATCCAGAGGGGCCTAGAAACCTGCAAGTAGAACATTATGATAGGCAGATTTGGGCCCAGGGGTCCCGCTCAAACTAAGGCACCAGCCAAGGACAGTACAGGCGGTAAACTTTTAACCCCTACCCAGATCTAGCCAATGGTCAGAATATTCTCCACAGTTGAGTGGAGAGTGGGATATGACTTTTTCAGGTACTCTGGTGCCTCACATTTGATCATGTCCCCTGGAGGGGGAGACCTGGTGGCACTCAGAGGAAGAACAGCAGGTTGCCAAGAAGAGACTTGATACCCTATGAGCATATATAGGGGGAGGTAATCCCCCTCAGGAACAGTCATAGGGGAGGGGAATAAGGGGAAAATGGGAGGGAGGAAAGAATGGGAGGATATAAGGGATGGGATAAACATTGAGACGTAACAAGAATAAATTAATAAAAAATAAAAATAAAAGCCATTCCCCCATATGCTCAAGTATTTGAACAGTTGGTGCTGCTGTTTGGTGCGGTTATGGAACTTTTAGGAAGTAGAGCCTTGCTGGAGAAAATTTGTCACTGGAGTGAATGTTGAGAGTTCATAGCCTCACCCCATTTCCAGTTCACTCTCTCTGCTTTGCATTCGCAGGTGAAGATGAAATCTGTAAGTTGCCTGCTCTGGCCTCCAGCTGCCATGTCTTCACCATACTATGCCTCTGTAAGCCCACATAAACTCTTTCTCCTATAGGTTTCCTCAGTCATGGCATTATCATAGCAACTAAGTCTAACTAATACAGGCAAGCTCTGGTCTGTACATATTCTTTTATGCCATTATGGGAATCAAGCATATCTTCCTGACATTTTACTTTATTTTTCTTTGACTTGCTTTGACCCACACAGTGCCAATATATATGTAATATAAACCAAAAGTTAAGCTGTGCTTGTAAGTTTAACTGGCCCTCTTGCATTTCTATCTATCTCCATTGGAATAATATACTTCAGGCATTCACTGGATTAAGACAAGCGAGAAACATCTGAAACTGACAGAGACTCCACTCTATAGTTTACAGGTAAACCTAACCCAACTCAGTCCAAAACAACTGAACTTCAGCTAATAGATCCCTGAGCTTGAACTAAAGGGTCTGTAACAGAGAGCCAGTCATGCACTTGTTGCTATTGCTCACTCCGAGGGTATGAGAGAACAAGTGAAGTCTGCCTAGACTTCCAAATCACAGGCCCTGTTGCTGGCATATAGTTACAAAAATCTGCAGGTCAGATTTCATCTCCGATTTTCATCTCCAACCCCTCTGCTTAAGAGACAGAATATCTTGTGGAGTGGAGCCCAGTGGGGCTGTTTACTTTCTTGCACCAAAAGTAAACCTATTTGTCCTGACTGTGCACTTGTATTTCCTATTTCTCAGAAAAATATGAAAGAATTTGATGGAGGATTCTGGCATCTCTGGGACCGTATGACAGTCAGATAACTGACCATCTCTTTGAAAAGATCATGAATCAGGGAATTGCATAACTATTTATGGTTAACCTTCTGTTTTTAACTTCATAGACAGTGACCATTCCTATGAAAGCCTTGGCTTGAATCTGCAATTCCTTGATCAAATACTCAAACTCTCAGAACTATGGCTTGTCCAACAAAGGTCTCTCTTTTCTTAAGCACTCAACAGGAACTTTTGAAATTGTCTTGGACTGCCTATAGAGTTCCCCTACATGAGTTCCTATGCCTAAGGAGCATAATTAAATCGAATGACTATTATATTATACTATTATTTATTAGCCTCATAAATTTTGGTGAAGTAATTGAATTATCCAGATCTCAGTTCCACTGTCTACAAAATAAGAACAACAATACTTTTTGTTTGCTAGAGTTACCTTGAAAATAAATAGTATCATTTCTGGAAATTTCTCAGGACACTGCTGATGATACCATGAAATTTAATAGGTTGATGTTATTATGGCATTGATAGCATTTATTCAGATAAAACTTTAAGATTTTTCTCTGGACCTCTTTTTATCTACATTTATATGTCTCAGGACATTCCTGATTGTTTTATATCTAAGTAACGGCAATGTTGTTTCTCACATTCACTGACAACTTACAATCCGATTTGCTGTGAGATGTAATGACAGAACTAAGGGATAAATGGCTTCTACAATTTCATATTCATTTTAGAGCTCAGTGGCCATCATGGTGAAATGAGCTATAGCTGGGATCAGAGAGACCTGTGTTTAGGTCCATGATATGCTGAATTCTATCAGTAACCGAGCAATCTTTAAAAACTTAAAAAAAATTTTTTTGTTCTTTGTGTCTTTAGAAACAGAATTTTCACGAATACTTAGAAGGCATACAAATGTTGTAGCACATAGCAACTGCTCAATAAACTTTATATGAACTTTGAAAAGAGTCAGGGGAAAATGAAGACCATATGGCCATAGCAACCCCTCTATCTCTCTTATATGGATGTCTGCTTTGAAAGAGAAAATGCCTGAATTCTCCTCAAAGGAAATATTTGGGGCCAGAAAAGTATCATATATATATATGAATGAATGACAAGGGCTGGTATCCCCTGTGCCACAGAGCTCAGAGACACTTTGCCTGATAAAAGCCTGAGCAACACCATCAAACAGAAGTCAAATACTCCTAACCCATTACGTGTACAGCTATCACTTCACAATGAGAGGACAACGGTCTATTCACGTGCGGGCAACACTTTCTTCACTACACCTTGTGGCAAGGTGTGTTTGGTTTTAAGTAGCTCATGTGGAAACTAGTTACAAATCCACTTCACAATAGAAGCTCAACTTAGTGGCTTAAGCGTCTTCACATATCACTTCTAGGTGGAAATTGACACCTAGAATAAAACTAAAAGTCGGAGAAATAAAAGGCTCATCTGAGACTTCAACCAGTTAAAAATAGTACTTTCCCAAGAAAACAAAATTTCTATAAAATCAGGCTGGGCTTGTCCAAAGGGCATACAGGGAAACCCAGGCCACCCACTGGGTCAAGAGAGACAGTTTTGTTCGTCACTATGATATAAGACTTCAGGAAAACCAGCCTAAAAGAGGCAAGGCATATTTTAATTCACAGCTTCATAATTTTCAGTCCACAGTTGGCTGATTCTACTGCCTGTAGGTAGAGCATCTAGCAGAGTGTGGTCAAAAAACCCTGGTCATTGCACAGGAGCTGGGAAGCAGAAAGAGTGTAAAGGAGGGGTGTACTCCAGTGACCCATTTCCTCCAATTGACACTACTTCCTAAAAGCCCATTTAATCATGTGTTAATCAGTCTGTTGATGAGCCTAGTGCCCTTATTCTCCAATCACTTTTTGAAAAGTCACTAACTATCAAGCAAACATCAGTGAGGTACCCTCTAGGGGAGATTCCAGATCCAAACCACAGCATGGTTTTGCCTCCCTGAGACATTATAATAAAAATGTAGCTCTTGTCTCTCTCATCTCTCTATTTCTCTACTCTCTCCTCTTCCTCTCTGTCTCTGTCTCTGTCTGTCTATCTGTGTCTCTCTCTCTCTCTCTCTCTCTCTCTCTCTCTCTCTCTGGGATACCCCTCCCCTCCTTCCCCCATGCTCATTTAATAAACCTCATATAACATTTTTTAGGTAGCTCTTTCCTAGTTTTTTTTAACATGGAGAACCATAATGTGCTACCTGTAGCCTTTAGTGTATTTGTTTAATTCCACTATAAAAGTTGGAGAAAACTGACATAGTCTCAGGTTTAGCAAAGAAGTATCTAAGGCCTCCTTGTGGACAACTCTGGGAAACAATTCTGTCAAACTTGACAAACTTGAGATCTTAGGAGGGCAATTTCTGTAACCATCTCTTCACTTGTCCTCCCACCTCAGCTGGAAGAAGGACACGGTGCAGAACAGGAAAGGAAGCCATGTTATACTCCACTGGCCCGAAGTGCTCTCACTTACTAAATAGAGCCATTATGCTACTCTCAGAAAGAATTATAACCAAAACAATTGAAGTCTTAGGAAAGAGCAGAGTGCATCAAGACTAGATTACTTCATCTACAGCCTCTTATCTTGGGACCAGCAAATTACATTTGTGTCATCTCTGAAGTGACCTAAAACACAAGGGACTCAGATGCTGCTCACAGGGCTCCCCTGGGACACCAAGAACATAGGAGAAGCCCTGAGTTGATCTGTTAGTCCAGAGAAACAATGTTAGGCTGTGATAGACAAGTCACATCAAACCACAGTTGCTTTATGCAATACAGTTGTATTTCTCACGCGTAGGAGTGTCTGTAAGAAATATTTTTTCACTATTGGAGTTGATTCAGTTTAAGACACTTTGCCATCCCACATGGTCTAGAAGCCTTAGTTCTTTAATCAGTGGGAGAGAAGAGATGTCTCCAATCAGGCTACCTGGAAAACAGATCGAGAAAGATTTATATACAGAAAATTTGTCAGGCTGTGAACTAAGAATTGGTATGTGTGATAGAACCAGGGAAAGGGGTTAAGCCAAAAACTGATGGACTATGATGCAGTAATGATAAAGGCCTTGGTCAACCCAAGAGGGAAATCTGGAGTCACAGTGATTCTGCAGCCAATTCACCTTAAATCAAAGGGCTTGGGCCTTTATTGCTCAGTTTAAACCAGTCAATTGATTGGTTTGACTCCAAAGTCAGGGTCTGACCTTAAGGAACGTGCCCTGCTCTGTGGAGAACTCTTCATGAGCAATTAGCAAAGATTTTTGAACTGACAGCTCTCTCAGCAGCTGGGGGAATGGTAGCCTGAATCCTGAGTTACAGCTCTGAGAATCATGTGACAGCAGCTAAAATAAAGAGAACGGGCAGGTGTGGGGCAGAGGCGGGGGGTTGTGTGGAGGGTGTGTTTGTTGGGGGTGGGGAGGTTTCATTGTCTCCAGCTAGGAGAAACATATGCCTTTTCTTATCATCTCTTTTCGATTTTCAAGGCAGAATCATAATCCCACCAAATCATAGGAAACTGAACTCTGAAAATGGATAGGATGTTTGAGAAGTGCCGTTCTTTCTGCCATGATGTTGGACAGATGTCTCTGGATCTAGTCACTTGCACTGCTAATGCTCCCTGCCTCCCAGGATGGTACAGGTGAGATATGGCACCCAGTGACTTTATAATAACCTATCTAGTTTCTGCCTCTGATTTTTTTTTTTTTTACAAACTCTTCAGGCTCCCTTTCTCCCAACCACAAGATCAGACGCTTCTCTTATTATCTAGGCATCAACACAACTTTCTTAGTTTTTTTCTGCTTTATTTCTTTATTTTTTTTTCATACAATATATTTCATCCACATTTTTCTTCTCCCCAACCTCTACCAGATCATCCACTCGCTGACCCCACTTCATATTCTTTCTCTCTTAAAAAAAATTTTTTTAAGGCCCCAAAACAATCCATACAAACAAAAATGGAGTCTGTTTTTTCTTGTCCAACTATTCCAGAGCATGTAGCCTGGCCTGGACTGTGACTAATAAATCCAGAGTTGCTCTGCTGAAGAAAACTGGTTTTTCTTCTCTGAGTAGGTATTAATGGCACATAAATTCTTGGCGGGACTTTGATCCCCCTCCCCCTTCTCCCTGCTGGGATTTTGTCTGTGTTGAATGGGTGCAGATCCTGTGCATGCTTTCAGTCCTGTGAGTTATATGAGCATCAACTCGGGTGTACCTGGAAGATGCTGCTCCTCGGAATCATCTATCATCTCTGTATCTAATAATCTTTCTACTTCTGCATATATCTGAGAGCCTTGAGGACAGGGTTGTGGCAATTGCTCCAGTTCATACAAACAAACAAGAAGAAAAAAAGGTAGGCTCATACCCTAGTGATTGTGCCCTTATACCATAATTTCCCCCAACCTAAGGGGATTTGCTTCCCATTAATTCCCTCCACTTATTCAGAATTCTGGACTTCTGGTCTTTCTAATAGGCCCTACCACAACAATATTGTATTATTTTAAAATCTCCTAATTCGTACTTTACATCATTGTGATAAATATTCTTGCCTGGACACCTTCCAATTGTCTCTTGCTAGATCTTCCAGGCTATTCTTCCTAACCACACACTTGATTGAATCTCTGGTACTAGAAAACCCCATATCCCTGGGACTCAGCCAAGATTACTAAATTTGTATAAAAAATAAAACAGATACCTTCTCAACCTTAAAATTATTTGAAATTGCATTTTCTCTAGTCAGCTACTTTTTCCTCTTTTAATCACTTGGTTCCTTCTAACAGTCCCTGTGTATACACATTACTTTTCATCATTAGGGAGTCATTGCATACTTCATCTAGACAGTACCCTGTGCTTTAAGGACCTAGAGCAATCACAATTAAGGCAGCACATGGATCACTGCATACATGGCAGTAGTCCTTGAACATTCAGTAGCTATTAACCTACCTTAATATTTGACTGAAGCTATTGATTTTTTTTTTACATAACTCTATGTTTTCATCTAGTAGAACCAATTACAGCTCATAAGTCTATTGAAGAACAGCTGACTTCTCAAAACTTAACTAATTGGCTCATGGACTTGGACGATAACTCATAACAACTATGTGACCTGTGGTCCATGGCTCACTGGGATTGGGCTACCACAGGACTTCAACTCGATGTTCCATCAGTATCTCCAATGAAATGTCATGTAGAGATAGGAAGAGCAGGAGTATAAAGTGCTGATGAGAAAAGTCATCAGTGTAAGTCCGCAGTTGTTGCCTATTTAAGACATATTTTTTCTAAACAGAAAACTAGACCCAAACACATATTTTTAATAGTCATTTCTTTTTTGAGATTGGAAATTTTCACTTAGAATTTTGCGATCGGAATGTGAACTGAAAATTCAGACTTGAGAATACTGTGCCTTCCTTCCGAGGTCAGTGATTAAAGAGTCCCAAATAGTAATGGCCTTCCTCTAGAAGACCAAGATACACACCCTCTAGTGCATGTCCACCCTCCACCCTCCAGTGCATGTCCACCCTCCACCCTCCACCCTCCAGTGCATATCCACCCTCCACCCTCCAGTGCATGTCTACCCTCCATCCTCCAGTGCATGTCCACCCTCCATCCTCCAGTGCATGTCTACCCTTCACTCTCCAGTGCATGTCCACCCCCACCCTCCAGTGCATGTCCACCCCCACCCTCCAGTGCATTTCCACCCTCCACCCTCCAGTGCATGTCCACCCCCACCCTCCAGTGCATGTCCACCCTTCACCCTCCAGTGCATGTCCACCCTCCACCCTCCAGTGCATGTTCACCCTCGACCCTCCAGTGCATGTCCACCCTCCAGTGCATGTCCACCCCCCACCCTCAAGTGCATGTTCACCCCCTACTCTCCAGTGCATTTCCACCCTCCACCCTCCAATGCATGTCCACCCTCCACCCTCCAATGCATGTCCATCCTCCACCTTCCAATGCATGTCCACCCTCCACCCTCCAGTGCATGTCTACCCTCCACCCGCCAGTGCATGTCTACCCTCCACTTTCTCCTATTACTCTGGAATAAATTGTGTTCCTCTAAATTCACATGCTGAACTCCTAACCCTAGTGTAACCAACTGCTTTGAGAGGTTTACACTTTAAAGAGAAAAATGAGGTTCAGTGGGGCCATTTAGGGTGGAACTTTAACCAACTGGCATCTTTGTGCTTGTTCACAGGAAAAAAAAAAAAAAAACACAGCATAGAAACACAAGATAAAATCTACAAACCAAGGAGAGAGAGCTCCAGAGAAACCAAAAAAAAAATCCTGCTGAGGAACAAATTTCTGTTACTTACGCCACCCAGTCTCTAGTGTTCTCTTCTGGAAGCCCACACAAACTAATGCACCCATTGTTTCTTCAACTTCTATCACCTTGCTTGTGCTTTGGAGATTTCTCTCCCCCCCCCCCCCCATGAAAAGTAGTTTCATCTTTCCGAGTGTGCCATGTGACTCTGAGAACAGTCACGTGAAGACGGCTGTGAAGAAAGCAACAGGCGTCCTTGACTTCATGCTATCGGTGAAGATATTGACACAGATCTAAGATAAGTAGATTAAATACTTAACGTGAAAGCAGTTTCTAGAAGGGTATATTTGTCTAGCCCGAAACAGGCTACCATAAACACAAATTTAACTGATACAAAATTTAAAAGAATGTAGTGGTTAAAAATCCTTGACTGTGAAACAAAAAGAAAAGGAAGCTCTAAGTTCTGTTGGACCCTTGAGTCCACTGAGGTGGGTGGGGTCTTCTCGAGAGGCCACCCAAGAACCACAATGTTGATGCAAAGGCACAAGGTTTATTGCTGACGCGCGTCAGGGGGCCTCGGCACTCACTTGGGAGCGAGGGAGGCACCCCCCCTCCCCCCGCCCCCAGTCACTGTTACAGACTTTTTACAGGCTAAAACCGCAAAGGTTAGGAGAGGCTACGTGCCCTATGTTAGGATTGGCTATGGTGATCGCTAGGGTGCTTGTCTAAATATTATTGGCTATTGCAGGGAGGGGTGTTGGGGAGTTTTCAGAGAATTTCCAGATGGTAATTGTTTACCTTAGTTGAAATTGTTTATCTCGGTTGGCCACCTTGATCTCAGAAACTGAAGCTGAGCTGGCCTTCAATTCTTTTTGGGTCATTTTCCCAAGCTTGCCTGGGTCACATTCCCAGGATGGCTGAGAGAGAGGGCCTTACAGTTCATACCTTATCTGGATGCTTTCTGGTTGTCCGATCACGCCTCCATTTCCTCACCTTAAAATAAACATAACAAGGCAAGAGTGCACACCAGGTGCCTAGAATGAGTCTGAGAAAATACAAGCCGCTGGAGCTTTTTACTCTATTGGGAAGCTTCCAGCTACAAACAGGAGGAATTTTAAATCAAGGCCGTGTAAATGCCAAGGAATTAATTTAGCTTGGCACCTGGAAAACCAGAGCCGCATTTGGGTTTCCGAGTTGACGTGCTTCATTAGCCACACCTGGTTCTATTTCTCCATAGCGATCTTAATTCTTCCTCGATCATGTGCTATCTTCCCGTTAGGCTGGTAGCTAAATGTTTACTCAGTACTGGATTTGTCCATGTCCAGATGAAGAGATAGGATTTCTCTATGTAGCTTTCCATAAGTAGGCACAAACTTTTCCTCATGTGCCACTGAGTTTAAAAAAAAGAAAAGAAAAAGTCCCTGTCTTCCTGTCACTTTCTTGTTATGGGAATATAATCGTCTGGCTTACTTTAACCTAGGTTCCCAAACCCATAAACTTAAAAAAAAAAAAAAAATGGGGTCACAAGCCAAAAATACTCAAAGATCATTGTTTAGTTCTGACCACAAAGGTTTCAGTGAGGCTCACTGGCGATTTGGCAGGAGACTAGTACAGGAAGGAGGGCTGTTTAGGAGAGTGCAGGGATAGGCAGTTGAGTTCAGGGATTTGAGTTGCATTGATTCAGCCAGTTTCAGCAGTTGAGCTGAGCAGTCAGTTGGAGTGAGTGCACTGGAGTTCAACTTGGTACAGTTCGGTTTTGGGAGTTCAGAGGCAGTTTTTACCAGGACAGTTTTACAGAGATAGTTGGCAGAAGGAACGAGCTAGACACAGGTGAAGACAGAGTGAACCAGAGAATAAGAAGGAGCCAGAAGATTAGAATGTGTTGCTAGAGTTAGTTTAGTTTGAGGTCAAGCAGAGGCTGACAGAAACCAGTTTGAATCAGTCAGCTTGGAGAGGCGTTTGGACCAGGACAGCTGAGTTGAACCAGGCAGCCAGAGTTCAGAAAGAGCAAGCAAAAGGTGAGCTTATTCAGCTGTAAGCCTCCAAGACAACGATTATATCTGGCAAATAAAAGATACTTTTACAACTAATTTAATCTTCAGTGTGATAAACAGTTTTGAAATGGTCTTTACGAAACCTATTTTACACATAAGGAAATGAGAAGTTTAAAAAGAGAAGAGTGTCCTTGGTTAAATATCTAAACTGTAGCTAAAAGTTAGAATCATGTGTCTGACTTCATTTCTTTGTTTAAGATAAAAGCAGTCATAGTATTCAGCTTGTACGATTCCATGAGAATGAAATGACTTGAGCCACTTGAGGTGATTTAACAGGGTTCAGCACAAGGTCAGCAAGCTATAAGAACAAGCACTGTCATAAGTTCACTTCATGATATTTCTTAGTCTAGTTTGTTATCATCAGGAAAGAAAGAAAACTTCTGCTAATTAAACCATAGCCTAAAACTTACTTCCCACTGCAGGCAGAGTCGACGGCCAAACTCTGCCAAGACAGGTTAAGCAGCCCCTGCCTCACAAATATGTCTGTCAGATATATTGGGCTCCAACCTTATAGAGAGTTATGGGTGACTATTCAGGTAGAAAACTGTCTCTGTCATCTTTCCATTTGGAAAGCTACCAACCTGCACTCCCGGCATACTTAGATAATCAAGTTTATTCCTTCTCAAGTCTCTGATGGAGTTGAAGACCAGGTAGCTTAGTTCTACAATGAAGCTTAATTGTTTAGGGATTAAGATGTTTTTAGGTCTAGATAGGTGTTCTAAGTTGATAATGACAATATGTGATGGAGATTGATTTACATTCAGAAATTTAGATGCACCAAGATAGGAAAGATGTCTTCTTCAAGCCTGTCAAATAGAAATAGCCAAAACACTAAGAATGTAACATTTATATAATTCCTGATTGTGTCATGGTTCTTCTTGCCATAGGTAATCTATTGTATATATGTGTAATAATATAAATGTATATGTACAAAAATAAAATAATTTTTAAAACTTACTTCCCACTTTGGATTTCTATAGTATACTAATATAAAGAATACATTTATCTTCATTGGGCATATATTTTATCATAAATCGCCTTCACATACTTAAAAAGAAAAATGTAAGTAAAATGAATTGTAAAGGCGTTATAAACTTTATTTAAAATTTAGTCTTCATCTTCTTCACTTTTCTACCATAGTTGTCAAAGTCTTCTGCCCAGCAATATCTTCTACAATGAGAAAATACTTACAGTAGAGACTAAGCATTTCCTAAAGTATAGAATTTGTGAGGCCTGGTGGCACTCAGAGGAAAGGGAAGCAGACTGCTAGGATGAGACCTGAAAGGCTGTGATCATATGGTGGGAAAGGAGGTCCTCTTCTGTCGTAGACCTAGGGGAAGGGAATAGGATGAAAGAGGGAGGCTGGGGGCAACAGGAAGATACAAGTGAGGAGATAACGATTGACATGTAATCTGAATAAATTACTTAAATAAAAATAAAATAGATGAGAAAAAAGAATTTGTGAAAAGTATATACTTTGGGTCATCTTACATGGTTTTGTAATTACATTGAGCTCATCTTCTTTGACTGTAGAAAGAGCAGAGACTACACTAAACACCTGGGTTCTGGAAGCTAAAAAGAGGGATCTAGCCCTGGCTCAGGATTTTCTTCCAAACGTTTAACATCCATCTAGCAGGTTTTGATGTTGACACCCACCTCAAATGCCTTTTCAGGTAATGACATCCCCTGTGCTACTTGTGCCTCCTTAAAAGTACAATGCCATCAATTGAAAATATCTCCCAGCTTAAAGATCTTAAGATGAACATCTCGTTCCGTCTCTTACTAGAATGTAAGCAGGATTCTAAGGAATGTAGGAAGGATTGTAGATATTATCTCAGGTGAAAACACTTGGAAACACCATGGATACCTCACTGAGACTGACATTGTGAGAGACTGAGTAGAGCCATCCTGGGTCTGGAATTCAGGATACAGACCAGGAAGGAAAAACGACCTGATTGGGGGGCGGGGGAAACACATCAAATTAAAACAAAACAAATAGAAGGAAAAGAGCCTAAGAAAAGGCACAAGAAACAGATATAGATACACAGACACATCATTTTGTACATGGGGATCCAGATGGGAGGAGAGATAAGGAGGAATTTCAGGGAATAGGAAAATGGAAAACTGTAATCCAGTCATATTATGTGAGGAAAAAATCTATTTGCAATAAAAAAAAAAGGAGGAAAATATATAAATCTCACTGATACTGAAACAAAATAGTCTCATTTTATTCTCTCTCTCTCTCTCTCTCTCTCTCTCTCTCTCTCTCTCTCTCTCTCTCTCCACACACACACACACACACACACACACACACACACACACACACACACACACACACACACACACACACACACAGACCATAGGCTTTTGTTAAGTCAAAATCAGGTGCCAGAAGTGACCAAGTACTGACCAAATAGACAGGAACATAACAGGAGTCCCACTTCCTACTTGATGAGCAAGTCAAGAAGTTAAAGGAGAGTGACACCAAAAATGCTCAGTAGGAAAAGGGGCTTCCCTGTTAGAGAAACAAGTGCAGAGATTTAGTCAGGCAAGTTAACCTAATATAGACCTCCTTTTTCTTCTCTTGAAAATGGTAAGATCAGAAGGCTGATGTACAGAAATAGTAAAATATCCACCCAAGGCCGTCACTCTGTCACTGTGAGTAAAAGCACTAAGGTCTTTACAAGGTCCTCGAGGAAAGCTAGGACTTGATCTATCCAGAGTGAAGAGAGCAGTAGTACAGGTCCTAAGTCAAGCAGCTTAGCAGCATTCAGAGAAGGATGATTCAGTGCATGTTCCAGGGGTGCAAGCTTCAGCCTTGATGCTCAGGATCCTGGAGGGCTGATGGAAAGAAAAGAGAGCACAGTGTGTCTCAGGCTTAATTTTTAAAATTGTTACCCCTTAAATATTAAGCTTTTTTCTGACTTATCTAATGAATAGTTTTAGGTTTACTTCTTTGGTTGAAAAGAAGAATAAATAATAACAGCATTAACAGAATGACTTCAGAAGTTAATTGTTTAAGCCTTCAAAAGTTGATAGACAATGCCGGTATAGAATAGCAATGACAGTCCATGTTTCAGGATTCACATGAGGTAAAGGCATTTTCTTCGGTCTACATCTGCTAATAGTTGTAAAGTGTGTGTGTGTGTGTGTGTGTGTGTGTGCACGCGCGCGTGTGTGTGTTCCTTCAGAAGTCTTAATTACCTATGTCATCCAAAATTACAGGAATAGAGCACCATGTCAACCAAAAGGCTGCCACAAGAGGACTTCTCTCCTTTATCAATACCAAAATATCTCTTCTATTGAGACTTTGCAAACTTCTGTATACTTCTGCTATGCCTACTGTACAACATTAATTTAACTCATAAGTCAGGCAACAATCATCACAAAAGGAGAAATTACTAAAATGTACCTTCATCTCAAAGAGATTAGAGTCTAGTGTAGAATAATAAATAATATAGAAATTAAAAAGTGGCGCCATGTGTAGTTGAATAGAAAGAAATAGAAAAGATGGAGAAGGAGAAAGAGGAATGAGGAAGGAGGAAGAGGATGAGACTAAATCTAAACCTAAGTACTGGAATAAATGGGCATTGCAGAAAGTCTGTCCTGTGGCTAATTCCAGCTTCATTTATCCTAATAGTGCTCAATCTATTCTCCTATCCTGGTTCTTTGGGAACTCGGAGTACAAGGCAAGCTGTATAGTGACTGTGACAGATAGAGCTGCAATTTTTTCACCCATCTTGAGTAATTGCATTCCTCAGAATTCACTGTAGCTTTTAAACTTCGGAAGCCAAGAGAAGGTAGAGAAACCAATTTCATATCTGATTAGTTTGGGTGTTCTTGCCCAACGGAATGTGAAACAGCAGCTCTTCTACTTCAGCAAATACTGAAAAATGACTCCTCCCCTTGAGGTATTTACCCAGGTCCTTTTGGAAATTGGTGTTGCCTGGATGCTTTGATGTTCAGTCTTGGACTTTAGCCCCTGAGCCCTCTCACAAGCATTCAGATATTTTAAGTGTCAAGAAATATAGTGATGCCATTAAGAAGATAAAAAGTGGTTCCAACAAATAATGAGCATCATTTAAGGTGATTCCAACAGACTATGTCTTTAGTTGCATTCAAGAGGATATGAAGCAGTAGCTGAAAGGTTAAGTGTTAAGTCAAAGCATAGAACTGTGTTGGGGAGAAAAAAAAAAGATTTAAAGAAGGTTAAGCTATTAGTGGTAGCAGCGGCTATGCTGTCCGTGTTCGCTCCAAAAACCCTTCCCGTTCACAAAGCAGTAGCAAGTTCCCAAGCAAATTTATAATACAGTAATATCTCCTCCTAGGTGGGCAGCAGTTGTCTTTTGGAGACCTGCTCTTTTCTGAGGAGGACAATGAAGGGGGAGTGGATCCAGTGGAGAGGTGATATGGGGGGAGCTAGGAGGAGCGGAGGGAGGGGAAACTGTGGTCATAATGTATTATATGGGAGACGAATAACCAAAGTGCCCTAAGCGAATTACCTTAGTTTATAAAGAGATAGAGCAGACAGAATAGTCGGTTGCAGGTTCCTTAAGTACTAATCACAAAGGGCTGGTAAAGAACATGGGTAGGCGTGAAGTCATATAGTCAGTGCTACCTCCCAATAAACCATTTGTTTATTACTCAAGCGATTCAGATCAGAATACAGTCAGCCTTCTATATGTCTATGGATTCCTCATTTGAGGTTTCAGATAACCATGTATCAAAAGCATTGAAAATTGGTGAGATGAGTGGACAAGTAAAGTCACTTGCCACCAAGCCTGACGACTTCATGCCAATCCCAGTACCCACATAGTAGAAGGAAAACTGACTCCAACAAGCTGTCCTCTAACTTCTACAGGAATATGTGATGTGGGCCTACAGCCACACTTAGACATGCATAAACAATTAAATAAAAGTAACTTCAAGAATTAACAACAGCATTGAAAAAAACATCTTTATTAAATAGGTACAGACTTTGCTGTGATTGTCCTCTGATTAATACAGTATAACATAGCTCTTTCACATGTTATAAATAATTTAAGCTCATCTGAAGCAGATAGAAAGATACACACCAGTTTGGTTATTCTTGACTATGCTATACCATTATATGTATGTATGTATACTTAATATGTATTAATTGAATATACTATACTATATAATATATAAGTATATGTGATTTCTATACTATACTATTTCATGGAAGAGATACAGTATCTTCAGATTTTGGTACCTTTGGAGGTCCTGGAAGGAATCTCTTATGAGAACTAACAAGCAACAGCATTCTCTAAGCTAATTATGGATTTCTTGTGAGGAACTGGTTTGGGTTATTAATTTTCCATGTAGAAAGACAAAATTCTATTCAATGGAACAAATAGTACTTCAGGATAAATGTTTGAAACAATAGTGGTTTACTTTAAGGCAAAAATTAAGAGCTATTTTGAAAGTTGTATTGAAGGAGCCAGAAGAAGAAACAGAAGCAATATGACTAGCAAATGTATTCATGCTTGCCTATTTGCTTGCTTGAGATCAGTTGATTTCCTCTACTCTTAAATAACATAAGGACCCCTATGTAAAGAATAGTTCCACCCATAGTGGGGCAGGTCTTCCCGTGTCAGTTAATTAAGGCAATCATTGAGGCTGTCTTTTCAGGTGATTCTGGGTTGTATCAAGCTAACTATTAAAGCTAGCCATCATACAACTTATTGGGGCCTACATAGTTCAAAAAGTTGAGAAAGAAGTGATTCCTTCTCTCCTCTCTCTCTCTCTCTCTTTTTTTTTTTTTTTTTTTTTTTTTTTTTTTTTTGGTTTTTCAAGACAGGGTTTCTCTGTGTAGCCTTGGTTGTCCTGGACTCACTTTGTAGACCAGGCTGGCCTTGAACTCACAGCGATCCGCCTGCCTCTG
Source organism: Acomys russatus (assembly GCF_903995435.1). Lineage (NCBI taxonomy): Eukaryota > Metazoa > Chordata > Mammalia > Rodentia > Muridae > Acomys > Acomys russatus. The sequence goes on from NC_067153.1 coordinate 31,055,464, forward strand.
CCTCCCGAGTGCTGGGATTAAAGGCATGCGCCACCACACCCAGCTCCATTCTATTCTCCCTATTACTTCCCTTCTCCCTCTCCATCTCTGAGTCGCCATCTCTCCCTCTTTCTCCTTTCTCTTACCTCCTGGCACTCTATTTTGAACTCGGCATCCATGTGTCACTGCTCTTGGGCACGTGGTTTTTATGGCTCTCAAGCCTGCCAAGTCGCTGACAGCATCATCTCCAAAGGTTCTCAGGCCTTTAGATATGGACTGGAGCCAGGCTACTTAAGCCACCAGCTTGTACACAGCTGATCTCAGGACTTAGAATAGTCAAGTAAAGGAATCCTTCATAAGGTCTTATCTAAAAGTCTTCATTTACTACTGTTTCGGATTCTGTGGAGAACCCTAACAACTCCACCAGCTGAGGAACACAGGCAAACCATCTTCTCTCTAAGCTTCCTTTTTGAATAGGTAAACTCAATAAGACAATTTTTACCCATTTGCTTCACAGAATTATGAAGAACAAAAGATAAGCTGTATTTCCAACAATGACACAATCCTAATGTGACGTCACTCATATTTTATAATGCACTATAATGTTTCCTTCAAATAAAAAATGTAAATATGCAAAAATAGGACAGTAAAAGTCAACCGTAAATACCACCACAATAAAAGAACTCATATTAATATTTTACCACTTACATATATTTTATGGGTATATAATTTAATTCTTTCCAGATGGCTAAACCATCCATCTTGCAGTTTGTTACTAGAAATGCTAAACATGGTGCAAATGCCATTATTGCTTCCTGCCTTGCTCTGGTTCTTTTTTTTTTTTTTTTAATTTGGCAATTATTTTAAATAAAATTTTCTTATGGATGCTCATTCTTTAGTTGTTTTAGTTATAAATATCTAAATGATGTGCTTTCTGTCATATTTTTAGATGTTCAAAGCATAATAAATTCGATAAATGTATTTTGATTTTTAAATATTATTCATCATTATTGTGAGTATATGTGTGCAGTATGCATAGGTGAATATGGCACATACATTCAACAGCAGGTGGAACTCAATGAACAGCTTTCTAGAGTCGGTTGCATTCATCCACGGTGGCTTCAGAGGCACACAGTCAAGTCATCAGGCTTGCCCAGCAAGCTTTGTTATCCACTGAGCCATCTTGCCACCTCTCAATAAATACAATACAAGCTCTGAATTCATTGTTGCTTTGTAACTATTAAGTGTGATCTTTTACTAATTTATTTATTTCACTTTACATCCTGGATGTAGGCCCCTCCCTCTCTCTTCCCTCATCCACCTACTGACAGCTGAAATGAATTACTCCAAACCTGGATAAAAACCGACAGAAATGCAGGCTAAAGATCTGATAGTAAGTTTGTTGGAATGGTCCCACTGACCAATGCCTTTTTTTGTTGTTGACTTGTCTGGTTTTTTGTTTTTGTTGTTTTTGGAGTCAAGGTTTCTCTGTGTAGCCTTAGATGTCCTGGACTCACTTTGTAGACCAGGCTGGCCACAAACTCACAGAGATCTATCTGCCTTCTGCATCTGGAAGTGCTGGGATTAAATGCGTGCACCACCACACACAGCTGACTAATACTTTCTTAATGATTTATTCTTTGGGTACATAAAGAAAGAAATCAAGATCCTGTGGTAGGTAGAGAAAACATGGCTACAATATATGACAGCACTCCCAGTGGAAAGTGGACTCCAGTTCAGCATCCCATAAACTTGAGGCTAGCCTTGCATGTTTCAAACAATAAATGAAATGTAGCAGAAGTGATGCTTCAAGGACACCAGAGTTTACAGTCTCTGAGACATGGTAGCATATTTTACTCTCTAACACCACTGCCCTGGCCATTTAAGGATACGAGTCCAGCTTGCTAGGGCCATGAGGTTATGTGGAGGAGAACCATGTGCTGGTCTTTAGTCAGACACAATAGCCAGGCATACGAGTGACCCTTTGATGACTCGTCTAGTACAACTAACATTGTACCTGAGTTATGTGAGAAACCCTGAGAAAAACCAGCAGTGCAGCCTCACAGGCAGCCCAAAAACTCATGATAGGAAGTAAGTCACATTCATTCTAAACACCTGATTTGGTGGCAGTTTGTCTCCTAGCAACTGTAGAAGACACTGGACACATCTGTATCATGGATTTATTTCACTTCCACCCTAAGGTGAAAAACAACAACAACAACAACAAAAAAAAAAAAACATAGATCATGAAAATTTTCTCAAAGCACAGGGAATCTATTAGAAAAGTAAAGGGAAGGATAAAAGGACCTAGGTGACGAGAGCTCCATAAGAAGACCAACATAGGCAACTAACCAGGGCTGCAGAGTCTGAAGCACCAACCAAAGGCCATGCATGGACTGGGTCTAGGCCCTCTACATACGTGTAGCCAATGGGCAGCTCAGGCTTCATGTGGGTCCTCTAGTAAGGGGAGCGGGGGCCGTCTTTGACACGGACTCTGTTGTCTGCTTTTCATCACTTCCCCCTGATGGGACTGCCATTGCCAGGCCACGCACAGAGGAAGAGGATGAACTCAGTCCTCATGCAACTTGAGGAGCTGGAGTTGGGCTCCCCTTTTCCAAGGACTATGGGAGGGAGGAGGGAGGACTGGGAGAGGAGGGTGGGGGGTAAACTCTAGATGTAAAGTGAATAAATAAATTAATTGACTTAAAAGGAAAAAAAAATTCTCCCAGAGAAAAATGAGATAATTTAAGTTTGAAGGTATGAGCTGGTCAAAAATCAAGGTTTGTTTCAGAAAGAGAGATTAACAAGATAGATTCATGTTTATTAATATATAGTATATATTCAACCAAAGTGAAGATGATCACGTGGCAGGGGGACAGCTTCATTTTGTCACAGTGAACATCTGTTCTACCCATCACTGTATGTTGCTCCTCACTATGGTGCCCACTCCCAAGCATGAGGAATCTCAGGGTGCCAGATACAGATGCTGTGAAGAGATAAGTGATGAGAAGGTTTCCATAGGACCATCAAATTTTAGAGCAATCATTTAAGGAATTTGAGCAGTCTAAATTCAAAACTGAACTTCAACGTTATGATGGAGATGTACTTATTTACCAAGACATGAAGATATTACATTTTATTTGACCATTGTAAGTTATTTAAAATTTTTAAATATTTGGACCTACATAATATGAGGTTCCATTTTCTAGAACCCCACAGAAGGCAAACATGGTTCTTAGCCCACTGAGATACAGTTTATTGATACCAGGGATCATCAGATACACTTTTCTATCACACAGTGAAATTCAATGGCATTTTCATGATTTGCTTTTCAATTCAGCATGTATGGACTAACATCTTCCAATAGATGAACTCCTCTGTAAAGAAGTATTCAACAATTACTGGAATAAGTCTTTGTTGGAAAATAAATATCTCCAGTATTTTTAATTTTGGCATACCATGGAATGTTTTTGTAAAGTATCATATAGCTTGAAGCAATTTCATTGGCTTTTTATGCTCTCATTTCTAATTCCTTTTTAATAAGAAACTGAAATGTAGGTGAGGTTATAACTATTCTTTATAGCTTTCTTGTATATATGCTCTTGAGTTTTTTTAATAATGACTCTGTGCTGCTATGCAATAAAATGAGTAAAATAAAAACCCTTAACCGGTATACAAAAGTATAAAAGTTTTCTCTCGCTAACTCTTTCAACTATTAAAATAGCAAAAATCACAGTATGCAAGGGATGGGTTCCAGGAACTTTGGGTAAATCCAGGCAAGAAAGTGTAAATTATTATAGTTAAAGATAAGACAGTTGGAACCAAGAGAAAATACAGGGCTTCTGATGTAAGCAGTTGGTGGGGAAGCACTGGCTTTCACTGAAATGGGAAACATAGGAGGAAAGCAACTGAGAAGATGGAGATAATAACTAAGTACCAAATTGGGGCATGTATGGACTAGGTGAGGAGGCATCCCATCCCACCAGTACTCTTTTGTCAACTAATTAAAGCCATGGTCGTTCCTGTTTTTAGAGAATCACCCCATATGTCTCCTCTGAGCATGCCTACTTGGATGTAAAGCCATTTCTTGATTACATTATGTCTGACGCTATATTTTGCTAGTGAAGCGTCTCTTCTCTAATATCAAGCAGGCCCAGAGGACCTGACCTGGAACCCCTGATGAACACCCCTGATGAAAACATCACTAGGAGTGAAAAATGGGTTCCCATCTGCCTTCTCTTAACAGGTGGCAATGCAATATTCATTAAAAAGAATCCAGACTTCAATCATTCTAATGATCACAAAATTTATTTCGTTGATGCATAATAGAACAAAAAGATTGAATTTCATAGGAGAGACTTCCAACAATTTTTACTTCTATATAAAAATAAATAAATCTGCTCAGAATCATATGAAAGTGTGAGATATTCAACTCTGCCTGGAAACGCAAGGTAAGTTTTTATACTGTTCTCTTTCCTTCACCACTGCGGTCAAGTTAAAATATTCCATCCTCTGGTGAAATGTAGCAGCCTAAAATCACTTTCAATAGAAAACACCCTATAAGCCGTCTCTTTTAGATGGACATGAGTTATGAGCAGCACCCTGCGTAGCCTCTGTTCTTCTGGTGAGGGGCTGCCCTAGCGATAGGGATCAATCATCTTCGTTGCCTATTGGCATTCCCTAAAGATTAGAAAAGGACTACTTACCATTTTCTGAGTTTCAACAAAGCCTCCTCAAAATAAGGCTCAGGCACAAACATCTGCCTTGTTGGGGCATCAAATAAATGTGAGCCCCAGATTGCATGGCCACGCCACCTTGTATAGACTTGCCTTGTGAAGATAAACTCTAGTTAAGCTCGAAGGCTAACCTGCTCACACACAGAGGGGAGTAGGATTAGAGTGGCCCACAGGAGCCGCACAGTCATGCTTCAGTAGAGCAGCACATTCTGTCACCCACAGTTGCTGAGCCAGGGATGAGGATGTGAGCAAGTCAGCGGAACACGGGGATACTGAAGGTCACTGGAGCAGATGGGGATGGAGGATGTGCAACACTAAAGTGAAAATGCTGACAATTGGAAATATTTTATGGATTTCTCCAAAAATCACAACGAGTTGAGTAGTGAAAATTAATCTTTCAAAGAAGTAAAGAGTAATAAAAACTCTTCAACTGGCCTAGTCATGAGAGACATCTACTGATTCACACAGTCAAAATCCAGTAGAGGGCATTTCCAGACACAGCTGGATGCAAAAGTCTAAAAGCTTGGCTTCTCTTTATTTCTCAGCTGTGTCTTTCCTTATTCTTGGCTTTTACAATGAGATTTCACCTGTCAACCCCAGAAATCTAGACCAACCTAAGTTTTTTTTTTTTTAATTTTAATTTACTATAACTTATTCAGATTATATCCTGGTTGTTGCCCACTTGTTTGTATTTTCCAATTTCCACCATCCCTCCCTCTTCTGCCCTATTCCCCTCCCCTAGACCTCTGACAGAAGGGGACCTCCTGCCCCACCATGGCCTACAGCCTATCAGGTCTCATCCTGGTAGCCTGCATTCCCTCCCTCTGTGTGCCACCTGGCCTCCCAACCAGGGGGAAGTGATCAAATTGCAGGCACCAGAGTTCATGTCAGAGGCAGTCCCGCTCTCCCCACAATAGTGGAGAATGAACTGTCCATTGGCTAGATCTGAACAGGGGGTCTAGGTTTACTGCATACCTAGTTCTTATTGAAAAAAGCAATTTTCCCCCAAAGTTCTCACATACCACCATTGGCTACAGCTGATACCAATAAGGTCATGCCTCTGTCCTACTATCAGTCTACAGTACTTTTGTTTTTTGTTTTTTTAATGAAATGTTCCCTTTTAATTACTACAAAAAATAGCTTTTTTTTTTTCTATTTAAGGAATTTTGAGTTGGCAATCTTTCTCCTAGCTCTTGGAAAATATCATGATGCTTTTTATGACTTCATGGTTTCTGATCAGAAATTTACTGTCATATAAATAGCTTTTATAGTAACAATAAGGTTTCGTTTCTCTCTGGTTGCTTGGAAGATATTTTTTAATATTTTTACATATACATTTATATTATTACACATATAAAAAATAAACTACATATAGCAAGAAGAACCACAAAACAATCAGGAATTATATTAATGTTACATTCATAATGTTTTGGCTATTTGTATTTGGCAACCTTGGAGAAAACATCTTTCCTATCTTGCTGATTCTAAAATTCTGAATGTAAATCAATATCTATCATAGCTCATCTCTATCAACTTAAAACATCTATCTATCTAGACCTAGAAAACATCTTAACCCCTAAACAACTAAGCTTAATTGTAAAACTAAACTTTCTGGTCTTCAACCCCATCGGAGACTTGAGAAGGAATAAAATTAATTACCTGAGTAAACAGAGACTGCAGGTTAGCAGCTTCCAAAGGGGGGAAAAAAAAAATGACAGAGACAGTTTGCTGCCTGAACAGTCACCCAAAACTCTCTATAATGTTGAAACATCTTCGTCAGCCTTTTGGCCGAATATATCTGACAGACATATTTGTGAGGCAGGGACGACTGAGGGACTGCTTACCTTGTCCTGGCAGAGTTTGGCCGCTGTCAGTCTGCAATACTCTCACACAAACCTCACCTGCCACCGGTGAAGTGAGGACGGGGTCAGGTGGTTCCCATGGGAAGAAATTACTCTTTATGAGGCGACCGGAGATGTGTAAAACAGCAGTGTCCACACCGTCCATTAAGCAACAGCTGCACCACAGGAACACTGACTCATGAGTGGAGGAACTACTTTCACCACTTTTTGCCTCGAAACTTAAAATCTCCAAAGAAGCTTTGAAGAAAAGAAGAGAGAGAATCAACAGCCAATGAGTGCAGGTCAGTGGAGCAAACACGAAACGATAGACCTTTCACCGTGGTGCTCATTACCTTCCACGCTGTGGGGGAGCTTTTCATGGGGACACAACACACCCCCCCCCCACACACACACAGACAGAGCTACTCACGCTAGAAAGGGAGGCCCTACAGACCAAAGTAACAATTGCACCAAAACCCAACTTGATGGGCCTAAGAGGTTTTGCTGCTGTTGTTTGTGAGAAAGCAAGGGTATAGGATTACTTATTGTAGGAAGGATAACTTGAAAGCTGCTGCAAGACCCAAGTCTACCGTAGTCTAGGTGGTGACTCCTGAAAGCTGCAACCCTGGAGTTCTCTGTACAACTTGAAGGCAGCCAGACAGGTCCAATCTTCTCTCCTCCCTCTGTAGCGGAACTGGTTAGAGTCTCCATCTGAGAAGTCTGTGGCTTCTATAAAGCTAGAGAGGGGACCTCAGGAACCTTGCATGTTTCAAGTCTGGTTAACATGTGTAGACGGGTGAACTTTGATTACCTACTGGGTATGGTGAGCTCCCGCCCTCCCTCCTGGAGGGAATGTTTCAGTTCTAAGGAGACTGCTATAAAACACCCCATTAGACCAAGTCAGGTTTCCATGGAGTCTCATTCACCACACTGCTGTTCCCTTAAACTGGAGCTGTACGGTAGCAAGGCTCCCCAAGAATCTAGGAAGAAAATAAAGGGCTGCACAGGATAACCTGTGTCTTTAAGTAAATATGACATATCTCCTTCCATCTGTTTTTCTTCCTCCTCTCAGGTTAATATTCCACCCTATAGTTACAAAAATAGCCAGTCAAATTATATGTCTCCATGCACAAGACACAAGATTCATACCAAAAGCCCTGCTCACCATTCTTTCTAACAGGCGTTCTGTTGAGTCGACTGTCATAATTAAAAGCTGTTTTCCTGCAGATGCCTCAGTGTCCACCTCTTTGATCAGAATCCCACATTTTTACATCCCTCATGTCTGTGAGTGCTGGAGGGAGGATCCGCCTACCCTTCAGTTAAGAACCTTCCCGTGTTCTACTCATACAAGGGAGGCCCAGAGAAGTACCGAAAGGGGGCTGGTGCCACCGAGGATGACAGGACCCAATCATGGCGAACTTCCAGTGTTCTCTGTCTTCCTTTCATTTCTAATTGTAGGCGCCTCCCTCCACATCTTCTGTGTCTTCTACAGCTGATCCCATGTAGCGAGGGATAATCTGTTGTTCTGTTCTTATGGTGTGGGTGAAAGGCACAGCAAGACTAAGATCAGTCTTTTCTTTCTGGTTGTAAATTCCTGGGAGAGCAACCAGTGGCCCCCAACATGGCATGTGTACCTGATGTGGACCTTCAGACCTTAGCCAGAGTAGGACAAATGAAAGAAAGTGACAGTTTCCACAGTGACAATAGACATAGAGAAGAGATGGCCCCAAATCAATGAGACGTGGAACTGATTGAACAGGTTTCTAAGACAGCAGGAAACGCCTGCTCCTGCGTTCTAGGGCAAACACTGAATCTCAAGCTCAGGCTCTATCAGTCTTGGAACTGGTAGGCTACAATGTGTCACTTCTGTAACCAGAAAAGAACACTTCCTATTAATATGAGAATATTATTTCTTCTTTATGTTATAAGCAAGGAATTCATCAAATAATTTTTTTGAAAATACTTCAAGAGTTTTCTACTAGCTAAAATTACAAGTGTTACACAAACGTTATCATCATGCACAGAGGAACTTATGAAATAATTTTTTAAGATATTTCACAAGTTCTCTACCAGTAAAAACTCACAAGTATTACACACACATTATCAACACGCATGGCAGAAATTTATATGCACTCGCCTATAAATATAAAGTTTCAAGCTAGGTTTAACACTAGGGTCATCTTTCTTACTCTTATGTTGTAAGTTTTATGACCCAGATTTGTTCCTACGTGAAAGAGTAAAGTTCTTAGAATGTAAGTAATAGAGTGTGAATATAAAATATATATATATAACCTTACACAGGAAGGTCAAAAAGAAACATACTTAGATGTGAATGGCACTGGGTTTCATTGGTTCCCAGATTTAAATTTTATCTTCCCGGGTCTTCGCTTTACTGGATATTAGAGAGAAAACTTGAGATTAACTCTATCTAGCACCTTTTGTCTAACTGCACAAAGGAAACAGTCCCACTAGGTGACCCTCTCTTTTTTGGGGTAACCTTTCTTTCCCCATTTGGCAGACAGTTGTGAGGGGAGGAAAGGATAACCTTTTCTTCCTGTAGCACACGGCTCAGGCTTGTGTTACCCCCTTAGCCAATGTCAGTGCTGTGGACATCCGAGACCCCCCTGTCATAAACTCCTGCTGAGCCTCAGGCAGAAGAATTTGCTGATTATTCATCAGCTTTAGGGTGACTTGATGCATACCCTGGAGACATCCTTTCTCCTAAGTCTTTCTCCTAAGTTCACCAAGTCCCATTATCTGCTCCCCACTGCAGGACAAGTCACAGTGTCTGCATAACTTCTGCATTCCCAGGACAGAGCCCAGCCTGCACAAACAAGTTACAGCAATGGGGTGATTTTGAGGGAGTCATTACAGGGTGGTGTCAAAGCCACCTAATCTTCTCTAAATTAGAAATAGAAATGAAAATCACTTCTTTTGGACCTCTGTCACTTTATTTAGAACAACTCTAAGGTACAGGTTTTAACCCAGAAGGAAAAGGTCAGACCACATCTGGCCACACTCCTGTTTTGCCTAACTTCTCTTCTCCCTTTGACAACCAGTTAGGAAACAAAAGAGTTCCGAGTCCCTTTCAAGCCAGAAATGTCTTTATATTATGTCCTTTTTATATATTAGATGGCTGCCAAGGAATAAGACATAGGAACATGGGACTCAAACCAGCTTAACATGATCAGCAATGTGTTTCCGTTTATATCCATGTGTTTATATAAAGGAGTGGCCAGTGTTATTGGTGCTGTCTTTTGCCTTTTATTTGAAGCTGTTGCCTCACTTGGAAGAAGCTGACCACATTTCAATTTTTCCTCTTTTATTAGAACTCCTAGGCAGAGGCCTGTATTTAAAAAAAAAAAAAAAAAAAAAAAAAAAGCATGCATGCAGAATGCTTCTGGCTATCCCCATGGCATATTCTCATCCCTTTAAATGGACACCGAAGGGAAGCTCTCAGCTGGTCCACTGTGGTCCTGCTTTACCTGGACCAAAGCTTCACTGATAAAAGAGAGATTAAAATTTTTTTGGAAGAAAAAACAAACAGACAAAAACCAAATGATACTTTCTCCCTAATCTAATTAAATGAGCTTGGGGGCGGGGGTAGGAGGAAGAACAAGAAAGAGCATTATTTGGGAAAAAGATGAGCAGCCATCCAAAGCATCTCCACCAAGAATATTTATAGATTTGTCTATTGATAGTGAGCTTTAGCTCCTGAGTACACTCTGGCCTGTGTGGTCTTCCAATACTTTTCATGAATTCACATTACAGGGCAAAAAGTCATTAAGCATTATGTCCAGAGCAGCTGTTGCCTGAAATCCTCTCATGGTGTTCTGTAGAAAAGGTCTCACACTGTGCAGATGGAGGAAATTCATATTAAGTAAGGCTTTCAATCAGGGGGAATAAAAGAATTATTTCTGCCATTCCGCCAGAGGTCTTTAAACTCTGCCTAACATCACTGTTGCAGACAAAATCAATAGGTTACATCCCAAATGAGATCACAACCATCAAAGAGACTCAGCCCCGGGGTCAGATAACAGAATGTTATGATCTAGCCACCTCTGGGGTCTCATCAGACTTTGAAAGCTGTGTGCATGATCCTCATGCTGTCCAGTTTCCTTGTTCTGATCTGAGCCCCACAGCCATATGTGTGTGCCACTCTGAACCCAGATGTTTGCCATACCAGTGCCATCACCACCCTGCTAAGTCCATGCCTGTCTTTGAAGCAAGAATCTACCTGTACCCAAGATTACTAAACCAGACCCGTAGATCACTCTCAACATCTCCCTACCTGGTCCTGCTTGGCTAGTGTTAACTGAAGTTCCCAGAAAAAAAAAAGTCATGTCTGTGTTAAACTTTCTGTGAGGCTAGTAATTGACTAGAACTTATGTAATATGTAGAGAGCTGGAATATTCTAAGTTCAAAGTCAAATTATCTTGAGCTATCCTGGCCTGATAAATAGCTAGCTGCTGCCTAACTCTGTATGTGACCTATTATCCTTGTGACTGTTAGGTAAATACTGCTGGAATGTACAAATGAGACCCCTTGGTATCTCCAGCCCAAAAGCTAAGAATATCATCAGATAGCCCTGAAGCCTAAAACAGAGATTTCTCAACTTTACTGTGACTTATCTGCTTAATGATTCTACTGGTGCACATTAAATGTGCCTTGATAATGAATTTTTTTGAACTGCTATTAGAACGCTTTATAAAACTTACCATGTTGGGACATTGTACTGGAGTAACTTGGATCTATGTTCCCAGGCCATAGTCACTGACATTTGGCTGCATAATAAACTATCTCTTGTTCTCTTTGAGAGGAATGTAGTTTTTCTTACATCGACAATGGCTTTGTGGAAGATGCCAGCTCTACCCAAGGCTAACCGCAAATAATTGCTCGTTTTCTGTGTTAACAGCTTGGGGCAGTAGGCAAAACATGTGAAAATAGATCAAAGAAGAGCCAAGAAAAAAGTTTGGCCTTGAGAAGCACTTAAAGAAATGCTTAACATCCTTAGTCATCAGGGAAATGCAAATCAAAACGACTTTGAGATTCCATCTTACACCTGTCAGAATGGCTAAGATCAAAACCTCAAGTGACAGCACATGCTGGTGAGGATGTGGAGAAAGGGGGAAACACTCCTCCATTGCTGATGGGAGTACAATTTATACAACCACTTTGGAAGTCTATCTGGCACTTTTTCAGAAAATTGGGAATAGCGCTACGTCAAGACGCAGCTGTATCATTTCTCGGCATATACCCAAAACATGCTCCACCACACAATAAGGACATCTGCTCAACTATGTTCATAGCAGCATTACTCATAATGGCCAGAATCTGGAAACAACTTAGATGTCCCTCAACTGAAGAGTGAATAAAGAAACTGTGGTACATTTACACAATGGAATATTACTCAGCTATTAAAAACAAAGACATCATACAATCAGGCAAATGGATGGAACTAGAAAAGATCATCCTGAGTGAGGTAACCCAGACACTGAAAGACACACATGGCATGTACTCACTTAAGTGGGTATTAACGCTAAAGTAAAGGATAACCATGCTACAATCCACAGACCCAAAGAAGCTAAGTAACAAGTAGGGCCCGAGGGAGTTTGCTTGAAGTAGATGGAGGGATGGAAGTGGGTAGGAGATGGGATTGGGGGAGAGGAATAAAGGTGGAGAAAGCAGGGTGGTGAGATTACTGGGAGAGATAATGGAAATATTAAGGAGAATCACTGGGGAAGGGGAGACTTCTGGGAGTCTATGAGGTGACCCTACCTGGGACTCCTAGCAGCTGGGGAAATGGAGCCTGAAGTAAGCACCTCCTTTAGCCAGATGGGATTGACAGTGGAGGGAGGGGGAACACAAACCTAACCATAAAACCTTCGATCCAAACTTTGTTCTGCCTACAAGAAGTGTAGAGATAAAGATGTAGGAGAGATTGAGGGAATGGCCAACCAATGACTGGCACAACTCGAGACCTACCACATGGAAGAAAGCCAATCCTGACACTATTAATGATACTCTTCTATGCTTGCAGACAGGAATCTAACATAACTGTCTTCAGGGAGGTATAATGCAGCAGGTGATGGAAACAGATGCAAAGACCCATGGCCAAACAACAGGCCTAACTTAGGGAGTTCTGGGAAGAGTGGGAAGATTGAGGGAGCTGGAGGAGTCAAGGACACCACAAAAAGACCAACAGAGTCAACTAACCTGGGCCCATGGGGGCTCACAGAGACTGAACCACCAGCCAAAGATCATTCATGGGCTGGACCTAGGCCCATTACACATATATAGCAGATGTTCAGCTTGGTCATCCTCTGGGTCCCCTAACAATTGGAGCAAGGGCTATCTCTGACCTCTGTTGGTGGCCTTTGGATCCCTTTCCCATAGCTAGGATGCCTTGTCTAGCCTCAGTACAAGAGGGTATGCTTAATTCTATTGTAACTTGATGTGCCAGAGCAGGTTGATACCCCATGGAGGCCCTCCCTGGCTCTGAGAAGAAAAGGAGAGGGGAGAGAAGAGTGGGACTGGGAGGAAAGGACAGAGGGGGCTTCCACTGGGCTATAAACTGACTAAACAAATAAATTAATGAGGAAAGTTTTTAGTAGTAAAGTGCCTCACCATAGTAACCACACTACAGATATTACTGATGGACGTTCCAGGGTTGTGTGCCGCCCTAAATATCTTGCATTAAATATTACTTCAAACATGGCTTGGGAAAAACCATTGAATACACAGTGACATTTGTATAAATTCAAACAGTTTAGGCATGTGTTACTCATGTTGTTGAATCTTCAAATTCCCCTACCTGTGACTGAGATAAACAAATTTTGTCTTATTCTGTTCTGCTGAATCACATTTATGAACAGCACAGTCTTCCATTCTGTGGTAGCTCAAGGCCTCCTACCTTCATAGTGGTGCTAATAAAACTGGTTGAAAGAGCAGCAAGCCATTCTGCAGAGCCCTCGTCACAGCCTGATATCTGATCGTTCTTCTTTCCCTGTGTAATGCACAGTTGTGGGTTGTTTTTCTGGTCCACATTCAAGTTTTTCCTTCACTGGGTCTCCTCGTCTTGCCTACTTCAAATGCTTCCAAGCTCAACCCTATTAAAAACAACTATTAAAGAATGAACAGTGCAAATGCCATGTGCTAATACTGCCTTCTGGGTCCTGGGCAAAGCTGGTGGCTGAACACACACCTGTGGCTCTGCCAAGCCTTTTCATGCCCCCAGTGCAGTCTACAGCCTGGGCAGCCCAGGCAGATAGGGCTTATAAATTAGAAAGCAATGTGCTCATCATTGCCGACTGGAAGAAGTTCATTTTCCAAGGTGTTTTTAAAAAATAATTTTATATTATTCAACAGTGGAAAACAGTGTTTATATTCTCAAATGAGGAAATGCCTGAAGTTTATTTTAAGAACTAGGTAGTTTCAACTTCTAAAATGATCTTTATTGTACTCAAGGCCGTATGATGGGGTTTATTTCCAAGGTGACAATGAAGAGGCAAAAACCCAGACTTGACTTTTCATCAATGTGCC